>NC_137785.1:54657277-55257277 GCF_963455305.1 Plecotus auritus
GACGTGCTTGTGCTACCTGGTCACAACGGGCTGTCCACTTGGCCTCTCTGGGTCCAGCCTAAAGGTGGCAGGGGCGTGGGGACAGGAGAGGCCATCCCAAGGAGTGGGTAAGGGCGGAACACTGGAGTTGGTCCAAGTCCTAGCTCTCCCGCCCACCAGCTGTGTGACCTTGAGGAGGTGGCCTAACAGGTCAGTGCCCAGTTTCCCCACCTGTAACCTGTTCCCACCTCATTGCGGGGTGGTGCGGTCCGCCCCTGGCTTTGCCTCACAAGCAGGGAAGCGATGCTGTTAGAAAGCAAAGCCAGCTGGTAGGTGGCGGGTATCTCTTTCCATTTTACAATTATTTCCATTGTGGCTGTTCTAATGCCATTTGCCCAATAAAAACAAAACAAACCCATCGGTCTCTGTACGTGCTGTATATAAATAGAGCCTGCAGCCCCATGGAGGCCCGCGGTGGGGCCGCTCCCGGACGCTGTGGCTAGCCCCGAAGCATGCTACTCGGAGGGCTGCATCTTCAGAAAAGCTGACGGGGCGGGAGAGAGCGGGACGCCCTCTGAGGTTATGCCCACTCATAGCAGAACCAAAACCGGAGCCGGAGCTCCAGCGGAGGAAATGGGCGGCGGGCAGGCACGGCTCCTGACTCAGAGAGGCTGTCTGAGTTTCCCCGCCAGCCCAGCACAGGCACCTCCGGCTGGCAGACTCACTTCCCTCAGTGCACACCCTGCCCTGCCGCAGCGCAGCCCGAGGGAGCCAGTCACACGGAAGGGGAAGGGGCGGCCGCGCCCTCCCAGCCTGCCTCTCCCCTGGTCTCTGGGCTCCTGTCCCAGCAGTGTGTCTTGGGCAGGGTGGGTCCCCGAGGCACCGAGGGAGCAGAATTTAAGGAGGTGCTCGCTGTCTGTGCCAAGGGCCCTGCATTTCCTTGTTTTTAAATTAAATATGTTTTTATTGATTTCAGAGAGGAAGGGAGAGGGAGGGAGAGAGAGAGAAACATCACTGATGAGAGAGAATCATGGATCGGCTGCCTCCTGCACGCCCCACGCTGGGGTGGAGCCCACAACCTGGGCGTGTACCCTGAGCAGGAACTGAACAGGGACCTCCTGGTTCATAGGTCGGTGCTCAACCACTGAGCCACACAGGCCCAAGGACCCTGCATTTCTTTGTTTTTAAATTAAATATGTTTTTATTGATTTAGAGAGGACGGGAGGGGGGAGAGAGAGAGAGAGAAATATCAATGATGAGAGAGAATCATGGATCGGCTGCCTCCTGCACGCCCTACACTGGAGATGGAGCCCGAAACCTGGGCGTGTACCCTGAGCAGGAACTGAACGGTGACCTCCTGGTTCAACCACTGAGCCACGCCGGCCCAAGGACCCTGCATTTCGCACGAACTCTCCTGTGGCTCCGAGGGAGGCTCTGTCGTTATCCGGTCTCACAGTCAAAGCCAAACCAAACCCAAGGCTCAGATTGCATGTGCCACTTGCCCTGGAAAGAGGCCGAGTCAGGACTTAAGCCCAGGCCCGCCGGGGTCCAGTGCCTACAGTCTTGAGCACTGGGCCACCCACCCACCCTGGCACCTGGGCACCTGGCTGGACCTCAGGTGAGGGGCGTGGCAGCAAGCACACAAGCCAAGCCTGCAGGCTAGAGCCGGGGTCCCAACTCTGGTCCAGGCTCACAGGGTGACCTTGGACGAGTTTCTTCTTTTCTCTGTGCCTCAGTTTCCTTGTCCGCTCCAGAGCACTCAGACCCTTCACCCTGCCACGTAGAAGCCCCCCCCCAAACACACACACACACATACACACACATACACACACATACACACATACACACATACACACACACATGCGCGCGCGCACACACACACACACACACACACACACACACACACACGGCTCTTGCTGAGGATTAAGCGACCTGGGACAGCGCTCGTTGAGAGCATAGACCCCTGCCCACTCCCCCTGTCTATGTCGTGCCAGGAGCTGCTAGGAAGGCCATCCCCACAACCCACAGCCCAGGGCCACAGCTCTGCCACCTGCTTCACATGCCATTCCCTCCGCCTCTGTGCCCACAGCCCTGCATTTCCTCATTGCTCCCACTCAGCCCGCGCTCGCCACGCTCAGCAGGCCTTCAGGCCCGACTCCCAAGTATTCAAAACCCGGGTTGCTGTGCGACCACCAGCAAATCACTGCCCTCTCTGGGCTCCTTCCACCCTCAGGGGTCCTCAAACTTTTTAAACAGGGGGGCCAGTTCACTGTCCCTCAGACCATTGGAGGGCCAGACGATAGTTTGAAAAAAAAACTATGAACAAATTCCTATGCGCACTGCGGGCCCAGGACGAGTCGGCTGCTAAGCAGGACAGGCAGCGGCACCCGGCGGGCCGGATAAATGTCCTCGGCGGGCTGCATGTGGCCCGCGGGCCGTAGTTTGAGGACCCCTGATAGATCCATGGCCTCCCCTGAAGTTTCGGATTTAGCTGGTTTGGGACGTTGCCCAGCTTTGGGAATTTGTTTTCAAGCTTCTCCCACCAGGTGACTCCAGGGTCAGGAAATGCAGAGGGCGGGGCTTTCTTCCCCAGGGTCTTGGGTACCAGGCACCCAACTCTCCATCAGCCTCCGTTGGTGGCTCAGCCCTTCCCCTGGAGGTGAGGGTTTGTGGGGCAGCGATCTGGAAGGCAGAGGCCCAGAGGGTCCAAGTCTGGGCCCGTCAGAGGTAGAGAACGAAACCCTTGGCTGGCCAAACACCACAAGGCTGCACCCGCAGCTCCGCAAACAGCCTCCTGCGGGCTCTCAGCCAGGGCCACCCCGCCTGGCCACGCTGAGCCTCTGCCTGAGTGAGGGAGGTGGGCCACAGGGTGTCACAGAAATAGCCGGTCCCTGGAGACACACAGGCCAAGGATCCAGTCCCCCTTCCATCCGACTCGCAGGGACCTGGGGCGAGCCTCTTCAACCTGAGCCTCAGGGGCCCTGGTCCTAGCAATAACACAGTCAAGCGCCCAGCCCAGGGTCCGGCCTAGAGTCAGAGCAGCAAATAGCACAACCGGAAAAGAAAAACAAAAGCTAGCCTGTTTTTTACAGAAGTCAATAGAGAATGTCCAAGGTTAATAAATCAGGAAGCAGTAGAAGCTGGTTATTTATTGCTCTGAACATAACCACCACGTGAACTAAAACGGTTAGAGTGGGGCCTCTGAGGAGGGGGTTTGCAGGAAACTGGACCTTTGGATAAGTCCTTTCTACCACTTCAGGCTGATTAATATCTCTTCACTAAAAATATTTATTAAAAAGTGACTCTGGCCTCTCCAGTGTTGTTTTGAGAGGCCCTCATTGCTAACGGAAGTGTTTTTTGGCCTGTGAACCCAAAATAAGGTCAAGTGTTCCAGCTGTGGAGTCAGGCTGCTGGGGTTCAAATCCATGCTCTGCAACTGACCAGCTGTGCCACCTGGGGCAAGTTACTTAATCACTCTGGGCCTCAGTTTCTTCATCTATAGAATAGGCACAACAATAACTCCATGGTGCTGGCCTGTGTGATTGTGAGACATTATTATATGTACCTGTAACTCATACATGCAATTGTTTTTAGAAAAATAGGGTTATCCAGCTACACATGGTTTGTGCTACTTGCTTTCTTTCTTCTTGCCAAGATATTATGGCTATTGTTCCAGATCAGTACAAAGAGTTCTGTTTCATTCTAATTGATGCAAGAATTCCACTGCACAGAATATAAAATGTATTTATACACAACCTCCTCTTTAAGGAAATGCAAGCATTTTCTCTCTCTCTCTCTCTCTCTCTCTCTCTCTAATATCATTTTTGTTGTTGTTGTTGTTAATCCTCACCTGAGGATATTTTTCCATTGATTTTTAAAGACATTGGAAGAGGGAGGGAAAGACAGAGAGAAACACATTGATTGGTTACCTCCTGCATGAGCTCCCAACCAGGACCTGGGCTGGGGAGGAGCCTGCAACCAAGGTACATGCCCTTGACCAGAATCGAACCTGGGACCCTTTGGTCCACAGGCCAATGCTCTATCCACTGAGCCAAACTGGCTACAGCTAAAATCAATTTTTTTAAAAACCTTTTATATGTACTGCTAAATTGCCCCTCTTAAAAAGTGGTACCAATTTAGATCCTCACCAATCCTGTATGAAAGTGCCCATTTTCTCATAGTCATACTGTTACTGGAACCCAAGTTCTGCTGCCTGCTGCCACAGAAACCAAACTCATTAGACAGATGCTAGTGAAAAAGGAAAGAGGTGGCCCTGACTGGTTTGGCTCAGTGGATAGAGCATCGGCCTGCGGAGTGAAGGGTCCCAGGTTCGATTCTGGTCAAGGGCATGTACCTTGGTTGCAGGCACATCCTCAGTAGGGGGTGTGCAGGAGGCAGCTGGTCGATGTTTCTCTCTCATTGATGTTTCTAACTCTCTATCTCTCTCCCTTCCTCTCTGTAAAAAACCAATAAAATATTAAAAAAGAAAAAGAAAAAGGAAAGAGGTTTAATTCAAGTGCCAGTCACCTGAGGAGATAGGGGACTCTTGTCACAAAGCCCATCTCAACATCTCGGTGCAGGCAGAGGTTTCTATAAGGAGGGAGAGGCAAAGCAGAACAAAGAGATCAAGGGAAGGGGGTTGAAAAGTTCTCTATGTGCAGACCAGCACATTCCATTCCCATCAGGACCTGGAAACCAGTCAAGTGATGGTTTCATGTGCATCATCCTGGTCCTTTGTCATCTGGCTCTACATTAGAAGGCCAGCAAATCTCCCAGAACTGGGATGACTGAAGGTGGGCATCTGTATCTTCTGAAGGTAGTTCTTAAGATTCTTGTACAAACATGCTGTTTATCCATATTAGTCAGACTCAGCATTTACAGAAACCATGTCAAAAGAATGGTGGGGTGGGTTACAATGCCTTCTGTCAATTTTTCTTTCATTTCCATGGACGTTAGGGGGTTGTAACCAAATATTTCAGAAAACTAGAAAATTCAAGATCCAGTCTAGTTCATAGGTGAAAAATAAAAATTTACAATTAACTGAACTAGAGTCTAATATTCATCACTGTGTATTACAGATTCTATTAAAACACAATTTTTCTCCTAAAAATCACCCTCGTATTTATCAAAGAGCCAAGTCGAGACTAATTCAATTACTGTATTAAGTCCGGTTTCAACTTGGCCTGATTATTTGCATAAACACAATGAAAATAGCAAGGGATAATATAGGCTTCTAAAGTTTGCTTTGCTGGAATCTCACAAGAATGTTCCCTCTCAGGGCAAAGAAGCCAAGCCCCACAGTTGCCTATGGGTTTGGGTAAATTCCTCAAGTTCTCGAGGTCCCCAAAATGTCTTGAGGTTCTTTCCCTGCCCTCTCCCAGGAAAGAACCTTCGTCCCTTCCCTGGAAAGACAGCCATGAACCAAATGAATAAGTAAGGTACCAGGCCATTTTTCCAAGAGGCTTTTATGGGCTTCAAGGTCATTCTTCTTTCCTTAAAGCTTTTGCTGACATCCAGAGTTTAGGCATGTCTTTCTCAGACATGACATTCCATCAAAGCCTTGGTTAATAAAACAACAATTAGAAACTGGCTTTGTGTGGTGTCCTGTTACGCAACAGTCAGTTTCCTATTTGGATTCACACAAATAAACATATTGCCCTCAAAGTAATAATACTTAACTCATTAAGAATGTCCAAATTCTGGAGGGATCAAGCAGGGAGAAAAATATAATGCTTTAATATTGCTTATCAAGGTATAATTTGCCAAATTGCTCTAACAACAAGTTGTTGTTGTTTTTTTAAATTCAGCATTATTTTGAACATCATAAGAATAATAATTATCCCCAGTTCATTCAGTCCCATAATCCATTCTTATTTTGATTATTTGCCAGTATTTCTTTGAATCCAGTTACTCTTTAGAGTCTATACATTTTTATCTATTTTAAAGGTATGATCTGAAAACTTATTCTCAGGAATTCATATTTCAGAATAAGTCAGAAGATGTAACAGTTTTGCAAATGCATCAGAGCAAGACAATGACTGTCTCTAAATGACAAAAAAATACTTAAAATGACGTGGTTGTAGATTTGATTATAATGCAATTGACAATGGAATTTGCTTATTTTGTAATAACATTTTAAGATAACATTCAGAATCACAAATGAAAGTGTATCAGACTAAAAAAATCAATTAGCCCTAACCAGTTTGGCTCAATGGATAGAGTGTCGGCCTGCAGATTGAAAGGTCCCAGGTTCGATTCCGGTCAAGGGCATGTACCTTGGTTGCAGGCACATCCCCAGTAGGAGGTGTGCAGGAGGCAGCTGATTGATGTTTCTCTCTCATCGATGTTTCTAACTCTCTATCCCTCTCCCTTCCTCTCTGTAAAAAATCAATAAAATATAAAAATAAAATAAATTTTTAAAAAATCAATTAATTTGTTCCCTACTGTCAATTGTACCTGGTGTTCCTTTGGGGAAATTACAATTGATTTCAAAAAATCAAAGGGAGCTTCCTGGCCTTTTCATTTGTCATTAAAATTACCACTCCACTTGACTATCTATCTATGTGCCTTTCTTTTTCTTTCTTCTTTTTTCCCATTTCCATTTCCCTTCCTGATTCAGTATTCTTCCCTCTACATGGTTCTTCTTTAACTTGCACAGACCCTCTGCAACTTACTCGAACCTTCTGTGACTCTCCTATTCCCTTTCCGTTTATTTATTTATTTTTTTAATCCTCACCCAATGATATTTTTTCCATTGATCTTCAGAGAGAGAGTGGAAGGGAGCAGAGAAAGAGAGAGAGGGAGGGAGAGAGAAACGTTGATGTAAGAGAGGCACATTGACTGGTTGCCTCCCACATGCACCCGGACCAACGTGGGTGGGGATTGAACCTGAAACTGAGGTGCATGCCCTTGACCAGGAATGGTGCCCTTGGCTGGGAATCAGTGGGCCAATGCTCTAACCATTGAGCAGAGCTGGCCAGGGCCAGTTTATTTCTTCTTAACTTTTTCAGAAATAATCAGTTTTAGAGCAACCTACTTTCAATTACCAAAACCATGACTTAAGTAGAATTCTCAACTCTTAGAAACCTTAATTTTTAGTGACAACTGAAAAATGCAAGCCATTAGCATTCTTTGGATTGGCAAATTTATAAACACATTTCATAACTTTCAGGAATGGGCTTGTTTTCTGTTGGAAAATACGCTTACATTTTTAAGAGGCACAACAGAGATAACATGGCCTTGACAATTCTTAGGAGGCTGGAGAAAAGGTGGGGGCAGACAGGCGGGTGGAGATAGCAGGTCCCACAGCCTGTTCCCAGGACTGCAGCAGGCCCCTCCTCCGCGCCCTCCTCCCCCCCCACCCCCACCCCGCAACCTCCAGAGGCTTGAATTTGAAAGTACTATTTGTTTCCCTTTATATTGAGGTGGAGCACTGCCCCCGGCTGCTTCCCCGCCTGCACTGGGTTTGAGGGGTGGTCTGAATTTCCCCATTTGTTCCCAGGACGGCGGCAGCTCCAGGGCCTCCAGGAGGAGGATTCAGAGTGTTGAAAAGATTTATTTCATCACATTTTTCTTCTACTCTCTGGGAGGGGAGTGAGATCTTTCCCCTTCATCAATTCGGATCTTTCTGAGTAGAATTTTTATGATGTAGCAACATGAAAGCTTGCACGTAGGAGATCTTATCCTAGTTACCAGACCTTTGACAAAGCAACTCCAATTGCAAAATAGTAGGAACAATGATACAAACGGGAAGGAGGAAGCGACTGTAGAGCAGCATGATTCCTATGCAGATTTCTCTAAGCAACAATATTCCAAATTAAAAACACAGCCATTAAGACAACCCACAGATACAGGCAACAAGAAAAGCAAACAGTCCCCCAAAATCCAGAAACCAAAACCAAAAGAACACTCCAACCAGATCCCACACCGGGGAACTGGGATTTTTCGTGGGCACGGAGCCATCCCACGGCCGTGCCGACCACCGTGTGGCGCCTATTGATTCCTACAGAATCCCAAATGGTTCAAAGAACCCCAAGTGGCGGGGTAGGGGCTCCTTGTTGTGTACACCAAAGACTACCCAGTTTTGGAATCCCTCGACTCCCCAAAGACCTGTTTCCTTTCGCCAGCTAGGCGGTGCAGGTGACCAGCCCCGAGAGAGGGCGAAGGACAGTCCCCAAGTAAAATCACTCGGGAGCTGCTAGTGGAAAAGGAAAGAGGTTTGCCCTAGCTGGTTTGGCTCAGAGTACACACTGAGTGGCCAGATGATGATGATGATCTCTGAACACATAATAATCTGGCCACTCAGTGTATATCCTATATAATAAAAGGCAAATATGCAAATTGTCCCCTCGACCAGGAGTTCAACCAGCAGGCAGGCCGGCCAACCGCCCCTGTTCCCTCACCCTGGCCAGGCTGGCCGGACCCCACCCATTCACGAATTCATGCACCGGGCCTCCAATATATATATATATATATATATATATATATATATATATACACACACACACACACACACACACACACAAACACACACACACACACTAGTGGCCCAGTGCACGAAATTCGTGCATGGTGGGGTGGTTTTCCTCAGCCTGGCCTGCACCCTCTCCAATCTGGGACCCCTTGAAGGATGTCCTACTGCCGGTTTACAGGAATCGGGCCTAAACCGGCAGTCGGACATCCCTCTCACAATCTGGGACTGCTGGCTCCAGCCACTCACCAGCCTGCCTGCCTGCCTGACTGCCCCTAACCACTTTGCCTGCCAGCCTGCTTGTCCCCAACTGCCTCCTGCCGCCAGCCTGCTCACCCCCAAATGCCCCCCTGCTAGCCTGCTCACCCCCAACTGCCCCCCCATGCCTGCCTGCTCACCCCCAACTGCCCCCCCTGCTGGCCTGCTTGCCCCCACCTCCCCTCCCCACTGGCCTGCTAGCTCCCAACTGTCCCCCTGCTGGCCTGCTCACTCCAAACTGCCCACCTCCCGGCTGTCCTGATCACCTCCAACTAACCCACTGATGGCCTGCTCACCCCCAACTGGCCCCTCTTCTGGTCTGCTTACCCCCAACAGCCCCACCCCCCACCAGCCTGATCACCCACAACTGCCATCCCATCCTGGCCTGATCACCCCCTGGCAACCCAAGCTCCCAGCCCCTCCTTTTTTTTCTTTCTTTTTTTTTTCTTTTTTTTTCAGTGCCTCCTTGAGCAGAGGCCAGGGCCAGCTGGAAGCAAGTATCTGGGATTTATTTATCTTCTATAATTGAAACTTTGTAGCCTTGAGCAGAGGCCAGGGCCAGCCAGGGCTGGCGGGAAGCTTGGCTTCCTCCATCGCTGGGACAACCCAAGCCTCCTGCTGGCTCCAGCTCCGTGGCCACCTCCATCCTGGTTGGGTTAATTTGCATACTCGCTCCTGATTGGCTTGTGGGCGTGGCTTGTGGGCATAGTGGGGGTACGGTCAATTTGCATGTTTTCCTTTATTAGTGTAGATACTGAGTGGCCAGATTATTATGCATTCAGAGATCATAATAATCTGGCCACTCAGTGTAGAGCGTCGGCCTGTGGACTCAAGGGTCCCAGGTTCAATTCTAGTCAAGGGCACTTGCCCAGGTTTCGGGCTCGATTCCCAGTAGGGGTATGCAGGAGTCATTTAATCAATGATTCTCTCTCATCATTGATGTTTCTATCTCTGTCTCCCTCTCCCTTCCTCTCTGATAGCAATAAAAATATATATATTTTTTAAGGAAAGAGGTTTAATTCAAGTGCCCGTCACCTGAGGAGGTGAAGGACTCTTGTCACAAAGCCCATCTCAGCATCTCAATGGGCAGAGGTTTCTATAAGGAGGAAAAGGCAAAGCAGAACAAGAAATCAAGGGGAAGGGGTTGAAAAGTTCTCTATGTGCAGATTGGCACAGTCCATTCCCATCAGGACCTCGAAACCAGTCAAGTGATGGTCTCATGGCCACCATCCTCGTCTTTGGCATCTGGTTCTACATGTGAAGGTCAGCAAATCTCCCAGAGCTGGAATGACTGAAGGCCAGGGACTGTATCTCCTGAAGGTAGTTTCTAGAATTCTCATACCAACATGCTGTTTACCTACAAGCTACATATCAGTCAAACTCAGTATTTACAGAAACCATGTCAAAAGAACGGTGGGATGGATTACAATTTCCATGGTTAAGATACCACTGATTTGTAACGTTTGCTCATTGACACAGGAGTGATGTTATCGTTTCAATGTGCCCATTTATAAGTGTGAAAGAGACCAAACACCTTTCATAACTTCCTTATCTATTTTTGTTTCTTCTTGTGTGAAACAAATGTTTAGATCCTTGACCCATTTTTAATTTGTCTTTTTGTCACTGACGTATTCATTTTCTCACAGATATATAGGACCTCTTTTCATATTAAAATCCTTCGGCCCGGCTGTCGTGGCTCAGTGGTTGAGTGTCAACCTATGAGCCAGGAGGCCATGGTTGGATTCCTGGTCTGGGCACATGCCCAGATTGCAGGCTCAATCCCCAGTGTGGGATGTACAGGAGGCAGCCGATCAATGATTCTCTCTCATCATTGACATTTCTATCTCTCCCTCCCTCTCCCTTCCTCTCTGAAATCAATAAAAAATATATATATATTTTAAAATCCTTCACTTTTTAATACATCTGCGACAGTATTTTCTGGCAGTCGACTGCATGCCTTTTAGCCAACTTCTTGGTGTCTTCGGTCATAGAAAGGTTACATTATTATATAGTCAAATGTCCCATTCCTTGTATGAGTTTTGGCTCTCATACATAGCTTAGCTTTCTCTGGTTGATATTTATTTTTAAAAATCTCTTCTATTTCCTTTTAATACTTCTATAGTTTGTTGGGGTTTTTTTGCATTTATTCCATCCATCTTTAATCCATCTGGAATGTTCACATATACTTATAGGATGTGAGGTAGGGACCTAATATTTCCTCCTAAATGGAGAACCAATTGTCCCAACAGCATTTATTGATGAATCCATCATCTCCTTGATGACTTGTGATGTCCCTTTGCCAAACGCCACTCTCTGACATTTTAAGCAGCCTCGCTGTGACTGGCACAGGGCAGACATGTAAGTGTTGACTTTGGCAGCAGCGGAAATGACATCTAAATGGAAGCTAGCATATACTCTAGGGAAGCAAAGCACAGGCCCCAGAACTCAGAACTGACCACAAGTCTGAGCGGCTCCTGATGTGAATAAATATTGGTGGCTTCAGCTTTATTTTGTTTTCAAATCAGCTTTTTAAAGCTATAATGGAACTTCCACATTAAAAAAAAATAGGTCGGTGACTTGACAAACATGTGCATTTATGTAACAAACACCAATCAAGTTATACAACCTTTTTATCTTTCCAGAAAGTTCCTTTCTGCCCCTTTGCTGTCAACCTCCCCTTCACGCCCACCCCAGGCAACCATGATTCTCTTTTGAAGGGTGTGCATGTAGTACATTGATAACACTTTCAGAGGAGTCAGTAACCAGCTGCAGCATGAGCCCGTCGGCTGGAAGGAAGGCCAACTTCCCCTCCAGACAAGGACTTCTCTCGGGGTGACAGACACCTCCCTGGACCTGTTTGGTTCAAAGCGAGTGGGTAACCTAGGCCAGGTCTCCCCAACTTCAGGCAGGCAAGTTCGTTCTCACGGTTTTTTCCAAGTCTACAAATCAAGTCTGCCAAATATTTACTTAATATGTTCTTTTAAATCTCTGGATCTTTTTTAATTGAATGCAAAATGATTGCTTTTCAAAGAAAGCATAATATCCCAGTGTTAAAATAGCCAGGGTCACATCCCATCATTAAGGAAAGGCTATTAATGAGACTAAAATTAAAAATGGATCTCCCTGCCCGGCTGGTGTGACTCAGTGGTTGAGTCGACCTATGAATCAGGAGGTCTCAGTCTGATTCCCCGTCAGGGCACATGCCCGGGTTGCAGGCTCAATCCCCACTGTGGGGTGTGTAGGAAGCAGCCGATCAATGATTCTCTCTCATCATTGATGTTTCTATCTCTCCCTCTCCCTTCTTCTCTGAAATCAATAAAAACATACAAAAAAGTATTTTGAAAAATGAATCTCCCTGTATCACCTAAGATCACATTGTTATTGCCTCACAGAGAGAACCACAGATACAAAAGAGGTAGGTGAGCAGCCGAGGGAGGATCCAGAACTTAGAGATGGAGGCCTGAGCCACCAGCCAGAGGGTTGCAGCAAATTCTCCCCAGAGCTGTCACACACCCCCTCCCGTGCGAAGCTGCTCCCCCAAGCCAGCTGTTGGGTAACACCACCTTTTCAAGAGCCATGGATGTGAGAGCAGTGGGTTTGGGGTTCCGCAGTTCTCAAGCTTGTGGGTTCTGCGAACAGCTTCAACTCATTTCATTGCACGTAGCCCCGCCCTTTTTGGGTAACCACGGCAACCACGACCCCTAAACCTCCTGATACAGACTTTGGCACTTGGTCATAACACCCCCATCTCCAAAGGTCAGATGGGGCTGGAGGCAGACAGAGGGATGACTGGCCCTTCCTCTTCGTTCACCAATGGGGAAACTGAGGCCCAGGGAGGAAACAGACCAGGCCACTGTCACCCAGCCAGTCCCTGGGGGCAGAGCTGGGACTCCCACCCGGCCAGCCTGGCTTCAGAGTCCGTGCTCTCAACCAGCCCACTGCACTGCCCTTGTTTCATAAGCCATCCACGGGGGAGGAGAAAGGAGGCTCTTAGGGCAACTGTTGGGATCAGATGGCCATAGGAGGGGTCCCTGCCAGATGTGCCAGTAGTTGGGGAACTGCCCACTTATCTGCCTCCCCAAGGACGGAAGTCCTCTGACCTTCCCTGAGTTCTGTCCGCGGTATCTAACTCATTTCTGCTCACCCCACCCCAGAGAGCACCGATTCCTAGCAAAGTTATAGGTTGGACACGTATAGAAACTAGCATTATAAGAAGAATATTTTCTTTCATGCGACTCAACGTGATGTGGCCATTTGACGAATGTGTTCCCTTAGACCCGCAAACTCTGCATCTGAAACGGATCTTGGGATTCCCATGGCCGGGGATGGCAGACTTGGTTTCCCCCAGAACCGTGGTCGGCAAACTGCGGCTCGCGAGCCACAGGCGGCTCTTTGGCCCCTTGAGTGTGGCTCTTCCACAAAATACCACGGCCTGGGCGAGTCTATTTTGAAGAAGTGGCGTTAGAAGAAGTTTAAGTTTAAAAAAGTTGGCTCTCCAAAGAAATTTCCATCGTTGTCCTGTTGCTATTTGGCTCTGTTGATTAATGAGTTTGCCAACCACTGCCCCAGAACACGGTTTAAAATGCTGAGAAAAACGTCTTAAAGGGTTGAAAAGTTTAAAACAGAAAAAAAGACCATGGGAAAACAGCAAGGGGAAAATATAAACCCAGAGATGTAAGCAAAATGACAGAACCACCAAAGCCACTTCTGGTATTAAGGGCATCTGTAGACGCCGCCTGCTTGGGCTCAGGTTTGGGGGCTTTCTGGACGAGCAGGATGGAAGGGAAGGCCCAGCAAGGGCCAGTCAAGGTCGGAGAGTCTTAAAGCAAAGCCTCTCGATGTAGATTGGGACCCTCACCTCAGGAAAAGGGTAAGCTGGAACTAAATCATGTCCCCCCTCCCCCCCCCCCCCCCGCCCCGACCCCGAGGGACTGGGGAGAGCAGGAGCGAAGGGGAAGGGGAAGCAACCTGTCTGGAGAACTGGTAGCTACAGACGTCCTCAAACTATGGCCCGCGGGCCACATGCGGCCCGCCGAGGACATTTATCCTGCCCGCCGGGGGCCGCTGCCTGTCCTGCTTAGCAGCCGACTCATCCCGGGCCCGCAGTGCGCATAGGAATTTGTTCATAGTTTTTTTAAAAAACTATAGTCCGGCCCTCCAACGGTCTGGGGGACAGTGAACTGGCCCCCTGTTTAAAAAGTTTGAGGACCCCTGCTACAGACCGTCTCATGCACTTTGCCACCCCAAGGACAACAGTCTGGTATAATATTTCAGACTAGTTAAGGGAATGAAATGAAATGATAAAATACATGTAGTTTTTTAAAGCTCAGACAAAAGATGAAAAGGAGTAAAATAAGTGGCACAAAACAGGACGATGGATTTAATTCTAAACATTTGCAATAGATATACGTTACATGTAACTTGCCCATACTTATATTTTTAAATTATCAATGGACTCAATGCTCTAGCTAAAAGGCAAAGAATTTCAGATGCCTGTGTGTGTGGCGGGGGGGAGGATTATGCTGTTTGAAAACGAACAGACACATCTAAAACATAAGAATAAAGAAGAGTTTCAAGTAATAACAGTCAATAGTAGTAAAGAGAAAGCTGATGCAGCTATACTCCTAAAATACCAAGCAGACTTTAAGGCAAAAAGCATTACCAGCAGAGAAGATAATGATAAAAGTTCATTTGACTAGGAGGACATAATATTAAATTTGTATATATTTAATAACATAAGCTCAAAACATACAAAGCAAAACTTCCTAGGCCTCTATGGGAAAATAGACAAATCAAAAGTCGTAATAGGGGACTTTAAGACACCTGTTTCAATTTCATAGAGAAAGGAGACAAGGACATAGATCTGAAGAGCTGAGTTAATAAACTGGACTTAATGAGCATAAACAGAACCCTGCACGTGACAACTGTGAAATGCACATTTCAAACACATCTGTAGCCGGACAGTCAATGGGTCCGTGCTGCCTGTCACTGCTTGAGCCAGTTCAGCAAATACAGGGTTGAATCGTATATGAGCATTTATTCCAATACTGCCGACAGTATAGGAGAGCAGCAGGTCAACCACAAAAATCTGCTCTGCAGCCCCCCATAAGCCAGCTGCTTATATAGGGTAAGACAAAGATTACTGGGGAAGTAGGGATTACAGGTATGGGGAAGTAGGGATTACAGGTATGGGGAATAGGGATTACAGGTATGGGGAAGTAGGAGGCTGGGGAGGGACTCCATTGTTTGGGCAACACCGTGGTTAATCTTCCCATGAGAATGGACCGCATTCCAAGGTTGACTCCCAGGTCCAAGGTTGACTCCCAGGTCCCGGGGGCATACAACTCCCAGCCAGATCAGAATGTCCTTTCTTTAACCAACACCAGGCAATCATGGGTAACAGAGTATGATTAATATTTCCCATAACAATAGCTAGTCCCCAATATTCTATTTTTGCCCCTAACACATCTAGACATTTATAAACATAGCCTATATTCTGGGCTACAAAGCAAATCTCAATACATTTCAAGGGATGTAAATCATTGAGCTAGTTTTTCTCTCACCACAATGTAATTAAGCCAGAAATCAATAAAAAATAATAATAACTAGGAAATCCCCATAGTTTTGAAAATTTTAAAGACACCCCCCCCTTTTTTTTTTTTTTTTTAATATAAGAGAACATTTACTGGGTAGATTACAGAGGTAGAAAAAGAGCGTTCCAGGTCCTTAGTCCAATGGCGTTAAGGGTGGAGATTTTAGGAGGTCCCAGGGGAAGATCTTAATAGAATAGTCAGCAGTTTTCCGGGTGTATCAGGGTTGTGGTCTCCATTGATTGACTGGCCCGCACCAGGGCAGGGGGTCACTGTCCAATGCAGCTGGTCCTGACGTCAGCTGTGGCTGGTTTGGCTGCTGATCTGAGCCTGGAGCTGAAATACAACTGAGGCCTAGATGTATCTCTAGGGAGGAAAGGTCAGGAGGTCCAATCAACAGGACCAAGGATATGCTGGGGGAGGAACAATCACCCTGGGGACAAGGTCCCACCCTATAATTGATTATCCATTGGGGGCTTTCCACGCTGATGACCTTTCCACGCTGTACCTGGCCCACGGTCCTTGCTCTGCTCATTTCAATCTTAACTGCCTACAACATCCCCGCCCCCTCAAGTATCTTGGCTCTGAAATCTTTCAGAGAAAGGGGGCGTCGGGGTCTTCTGTAGCTGCTTCCTGCTGAAAGGGGGCGACATTTTTCTTCAGAGCCAAGAGATACTTGCTCTCTGTCATAGGGGTCATGGGGCCTGGGCATGGAAGGGGGTGGCAATGGTGAAAGACATCCTTTTTAATAACATATGGGTCAAAGGAGAAATTGCAATTACAAAATAAAAGTATTTCTAACAGAACAGTAATGAAAATAGCAACTATCAAAACTGGTAGTAAGTTTTTCTAAAGTAATACTTATAAGGAAATATGTAACACATATTAGAAAAGAATAAAGGCTTAACCTTAATTAGGTGACCATCCATCTCAAGGCAATAGAGAATGAAGACTAAACTAAACCTAAAATATAAGGCAAATATATATATATAAATAGAATAGCACTAATTAGTAACAATAGAAAGTAAACATACAATTAAGAAAGTCAACAAAAATTAAAATTGGCTTTTGCAAGGCAAATTTAACATTAGAAAAAAATGTAATTCACAATATCAATAGATCAAAGGCAAATACTCTAACCACCATCAAAATATACACAAAAGAGTTGCTCAACAAAATTCAATATCCACTCTTGATTAAAAAAACAAAAAGGCTTAGCAAACTAAATATAGAAAGGAACTTCCTAAAGCTGATAAAGGGCGTATTTTGTTTTTTGTGGGTTTTTTTTAGTGGGTACAAGTCTGTTTATTTCACACATACACATTGTATTCGTTATCTTTACTGCTGCCCGAAGAATTACAACTTAATGGCTTCAGACAACGCCCATCTGTTAGCTCACAGTTCTGGAAACCCATTGGGCTCAGGAAGGCTCAGCTGGCTCTCTGCCTGGGTTGAAGTCATGGTACCGCTCATCAGGCCTTCCCGGCTTTCTGGGGGCGCTGGGAACAAGTCTACATCAAAGCTCTTTGCTGAATACGGTCCCATGCCGTTCATTGTAGGACTAAAGTCCCATTTTCTTGCTGGCTCTCAGCCAAGGCTGGTCTTTGCTCCTAGCGGCTGCCCGCATTCCTTCTCATGCTTCCCGTGTGGGCCCTCCAGCTACCGCAGGTCAAGTCCCTCACACACTCCACGTCTCTGAGACCAGCTGGAGAAAACGCTGTGCTTTTTTAGTGCTCATGTGATTTGACGGGGCACACACAGATAACCCCGGATAACACTGGTATAAAAGTCTGTAACCTTGTCCTGGCCGATGTGGCTCCCCTTCACCAGAGTCGCAGGTTCAATCCCCAGCCTGGTCAGGTGTGTGCAGGAGGTAACAGATCAATGTGTCTCTCACCTTGATGTCTCTCTCTCTCTCTCTCTCTTTCTCTCTCTTTCCCTCCTTCCCTCCCTTCCACTCTCAAAAAAAGAAAAATCAATGGGAAAAATATCCTTGGATGAGGATTAACAAAAACCAAAAAAAGAGAGAGATCCTTCAATAGGAGAATGGATACATAAACTGTGGTCCATCAGATGCCAGGGAGGAAAAATTATCCTCTACTCTTCCAGGTTCTTCCGGCTGGACCAGTCTCTCCAGGCTGCCATCAAAGGGGGACACGGACTTCCCCTTCCCTGGGCTCACGCTAGGTGGCAGCAGAGAGATATGTCTTCCCTTGCAGGGACAGTGGGCCAGGAAGATGTGCTCCAGGTGCGGCCCAGATGCTCCACCCACCCCTCTGAGCTCGCTTTCCATTGGCTGCTCCACCGAAGGACCACGCTCCCATTGGCCCAGGTGCTGTCCAGAGCAGGCGCCTGGAGACCTCTCATAACCCAGAGGCATGAGGTGGTCCTCAGGGGAGCACCCTGCCTGGCTCAGAGCCCACCTGCTCAGTGGGGCCTCCGTGACCTCTGAGGGGCTGGAGTCCTTGCTATGAAGGTCGGGAGGCTGGGGTACCTTTCCATCAGCTACACCCCTCCCCCCCCATTCCAGTCTTTTCCACAGTGTTGGAGAAGACCCTGGGGTAGCCTGTAGTCAGCCTGGCTCTCTGACAGTGGGAGGCTTGTCACCACACAGTGGCTGAAGACAGAGGAACTCTGGCACCCGAAGCATCTGTCACAACGACAAACAACCCGGGAGAAAACAGGCAAAAGATTTGAATAGAGCCCTAACCGGTTTGGCTCCGTGGATAGAGCGTCGGCCTGCGGACTGAAGGGTCCCAGGTTCAATTCCCATCAAGGGCATGTACCTTGGTTGTGAGCACATCCCCAGTGGGGGACCCGTGCAGGAGGCAGCTGATCGATGTTTCTCTCTCATCGATGTTTCTGGCTCTCTGTCCTTCTCCCTTCCTCTCTGTAAAAAATCAATAAAATGTACTTTTTTAAAAAAAGATTTGTATAGACACTTTCAAAAAAAAAGAGGAGATCAACCGGCCAATAAATAAACCAAGAGGTGCTCTCACTCATTTACAATAGCAGTGCTACATTTACAATAGCAATGAGATACCGCTACACACTCAGAAGATTGCCCAAAGTTCGCAGGACGAAGGGTGGCACCCGGGAGCCTGGGAGCCTCACCAGGCCGGTGGGACTCAAACTGTGCTTTGCCACTTCAGTAAGCTGGCGTCGTCCCGTGAAGTTGAAGATACCTACAACCTGTAGCCCAGAAGTTCTGCTCCCGGATATATAGCTTGGAGAAAACCATACACACGTGCACCACGACTTACACATGCGAATGCTCACCGCGCGTTGCTTCCAATAATAGCCCAAGCTGCAAACCTCCCAGACGTCCACCAGCAGGAGACTGGGCTCACAACGCGTGGTGTGGTTCTGGCTGGAACTGCACCCAGCAACGAACACGGATACGCGACATCTACACACGACGACTCAGATGACTCCGGCAAACAGAACGGTGAGTGGAAGGAAGGCGGGTTCTGTTTACACCATCTTCCAGAACAGGTGACACCAGACCTCTATTGTTCAGCGATGCAGCTTCAAGTGGTAAAACTATCAAAACTGAGGAAGTGGTTCCTCTCACATCAGGATGTTTCCCTCGCCAGGGCAGGGAGCTGCGGGCTGGAGGAGGGGGCTGGGGTTCTGGGCTGGCGGTGACATGGGCGTTCGCTTTATAATTTTTGTGAAATTGTGTGTATACCCTGTGCGTGCTCTCTAGTTCACAATCTTTTTAATCTTTAAAAGTAAATAATTAAATCAATGAAACTGACACACACATGTCACTTGTCCTTCCTTCTTGGGCTCCACACCCAAGTTAGAGCCAGGCCACCCCAACTCGCCAGGACCCCAAGTACCAGCTTTGATGACGCCCACTCCAACCCGGATGTCCAGCCAGGCATTCCGCCCTGTGGATTCCACCTCCCAACACCTCTCAGAGCCCTGCCCCTCCCTCCCTCACTTCTTACCCTTTTGGTTTCTCTCTTGCCCCTCCCACTGCCGCCCTACACACCAAGCCCATGTGTTTCTCTCTCCTCTTCCCACCTCAACCCCAAGTCTTTGCCCAAAACACTTCTCCCCCTCCCCCACCCCCTGGCCCATCCTATTCAACACTGAGGTCTCAGCTGGAAGTCCCCTCATAGGAAAGCTTCCTGCCAGGCGGGGTTGCACCCGTCACCCTGCCCTCACACCCCCCACCCTGCCCTCACACCCCCCACCCTGCCCTAACACCCCCCACCCTGCCCTAACACCCCCGCCTAAGGACACAGCCAGCCCCAGGCTCCAGGCTCCAGGCTCCAGGCTCTGGCTCTAGGGCAGGAGGAGGGGTGCTCCTGCAGCCTTGGTACCTGGGGGGCGGGAGGGGACAAAGCCAGGACCTGCCTGAGACCAGAGGTTCCCACCACTGGGGACAGCTGGGAGGAAGGTCTGGGCGTCTCTGAGAGGCAGCTTCTCGGCCTCAGCAAAGCTTTCCCGCTCCCCCCCCCCACCCCCGCCCCGAACCAGGACGCCAGGGGAGGGGCAGGGCAGGAGCCAGCATAAGAGACCCCATGGGCCCTGATGGTTTTCTCAGTGGTTAGAGCATCGGCCCTCGACTGAAAGGTCATGGGTTCGATTCCGGCCAAGGACACGTACCTCAGTTGCAGGCTCCATCCCAGTGGGAGGCAACCAGTTGATGTGTTTCTCTCACATCAATGTTTCTCTCTCTGTCTCTCTCTCTCTCCCTTACACATGCTCTAAAAAGTATCAAAGGAAAAAATATCTCGGGTGAGGATTAACAAAAAATAAATACAAATAAAAAAATTTTTAATATGTTTTATTGATTTTTTACAGAGAGGAAGGGAGAAGGATAGTCAGAAACGTCGATGAGAGAGAAACATCGATCAGCTGCCTCCTGCACACCTCCTACTGGGGATGTGCCCGCAACCAAGGTATATGCCCTTGACCGGAATCAAACCTGGGACCCTTCAGTCTGCAGGCCGACGCTCTATCCACTGAGCCAAACCGGCCAGGGCAAATAAAATTTTTTTTCAAAAAGAGAGACCCGCCCTGGCCGGTTTGGCTCAGTGGATAGAGCGTCGGCCTGTGGACTGGGGGGTCCCGGGTTCCATTCCAGTCAAGGGCATGTACCCTGGTTGCGGGCACATCCCCAGTAGGGGGTATGCAGGAGGCAGCTGGTCAATGTTTCTCTCTCATCGATGTTTCTGGCTCTCTATTCCTCTCCCTTCCTCTCTGTAAACAATCAATAAAATATATTTTAAAAAAAAGAGAGAGAGAGACCCCATGGGCTTGAGTCCAAGGACATCAGCAGTGACGTGAGGGGCGGAAGTTGAGCCGAAGGCTCCCTCCCCGGGTTCCTTCCAGGAGCCACAGACGTCTCCCAGGTTGTCATTGAACTCACGGGCCTTCTCCAAACCACTGACCGAATGTCCTGCTCCTGCGGAGGCGGGGGTGTTCGAGTTAACGTGATGTAAAATAACGATGAAAGGTGGCGTTTTTGCACCCCCAAGTCCGTTCACACACATCACGCTGTGTTTGCACTGGTTGCTGAGTGTGCTGTGCACACTTTTCCCTCCTGCACAGCCAATTCTCCCCGCTCCGCGTGCCCAGCAGCCCCTCCGGCCCGCGGGTCTGCGAGCTTCCACTTCAAACATGCCTCCGTCTGCCTGCAGACTCCCTTTCCCGTCCTCCGGTCAATCTGATTATTTCTGTGACAAATTTCTAAATGTACGGGCTTTCCTTAAATTATTTTTTGTCATTACTGTCTAACTTCATTGTATCGGAGTCAAAGAATGTGCTCTGCATATGTCCATTCTTTGAAATTTGGGGAGCTTTTCTAAGCTAGGATGCAATCAATATCTTAAAATGGGCCTTAAGTGCTGAGACCGATATGACTGTGGACGCAGTGTTCCATCAATGTCCATTAGAGCGAGCTTTGTACTCCTGCTGTTCAAATCTACGCCTGGTCAAATTTTCCGGCTTTACTCTCAATAATAGGAGACACATTGAAATAGCCCATGTTGATGGTAGATTTGTCTGTTTCTCTTTCTTCTATCATTTTTTTTAAAGGCGGTTTTCTTGAAGTAAATTGATACCTAATAAATTTCACTCATACCTGCCCCCACGTGGGGCATTTCCCGGAAGCGGTCCCATCCCACAGCCTGGACCCCAATGGGGTTCCGGGCCACAAGTCTGGGGCCATTTCCTGGAACCACCAAACCCATTTCGTGTCACGGTGGTCACATCCTCTCTTGAGTAGCCCTGGGCTTAGACCCCAGGCCCCAGCGGGGGGTGAAAAGGGAGGTCTGGGCAAGGCCCCCCATCACTAGGCTGCCAACCCAGCCTAGTCACCGCTCCCCGGAGCTACCCAAGAGAGCGGCTGAGGGTTTCCATGATCCCTGAGCACCCTAATTATCATGGGAGCTACCCCAATGCCTGGGGAGCCTTGTACAGGTCAAGGCTGAGCTAAACCAGGGGGACTTGAATGGGGGCTCACATCACCCTGATAGAGGTGGGGGCACACTCTGCTTGGAGTCAGAGCGGGGAAAGATACTTTCTCTGCAGGGCAATTGGAGCGATCTCCTGGAAGAAGTGATCAAGGGCCATCAGGTATTTAAGTAGAGCCGAGGATTGGGAAATGGGAGGGTGGGGACATGTGGCAAGAGCATGGAGGCTGCGTTGTGTGGGGAAGGTCCCTAAACCAGCAGAAGGCCAGCGAGGCTGGAGCAGAGGGCACACTGGAGGAGGGGGAGGAGGTGGCCAGGCCGAGGGGCAGCAGAATGTACCCCGCGAGGTTGTTGAGCAGACCCGGGGCTTCGCCAGGTTGGCCTCTGAGACTCAGCTGATGCAAAAGTCATAATAGCAAAAGTGCTAACCGTAATCATAGTAACATTTATTGAGCTCTTACTCTGTGCTGAGCCTCTTTATATGGATTATTTCATTTAATCTTCAAAATCAGTCCTCCTGTTGCCCCTGTGTACAGGTGGGGAAACTAAGGCACAAGGAGGTAGAGCTGGCATTGTGTCAGAGCTGGCATTTGAGCCCCGCCAGTCTGGCTCCAGAGCCACTTACCACCTCCAGAAGGGCTATTTGCATCAAGGAATGAACAGAGGGCATAACACAAGGGATCCAGCTTCCACTCCTTCCCTGTGCCATTCAAAGTCATTAAAATCTGGCCCCTGGCCCGGAGCTGGGCCCTGACAGCCTGTCCCGCCCACTGCTCTCGGGCCAGGTATGCCCAGAGCACAAGACCCCAAGGGCCAGAGCGGGCAGCTGTGTTGGGTAAAGAGGAAAATGGCTGCGAACAGTGCTGACAGCCCTCCTCCTGGTCACTCAGCAGGCGCAGTCCTGGAGGCAGAACCCTTCCCTCTGGTGGGTCAAGTTCCCAGACAGGCGATCCCAGCATTTCCAGAAGCGGTTTTGGTGCCAATTAGCCTCTGAGCACAGGTCAACAGCGCCCCCTGGTGTGCAGTCTCGGAAAGGCTCTGGCTTCATCAGTTTCCCACGTGGTTGAACAGATAGGTCAAGGGCAATGGTGATTCTCTGCTCCTGGGGCCTGACCTTGGGTTTAGAACCCACACCCTCACGCCTAGCGAGAGAAATTCAATTCTACCCAGTCGTCAACTAGCTGGTCACTGAGGCCCAGCTGGCTCAGGTGTAGGGCAAAGAGGCATTCCCCGTCTACCCCAGAAGCCCCATGGCCCCGGCTGCTGGTCTAAATGGCCTTGGAGACTTGGGAGCACTGGAGGGAGGAGGGGCCTCTGGGAAGGACGGGGCTTCCTGATCTTTGAGAACTGTGGCCATGGAGTTGGGGTCATCACAGTTTTGGGGGGATTAAAGGGAAAGAGGCCTTGCACACAGGCTGCTGAGGTCTCCGACAATGGGTAGGTCTCTAAGCCCTGGGCCCTGGGCCAGGATGTGGCCTGGAGGGAGGAGGCAGGCCCAGCCGGCAGATGCAGTTAACGGGGCCCACTGTGACCCTCTTCCTCCCTGACCTTATTCAGGCTTCACGAAGCTCTCAGTCTAGGCAGGACCAGAGCCATCTGCCCCATGTCAGATGTGGAAACCGAGGGTCTGTGAGAAATGACAGGCCCAACATCACACAGTAAGACCCAGAGCCAGGCCTTGTAAGGTGGCCTCCTGGCTCCCAGGCCAGAGCTCTGTCCATAAGCCAGGCACCAGGGCGGAGTTTGCTGCCCCCCATGGGGTTGGACCCGCCCCAGAGTAGAATGTCAAGGGCACTTTGGGCATTTTCCTCTGGGCCAGGGAAGCCACAGAGGTGGAAAGCCTCCCTAGAGGGCACAGCGCTCTGGTGTCCAGCAGTTGGCCTGCCACCCTCTCTGGCGGAAGCCAGGGCCTCGGGATGCAGGCAGCTGGCGAGGCTGGGGTTCCGGGCCGCGGCGCAGACTAGTGCATCATCTGGGAGGAGCTGAACGCCTCCTTCTCGGCCTCCGCCTCGGCCTCCGCGCGACACCTCTGGGAGCAGAACCACAGGAACAGGAAGAACCCTGCAAGCAAAGGGCTGGTCAGTGAGCATTGCGGGGGCATCGCAGGGGCATCGTGGCCTCTCCCAGGATCCTCCTTGGTTGGGTGAGCTGGGCCTCCTGAGGCCCTGCAGTAATTCTCAGAATTCCTTGCTGCTGGAGGCCAGGAGGGCTGGAGCATGGGAGCGGGAGGACTGGCCACTGCTAGTCCAGAGGGAGCCTTTGTGCAGGTTGCTCTGGGAGGACGTAGCCCCCAACCAGCTCCTCCTGGGGCTGGATTTCAGCCCCGGACTCGCCCTGGACCTGAGCCTCTCTGCAGTGAACGCCTACCTACCAGGTGTGCACCCCCGCTCCGCCCCCTACACCCCCCGGCCGCCCCCGGGGCCCACCGTAGAGAGAGTTGAAGATGGTGAAGAGGAAGAGCTGGGGCAGCAGGAAGATGCCAAAGGAGAAGAAGGCCAGGGCCCAGGTGGTGCCCAGCAGCACGGTGAGGCCCAGCACGGTGACGGTGTCCCTGCAGGCCGGCGCACCGGGCGCCTCCTCCCGTGCCTTCAGTCTGCGCAGGGCCCGCAGCGCCCAGGCCAGCACCACCAGGTTGAAAAGGATCGTGAGGTTCCCGTAGCCCATGACCAGGATGCGGTGCACCCCAGGGCTCCGCACCCAGCATCTGCAGGGGAGGGCGAAGGTCAGGGCGCTGTGGCTCTGGGGCTGGGGAGGCCTGGGGCTCTTGGGCCTCGGGACTGCCTCTTGAACCCGGGCCAGTGTCTCAGCTCAGACCTCCTGTTTCTTGCCTGACTGCACACGGGGTGAAGTCCTGGGCCAGCTTTCCAGCCAGGCCCCCAGGACAGGACCCACCTGCCACCTGGGCCCCTGCCTGCAGCCCCGTGCCTCCTTCCCAGCCCTTAGCCTCCCAGGACACCTTCATGACCTGTGTTGCCCTGGCCCCGGTCAGACACTTTGTCACACACTTTCGGGAGATTAGCCCAGTCAATCCTTATGATGACTCTATGAGGCAGGAATCATCCCCATTCTACAGATAAGGAAACTGAAGCTCTGGCTTAGGAACACACACTAGTAAGAGGCAAAGATGGGACTTGAAGCCCTGTGGTCTGAGCCCAGAGCCTGTGCCCCTGACTGTCAGCATGAGAACAGTCAAGTAGCTGAGGGGGTTGCAGCCGCCTCAGGGCTCCAGGCACCCCCTTCCAGAAGACACAGTCAGTGTCCTGCCTGCGGACACCCTGTTCAGGGCCTCAGGGCCACATGGTTCTCCTGCCAGGGCCAGGGAGCCTGCCGCAGTCCGGCGCACACTCACATGGACATGTTCTGGAAGCCCGCGCTGTTCCCCTGGCTGTGGGAGAGAGGGATCATGTGGCGGCCATAAGCCGAGCTGTTGAAGGCAAGGAGCAGCAGCACCAGGAAGGCTGGGACACCTGAGGAGGGGGACAGAGGCTCAGCATCTGCCAGGATACCCCAGGGACGGACTGGCTGTCGGTCCCTGTGGCTGCTGAGACAGAATTCCACTGGGAAAGGGGTGGGTAGAGAAAGAGTCTGTTCCGAGCCTCCAGGCCCTGTCCTGTGGTCCAGCTTCAGAGCAATCAGCCTGGTGATCTCAGAGAAGGCTGTTCTCCCAGGTGATGGGGGTGAGGGCTCTGAGGTGGGACAGTGGTGGCAGTAGTGGTGGCCATACTGGGGAGCTAATGGGAGAGAGGGTTGAAGAACAGATGAGGAACAGATCACAAAGAGAGGGGCTAGGATGCTGCTAGAGACAACAATGACAGTGGTGCCCGAGATAGTGGTGAAGGTGAGGGTAAGGATGGTGGCAATGATGGAGGGGGGGTGGGGATGTAGTTAAAATGGTGGTGGAGGTGATGGTGGTGTTGGAGGTAGAGGTGATGGTGATGTTGGAGGTAGAGGTGATGGTGGTGTTGGAGGTAGAGGTGATGGAGGTAGAGGTGATGGAGGAAGGGGTGGTGGAGGTGATGGTGGTGTTGGAGGTAGAGGTGATGGAGGAAGGGGTGGTGGAGGTGATGGTGGTGTTGGAGGTAGAGGTGATGGAGGAAGGGTGGTGGAGGTAATGGTGGTATTGGAGGTAGAGGTGATGGAGGTGGAGGTGATGGAGGAAGGGGTGGTGGAGGTGATGGTGGTGTTGGAGGTAGAGGTGATGGAGGAAGGGGGTGCAGGTGATGGTGGTGTTGGAGGTAGAGGTGATGGAGGAAGGGGTGGTGGAGGTGATGGTGGTGTTGGAGGTAGAGATGATGGAGGAAGGGGTGGTGGAGGTGATGGTGGTGTTGGAGGTAGAGGTGATGGTGGTGTTAGAGGTAGAGTTGATGGAGGAAGAGGTGGTGGAGGTGATGGTGGTGTTGGAGGTAGAGGTGATGGAGGTAGAGGTGATGGAGGTGGAGGTGGTGGAGGTGATGGTGGTGTTGGAGGTAGAGGTGATGGAGGTAGAAGTGATGGAGGAAGGGGTGGTGGAGGTGATGGTGGTGTTGGAGGTAGAGGTGATGGAGGTAGAGGTGATGGAGGAAGGGGTGGTGGAGGTGATGATGGTGTTGGAGGTAGAGGTGATGTAGGAAGGGGTGTTGGAGGTGATGGTGGTGTTAGAGGTAGAGGTGATGGAGGTAGAGGTGGTGGAGGTGATGGTGGTGTTGGAGATAGAGGTGATGGAGGTAGAGGTGATGGAGGAAGGGGTGGTGGAGGTGATGGTGGGGTTGGAGGTAGAGGTGATATAGGAAGGGGTGTTGGAGGTGATGGTGGTGTTAGAGGTAGAGGTGATGGAGGTAGAGGTGGTGGAGGTGATGGTGGTGTTGGAGATAGAGGTGATGGAGGTAGAGGTGATGGAGGAAGGGGTGGTGGAGGTGATGTTGGTGTTGGAAGTAGAGGTGATGGAAGAAGGGTGTTGGAGGTGATGGTGGTGTTAGAGGTAGAGGTGATGGAGGAAGAGGTGGTGGAGGTGATGGTGGTGTTGGAGGTAGAGGTGATGGTGGTGTTGGAAGTAGAGGTGATGGAGGAAGAGGTGGTGGAGGTGATGGTGGTGTTGGAGGTAGAGGTGATGGAGGTGGAGGTGATGGAGGTGGAGGTGGTGGAGGTGATGGTGGTGTTGGAGGTAGAGGTGATGGAGGTGGAGGTGATGGAGGAAGGGGTGGTGCAGGTGATGGTGGTGTTGGAGGTAGAGGTGATGGAGGAAGGGGTGGTGGAGGTGATGGTGGTGTTGGAGGTAGAGGTGATGGAAGAAGGGTGGTGGAGGTGATGGTGGTGGTGGAGGCAGAGGTGGTGGAGGTGGAGGTGGTGGAGGTGATGGTAGTTGAGGTGATGGAGATAGAGCTGGTAGAGATAGAGTGGTTTTGGAGGTGGCCGTGAGATAAGAATAGTAACGTAGGAAGTGGTGGTGGGTGTTGGCAGGGATGGTGACGGGTGGTCCTGCAGTGGTCACTATGATGAGGAGGAAGGGAAAGAGAAGGCCAGGCGGGCCAGATGCTCAGTGCCGCTGGCAGTCTCGGGGAGCAGGAGGGGAGGGAGCCTGGGCTTACCCCAGCCCACTGCGCAGAGCTTGAGCACGTATCTCCGGATGTAGATGTTGTAGACACGCCCCAGGAGAAGGTAGAGGTTGAAGCCTTCGATGGCCATCCAGTTGAGGCAGCTGAGCAGCGCGTAGTGCAGGATGGCGCCCAGGGCCATGCATGCCGCCGCGGGCACGGAGGGCAAGGCCAGGGCGGGGCTCAGCAGGAAGGCGACGTTCAGGAGCAGCACGGAGATGTGCAGGTGCATGTGGATGCGTGTTATGGAGTTACTCTGCTTCCTGCGGGTGGGAGCATGGCCCTTGGTGACCTTGGGACACCACTGAGGCCTGGGCTCATAGACACACAATGTTGGGGACACAGGTTGAGGCGGGCAGGGAGCCAACAGCAGCCACGCGGGAGGCTGGTCCCCTGTCTTGCAGCCTCCGCCCTCTGGAGAAACCCATCCCACTCTGGGGGACCCAGCAGAAACGAAGGAGAAGTGCTGAGCAGCCGTGGTGGGCAGGCCTGGCACCGGGGCATACCTGGCGAGGAAGTGCAGCAGGAGACTGAGCAGGGAAGCCACAATGGAGATGCTGCAGCCCACGAGGGAAATGTACGTGAGAGGTGCCAGCAACTCTGCCGGGAGTGGGGCTGGGGAGAGTTGCTGTGGGAGAGAAGGGGGACTGGAGACCAGGGCATGGAAATGCCTCGCCCCAGGCTCAATAGGAGAGACCTGCCACGACCCCAGGTCCAACCCCCCTACCCCACAATCCTCACCATGGTCCTGGCTCGAAAAAAAGCCATGGCAGACACAGTGGCTTTTTGACCCCACACACCTGGGTGGACCCACCACTTCTCCCACTGTTGTGCACAGGTGCGCCACTCCCGGCCTGAGAGAGCCCTCCCTCCTCCTGTCCACAGTGATTGGTTAAGGGACAGGTATGTGACACACTCTAGGCTGGTGGGACTCAATTACAAGAATGTGACAGGCAGAAATGAGCAAGAGAAGCTATCATTCCACTGGTCTAAAAGCTAGTAGGACGTGAGGCCTGTCTTGGTGATAGTGAGCCCCTGGATCAAGCCATACCTGAAGCCTACCCAGCCTTTTCAGGAACATAAACCCACCGCTTTCCACCCCCACCCCCAAGCTCATTTGAGTTGCATTTCCAGCCTTTGCCTGCTTCTCTGTCCTGAGCGTGGGGCCTTCTGCAACTCTGACCACCCTCAGCCCGGCTGGGAGCACACATACCATGAGAACAGCAAAGTAGCTGAGGTGGTTGCAGCGACAGAGCACCTGGGAAGGTGAGGGCTGCTCTGTGCGACAGCCCTCAGGGCTCCAGAGCCCCCAGTGGCGCTTGCTGGCTCCCTCCTTCCAGAAGACACAGGTCACGTTGTAGCCTTCCTAAGGGGAGATGCTGGGGTTGGGTGCATCCAAGGGGCCCAGGGGAGGGATCAGGGTCTGGAAATCGTGGGGGCCAAAGATGACTCTACTGCACCCTTGTCAACCTTTTACCAGGTACTGGCTGGGCTTGGCCATCAGGCAGACCCAAATTCTAGCCCTGCCTCCACCATGGACTCTAAGAGTGACTTGGGCAAGTCACATGTTCCCTGAGCCTCCGTCTATTCATCTGCAAAATGGGGCCATTTATACCAAGTCATAGGATAGGGGAAAAATTAAAGGCAATGAGGAATCTTGAGTGCCCAGCTCTGGCGTATACAGTTGGTTCTCTATAATCAACCGTCTCCTTCTGCCTCCTCCCTGTGGGAGCAACGGTGGTCCAGAGCCTTCCCAGTGTGGGGGAGAGAGATTCGTCCGCAGACAACCATGACACTAAGCCATGTGGGTGGAGGGTGGGGGGTATGACACCGACAGTGCCATGGAAAACCACAGAAGGGGCAGAGGAGTCCTGAGTAGGCGAGGGACGATCAGGGCACTGAGGCCTTGAAGAACACGTTGGATCGCTCTCCCGTGAAGCGGGGGACGACAGGGGCAAAGGCCCAGAGGAATGAAAGGAAAGGATGACGGTGAAGCTGAGAATGCAGAGAAGAGGTTGATGGGACTCTAGGGCTGGAGCACAAAGGCTCTGGGGTTTTTAGGAATGCCAGGGACAGAAGAGCAGGGGCCTGCAGCCCTACTTCCTGCTTCCCGTATCCGTGCACTTCTCTTGAGGACCCACCCCTCCCACAAGGGCAGGTCAGATGAATCGAGCCTGGCCCCTGTGCCATGTGACCCAGGCCTGGCCAATCCACACAGTCCACCCTCCTGGTTCAGGGATGGACATGTGACCAAACTGGACCTTTAGGATGCCATTCTGGGACCTGGCAAGAAAGGCCCTCTGAGAAGCAGGGAAGAAAGTCCAACCCTTCAGCTGCCATCGTGCCACCGAGGCAGGAAACCATTGCTGAGAGATGGAGCGAGACTGAGCCATGATGGCATTGTATCAGCCCCTGGATCCAGCCGTGCCTGAAGCCAGCCCTGCCCTGGACATTGCATGTTCATGAGCCAATAAGTTATCTTTTGTGCTTGAGTGGCTGGAGTTGGTTTTCTATCACCTGCCACTCAAAGAATCGTGACTAATGCCATGAGTAGAAGCTTCTCTCTCTTATTTCTTTGGTAAGAATTTCCCAAGTGTGATGGATTTAACACCGTTTGTTTCCAAGATGGTCCCGCAGGTTTGAGTTTGGCAAACCAGTGTTCACCAGGACAGTCTTAAAGGGGCAGGACGGGGTGGAAATGGGGACGTCCCCACAGTACCAGGCTTTGGTTGTGCCAGAAGCTGATGTTGATCGGCTCCGTGAGGTTGTCCACGTGTTCAAGGCCCAGCTGGGCCCCCAGGACGTAGTTATTGAGCAGAGATGAGTTGTCTTGCTGGAAGGGTGACAGAAGAAGGGCTGACTGGAGGGGACGTGAGGAGACCAGGACAAGGTCCCAGGGCCCCCCGTCTCCAGGCCCTCCTCCCTGGGTGAGAAGAGTGGCATGCTTTCATATGGCCAACCTCCCGGCCTTCGCACATGCCGCCCCCTCCGCTGGGAAAGCTGTCCTCTGACCACCCTCCTGCTCCACCTCCCCTCTGTGTACCCTCCACTTCATCACTATCCTAACTCACTTTCAATGCCAAGGTTAAAAGACACCTTCTCCGGAAGCCCTCCCGGATTGCCCATTGGAACAACCCCGACCCCACCCTGACTCACCCATCACTTTGTAACTCTATGGTTATAATCAACCTTGAGCTAAAATTAAGTCTCTGCAGAGGCAAGATTTTTTAAAGGAAAGAAAAGGGGGAAAAATAGATACAGAAGCAAAGAAGCATTGAACAGACTGTCAAACTACAGCAGGAAGGCAGAGGAGGTTTTGGGGTGGGGGGCTGTAAGAGATCAACTGAAGGACTTGTACGCATGCATATAAGCATAACCAATGGATAAAAGACACTGGGCGGGGGGGCAGGTAAAGGCATGTACTGGGGGGAAGGGGAGGGTGGGGGGAGGTCAATAGGGGAAAAAAAGAGACATATGTACTACTATTTTTAATACTTCAAACAATTAAAAAAATAAAGAAAGAAAGAAAGAAAATAATAAATTGGTGAAATCTAAGGTTTCTTTCAGCTCTAAAAACAATAAATAAATAAATAAATAAATAAATAAATAAATAAATAAATAAAATTAAGTCTCTACGGTCCTAGTGTAACTGTCAAGATGGAGAGTTCTCTGAGGACAGGAACCTTATGGCCTTGTTCTGTCTCCTGCCCAGGGACATGCACATACATAAGTAGGTTTCTCCGGTCTCATTTGCACATTATTATCACTACCTCCCACCATTCTGCTAAAACTGACGCCCAGAGAGAGGCAATGGTGGTTCAGGTTGCACAGTGGGCTGGTCCCTCTGATGCTGGTCTCCCCTGCCCTGCCCCTCCCTCACCCCCCCAGAGCCCAGGCCGTGGCATGGATGCTGCCGTGCCCCCAGGAAGAGGTCAGAGCCCATCCTGCGGGGCCCTCCATGGCACTGACCGGGAAAAACCTGGTGGTGAAGAAGTACATGCAGATGAGACGCAGCTCCCTGGGGCGTGTCCTGCAGGCCTTCTTCGTCAGCTCAGTGGGGAACTGCATGGCGTGCCTGGCCCCGGCCTGCGGAGGGCCAGCGAGGCTGAGCCGGGTCCCCAAGGCCTCCGGGTCAGCCCCAAACCTTCCCTGGCTCCCACTCCCTGTGAAGCCCTCCTGACCTCACCCCAGCATTTCTTTCCCTGGAGCCTCCCCCTGCAACACCCTCCTCCCTGTCTGCACCTCCTCCAAACTTGCCGAGATCCAGGTCTTCCCTCCAGGCAGCTCTGGCCTTGAATTTGGGTCACTTGCCTCACCCACTGGGCCCCCAGAGGATGGAGCGTCTCCCCCACCCACCCACCCACCCAGCACCCAGGCATTCAGCAGGAATCGCACCAGCATCCTCAAAGGAGCCCCGTGCCTTGGCCTCCCCCACGGCTGCCACTGCCGCGCCCACCAGCCCTGCAAAAGCAGGACGAGGACACTGAACACCCCCATTTAGAGGGGCCACAAAACACCCCCATTTCTGTCACTCACATGAGGAACACCAGCCCCATTTTACAGAAAAGGCAACTCAGCTACTAGGACAGAGCCCCGATTGATGGATCCTGGGGAACGTTCAGACCTCACACCCCTGGAGGATTTCTGGGGTGGAGGCCCTGGCCACCCCCCACGTCCTGGCCATCTCTGACCTGGGGGACGCTATCCATAGCATCACTGTCCAGCGAGAGGCCGGCAAAGTCGCAGCCCAGCTTGAAGGCCAGCGTCTGAATGGTGTGCGCCTGCAACGTGAGGTTGTAGCCCTTGAAGGTGGCATTCAGCAGTCTGTGCACCAGACCATGGATGAGCCTGAGGGCGAGAGAGGTGACCAGATCCTGGGATGGGGGTAGGGTGACAGGGGGTCCAGACAGCATGAGAGGGTAAGGCTTTCCCCACCCCACACTCATGTCACTCCCACCTGTGGACCTTTGCACACACAGTGCCCTGGCACGCTCTTACCTCCCCACCCCACTCATTCCTTCTCCTGATTAACTCTTGTTCAGGTCCCAGTTTGTTGACACCTCCTCCAGGAAGCCTTCCTTGGCTGCTCCATGTTGACTGATTGAAGTGCCCCATAGTCCCCAGGCTTCCCTGGCCAGTCGTCAGCATTGGCTGCTCAGCCAGAGCTGCTCGGCCTTTAGGTCACAGACTCCAGAGACTAGCCTGAGTTTTAGAGCCCCTTCCAAGAAATAAGCACAGAGATCCATGATTCTGCACCTGGTTTCATGACACCCATGGTTAAGGGCCCCCAACCAGACAGTAAACTTGATGGGGGCAGAGAGATATGTCTATCCTGCACCTCCAGAGCCTAGTGTGAGGCACATAGTAGGCCCTCAATAAATGCATGTTGAATAAATGTATTAATAGTCTACACTAGCCAGGCTGGTGTGACTCAGCGGTTGACTTATGAACCAGGAGGTTACCATTCACTTCCTATTCAGGCCACATAATGGGGTTGGGGGCTCGATCCCCTGTAGGAGGCGTGCGGGAGGCAGCCAATAGATGATTCTCTCTAATCATTGATGATTCTACCTCTCTCTTCCTCTCCTTTCCTCTCTGAAATCATTAAATAGTAGAGGCCCGATGCACGAAGATTTGTGCAAGAATAGGCCTTCCTTCCCCTGGTTGCTGGCACCGGCTTCCCTCTGGCACCCAGGACCCGGGCTGCTTCGCTCAGGCCACCACCACCACCCACCGGGGTGTGCTCTGAGCCACGCTGCGGCCGCTGGGAGCAGGCCCCACCCCTGTGTGTGTCCGCTGATGTGGGGGCGTGCTCCGAGCTGCGCTGGTGGTGACTGTTAAGGCTTAGGGCCGGTTGTGACTGTAAAGGCCTCCCAGACAAATTTGCATATTACCTCTTTATATATATATATATATTTTTTTAAATAGTCTACACTAGACCAACTTTGGACCACTGATTCAAGTACAAGTGAGGAGTGGGAGGCGCAGCTGCATCTAGGTAGGCGAGGAGGGACACACAACTCACTCCGCAGGATTAGTTGAGATTCGTCCCCTGGATACCTTCTCCATTCCCTTCATCCAGCTCAGGACTTCTTGGGCTGCCTCTGTGGGAAGCGGGCCAGACCCCCACCTCAGCCTCTGTCCGGAGTTGCCCCGGGCCCCATGGCCTGTGACTCTTCCACCCAGCTGAGACTGCTGGTTCACCTCGCTGCTGCCCCGGGAGGCCTAAGCCCCCTCTCAGTCTCCCTTGGTCTGAGGCCTCCCCTTTCCCGTCACAGCCAGGGGTCTGGGCGAGGGGTGCCGCCGCAGCTCAGCAGGGCCCTCTTACCTTCCGCCCCACTCTGTGAAGGCACAAGACTCAGGCAGAGGAAGAGGACCGCACGGCAATCCATGTCCTGAGCCAGGTCTTCTCCACCAGCCGGCTCCTGCCCTGGAAAGGGGCATGTGTCACCACCAAGGTCAGAGGGCGACCTTGAACTTCTTGGTGTCTGGCATGTCCCAAGGCGAGGACACACAGCATCTTATTTGATCCCCATTACTCCTGCATTTCGCAGATGAGGAAACCGAGGCTCAGAGAGCTCTGCTTGAGGCCGCCTGAAGCCAGGTCTCTGTGAATCCAGAATCCTTGACAAGTTCGTAGCGCCTGACATTAGCAGTTCTGCCTGAGTCTCCCCACCCTCCCCAAAAATGGCTTTTCTGGGGGCTTCCCCCATGGCTCTGACCTCACCCGGGAGCAAGCAACCTGTAACCCTGTCCAACCCTGTTGTTAACCCATCGTGTGACTTTGAGCAAGGATCTCGCCCTCTCCGCCCTCATTTTCCTCGGTTTTAAAGTTTTTGCTGTTGTTAATCCTCAGCGGAGGGTATTTTCCCATTGAATTCTAGAGAGAGTGGAAGGGAAGGGGGAGAGACAGAGGAACATGGATGCGAGAGAGACACATCAAGTGGTTTCCTGATCTGGGCTGGGGGTGGAGACTGCGACCAAGGCATGTGCTCTTGACCGGAATCGAACCTGGGACCCTTCAGTCCCCAGGCCAACGCTCTATCCACTGAGCCAAACTAGCTAGGGCTCCTCGGTTTTAAAATGAACTAATAGCCCTGGCTGGTGTGGCTCAGTGGATAGAGCGTTGGCCTGGGGACTGAAGGGTCCCAGGTTTGCTTCCGGTCAAGAGCACATGCCTCGGTCGCAGTGGGGAGGGGTGTGCAGGGGCCCAGGTTCGATTCCAGTCAAGGGCATATCCCTGGGTTGTGGGCTCAGTCCTAGTGGGGGGTGTGCAGGAGGCAGCCGATCAATGATTCTGATTAGTGATGTTTCGTTCTCTCTTTCCCTCTTCCTTCTCTGAAATCAATAAAAATATATATTTTTTTAAAAATGAACTTCTGCTTAAGGGCAGCACATGTATGGCTGTCCTCAGAAGCTCCATGAAAATGAGAGTAAGTAAATAAAATAGACACCAAGCCACACAGACACGTAATGGGGAAGACGACAACAGCAGATGAGTGTCGTCTGCAAAACTAGGCAGCTACAAAGCAGGTGATAAATGTAGCAGAGCCCAGCATGTCGAACCCGAGTGCCCGCCGTGGGGAGCGGTGTGCAGGGGTCGGGGCAAGGGACAGTGGGCAGCCAGCCAGCTCAAGCCTCACGACCTTGCAAGCCCTTGAGAAGCAGAGGCAGAAGGGACCTCTGAGGGCAGGGATGGAGGGTGAGGCTGAAAGTGAGTCTTTTAGGTGACCACCGTGGTCCCCAGATCTCCTCAGGCACTTGACTCGCCGGGCGCCTTCCTCACCACACGGCCATCCTCAGCCCACCCCAGCACAAGTTCTCTCCCGGAGATGGTGCACAACGAGAATCTGAGGGCAAAGGCGGGTGTCACTCTGGTACAATGAAGCCATATCCCCTCCCCACCTCATCCTCCACGCAGCCTCCAGAAGACCACAGCAGCCACGGTGATGCCCAAGGCAGGAGAGAAGTCTCCTCTGAAGAACTGACCATTTCCAGAACAGTATCCTACAGTTATTGGAGTTTTTAAAATATATATATATATTTTATTGATTTTCAGAGAGGAAGGGAGAGAGACAGAGAGAAACATCAATGATGAGAATCATTGATTGGCTGTCTCCTGCACACCCCACACTGGGGATCCAGCCCACAACCTGGGCATGTGCCCTGACCGGGAATCGAACCGTGATCTCCTGGTTCATAGGTCGATGCTTAATCACTGAGCCACGCCGGCCGGGCTAGTTACTGATGCTTTGGTGTTCCTGGATAAAATGGCCAGGACCAAACTTATGAAGTTTCAGCAGTCACCGAGCCCTGCCAAGCAATTGAGTTTATAGTGCTCTGCTCTTAAAGATGGATGGTCAGCCAAGGACCACTAGGTCTTTTAAAACATACACCCACTCCCCCAGGAAGCTGCTGGGGGATGTGCTCCAACAAAATGAGGGAGTAACTCATGGAAGAAGACATACGGCTCAGGAAACCCCACCAGAGGAGCGGTGAGACTACTCCTCAGAGGACGGGTGAAGAGAAGGCCCGGGTCGATGGCCCAGGTTGATGGCTGAACGGCGGGACGAGGACACATCCTGTTCAGAAGGCAGCAGGCGCCAAGAAGGCTCCAGAAGGCGGCCTCGAAGAATAAAAGAAGGAGGAAGAGAATAGACAGGCTATCTAGCGGGTTTGGACATCTAAGAAAATTATTTTGAGAAATGCCCTATAAAAAGCTTGCAAATGAAAAATAAAACGAGCCATTAATTTCAGATAAAAACAAGTTGTACAAGAAAGAACATGTAATCTCGCTACACACATTGACTTAATCGGGGATAAAATTTATACGGTCATAATGAAAACACGGAATGGGGAGATTTCTTTTTTTAATTGTGTGAAAACCATATTGCAATGATTTCGAATTCCACTGGCGATGTAGTGGGCCACAGGAGAACTTTGCCCCCCCCCCCGCCCGCCCCCCCTCCCCCCCCACCCGCCGCCATGCGATGGAGAAAGCCAAGCAATGAACAAAATTACTTTCTGCGCCCTTTAGAGAGCGGCAGGCACCAGGTCGCCGAGGAAACGGGCTTGTGGCCAAGAAGCCCTTCAAGGATGAACCGTTTCACCTTTTACAGAAACAGGAGGGAGGGGAAGTGGCCACAAATCAAACAAACAAACGAAAACCACAGAAGAAAACAAATGACTTATTAAAGGCTGTGAACTAGGCTGGCAGTGTGGGACCCCTGGGGGCCCCAGATACTAGGGGAGTCTATTTCTTCCCACAGTTTTCTACTGGGTGCATATGGGAGAGATGCAGCCGATCTATGTTTCACTCTCACATCAATGTTTTTCTCTCTCCCTCTCCCTTCCTCTCTCTCTCAAATCAATAAAAACGTATTTAATGGTAATACGAATTCTACAAAAATTCTTCCAAAAAAAAATAAAAGGCAAAGAAAGAAATAACAAGATCATAAACATATGCCCTCAGAAAATAAAGGAGGCTGGAATGCTTCCAAACTCATTTTATGCGAATATTAGTGTGGTGCCCAAAACAGCCATAGGCACCATAAGAAAATCACAGGCCAATATCCCTCATGAATATAAATCAAATCAAAATCAAAATCCCTGCTGGATATTTTATAGAAATTGACAAGCTGATTCTAAAATTTATATTAAAAAGCAAAGGACCTAGCCCTAGCCGGTTTGGCTCAGTGGATAGAGCACTGGCCTGCAGACCCAAGGGTCCCGGGTTCGATTCTGGTCAAGGGCACATACCTTGGTTGCAGGCTTCTCCCCAGCCTGGGCCCTGGTCAGGGCTCGTGCAGGAGGCAACCAATCGATGTGTTTCTTTCGCATCTGTTTCCCTCTGTCTTTCCCTTTCTCTTCCACTCTCTCTAAAAATCAATGGAAAAATATCCTTGGGTGAAGATTAAAAAAAAAGCAAAGGACTTACAATAGCCAAAACAATTTTGAAAAGGAAGAACAAAGTTGGTGCAAAAAATTAAAATTTAAAAGCTATCAAGACTACATTATAAAATTTCCAAAAGCCTCCTAATATTTAAATCAAAAAAGGGGGATAGTAGAAGAATATCATGTAAGGAAAAATATCCTGTAAGTAAATTACATCTAGAAAATTTTTACTTTAGAAAATTAACTTTCATTTGTAATGCTAACAGCAAGACACCCTTGAAAAACACACAGGGTGTCTAATCAAGCCAAAGGAAAATTGTTTGGGCAAAAAATGAAAAAGGATCCCAAGTCAAATTTATAGGGGAGGGGTGAGAAAAAAAAATTTATAGAAAAGATTCCTTTATTAACTTTTGGTCAAGAATATGTTTGTATATTTTCAGAAAACACCTCCAAGACCATGTGGATTCCTGCAACAGAGAGGAATTGACAGGACTGCTCCAGCCATGAAGACAGAAGAGAAACAGTCCAGAGATGGAAGACGCTGACGACGCCTCGCCATACTAGCCGTCAGCAGCTGTGCCTCGCAGCAGGTTGCCCAGGACCAAACCAGAGAGGGTCGGACCTGCATTACCACCATTTGTCCACCATCCAGAACTGAAATATCATCGCTGACATGTACACATAAGGAACCATTTGACATTGAAATTGGGACTCAAAAGAACTGTTGGCCCAGAAAGAAACTCACTACAGACTGATTCATTTGCCTCCCAGCATAACCATTATTGCTTGTCTCATTTTCGGTTCTTATAAGTGTATTTCTAGTATCACATGATCTCACTCATCTAGGGGAAATAATGAACAACATAAAATGATGAACAAAAACAGACCTGGAGACAGGGAAGCATTGATGAGACTGTCAAACCTCAGAGGGAAGGTAGGGGAGGGTGGGGGTAAAGGGGAGAGATCAACCAAAGGACTTGTATGCATGCATATAAGCCTAACCAGTGGTCACGGACAACAAGGGGGTGGGGGCATGCGTGGGGAGGGGTTTGGGATGGGAATGGGGGATGAGGACAAATATGTGATACCTTAATCAATAACGAAATTAATAAAAAAAAAGAAAAAAAAAGAACAAAGTTGGCGTCACACTAGTGATTTCTTTTTTTTTTTTTTTTCAGCTTTCAGGAACTGGTATTTATTATCAAAGTCATATTTGATGTCAACAAGATGCCACAACTACAAAAAAAAATTGCGCACATTGCAATCTCAATGCAAACAGTCAAATGGAACCCCAGTCATTAAAAAAGTAATTCAAATTACCCCAAAAAGCAACTGAATTTTTTAAACATCTTTATACATCCAGCCAACAAATTAAAATGGTTAACAAGAAAAAATACAAATTCAGAGGTCTGGTATCGATGTTTAAAAAAGGCAACTGCTTAAGCATTTCTATCGATTCGAACATCAATCTCTCGGCCACTCAGCTTCATCCCATTCATCATCCGGCAGGCTCTCTCAGCCACCTCTGGAGATTCAAACTTAACCACACCGCACCCCTTGGACTTCCCATTCTCCATCTTGATGTCCGCATATAGCACGTGGCCACATTCGTTGAATTTGTCCTTTAGCATCTTCCATGTAAAATCAAATGGGAGATTTCTCACAAATATCTGGCAGGCCTTTCTGGCCACCCCAGGAGCATGGCCTCCAGCTCCACCAAAGGAACCTGCGAAGCTTCCTCCAAAGTTGCCACGCTCCATCTCGATGGCATGGTCAAAGCTGGCACTGCCACCGCCACCCATGACCAGGCCCATGCGCTCAATGCCAGCGCCCAGGGCAGGGCCCATGGCGGGACCCATGCGCTCCAGGCTGTTGGCACCCATGCGCTCCAGGCCCATGCGCTCCAGACTGTTGGCGCCCATTGGCTCCAGGCCCATGCGCTCCAGGTTGTTGGCGCCCATGCGCTCCAGGCCGGTGGCCATGCGATCCATCACAGGGCCCATACGCTCCAGGCCAGCCCCCATGCCTGCGGGCACCATGCGATCCATGCTCAGGCCCATGCGCTCAATGGCAGGGCCCATACGCTCCACACCAGAGCCCATGCGCTCAATCGTCTGGCCCACACGATCGATGGGTGCGGCCATGCGCTCCAGGCCAAAGCCCATGCCGGCACCCATGCGCTCCACGCCAGACCCAATGCGCTCCATGGTCTGGCCCATGCGCTGATGCTGGAGGCCATGTGGTCGAGGCCCAGTGGGCCCATGCGCTCAATGCCGGAGCCCATGCGCTCGACGGAGTCCATGCGGTCCATGACCAGGCCCATGCGCTCAATTTCAGAGCCCACACGATCCATGCCATGGCCCAGGCCTGCGCCCATGCGCTCCATGCCAGCACCCCCAATGCGGTCAATGCCGGGGCCCATCCTCTCGATCCCAGGGACACTGCCTCCACCTCCACCTCCTCCCTGCTTTGCAATGATCTCTCCTCTCTTCAGTGCATTACTTAGGATTTCGTTTATTCTGCCCATGTTCATCCCAGATCCAAATCGACCCATGTTTTCCATACCACCACCAAAGGGACCCTCCATGCCTCCCATTTTATTTATTCCAAATCCTATGCCTTCCATTCCCATTCCTGCAGGTCCTATGTTTCCCATGCCAATGCCTTTATTTAGGTGATTGGCATCGATAGGCTGCCCTCCTGGTCCTAACCCCATGCCAATATCACCAAGTCCATGGGGAAGTTGTTGTGGACGCTCAGGAGGGAAAAAATCTCCCTTTGGTAAGGCCCTCTCATCCATTTTCACGTGCATTGGTCTATCAAATAGCAGTTGTCCATTAAACATAGATATAGCTTGCACAGCTTCAATGGACTGTTCAAAAGTAACAGTGCCTATTCCACGACTTTTTCCATCTTTATCCTCAAGAATGTCTGCTCGGACCACCACACCAGCCATACTAAAAACTTCCTTCAGTTTCTTCCAGCCAACTTTATAATCCAGATTTGCTACAAATACTGTGCTTCCAAGTCTTCCAGCCTTTTGCATTGCTCTCCTGGCATGTTCACCATCAGGATCTTCTTTGACTTTCAGTGGTCTTCCACTCAGACTATGCTTGTTTAGAACTTCGGCAGCTTTTTTCATGCTCTCTTCCATCTTGAATTCAACAACGGCACATCCCCTTGACTTTCCTTCAGCGTCCATTAAGAGCTCCACGTATGTTACCTCACCAACTTTTTCTTTAACCAGGTCTTTAAGTGACTGCCATTTCACATCAAAAGCTATGTTTGTAATGAAGGCTCTGTATCGTTTGGTTGGATTGGCATATGGCTCAAAGCGATTGCCCCCTCTTTTTATGTTTTTCTCCTTTCTCTTCTCATTCTGAGTAGGTCGTTCTCCTTCACCTTTCGGACCCGGAACCCCGTTGCCGCTTGGCGCGCCGGGCGCGCCGCTCTCCCCCTCCATTTTGGGCTCCGTCGCTGCCACCTCGGCCGCCGCCTCGACCCCTGCCGCCATTTTCTCTGCGTCTCCACACTAGTGATTTCAAGGCTTACAATAAAGCTACAGTAATCAAGATAGTGTGTTCCTGGCATAAGGCTAGACATAAGATGAATGAAACAGAATAGGGTCCAAAAGTATATCCAGATGAATATGATAAATTGAGTTTTGACAAAGATGCAAAGGTAATTTGATGGAGAGAAGATAGTCTTTCCAATAAATGGTTCTGGAATAATTGGATATTTCATGCCAAAAACTAAACAGAACTTGGACCCATACCTTGCAGCATATACAAATTTAACTCAAAATGGATCATAGATTAAAATATCAAAACACACTATAAAACTTCTGGGGGGGAAAGGAGAAAATCTTTCTGACTTCGGGTTAGGGCCTAACCGTTAGGCAAAAATTCTTAGAAATAACACCAAGAGAGTCCTTAGGGAAATGGAAATAAAGAATCTAACACCTCAAGGGAATCGGTGGGTGACGCATACAAAACTTTCATTCTGCTTATCCTCTGACCCAGGAAACCCATTTTTATGAATTTATCCTATGGAAACAATAAGGCAAGCCAGGAATGTATACAGAGAGAGACATTTTTCGAAAAATATATTTTTATTGCCGGGCCGGCCTGGCTCAGTGGTTGAGCATCGACCTATGAATCGGGAAGAGGTCACAGTTCCATTCCCACTCAGGGCACATGCCTGGGTTGCAGGCTCCATCCCCAGTGTGGGGCATGCAGGAGGCAGCTGATCAATGATTCTCTCTTATCATTGATGTTCCTATCTCTCTCCCCCACACTCTCAATCCCCAATGAGAGAGAATCATTGATTGGCTGCCTCCTGCACGCCCCACACTGGGGATCGAGCCTGCAAACCAGGCATGTGCCCTGACCGGGAATCAAACCGTGACCTCCTGGTTCAGAGGTCAACCCTCAACCACTGAGCCACGCCAGCTGGGCACTACACCATGTTGTTGACACAAACATTTACCGTGTCTCAGGACATTCTGCTTGTGAAACCGTTAATACAGATTGCTACCGACAACAAATAATCAATTTGAACCACCAGCTTTAATCGTAAAACCACCAGAATGGGCCAGAAGACACGCCAAAGTAATTTTGCTTCATGATGACGCACCATCACACACTTCAAAACCGGTTAAAGACACGTTAAAGGATCTTGCCTGGGAAGTATTAACCCACCCGCCGTATTCATCAGACCTTGCTCCTTCAGATTACCACTTGTTCCGATCGATGGCACACGCACTTTCCGAGCAGCACTTCAAAACATCTGAAGAAGTGGAAAATTGCGTCTCTGAATGGTCCGCCTCGAAACAAGCAAAGTTCTATTGGGACAGTACCCACAAATTCCCTGAAAGATAGGGAAGTGTGTAGCTAGTGATGGACATTATCGTGTTTTCTTTGATTACAAAATCGGCATTATTAACCAATAAAGGGTCAATCCGCAATGCAGATTTTATAATCAAAGAAAACACGATAATTTCAAGAGAAACATCAAAAGTGCTTTATTCAAAGTAATGTCCATCGCTAGCTACACATTTCCCCCATCTTTCAGGGAATTTGTGGATACCGTCCCAATAGAACTTTTCTTGTTTAGAGGCAGACCATTCAGAGACCCAATTTTCCACGTCTTCGGACGTTTTGAAGTGCTGCTCAGAAAGTGCGTGTGCCATCCATCGGAACAAGTGGTCATCTGAAGGAGCAATACAACAAAATAGCATAAAAACATATCAAATTGCATATTCGTATGTCAACATATGTATAACTCCATATATTGAAAAAAATCCGCATTATTAATCGGTACACGGGCACAGTTTAATGCCACTTTGGAAAACAGTTTGGCAGTTTCTTATAAAACTAAACATGCACCTACCATATGACCCAGCCACCGCACATCTGGGCATTTATCCCAGAGAAATAAAAATCCATGTTCACACAATATGAACTTCATAGCAGCTTTGTTCGCAATTACCCCACACTGGAAACGATCCCAATGTCCCTTCCCTCGGGGAATGGTTAAACACACTGGGGTCCATTCCTGCCGTGAAATACAACTCAGCAATTGAAACGATGGATACACACAACTTGGATGGGTCTCCATGGAATTATGCTGACTGTCCCCCCAAAAAAGCCAATCTCAAAATGTCACATACTGTTCGACTCCAGTTAGATAGCTTTCCTGAAATAACAACACTGTAGAGATGAAGAACAGACTGGTGATCGCCAAGGGTTAGAGAGGGTTGAAGGGTGTGTGTCTGCAAAGGACAGCACAAGGAATCCACACAGTGATGGTTTTGTATCTTGACTGTGGTTTGGGTTACATACGTCATCAAATTGCATAGAACCAAACACACACACACACATACAAATGAGTGTGTATAAAACTGATGAAATCTGAATGAAGTGTGTAAATTGTACCAAAGTCCATTTCCTGGTTTTGATATTGTACTACAGGTATGCAAGATATTACCATGGGGGCCCAGCTGGTGTGGCTCAGTGGTTGAGCGTCGACCTATGAACCCGGAGATCACAGTTCGATTCCTGGTCAGGGTATATGCCCTTGTTTCGGGTTCAATCCCCAGTGTGGAGCATGCAGGAGGCAGCCGATCAATGATTCTCTCTCATCATTGATCTCTCTCTCTCACTCTCCCTTCCTCTCTCTCTAAAATCAATAAAAACATCTTTTTTAAAAAGAGAGAGAGAGAAGCAGCATGGAGTGGAAAGAAAAAGTTGAAACTAACACACATAATATAATCACATTTCTGGAAAATTATGTTTCTATGCATGTTTAAGCCCATGAGGATACCTAGAAAAATGGATGCCACATGTTAATAATGTTATTTGGAAGAAGAGGGCTTTTACTTTCTTTTTTACAAATTGAATGTTCTATAACAAACATGTATTGCCTTCACAACAGAAAACAAATTGGGGGCGGGATTTGAATTTTAGAGAGAGAAAGGGAGAGAGAGAAACATCAATCAGCTGCCTCCCTCACAAGCCCCAACCAGGGATCGAACCTGCCACCTGGATATGTGCCCATCCCCGGAGCCAAACCTGAAACCTTTTGGTGTATGGGATGATGCTCCAACCACTGAGCAACCCGGCCAGGACCGCCCTTGTTTGGGGCTCGTTGTGTGTATCAATTGTTTCAATTGCTGAATTGTATTTCTCGGCATGAATGGACCCCAGTTTGTTTAACCATTTATATTGGGCTAGACTTTTCCTTATCAATTCCTAGACAATCTTTACCTAATAGGAAAATTAGCTCTTTGTTTATTATTTGAGTTGCAAATCTTTATCCTGGTTTGTCTTTTTTGCCTTTTGCCTTTACAAATGGTCCTTTTGCCATGTAAAAGCACATATAATCTTTTTGGCCCATGTCCATGAGTTTTTTCTTTTTTTCTCACTATCCCTCCACACCCACCTCCTCACCCACACCCCCAACAGCGGTAATAAAAATTACTAGTATGTTCTGTTTGGGCTTCTGGTTTTTGAGTCTTTGCTAAAAAGGCCTTCCCCGCTCTAACCTTATGAAGGAATTCTCTTAAGTTTCTCCTAGTACTTTTAAGGTTTCATTATTTACCACAGAATCTCTGGTCCATATGCATTGAACCTGGTGTACAGTGTGAGATATGGATTCTGGATGTTTTTTCCCCCCGCCCCCCCGTCCCCCCGCCCCCCCCCCGCCGGTGGTCATTCATTTGTCTTCGCATTATTATTAACGTGTGTGTGTGTGTGTGTGTGTGTGTGTGTGTGTGTACAGAGAGGAGACGAGGGCAAAGGTGTGAAAGGAAGCCTCTGAATGAAACCACGAAAGGTTTGAAATGTTTCAGGTGAGAAAGCTGAGGACCTGCAGAAAAGACCTTAGGCCATCTTGTCCACCCTCACAGTGTGACTGGGGAAACTGAGGCCCAGATGGTGGTGTAGATATGACCTCCAGGGTCTCTGGACCTCAAGGCTGACACAGAGGGAAGAAGAGACTGACCTCCCCACCCAGCTGGGGAATCAGGCCAAAGCAGAAGTGACGCCTCTCCAGGCTCTCCAGATAGAAGCTGTGGTTTCTACCCCCTTTCTCAGGAGCAAACCACCATCTTCACTTCTGCTTGCAACCCAACATCCCAGTCTCCATCCCCCCAGGGCACCACCCACTGATACCCCACACCCTTGGCATCTCCATCAACCCCCCCATCACCCCACACCCTTGGCCATCTCCATCAACCCACCACCCCCGTCACCCCACACCCTTGGCATCTCCATCAACCCACCACCCCTGTCACCCCACACCCTTGGCCATCTCCATCAACCCACCCTCCCATCACCCCACATCCTTGGCCACCTCCATCTACCCACCCTCCCATCACCCCACACCCTTGGCCATCTCCATCAACCCACCACCCCCGTCACCCCACACCCTTGGCCATCTCCATCAACCCACCACCCCCGTCACCCCACACCCTTGGCCACCTCCATCTACCCACCCTCCCATCACCCCACACCCTTGGCCATCTCCATCAACCCACCACCCCCGTCACCCCACACCCTTGGCCATCTCCATCAACCCACCACCCCCGTCACCCCACACCCTTGGCCATCTCCATCAACCCACCACCCCCGTCACCCCACACCCTTGGCCATCTCCATCAACCCACCACCCCCGTCACCCCACACCCTTGGCTACCTCCATCTACCCATTGCCCTGCAATTCATAATAGAGGATGTTAGGACAGTAGGGCAATTCAATCCTTAACGGCTGTTTGTAAGCTTCCCGCCACAGGAGAACAAAAGACCAGCAAAAACTCACTGGACTCCAGGATTCAGACCACACAAGGAATAGAAATTATCCTGAAGACACCTGATCACACACCTGCATTCCATTCACATTCCAAGCCGCCCACTCAGCCCCCAGACCCATTCACAAGTTTCCTGCCGGTGACTGCATATCAGGATGAAACTCCAGCTCCTGGCTGCTGCCATCGTCCACCCGACGTCCGCTTGGCTCGGTGCTGGGCAGGCCTTCCCTTTGGAGATCCCACCCGCCACCCCCTTTCCCTTAAATAAATTCCATTTCCTTTAACCACCGTCTGAGGTAGCTGGTTAGCCTGCCTGCAGACACCACCCACCACATTCACCTTTCACTTTGATTCACCTGGCGGGTTCCTCTCGGCGGCAGCGACCTAACAGAGGCCCCTTGGAAACAGGAATCCCTGATGGGGTGAGGGGTTGGGGGGTGGAGGGGTGGTTAGGCAGGTAGAGGGGTTGGGCGGGGGGTGGGGAGTGTGCCTGGCATTCTACAGCAGCCCAGAGGTCAAGTTGGGACTCGAGCCCAGGGCTCCAGACTCCAAGTCAGAGGCTGTCCCCGCCCATGGCAGCCTCCAGGGGCTGAGCTGCTGTGTGGACAGTAAGACCCTACGGAGCCAGCAGGGAGATAAGGAGGCCTTTGCAGCACAGAGCAGAGCCTTTGGAGGATGCAAATCTGACAGCCAGTTCCGGTTTCAGCGCCTGGGCTGTGACGCCAGCACACCACCGGGAAAGTAACCTGGCCTCTCGGTGCCTCGGGTTTTCTCATCTGTAACACGAGGCCAAGGAGACCTAGTCCCCAGGGAGAGCGACTCAACCAACCATTTCCACGGCACGTGCCTGGGAACCAGCGCCTGACCCCAAGTCCCTGGCCAGGAATACATCTTGGGAGCCCCTTGCCTTCCTCCCGGAGCTGACCCTGCACCCGCAGCCCACCCTCTCCCCAGCAGCATCAGGGCCTGCAGAGCCAGCCATGCTCCTGTGTGTGGCCCCACCCATCGCTTCCAAACAGCTGCTCCTGACAGCCACCAGCTGGAGCCTCACCTCCGGCCTCACCCTGGCCCCGTGGTCTCTGCAGAAAAGCCCTGACAGGTGCGGTTATTGGCCCATTTCACAGGTAGGGAAAGCAAGACCATGCCAAAGCCCAACAGGGAGTCTGAGACCCAGACACCACCAGAGCCGTTTCCCTGAGACGCCCTGTCCCCAGGCTCCAATCCGGGTCACTGCAAGAGGAACTGCCCTGCTCCAACTTGCTCAGCCAGACAAACTCTCTGCCAGCACTTGATCTGGTCGCCTGAAGTGCAGGTAACTGGACTAGCCCCATTTCACAGATGAGGAAACTGAGGTCCAGAAGAGAAAGGCCCAATAGCTTGCCCCAGGCCACAGGGGGAGAGTTAACATTTGAGCTCAGCACCTACCCACCCCTTAATTTAAATTGCCTTTTTTCAAAAACATCCATCTCTCCATTTCCCACCATTCAAAGTTGCCACTGGGAGCCCAGAAACTGGTGAACGGTATGAAGGTAGCTGCCAGGCTTGCAGCTCCTGGCAAGTCCCCAGCCTAGTACCACCTGGGTAAGGGCATGCCCAGTGCCTGCTGGGAACCTGCAGAGGAGGACAGAGAGCTGGGGAGTGGGGATAGAGAGGCCCAGAGGAGGGGCTGACCTGTGAGTCGGTTGCCGTCTGCCTGGTCTGCCTGGTCTGCCTGCAGTCTCGCTGCTGTCCGCCCTCGTCTCTCTGCAGGAGGAAGGGGAAGTGGCACCTTGTGTCGGGACCTCCTCTCTGCTCTGTTCACCCCACGCCCGCAAACCCCTATACTTCTCTCTGCTCTCTTCACCCCACCACATACCACGCTCTAGCTTCACTTCTTCTTTCCCGCCAGAAGCCTTTTGCTTCCTCTGCACCGACAGCTATCTGCCTTTGATCTGGAGGCCCGGGCCCTGCAGCAGGAGGGTGCTTGGAGTCTGTGGGGGAGGGAGGAAACCTGGCCAGCCGCGCCCCAAGGCCCACCTCAGCTCTGCAGCCTTGGGCAAGGGGCGCCACCTCTCTGAGCCTCAGTTTCCCCATCTGTAGGAAAGGGAGAATGACCCCTGCCTGACCTGACAATCGATGAGATTGGTGATGCAAGGACCGCAGGCAAGGGCCGGGCAGACTGCCTGGGTTCAGATGCCAGGCCCACCACTTACAGACACCTGCCTGGCACTGAAACCTCAGTTTCCCCCTGTAAAATGGACATAGTGACAGCACCACGTCATGGGGTGGTGTGGGACTTAGACAAGGCGATGCTGCACAGTCACCGGAAGTGCTCCATAAGCCCTCAGCGATCCACAGCTGGGGAGCCTGAGGCCTGGAGAGGACAGGGGCAGAGCCCCCTGGGGAAGGGACTCACCAGGGGCAGAGCTCGGAAAACGTGGCCAGGACAGTGGGGCTGGAAGGCCGGCCAGCTTCCTTCTCCTCCATCCAGGGGCCTGGACGAGCCTGTCCTACACCAGCCACTTCCTCCCGGGGATCCTAAGGGACAGGGGGAGGTGTCTGATGTGTTGGTGGGAAGACAGTGTCTCTCTCCTGTCTGGGCCCCATCTAGACTCCCTGGGAAAATTCTGACTCAGAAATGTGCCTCCTGCCCCTGGGGGTCGGGGTGTAGCAAGGAGAAGAGGGCAGGTCCCAGCATGGTCCCTTCTCTGCTCGCAGCCCAGGGACCTTCCAGCATCAGCCCAAGCCCAGCCCACAGGGAGCTCAGGCGGCCTCTGTGGGAAGGAGAGGGGAGCTGCCCCTGGGAGGCAGGGAGGTTTCAGGGGAGCACAGGTCCCCCCACCCCACCCCACCCCACCCCCGCCAAACCCCAGCTGCAGTGCAAAGGCTTTGCAGGGTCCCCTATGACCTGTGTCCTGACCCTTGGCCCACCCTCCGCTGGATCTGCACTTTGGTTTTCCGTGACTAGCGCCCTGAGTTGACCGCCAGGCCCTTCCTTTCTGAGGTTTCCTGGCGACCTCTAGGGTTGCAGCACCAGCAGCCTTCCTCCCGGGCTGCGTGCGAGCCCAGGCGGCTGCTCTCAGGGTCTGGGAGGAGGTCCTGCAGCACCAAGCCCTATTTTCCCTCCGGGATCTGGGCCAGCTTCACCCAGCCCCGCCTCAGTTGGGAAGAGAACCCCAGAGGCTGGCTCCTTTGGACGAAAGGGGCCACATACTAAACCTCAGCGGAGGCCTGCGGGTGGCCTTACAAACTCAAAGACCTAAAGTAACCACAAAGGATGGTCTGAAATGAAAACTTTTTAACTACAAGCCGTTTATGGCAGGTAGTCATGTCCGAGGCTAGGATCTTCCCTGACAAAAGCCACTCTTTACCTTAATTGAGCCTGTCTATTGTCTTTTTACATCTAGGATAACATAACTTGGAATGGCAACCCCATTCTGCTTTCTGTCTCTATGCATTTAACTACTCTAGGTACCCCACATAAACATACAGTATTTGTCCTTTCGGGGCAGGCTTATTTCACGTAGCATAATGTCATTCATGCTGCATCATGAGCCAGAATTTCCTCCCCTTTATAGGCTGAATACTATTCCTTTGTATGCACCGCATTTTGTTTCTCCATCCGTCCACCAGCAGACCTGGGTTGCTTCTAGCTTTGGGCAATTGTAAACATGGGTGCACATATTATGCCCCTTTTTAACAAAGAAAAAGTCTCTAGCTGGATTAAAGATGTTTTGCTTACATGATATTTACTTTTATGGTTTTCTTCTATTTATGCCAGCTGATACAAATTTGCCATCCCTAAAATACATGTATGTTCTAAAACGTAAAACGATTTGAAAAAAGATAAGCTAAGTAAATAACAGCACCAGTGCTAAGTGTTTGTTGTTTTTTTTTAATTGTTTGGAGTATTACAAATAGTAGTACATAAGCCAGTGCTAAGTGCTGATGGCAAAAATGGTGGCAGATACAGGACAGAGAAGTGTGGGAAATGCTGACACAAACCTCAGTCTAAAACCCCACTGAGCTGAGTTGGGGAGAGAAATTCCTGGGGGGTGGGCACTGGGGGCTGACACCCGATTAGCACTTCATCCTGAAGGCTGCCTAGAAGTGTGGTTTTAGGAACAGGAGTGACATTGGTAAATTGAGTCAGATCTGGGCTCTGAGCCACGCCCCCCACCACCACCACCAAGCTGTGTGACCGAGGGCCTGCCACTGATTTCTGCTCCTCACTTTGCTCACTAGGAGATGGTGTTAACAATGCCCAGCTCACAGGATGGGTGTAAAACAGATCATTCATGTGAACTGCCAAGCCTACGGCCAGCACCCATCTTGGTTCCAAGAATGGGTGGCTCCCCCAATCCTACACCCTGAAAGAGACACCCCTAGGACAAGTATTTTTTTAAAAAAAAAATGTTTTTATTGATTTCAGAGAGAGGAAGGGAGAGGGAGAGAGAGAAATAGAAACAACAATGAGAGAGAATCATTGATTGGCTGCCTCCTGCATGCCCCCTACTGGGGATCGAGCCCTCAACCTGGCATGTGCCCTGACCGGGGAACAGAACCATGACCTCCTAGTTCATGAGTGGAAGCTCAACCACTGAGCCACACTGGTCAGGCTAGAACAAGTATTTTCGCTTTCTCTCTTAAGAGGGAAGACCCAACTGTAATGGCGCTCTAACTGGAGCTTAGGTCCACCATCAACTCACCTCCTCCGCCTCCTCCCTACCCCACCTCTGGAAACTCTGGCAGGAACTCTGGGCTCTTGATCCATGGCTGTGCTTAGTGGCTATGGGGGTTCGGGTATGTCTGAGCCAACAGCCTCCCTGAGCATCCCCCCAGCTTTAAAATGGGGACATCCGGCCCTCTGAGTCCTCTATATCGAAATCTCACAGGTCCCAGGCGCACCCTAAGCTGCCCTTGGAGCCTGGACAGCAGCATGCACAGGTTAGTTCCCTCTCACACATCACATACCCCACCAAAATCTGTCTCCAGCTGTCAGATGTACCAACGTTGAACCATACAAATGCAAAGCAAATGAAAAAGAGTGAAACTGCCATCTTGCAAAAGAAGTGTGGGATTTCATGAAGTTGATGGGAGTAATGCCATAGAAACCGAGCAGCCGCTAACCACAGAGGAAGAACAATTCTGTAAGATAAGTGACCGTGACCTTCAGAGGGGACTGTTTGACCAATAAAGGATTCAGAGTGATCCCTGGGCTTGAAACCCTCAAATATTTTTGCAAAAATGACCTTTTTGTCACAAAGAACCGATTCTTCCATCATTCTAATACCTACAATGGGTTAAAACTAATATATCTTCATCATTTTTTGGTTTATTTTTCGAGGTAAAGTCCCAATCTGGCCAAGTTTCCCCCCACTATCTCTGAGTTTTTGGTCCTCTTTCTGGAAGGATTCACCCCAGTCTGCCCTGCAGGGCACCGTATGCGGTGAGAGGCCCTCCCAGAGTCTGCCCCGCCCCGTCCCGCCAAAACTGCAGACTCCCCCCACCCCCACCCCACACCCCCCAACTCTCAAGGCGTCTGGGCCCTAGCCCGGCAGAGCCTCGCGGCTCCACGTCCACTCGGTAGCAGAGCTGGCACGAGGCAGAAAGCAGTTAACAAAAGTGAACTTCATCCTGGGGCTCTGAGCCCCGGCCCCGCAGTGCCCACTGCTGCGGGGGGGGGGGGGGTGTGGGGGGGGGCCTAGTACTTCGCCGGCGCTAGGGATCCTGAGGCGGGAAAGCGGAGCCAAGCCCCGCGGGGTCTCCGGCCCCAGCCTCCCGTCCCCCACCCTCGGCCCCATGCGGGGGTGGGGCCTCCGTCGGGGTCCCGCCCGCTCTGCAGCAGACCCCGGCGCCCAGGCGCGCGCCCCTCGCCCCAAACCCCCACCCCAGCATCTCAGCGGGCCGGGGTCACGGCCCGTCTGCAGCTAGCCGGGTGCCACACCGCCCCCGCCGTCGCCCCGCCGTCTCCTCTCCCTCCCCTCACCTCCCCCCACCCCCGGAGGGAGGAGGAGACTCCGCGGCCCTCCCGGCGACGGCCGCAGCCAGCTCCGCGCCCGCTCCGCCCTGCTGCGGCGGGTCGGACGTCCGGAGCCCGCGGGTCCCTGGCCGAGGTGAGCGGGGAGCGGCAGTGCAAGGGGCGGAAAGTCCTCGCGTCCCGGGAACTCCCTCCAGGCCGTGGATCTTCCGCGGGAGGCAAGGGGTTAAGTTGGGGGCGTGCTGGGGAGAGGGGGGCAGTGGGGGACTCCTGCGTCCGCAGCAAACTCAGAGCGGAACTTCCTAGCCGCCTCCCCGGGTTCCCCCACGTCTGGCCTCCGGTGCGGAGGGGCTGCGGGTGGGGGGTGGGGGTACAGGGCCGCCCACGCGATGCCGCGGGCCCGGCCTGACGGGAGGGGGCTCCGGGCGGGGCAGAATTTGGAACTTTCCCGGGGGACACAACGTAGTCACCAGGGCGAGTGCGGGATGGACGGGTGGCGTGGGCCAATCGGAGCCCGGGCCACCTCCGCAGGCCCGCTCGGCTGCCAATGGGGACCTCGCGGTGTGGTGGGCGGGACAGCGCCGCGCGGCCCGGGAGCCCCCTCCGCCCGCCGCCAGGGGGTGCGGGGCGGCCCTGGACTGGTCCTGGACGGGGCGAGGAAGTGGGGATTCAGGCGGTGGAAAGGCAGAAAGCGAGTTTCTGTAAGGAGTTGGGGCAGGTGGAGCAAAGGCTAAGTGCCAGGAGAAAGGAGGGGGCCCCCGTTGCCCACCGCTCTGATGGTGCCAACGGGGGATGTCTGACTCGCCAGCTCCCCAGCTGGGGCTTCAGTTTCTCTCTTGAGAGAGGGTTGTTCAGAGCTGTGGCGATGGATTGCTTCACGTGGGCACGAGGTCTGCCCACTTGTTGGACAGAGCTTTTAGGAATCTTGTTAGTGCCTTGCCCCATCGTTCAGCTAAGGAGACAGGCCAGAGAGGACAGGGACTTGCAGATATCACACAGCATAGCAGCGGCGGCGGAGTGGGACTCGAGGGATATCCTCTCTGCAAACATGAATAGATCAAGGAGCTGCTGAGAGGCCGGGGCTGGGGTCGGCCCCCACTGAGGGCTCCCACCCTCTTCCATACCAGATGCATGAGGACCCCCTTGTAGAGGTGCCCCAACACCCTCCCCCCACTACTTTGCTGCTAGTCCTCTATGTGGATGTGGGGAGTAGCTGCTCCCCTGGGCCTCAGATGGGCCATTTGTAAAGAAATGTTATAGTCAGTGACCCGGGCTATCTTTGTGGCTCCTCCATCTAAGATGGGGGTATCTGAGACAGTCCAAGCGTGCCCACCCCAGGGCTCAGGTCCCGCTTGCCTCCCTCCGTCCTCTCCTGGAGGTCCAGTGGCTGGAGCCCAGGCAGCAGGTCAGAGAGACAGGTGCCCACAATTTGTGGCTGACCAGCCTGGGACCCTGCACTTATCCAATCAGGCTGTCCTCTGCGGTTTCCTGCTGGGCTCTGCTCCCTGCCCACAGCCAGGCCTGTGGCCCTGGGCCAGGCCCATAGCGCCACCTGAAAGGTTCTTGGAGGACATAGGGGGTTTCTGAGCTGGAGGGAGGCGTTGGGACACCAGGCACACCCCTAGTCCCCCCAGCTGACCCTCATCCAGGCTTCAGCATGGCTCACTCCCCTCTCTGGATATGGAGAATCATCTAAACATGCTTAGGACAAAACACAACGTTGACCCTCTGTGGGCCCATTCAGCTTCCTCAGATAAGAGGCTTGACCACCGACTTAGCCATAAGATGACCTCCGACCCTGACCTTGGCCACAGACTGGCTCAGACACCTACCTGTCTCCGAGCCTGCCACAAAGTGACTCCTGATCCTTAGGATGACTCAACTCACCCTGGTCGCAAGGGGACTCCCACCTGTCCGTCTTTCATCCATAGCCCCGGAAGCATTTATGCAGCATCTGCTTTTGCTGGGCCCAGTGCTGACAGCCAGCAAGACCAAGGTGCCCTTGTGGACTTCACAATGTGGCCACTGCTGAAAAACAGGGAGGTGCCAGTGCTTTGGGATCATGAACATAATATCTGTGTACAAGGTCAGGGAAGGCGTCCCAGAGGAGTGGAAACTGAAGGTGGGTCTTGAAGGATGTGTAGGAGTTTGCTGGTGGAGAAACAAGGGAGAGATATTCCAGACCTGTTCACAGGCAGCAGGAACCACTGATCACTTCCTGCAGACAAACCCGATGAAGGCCTAGCCTGAGGCAAGTATCGTGTGAAAACATTCTTGCTCCCGTTCTAGAGTGGCCAGCAGCTGTCTGGAGCAGTGAGGGTAGCTGAGGGCTGGGGTTCCAGAGCTCTGGATGCCACTCAGCCCTGTTGCCCAGCTAAGGGTACGCAGGTCCCAGTTCAGCCTTTGCTCTCCACCCTCCCAGCCAAATTGAAGCCAGTCCTCGATGTCGGGCCTGTCCTAGAAGCTCTGGGTGGCACAAGAGTCCCGCCTGGGTGGGCGGAAGCCGGAGCTGCAAGAAGCGGGCAGCTGGCCAGTTTTGGCGGCGGAGGGTTGTAGGGTTGTGCTCCCTGGGCAGGGGCTGGGGCTGGGAAGGTCAAAGCATTTCCTGGAGGTGATGGGACTGAGCTTGAAGGATGGGTGGGGGGGTTTCAGAGTCTGAGGGTTAGAGCAGGAGTAGACCCATCTGGCTGATGGGAGGCAGGAGAGGGGAAGGTGGAGTGAGGAAGTGTCCCTGCGGTGTGCAGTGGCTGGAACCTCCTGGACCTGCTCCTGGAGGTGCAATGACAACCTAGAGGAATCAGGAAGCCACCCAGGCACCGCGATGGGAAGAAGCCACTGAGCCTGGTGGGTAAGGGCAGCGGGCAGGGCCGCCGGAGCCTGTCTCTGTAACCAAGCTGGACTGCGTTGTGTGTGAGTGTGTGCGTTACCAGGGCTCTGTGTGAGCTTTTGTCCCCAAGGCTGTGTTATGTGAGAGGGGTGGGGTGGGGTGAGGAGAGGGGTGCATTGCTTGGCAGGGTCCGGTTGAATCTGTGGGTGTGCAGGGTTCCTGGTGTGCTAGGGGATGGGCTTCTCCAGAAAACTAACCTTGGGACCCGGGCCCCCACTCCTTCCCACACGTGGGCATGCGCACCCTCGGGGGGCCGCTGGGCCACTGGAGGAAGAGCAGGAGGGCTGTTCAGAGCCCCTCTGTCCCCGCTGCTGTCCTTCCTCCTCCCCCAGCCCCCAGGAAGGGCCAGACCAGGCTGCCAAAAAAGGGCACAGGAGCTGAGCCTGAAGCTCACCCCTGCCTTTAGCGTGGGCGCCTGGAAGCCATTAGGGACCTGGGTGGCGCCCGCCCTGCCCCTTTTGCGACAGGCTTGGGATTCCTGGAAGGAGCAGGCCACCCCCTCCCTGCCGAGCTCATGCCAGGCCTGGCATCTCCCAGAGGCAGAGAGGGTGTGGCAGTGGCCCCCTTCCTGCAGTTTAGGGCCCAGCAGACAGGGCCTGGGCCCCAGGACCCCCAAACCCCCACCATCCCCCATTTCTAGCACAGCCCAGGCTGCCTGGCTGGCATTTGGATTTCCTGCCTCCTTCCCCTCCCCCGCAGGCTCTCACATTGTTTTTCTTTTCCAAGAGCTTCTCCCGTGGAGTCTGGCCAGGAAAATGGGGAGAGGAGAGTGAGTGTCCATATGCATGTTTGTGTGTGTGTGTGAGTGTGTGCATCCACTTAGCAATGAGTGTCTTTGCATGTCTCTGTGTGTATCCATCCGTGTGTTGGCATGTATATGCCTTCACGTGTGTCCGGGACTCTCTACAGGTGAGCATCTTTCTGTGCATCTGTAGAGTTGTGCGTGCCTCATGTCCCTCTCTGAGTGTGCATGTGCCTGCCTGTGTCTCTTTGTATCTGTGTCTGTGTGTACTGGGGGTATCTGCAAATGTGCCTGGGTGTGCACAGCTGTCTGTGAACACACATGGGGTCACAGCCAGCTACCTCATTGCCCAGGTGGAGAGACTGAGTCACAGAGAGGGTATCAGCCTGCCAGGGATCCTTTGGGGAGTCAGTGGCATTCTGGGAAATGGAACCTCACCTGCATGGCTGTGTCTGGGTGCATGACTTTGTGCAGGTATTACTGGGGTTGAGACACATACATTGGTGTGTATGGACACATGCCCTAAACTTGGACTATTAAAATACAGTTCCCAGCCTCCTATCTACTGCACTTGACTCTCTAGGGGTGGGGCCCGGAGACTTTAAAGCAACTATCCTGTTGGAGACAGAGAAGAGAGGACCTTGGGGCCTGGGGCAGGGCAGGGAGGGAATGCCAATCTGGTGGCTTACCTTTTCACTGACATTGGATCACCTGCCAAGAGTGAGGGGGTTGGAGCCTGGGAGAGGGGACCCAGGGTTGGCAGGCAGTGTGGGGACCAGCCAGGGTTGAGAAGTGCTCTGAAAAGGAAGGGATAGAGATAGGGTGGGCCTCAGGGGCTGGTGTGAGGGACAGGCTAGCTGAGTGGGGAAGGAAGGTCACCATGTCTCCAGGGGCTGCTTAGAGGTGGTCAGAAGGAGGCCACATGGAGGGAGAAGATGGCAGGTTAGGGACAGAGAGGGCCATGTGTCTGGTTTATTTTAAAGGGGATATGGCCTATGAATAGCAGAGCCTGACACCTCGCTGCGCCCTCAGCATCTAATAGGCACTGGTTGGCTTCCGTCGTACCACCAGAGCGCGCCTGTATCACCAAACCCTCCCCAGCGTTGCATTTGGACTCCCAGATACCATATCTGTCAGCTCTGGGTCTTAACCTTGCGGAGCCTCCCTCTCCTCTTCAGTAAGTGTCAGTCATTTCTCTCAAGTCTGTTGAGATAAATAAATGAGATAATTCGCATAAGGCATGGTACCTGGCCTGTAGTGGGCCCTCCACAAATGTCATTGTCATCATGTGCTAAGACTAAAACAGTGGCCAGGAACCAGCTTCTGGCCCCAGCAAACTACAGGCTGGGGTGAGAATGGGGAGCAGACAGGGGTCAGGGGTTGATCACCTGACCTGAGATGGTCCCGGAGGACTTCTAGGAGGAGGTGATATCTCAGATAAGTTTTAAGGATGAGAAGAGTTGGCCTGGTGTAGGAAGAGGCAGGAGGGCCAGCATGGAAGCATGCTGTGTCAGGATGGAGATGGGAGAGTAGTAGTTGCTCAGTGTGTGAGGGGGGACCTGAAGGTTGGGGACTGCAGATCAGCTGTCATTGCTGCAGGTTGAAGGGACTAAAGCAGGGAGTCTGGAGACCACTGAGGAAGCGGCTGCAGGCCCTTGCTCACCATTCCAGCCTCACAGGGTTCTCCCCGCGCAGACCATTCTCTCTCCCCCGGCTTTTGCCTCGCTGTTCCCTCTGCGGGTTATGCCCTTCCCGTGGCTGCTGTTGTGGATAAGGACAGATGGTGCCACAGCCTACTAACCGTGTGCCCTCCCACAGGTCCCAGGAGGCATCCTCACCCGCCGGCCCGGAGAGCAGTGAGTAGCGGTGTCATCATGCACAGTGGTATCGCATCTGCCGGACGTTCCCCTGGCTGCCCCTGAGTCCAGCCCAAGTTCAAGTCCAGGGCCCACAAGTCCGCTTGCGCCATGAGCCACGGGCCGAGGCCCCGGCTGGCCGAGTCCCCGCAGCTGTCCAAAGGCAGCCTTCTGACCATCCTAGGCAGTCCGTCCCCCGAGCGCATGGGGCCGGTGGACTCGCTGCCGCCCACGCCGCCCAGCGGCACTCCCTCTCCCGGGCCGTCCCCCGCGCTGTCGCTGCCTATGGCGCCCGCGCTGCTAGCCGACGGGGACTGGGAGAGCCGGGAGGAGCTGCGCTTGCGGGAGCTGGAGGAGGCGCGCGCGCGGGCGGCGCAGATGGAGAAGACCATGCGCTGGTGGTCAGACTGCACCGCCAACTGGCGTGAGAAGTGGAGCAAGGTGCGCGCCGAGCGCAACCGCGCGCGCGAGGAAGTGCGCCAGCTGCGCCAACGCCTGGACGCGCTCACCAAGGAGCTGGCGGGCGCCCGCCGCGAGCGCCAGGAGGTGCAGGGCGAGTGCGAGGCGCGGGGCCGGGAGCTGGCACGGCTGCGGGGTGCCCAGGGAGCCGCCGACCCGACGCCCGACGGACCCGAGACGGAGCCTGAGCGGGAGCACGAGCCGGTGCGCGACGTTGGGTCCGAGAGGCCCCAGAGCAGCCAGGTGTGTGGAGGAGGCGGGGCTGCCGGGCAGGGCCCTAGCCCTGGGGTCCAAGAGTGGGAGAGGCTGACTGATGTGGGCAGAGGTAGAGGCTGCCCGGCCCAGGGCCAGAAATGGTAAGGGCCTGGTGCCCTAAGAGGTTTCACTCCTGTGGGTTGACCTGGTGGGGCCCCAGTCCACCTCCGTTCCGGAGACCTCGAGGGCAGAGTCCTGGGTCCTGGTGGTCCCTCCACTCCCACACCTGAGTGGTCAACAGAACCAGGGAATCAACCCATTTGAGCCAGAGTAGGATCGAAGTAAGTACTTGCCTGGGACGCATCCATCAGTAGCAGAGCTGAGCCCATTCATTCATTCAACTTGAATTTGCAGGGAGAGGTAAACACAACAAGCACCAATTAAGGCCGAGGGGTGGGGGGCTGGGAGGGCACTAGGAACACGGAGGAGTCCCTGATCAAGCTCTCCTGAAAGAGGTCCCATTGAAGCTGAGACTAAGAGGATGCAGAGGAATTCGCTGTGAAAAGTGAAGATAGGTCGGCACTCCAGGTGTGGCAATGGCGCACCTGGTGCGTTAGGGAACTGGCAGCAACAGCTCCCGTCATTCAGCGGGCACCTACACGGAGGCTCAGCCCTAGGTGTGCAGCATCTAGTTCAGTGGTCGGCAAACTCAATCAACAGAGCAGCAAACCGCGGCTCGCGAGCCGCAGTTTGCCGACCACTGATCTGTTCATTCTCACAGCAACCCCCAGAGGTGCTTGCTTTATGGAGGAGGACACCGAGGCATAGAGAGGTTAAGTTCCAACGTCTCCCACTGGAGGCAAGTTGCTGGGGAATGGAACCCAGGTGAACTCCAGAGTCCATGGTAATAATCAGTATGGCTGGAGCATTGACGGTGGGCGTGGAGGGCAGCGTCCCCCTGAGCCAGCAAGCCTGTCACCAGAAGGCCATCTAGGGACAGAGCCCAGGCTCGGGTTGCTTCTAGCTCCATCCCCAGACTCTAGCTAAGATTCTTGGTTGTCCCTTTCCTCCCCTGCCACGTCCCCTCCCGCCCCTGCCCAGCTCCCTCCACCCCTGTAGGCTAGAGTGGGCCCTGCTACCTCCTGGTAGCTGAAGCCCCCTCTTCCCCAGGCCTGCCTGGTGTTTGGAGGCGACAGTCATTGCTCTGCTGTGGGGCAGACCACGACAGCCCCTGCCAGCCGGCCTCAGGTCTCGTCCTGTCCTGTCCTTGTCCTGGTTGTCAGTCACAGCCCGGGAGGTGGCAGGTGTGGCAGGGAGAGCCCTGGGTTGCAGTCTGAGTTTGTTTGCCAGCCCAGCCGCTTTGCTCCGCGACTGGAACAAGCCCCTTCCCTCCCTGTTTCCCTGTTTGTGACACAGGGCATTGGACCAGGTGGCACCTGAGTCCCCCACCCAGACTCCGAGATACAGGAGGAGTAGAATCTCACTCCTTGGGGAGTCCTCAGAGCCACTGTCCCAGTCTAGTAGGGACACTAAGAGCCAGACAGGGAAGGGAGTGGCCCCCTCGTCTGGAGAGGCCTTGGGGAAGGCAGGCTGGAACAGGGTGTCTGGGGTTTGTGGCCAAGGCAGGCCTTGGGGGTGGACAGGGGCAGGGCAGGGGGGCAGAGGGGACAGGGGCTTGGCATTAGGTTAATAATCCCTCACAGCTTCCTGTCTGGGAGCTGGTTCTGCTCACAGGGCCGCCTTACTGTTCAGCTCTACCATGTCACCTATCTCGCGGTGCCTTAGTATTTGCACCTGAAAAATGGGGTCTTAAAGCCAGAATTCCTTTTGAAGGAATTTAGTTCCTGTTCATTGTAGGAATCCCCTACTTCTACATTGATCCACACCAATGTCCCACCATATGTTTGCATACTTACAGCGACAGGGAGCTCACTACCTCTCCTGGGAAATCTTCCAGGATGCAGGGAACCCTGGTGGCTGACTCTTTTGCAATTCCAGGAGAAAGGGAAGGCCCAGAGGAGGCTGTGTCCCCCCCCCCCTTTCTAGGATGCAGGGGCAGGCTACAAAACAGGGATCTGGGGCCCAGAAGGGCTGTGTGACTTGCCCAAGCTTACCCCCCAGCTGATTCCAGACCCAGGGCCTGGGAGAGGCCAAGAGGACTCGGCTGCCACTGGTCCAGCTTCCACCTTGGTCCCTGCAGGAGCTGGAGCTGGCGGAGAGCCTGCTGAAGAGCAGACCAGAGGAGCCTGAGGGCTGCTGGGAGACACGCAGTGCAGGGACCGGGGGCCCACGGGGCAGCTCGGGCCGCCAGGAGCGCAGCCGGCTGCCCTGGGAGGACACAGCTGCCATGGAGGAGGAGGCCTCCAAGTTGACTGCCTTACGACTGCGGCTGGATGAATCCCAGAAGGTGCTGCTCAAGGAACGAGAGTGAGTGCTGGGGGCAGGCAGGTGCCAGAGGGTGGGGCAGGCAGGTGCCAGGGGGTGGGCCGGGCACCCTCAGCACCACACCATGAACATCAGTGTCGCAGAGCGTGAGACTCGCTCAAGGGGAGTGGTTCTATTTGGGCTTGAATTCTGCAGCATTAGAGCAGTGTGCTCTGCCTGAGGACCCCATGCTAGTTTTCTATTATTATTATTACTAGAGGCCCGGTGCACAAATTCGTGCATGGATGGGGTCCCTCGGCCTGGCCAGCCATTGGGGCGATTGGGGCCAGCAGGCTGTCGGGGAGGGACCGCAGGAGGTTGGCTGTGGGAGTGCACTAACCACCAGGGGGTAGCTCCTGTGTTGAGCATCTGCCCCCTGGTGGTCAGTGCGCATCATAGCTACCAGCCAGTCATAATAGTCGCTTAGGCTTATATATATATAGATTAATTCAAATAATATGTAATATGCAAATCAGAGTGAGGTTCTAGATCCTTTTCACCCCCAGGGATGTCATGTACACATTACCAGATGCAGGGTAATTCCTGGATGGGCAGGATGTCCTGGGCACTTCCAGGTATCGGGTACCCCTGGTCCCTGCCCACTAAATGACCCTGTCATCATGACAACCAAAAACATCCCCATGGATTTCTAACATGCCTCCTAGAGGGTGGCGTTGTCTCCTCTCAGAACACTGTGTGCGAAATATTAGACCCTCAGAATGGGAGCCGGGCGTGGTGTGGGATGGGGAAGCACAGCGTGTAACAGTAAGTGCAGCTGTTGGTTGAGCACTTACTATGTGCTGGAGCCAGGCCCCGTGCTTGTTACCCATGGCTTCTCATTCATGCACAGGGTCATGGGAGAACTTGGGAATCCCACCCAGTGATGATGACAAGAGGGAATCTCTAGATCCGAGGGACATTGGACAGTGTTTCTAATGGCAGAACCATGTTTTTAAGCCAAGCCTTGCAGGGAACCACAGTACATGAAACAGGAACCAGGGTCATATTTGGCAAATGATTCTGGGGCCCAGGGAGAGGGAGGCATCTGCCAGGAGTGGTCAGTGCCATGGAGGCCTGGTCACCTCTTCTCACCATGCACTTGTGGGAGGGGTATAGTTCCAAGAGAAATCAACAACCAGGTGCCTGCCACAGTGTGGGATACCAGGACCTTGAATGCCGAGGCAAGGACTTTGGCCTTGTGTTCTGCAGGTGCAGAGTGCGTAGGAGGACTCTGAGCAGAGGGCGCCGGTGGGCTCACCCCCATGTCTCCCTCTCTCTGTCCCCTCCCCAGGGATAAACTGGCACTGAGCAGGAACATTGAGAAGCTGGAGGGGGAACTCAGCCAGTGGAAGATAAAGTATGAGGAGCTGAGCAAGACCAAGCAGGAGATGCTCAAGCAAGTGAGTCTTGGAGACCAGGGGGGCTTCCTGGAGGAAGCAGCATTGTGCTGTTGAATTTCAGCAGCGGGAGTGCATGAAAAAAGGGAGTTTGTTGATTGTCAGGCACTGGCCATGCACTGTTCTGAGTGCTGGGGTGGGCAATGTCCCGGCCTTCAGGACCTCACCTTGAGGAAGAGGATCAGGGAGGACTGGCAGGAACCAGGCAGATAAATTCATAATCTATGAAGTAGTCAAAACAGTATAAGAGGGATGGGGTGGTAGGTCAGGAAAGGCCTAAGAAGGTGACATTTGAGGCAAGACCTAAAAGGATTAGAAGAAGCCGTTCTTGAGAAGATACGGGGGCAAAGTTCCTAGCAGAAGGCACAGCAGATGCAAAGGTCCTGAGGCCAGAACAAGCCTAACGTGTCCAGAAAATGAGCCAGCGTGGCTGGAGGGTAGTAAGTGAGACGTGAGGCTGCAAGGAGAGCTTTGTAGACCAGGGTGAAGGGGAGGCGTCTGATGGTGCATTCAGTGAGTGCCTACTGTGTGCGAGGTCTCACTGAAGCCTCGTGGCAGTCAGGCGGCTGTCCCCATTTCACAAGTGAGGAAACTGAGGCTCCAGCCAGCAGAAAGGGACTCAGCTTCACCACCACAGTATGGCAACTCAGAGCAGGCAGGGCTCAGTCTAGGTCAGTCCTCAAACTTTTTAAACAGGGGGCCAGTTCACTGTCCCTCAGACCATTGGAGGGCCGGACTATAGTTTAAAAAAAAACCTATGAACCAATTCCTATGCGCACTGCGGGCCCGGGACGCGTCGGCTGCTAAGCAGGACAGGCAGCGGCACCCGGTGGGCCAGATAAATGTCCTCGGCGGGCCGCATGTGGCCCGCGGGCCGTAGTTTGAGGACGCCTGGTAGGCAGCCCTTCCCGCCTCCTGTGCAGACCCCCATGGCCACCAGGGGGCACAGCCACCCCGAGAAAGCTGGCCAGATGGGCTGTATTTGTGAAGGCGGGAGGGCCACAGACCTCAGAGCCTGCATCTGCTCTGAAAGGGACACTGGCCTTAGGGAAGCTCCTAAAATAGATTCCCAGACCCACCCTCATCCTCCTGAATCATCATCTTTGGGACTTGGGTTTAGGAATCTGTCTTTTTAATTTTTCTGAACTGTGAAGTGTGATCATTTGCAGAAAGTGAATAAAACACAAACACGCAGTTTCACAGATTACTTACAAAGATTCGCTTTGTAGCTGACTTCCTCCCCTCACCATATGTATGCAAGGCCACCCCTGTCATCACATGCACAGCGCGGTAGTTGGTTGGTTTTCCCTGCTGTCAACAGCGACTCTGCACTATGTCAGAGCGCCCCAGGGGACTCTGATTTGGCCAACCCTACACCCACGCGCAGACCGTGTTCAGCCAGTGTCCACGGAGGGCTCCCTGATGCCAAGGCCATACAGGGGTACAAAGGTGGACAGACAGACAACTCTCTGTGCTCCCCAGCTCCCATTCTAGTTGGGGCGGGGTGGAGGTGGCAAGTGGAGGAGGCACCCCCTGCAGGTGGGGAGGACAGCAGAGGCCTCCCTGAGCAGGGGGCATTTAGGCCAAGGCCTGAGAATGAGAAGAGTCCATGCTGCAAAATACCCCAGAAAAAGTGTATGAGGCAGAGGGAGCCACATGTGCAAAGGCCCTGGGGTGGACAGGGTGTATTTGAGGCTTAGAAAGGAGGCCACACAATGAACTAAGAGGAAGGAGGTGGGAGGGCTTTGTGAGACCATAGGGAGGGGTCAGTCCTTACCCTAAGGCAGGCGTCCTCAAACTACGGCCTGCGGGCCACATGCGGCCCGCCGAGGACATTTATCCGGCCCACCGGGTGCCGCTGCCTGTCCTGCTTAGCAGCCGACTCGTCCCGGGCCCGCAGTGCGCATAGGAATTTGTTCATAGTTGTTTTTTTTAACTATAGTCCGGCCCTCCAACGGTCTGAGGGACAGTGAGCTGGCCCCCTGTTTAAAAAGTTTGAGGACCCCTGCCCTAAGGAACCTGGGTTGGGGACGTGATTGTATTTATCTTTTTAAAAGCTCACTCTAGGTGACTGTTGTGGAAAATGGGTTGATGGGGGGCCAGGAGTGGACACTGGGCAGCTAGATGGTAATGAGGTGGGAAATGAGAGATGTCGGAAGCAGCACAAGTGGTCAGATTCAAGGTCCGTTCTGCACACCCGGTGGCCCATTTGGGTACCACCTCTTCGCTGGGCACTCCTCACCAGAGCCCACCCTCAGAGCTGGTTCTGGGTGCTGTTTGCGTAACCAGGCTGGGCTGTCTCCCGCAGCTCAGCATCCTGAAGGAGGCTCACCAGGACGAGCTGGGCCGCATGTCCGAAGACCTGGAGGACGAGCTGGGGGCGAGGTCCAGCATGGACAGGAAGATGGCTGAGCTGAGGGGCGAGGTGGGGCCTCCGGCGGGACCTGGGAGGGCTGGGGGCCATGGGGCCCTGGCTCTGTCAGCTGGGCTCTTGAAAGAGGCCTGTGCTCTAAGGGATCCAGGCACACCCCAAAGAGTACCCCATTCTGCAGGGGGCAGTTCCTGTCCCACACAGAGACCAAAAGCGCCCTCACATCCTGCACACGTGAAATAGCCCAGGTTAATTATAGCCACTGCAGCTGGACCTGCTTCCTGGAGCCAAAAATGGCTCCAGGAGGAGTGGAGGGTGGGGGGAGTCCAGCTCAGGCCCTTCCGTGCCCCTTCCCCAGGGACCCTCACCCTGTCCTGCCCTGTTCCAGATGGAGCGGCTGCAGGCGGAGAACGCAGCCGAGTGGGGTCGCCGCGAGCGGCTGGAGACCGAGAAGCTGGGCCTGGAGCGGGAGAACAAGAAGCTGCGGGCGCAGGTCGGGGACCTGGAGGAGGCCCTGGCCCGCCGGCGGCGGCAAACGGCCAGCGCACTGGACTGCGACCTGCGGGCCAGCCAGGCTGCACTCTTCGAGAAGAACAAGGTGGGGCAGTGGGTGGCGTGGCCAGGACTGGGGGGGCCCTGCCTCCCCATCCAGCCAGGGCAGAGCACCTACTGTGTATCCAGTGTCAGCCCATAGGGACCCGGGGACCCCTGAAGTGACAACTAAGGACAGAGGCTGCTCTCCTGGGCGCCCACTCTGGGTCAGGCTCAGTGATCGTTGCAGTACCTGCATTTATTGAGCATCTACTGTAGGCCCTACGCCAGTGTTTTTTGTCCATTGTGTCACTTAATCCTCTCAACAGCCCTTCTATTTATGCAACAAATGTTTGCACCAAAGACTCCAGACCTCATCCCTCCCCAAAAACCTGACTCAGCTCCAATAGCCTGCTGGACATCCCATGTCATTCCCAGTAGGCACCTCAAAGTTAACACATGCAACATGGAACCACTGAGTCACCCACCTAGGCCTTCTCACCTCACTGGATGGCACCTCCAGCCTCCAGCTGCTCAGCCAAACCTCTAGTGCTGGTATTTCAGACAGCAGGTGGAGAGGTTCTGGGGAGAGGGGACACCAGCACCTCTAGACCTGCCTGACATGGTGCCCTCGGACACTGAGCCCTCCCCTCACCTCTGCTCCCTGCAGGAGCTGGCAGATCTGAAGCACGTGCATGGCAAGCTGAAGAAACAGTTCCAGGAGAAGGTGGCAGAGTTGGCACATGCCAACCGGCGGGTGGAGCAGCACGAGGCGGAGGTGAAGAAGCTGCGGCTGCGGGTGGAGGAGCTCAAGAAAGAGCTGGCCCAGGCTGAGGATGAGGTGAGCACCGCTGAGGCCCGGAGGGCGGCCTCCAGACCTCAGCTACAGTAGGAGTGTCCCTCCATGCTGAGTCCCCAGCGCCTGGCATGAGCCTGACTCTCAGGATGTGCACAGGGTAGAGAGGGTGGGTGGGTGATGGATGGATGGTAGATCGCTGTGTGGGTAGAAGGGTGGGAAGAAAAATGGACAGACGAGGTTGATGAGAGGTTGAATAGATTAATGGGTGGATGAGTGGGTAGACTGTAGGTGGTTAAATGGAAAGACAGAAGGATCACTCCAGGGATGGATGAACAGATGGATGAGGGACTGGGTGGACAGATGAATGGGAGAGGGAGAGAGGGCGGGAGGAAGGATGGATGGATGAGTTGTGGCAACAGATGTCCGATGGGTGATTGGGTGGATCGATGGATGATGGGCGAGTATATGGAAAGATGGATGACAGTGGACAGTGGAAAGATGGATAGACCACTGACTGGATCAGTGGGTGGAAGAATGAATGGACAGGGAAAGAAGGACAGAAGGATGGGTAGATGGAGAGATAGGTGTCTCTGTCTGGGAGAATGGAAGGACACATGGACAGGCAAGGTGAAGGGGTGGCTAAATAGATTAATGAATGGTGAGTGGGTAAGTGGGTATCTTCATAGGCAGATGGATATTTCCATGGATGAATGGTCACATGGGACAGACTGATGAGGGTAGATGGGTAGGCGGGTTGATGGATGGGTCAGTAGCATGGAGTATTGGAGGAGGGGTGGGTTTAGAAGGGAAGGGTAACAGATGGAGAGGAGCACAAGGGATGCTTCCCTGGAGGGGGTGAGCCTTGGTCTAGGCCTCAGAGGAGACGGGGCCTGCTCTCCGGGAAGGACATTCCCACGGGTGAATGGCAGGAGGCAGGCCAGGCTGGCCCAGGCAAGGTGACCCCATGCTGTTGGCCCTGCTCACCCCGCAGCTGGACGAGGCCCACAACCAGGCGCGGAAGCTGCAGCGGTCGCTGGACGAGCAGACGGAGCAGAGCGAGAACCTGCAGGTGCAGCTAGAGCACGTACAGTCCAGGTGGGCCCCCACATGCACCCCTGGGGGGTGGGGCTCCATCAGGGAGAGGATTCCTGGCCAGGGCACAGAAGCAGGGCAGAGAGACTTCCAGCTAAAGGAAACTACCCCCCACCCCAACCTCCTCCCGGCAGGGTCCGAGCTCTGCTAGAGGAGAAGCGGGAGAAGGAAGAGGGCCGGGCTCACTGGGGCCAAAATCCTGTCACCTCCAGGCAGGAAGGGCCGGGGCCAGGAAACCAGGGAAGGGGAGTGAGAGCAGGAAGTGAGACCAGCTGGGACCCTGGAATTGTCTCCTGTAGCCAGAGAGCAGGAAGAGTGGCCAAACAGGTCAAGGCCAAGGTGGGGTAATAGGTAGGGCCCATGGGCTTGGGAAGCCATTGACAAGAAAAACAAACAGCCCTCGGGGTCCTGGGCTGGGTTGACCCTAAGCCAGCTGGGATCAGAGGAATTGGAGGAACCCCAGCCTGATGGTGGGCCCGAGTCCTCAGACAGACCATAGGGTCTGGGGAACCCACCAGCACACTCTGCATTTCTCCCCCCCGCCCCCGCCCCCATCCCAGCACCCAGTGAATTGTACCCTCTCTCTTACACCCCTTATAGAGCCGTAAGATATCAGAGAGCATCAGGTCCAAGCCCCTCCCCACTTCACAAGCCCCCTACCTGAGGGACCCCATAACCACAACCCTGACCCACTCTTCCTGGGCTGGGCCCTGGAAGGCCCTTACTCCCATCCTCTTATTTCATGGCATAGAGGGAGCCTGGGCTCTGCCTGGGTGGTGGGAATCCTGGCTCTGTCCTTCATAGCTGTGTGATCTTAGGGCACTTACTTAACCTCTGGGTGTCAGTTTCCTCATCTGTAAAATGGGGGCGATAATAGCTCTTACCTCTTGGTTGTTAGAATTAAAGGAGCTGGCATGTATTTATAAAAGTATCTGGCACATCATCAAAGCCGCACCACTGCCAGCTGCTGTGTTACTGTTACCCCAGGGTGGGGGGCTCAGAGTGGGTCAGATACTGTGCTACAAGAATCGTGCTCCTGTAAGAAGGGAAGGGGAGATTTTTTTTTTTTCCTAGGCGGTTGGCAGATGAGGAAACTAAGGCACAAGAGGGTCAGTCCTTCCACAGCCACACCTCCACGCCTTGGCCATCTGCCATCTGAGCCCTTATTTACTAAGCACCTACTATGTGCTGCTGTGTGCTGAGTTTCTGGGAAGGGTACAGGCCAGACCTAACAGCCGTGTGACATGGCCAGCCAAGCCTCAGTTTCCCCTTCTGCTTGGGATGTTACCTAGAAAGTGCTGGGCAGGGGCCCAGGCATGAGGCCAAGTCCCTCTGGCTGTGTCTGGCCAGCTCTGCCCACTCCCCCGCCCCAGCACACACCCCATAAAAGGCCGCCAAGCCCCAGGGCTTTCCCGCCGTCTTGGCCACATTCTTCGGGAGCCATAAACTCCCAAAATGGACAGGCAGGCTCTGCCCAGCCTCTCAAGTGCTTCCATCGGGGAGGGCGCAGCCGCCCAGGACCGCTGCCTCATTTTCTTTTCCAACTTTTTGCGCTTTAATGTTCCGGGGACGGCGCACTAAATCACAGCGCAGTAATGGAGGCCCCTGGCTACGCCCCTCCCGCCGTGTTAATAATTCATGCTTCCTGTAAGATGCCGCCAGGCAGCCACTCTGCTGGGGGATGGGTATCGCCTCCACAGCTCTTCCCAGCGCCCAAGTTTGCCTGGTGCATTTTGGCTTTGGAACTTTAATGTGAGAGGAACTAGGGCGGGGCACTTTCTCATAGACACTGGGGATGGAGGGGACAGAGACACCCCCCCCCCCCCGACTCCGTGGGCCTTAGAGCCGGGCTGGGGGTGGACTCCCAGCAGCGTGACCATGAGCAGCTGCTCACCTCTCCAAGCCCCCAGCCCACTCTCACAAATTACTCTGGGCAAATTACTCACCTGCCTCGTACCTCGGTTTCTTTGTCTATAAAATGGAGGTGATAATAGCACCTCCTGTCATTTCAGGGGCCTCTGGGAGGAGGCTGTGATGAGGTAATGTTTGTAAAAGGCCCAACCTGGTGCCTGGCAGCGGCAGCGGGATGCTGCTGTCAGCCCAGCTGAGGAGTCCCACACCCTGACCCCGCTGTCACCCACCCCCCCAGGCTCCGCCGGCAGCAGCAGAACGCCCCCCTCTTTGGGAAGATCCGCAGCGCTCGCTTTGGCCCTGAGGAGGCCGGGGACGGAGCCAGCGACCTGGATGAGGATGAGGACCTACAGATCCAGGTGGCCTAGAGTTCCAGGGCTGGCAGGACTGGCCCAAGGCCACAGCCCCCCTGGGTGCTCGGGCTGACCGGCCACTCACTGATGCAGCTGCCTTTCCTCACCCTGGGAGCATCCCTACCAACGTCCTATGTTTATATATATATAGATATATTTTTATATATGTGCCTGGTGCTATAAACACAATACCGCCCCAAAGCCTGATCTAGGCTCCCCCACCCACCAGGACTTTCATGGAGGGGGGATGGGGTGTCAAGAGAGGGTCATTGGGTCCCCAACCCAAGCTGCCTCTCTGAGCCTTGGGGACTGGGCGGGAGCTGTTCACAGTATAATGTGATAAACCCAGTCTTTTGTAATAAATGAGTTGAGGTTCTTGGGGTGGAGTCCTGAGCGTGAGGCAGATGAGGGCAGGCGGTGTGGGAGACAGCATCGGCCTGCACTTGGCACCAAACCTAAGTTCAGAAAGATCAAGTGACTGAATGAATGCGTGAATGTGAGAAAGAATGAATGAATGAACATCTGAGCTGCGGAATGGCCTGGGACCGAGGTCCTAGGAGGGGAAGGGGACAGGATGGTGCACGTGTTATCTGGAGAAGAGGAGACTTAAGCCTGGCATCGATGGATTCAAATCTCAGCTCTGCCCCTTACTGGCTGTGCAACTTTGGGGAAGTTACTTGCGTTCTCTGAGCCTCACTTTCTCTATCTGTAAATCAGATGTCTCTCAGAGCCGTCCTGAGCATCAGGTGGGTTCATCTGGAGCTCAGTAAAGGTTCGTTGGAGAGGAGGGATTTGCCAGCTGGGAGGGATGAAGTTCAGGTGACTGGTAGTTTACCCAGAAGTAAGTGTAAACAATAAATAAGAAATCCTTTTTATCTTTTCCCTGGCCCTGCTCTAGGTAGTGAAATTATAGGTAATTTTAAGTTTATTTTGGATACTTAATCTCTAAGTCCTCTGTAACCAACAGACTTACATGAAACCTGGTGGGAACTGTTATTAACACAGCAGCACACATTTCTGAACCTTTGCAAGTGGAGGTAGCATTCGAGACACCTGCCTGTGATGAGACCCTTTAGTGAAGCCCCGGGGCCTGATTTCTGTGAAAGGAGGCTGTCAGAATTGTGCTAACATGCGAAAGGTGGTGAGTTCCCTGTGTCAGGGGTGTGCAAGGAGAGGCTGGGCTCCCTGCTAGGGGTGGGGAGCAGCATTCAAGGAATTTCTTTTTTTTTAAATATTTTTATTGATTTCAGAGAAGGAAAGGAGAGGAAGAGAGAGATAGAAACATCAATGATGAGAGAGAATCATTGATTGGCCGCCTCCCGCACATCCCCCACTGGGGATCGAGCCCGCAACCCAGGCATGTGCCCTTGACCGGAATCGAACCTGGGACCCTTCAGTCCGCAGGCCTACGCTCTATCCACTGAGCCAAACCAGCCAGGGCTCAAGGACTTTCTTGAGGCCACAACCAGGGGAAGCCATGAGCCTTGGGGGCTGACAGGAGGGGAGAGGCAGGCCCAGGAGCCCAGCTGGGGGTAATAAATCCGGGCATTGAATTATTTGCCTGTTGCCAGGCCTAAACTGACAATGCCTGTGAGGTGGGGTTTGCTGTTATGATGGGAGGCCCCTGTCCCCTCCTGGGCTCCAAGGGGAGAGGAATGAGTTGGGGACATCCAGCCATGGGGATCCCCCCAGTGGGTCTTTCCCCATAAGCCAGGGCCATTGGAAAAGGGGCTGCAGGAAGAAGACCATTTCCTGCCAGGGGTCTTTCTGTTTTCTCTCCCAAACAGGAAGTGGGCCCCAGAAGAGGCTGAAAATGCTGCCCTTTGACCCCTGGGAGCTAGGAACCAGGCCCTCCCTGACAGCAGCCCTGAGAGCCGCCTCCCCAGGCCCCCGGGCAGACATGCCATTCCCAGACACAGAGCAGACCAGCGGCTGGCTCCCCCAGACTCCCTGGCACCTCCAGCGAGATAGTGTTGAGCAGGGGCCCCATTCCAGCCCCTGTTGTGGGAGGGGCTGCCCCTGAGAATGTCAGTGAGGAGGGGGTCTGCCCTCCCACCTCCTTTATACAAGGGAAATCCAAGGAGGCAGCCACAGACAAAGGGCTGCAAGATTGTCGGGGCCTGGACTGCGGGCTCCCTGCCTGCTCGGGTCTTCCATCCCGGTGGTCATGGTGGTGGCAGCATCTGCCAACAGAAGTGTCAGCTCTGGCTCCCGCGATGCTGTAGAAACCAATGCATTGCTAATCTTAGTAATGGGGTTTCTCATAAAAACAGAGGTTTCTTTCTCTGGAGAGGGCAGCACCTTGACTGGCACTGAGCTCACACTCCCACATGGACACAGCTGCTGGGCTGAGAGGCGGTGCTCCCTGCACTGGCACAGGGTTACCCAGTGGGCCGCAGTCCCACCAGGCTCTGCAGCCTCACCCCACATCCAGCTCATTGCTGTGACTGCCTGGCCCCTGGAGGCCTGTGGGTGTTTTTCCTCTTGACCTCAGAGCTCTGGCAGGTTCCTCGTCACCTCCGGGGTGGTCCTGAGCCATGCCATGGGCTTCCCTACCCATGAGGCAGGCACTCCCATCCTCTCACTTCCCACTGAGGATGCAGAGGCTCAAAGGAGCGAGTGACTATCCCCAGGCCGCACAGCTGGTGAGTGGTGACACCCTCATTCCAGGTCAGGTGCTGGAGGCCAGACCCACACTCCTCAAGATGCCCCTCCAAGGCCAGGCCCCATGCGGGGCCACTCCTGCCCCCCTCCAGCGCCCGGCAGCCAAGATGAGCTTCCTTGCTGCCAGCCTGCTGTCCCTCCCCCACCCGAGTCCCACCAGCCCTTCGAAGTTCACTTTATTCCGAGGGCATTGGTCGGTTGTCACTTGCCTGCTTCTCCGGCCCCACCAGATGCTCTGGCCTATGGGGCAAAAAAAACCCTCCCAGCAGCCAGCACAGTGCCCTGGGCCTCATCGGCATCCTAAAAGGAAGGAAAGAAGGATGGATGGGTGGGTGGATGGATGGATGGATGGATGGATGGATGGAAGAATGGAAGAAGGTTAAAGCCAGAACCACTCCCATCCCCCACCTGACCTCCCCGCTCCCACCCCAGTCCCACTGCAATACCTGCAGGACTGGTTCTGTTGGGTCTTTCTGCTGGTCAGCTAAGCTTCCAAGAAAGCCACAGTAGCCCGGGGGCAGCAGTGTCCCGCCTCCGCCTCCTGGGGTGCCTGGACAGGCTGGGGAACCGGCTCAGCCAGATCCTGCCCCTCCTCCCCCTGCCGCCTGGAGCTCAGGGCCCTGGAATCTGCTCCGAAGGCTCGGCCTTCCCAGCTCTCCAGCTGAGGTTGTGTTTTGCCTAGCCCGACTATCCTACTGGGCAGACCCTGGGGTTCCCTGCCTCAAATCCTACCCAAGAGCAAGCCCCTTGCGCCCCAGCCCTCCAGACAAGCCTGACTTCCAGACCCAGCTGCTTTCTGATTGGCTGTGCGCTTTCTAACAAGCCCCTGCGCCTCTCTAGGCTTTTGTTTCCTGATCTGTAAAATGGAAACAAAAGCAACTGGCTTGTCCAAACCCACACACATCCAGTAACATGACTTTACTGTTAGTGTTATTTTTCTGGCTTCCTTATGCTCTGCATCCCCTCCCAAGACCTCAGTGCCCTGTGCCTGGGGGCCCATAGCCACCCTGGCACCCCTCTGCTCCGGGGCAGTGAGTGAGGGGGCCGGAGGCTGAGGGAGCACCAGCTGTAGCTGTCAGCCCACCCCCCACACACTCTGCCACCACCACCACCACCCAGCCTCCTCAGCTGCTAATTGCAGGGTTAGATGATGCCAGCTGCCTCCCAGGCCCCAGGCGGGCGCCTCCCAGTAGAGCGGGGGCTCCCTGGAAAGCCTCCCAGTCCTGGAGGCCCACAGGCCCAGATGCACTGGGGGTGCTCTCCATGGTGCTCAGACGCCCCCTGCCCCTGGGGAGGGGGCCTAAAGAGGTGTACACATGAGGCCTCCTCCGGTTTTCCCGTTTCCCAGGCTTCCCCCACGTCAGAGGAGCATCCTGGCCGCCCCTCCCCCACTGAGGAACTAGCCGAGGCTCCCGCTGCTGGGCAAACACAGCCTCCTCCACATCCGGTGCGTGGAGTGCTCCAGATTCGCTGTTAAGCACGTTCCCCCAAGTACCTTCGTCTCAGGTCCCTGCTGATCTAGGATACAGCGCACAGCCCCTTGCTATGGCGTCTCTCCCTTCCCCGCTGGCTGGGACTGGCTTTCCCAGCACCATTTTGTACCTGCCCTGGGCCAGCGCAGCTGCGGCCGGGTCAGACTGGGTGATGGCTTCACAGTGACCGTGTGACTCATCGCCGGCACCTGGACCTCGAGCTCTGAGGGCAGGGGTCCCGCCTCCGGGACTCTAGGACTCCCCCGGGAAGGGAGCAGAGCCTTCAGAGCCCAGGGCCCCTCTGTGGTGCATTTCACTGTCATCATCGCAATGACCCAGGAGGTGCACAAGGTGGGGAAACTCAGGCCCAGAGAGGAAAGGGACCGGTCAGCACATGACAGGGCCAGGATCGAATCAGGACAACTGCAAAGGCCACATGTTCTCGGCGACAGTCCTCGGCCCAGGCCGGAGCCGGCTCAGAGCAGGTCTCCATAATGTTCATGGGAGGGAGGGAGAGAAGAGTGAGCTGGTGCAGACAAACGCTCTCCTCAGCCCCTTTCCCTTCAGACCACTCTGCAAGGCCCTTTCACCCCGCGCCCGCCTGGGGCAGGTAGGAGGAGGGGACCCCATTTCCTAGGTGAGTGCACTGAGGCCCAGTGAGCAAAGTAGTTCCTCCGAGGGCACCCAGTCTCCTTTAAAGGAGGTCTTAATCCTTCACGCCTTTGACCTTCATTATAACTCGAGAGAGAGAGCAGCCGAACAGATGCAGATCCCCCTGCACCCCTAACCAGGCAAGAAGCTCCGCCTCCTGAGCCTCAGTTTCCACCTGTGTCACACGGTGCCCAGAGGATTAGAAAGGACATCTGTCAAGTCCACAGCATGGGCTTCAGCAGCCAGCAGTATTGTTCGTCCGCTCTCGTCAAGGTCACCTGTCATGTCTGTGTGGAGACCAGGAGAAGTGCACCGGCCACGCTGGAGAGGGGATCCCTGTCCAGGATCTAACTGTGCCTGCGCGGACCACTCCCCTCAGCCACACTCAGCTCCCCCGGCTCTCAGTCCAATACCAGAAACCTCCACCTGATCACTCGCCCAATGGCCCCGGTATCTTCATTCCAGGATGGGGTGGGGCTTGGGGGGTACCACTGGGAGACCAAAGGCCCCTTTGTTCCTGGACCACCCTCCCCTCCCCACCAACCCACCCCAGTGACTGACAGGCTGGAGTTAGGTACGTAACAAAATCCCTTGGGAATTTGGCCGGTGAGAATACTTTATCAGATCGAGTTTATCTGATCGCCCAGTCCCTGAGGGGTAAACTGAGGAAGCTGCCAAGCAGTGGGGGGTAGAGTCAGAGAGAGAAAAGAGATGCCACGCCAGGCCGGCTGCCTGTTACTTCTTTTGATGATCATGACAGCCAGTGAGGTGATTACAGCTGTGATCCTACCTGACAGGTGAGAAAACTAAGCTTGAGACCCTTGGCCGCATCCTGAGGTCTCACAGCCACGAAGAAGCAGATCTGAACCAGGGCCCCCCCCTACCCCGCCCCCACCGCCCGCTCTCCAGCGCGGACGCTGGTAACCACGACACCAGAGGCTTCTGTGCTTTGAGTGTAACACACCCATTAACCTCCGTCTGGGTCCCTTGACGTGGATTGTTCCAGATGGCTGGCTTCTCCTGGTGTAATTACCGACGTATCCACCTGGCTGGTGCTGGCTTTCCGCTCCCTGGCTAGCCTGTGAGTCCCCTGAAGGCTAGAATGTGGTCCTTTGTGGTCACCTTGGCGCCCCCAGCACCTATGCCTGCCACCTAACAGGGGCTCACTACGCATTCGGTGAATGAATGAACGAGAGCGAGTGGATGAACAAATGAATGAATGACCTTCCATGCTCCCTCTCAGGCCCAAGGCCTGTCCAGAGGCTCAGGTCGGTCAAAGGCAACAAGAGGTGAAGTTATAAACCAGGGCAGGCAAACAGACTGTGCAAAGTTTTTTGAGAGGAAACTCAAGGGATGCGGCTCTATTAAAAATTGATATTTCAATGAGATAATCCCTCTGCGAGGCTTTTAATTGATTGTCTAAAAAGCCTTCCTCTGCTGTTAGGCTGCTTTATTCACCGGGACCATTAATTTTTTTATGGACAATCAAACCCAGATAGAGTGGAAGGGCTGCTTCAAAAAGGGTAGTAACCAAGGCGCCAGGGACAAACATCTGGGGGCCGCCCAGGACCAGGGGCGGGGCTGTGGCCCTGGAGCTGGCCTTGGCTCTGAGACCCGGCATGTCACACACATACCCGCCCCCGGGGACAGCCTTTGTGGAGTTTGGAGGAGCAGGAGGTGTGGGCTCCAGGGGGCAACAGCTGTGAGGTAGAGCCCCACCCGGGGAATTGGGACCCCTGGGGCCCCTCTCCCCCGCCACTAAAGGCCAGTACCCCACTATTCCAGGCCTCTGTTCCCACTCTGTCCTTATCGGGATGGGGCCGCCGGAGGTGGACAGGGAAGTGCAGGGGAGTGGGAGTCGGGAACTCGGTTCTGCCCCTTTCCCTCTCCGGGCCTCGGTCTCCTCATCTGTGCAGTGGGGGTGCCACTGGCACCTGTGTCCAGGGGCGGTTTTGAGTGCAGAACCAGGACGTCTAGGCTCCTTCTCCTCGCTGTGCAGCAGCCCTCAAATCTGTGCCCACCCACCCCCCCCTTCCCAAGGTGACCTTGCCACCTCTTTTCTCCTCCCTCCCTCCGAGATGGCTCTGAGTCAGCTCCACGCTCTGCTGCAGAGCTTGGGGCCGCAGAGGTGTTCCGTGTGCACCTGTCTGCCGGGCCCCGGGCTGCGTCTGTTTCTCCGCCACCCCATCCATCCACTGCATCAGCCTGACAGGCAGCCTCCACGAAGCCCCAGTGGGTCCCCGGCAGCAGCAGCAGCGAAAATGGCTCAGCCTCGGCTGCCTGGCCCCGGGCCCTTTCATAACTATCTTGCCCGTGAGCTGGCCTCCCTCGCTTTCTCTCCGCCACCCCCCCTGCTCCTGGGGCCTCTTTTCTGGCCAGCAGGGCGGGCTACCTGGGCGTGGGGCCTGTGGGGTCACACAGGTCCTGCATGGCACAGGGCTCCGCACTGGGTGTGATGCTCTGTTGTTGCCATCTAGAAGGAATTAATAATTTTTTTAATTTGATTTCATTTTTCCCATCACTGTTTATCCCTCCATGCCATCTTCCACCTCCACCTACCCTCCTCCGCCTCCCCCACCACAAGAAATTATTCATAGTGTTTAAAGGGGGTCCCACATTTTCATTTTGCACCAGGCCCCATAATAAGTGGGTTTTGTTGTCAAGGGACAGACCTGCTTCAGGAGATGGCCATAGTGTGACAGCACCCCCAGGACTGGCCTCCTCCCTAAATCTTCCCCTCCCTGCCTTACCCAGGACCCCCAGCTCAGAAGCCCCCCTGGCTCTCCTCCCTGATGCAGGGTTGTGGGGGGGGTGTGGCACAGGGGATGAGCAGGTTAGCGGGGAGGGGGGAGACAGATGACTGCTCCAGGCATCTCAGATACTGGGGGGGGGGGACAGGGTGGTCCTCAAATCCGTGTGTCTCCCCCAGACAGGTGCCACTCCAGTCCAGTGGACGCATGGACACCGCAGAGCAAACGAGGCACAAACTCATGTCCGTGACGCGGGGATTCCTAGCGCCCTCGGGGATTCCTAGGCTGTTTTCCAGGCAGCGGACATGGAAGGTGCACGCTTTGACCTTCTGGGCTCTGGGAAGGTTTGCTCCCTCCCAGCACCGCCTCTGAGGGCAGAGGGGCAGAGAGCCCCTTGGCAAGATGCCGCTGCAACAGAGACAGGTCACGCCTAGAAGGCCGGCCTAAGGAAGCCTGCAAAGCTTAAGTGTGGGTGCAAATATTTAGCCACACAAGTGCCCACCGCGGCACTGTTTACAAAGGCAAAAACGAGACAGCTAAATGGCCAGCGGCCGGGCTGGTTAAACAAATGACGAAAGGATGATGCATTTCTCCAGGGGGAGGCTGGCCTGACCTTACAGAAGAGGGGGAGTGAGAAGTCCGAGTTGAATGTAGTGTAGGCGGTGGGCTTGGCTTTCTCTCGCTACATGTGGAAGAATCGAAGCCATAATGTGAGACTCAGGGTCATCGTCTTGCTTCTTCCTTACCCCCGACTCTCCCGGCTCCCAGTGGCCAGTCACCGGGGAGCAGGGGCACTTGACGTTCTGCCCTCTCAGATCTGCCCCTGCCACCAGCCCCCTCACTACCCCAGCCCCACCAGCTCCCTCCTGCAAGACTTGCCTTCCTTCCTGTCTGGCTCCCCACAAGTCCACGGAGGCCCTCCATCTATTCTCTAAGGGCAGCCTGAAGGATTTTTTTAAAAATGCTAATTGGATTCTTTCCCATTTCCTGTTTAAAACCAAACCCTGGAGTAGCTCCCCATCACTCAAGAAGGAGACCAAACCCTTGAACTGGCCTTCAAGTCTCTTCCTGGGCAGCCTCGCTGAGCACGTTGCTTCCCCTCTTCCCACTGCTTTCCAGCCACTCTGGCCTCCTCCCACGCTCTCTTACAGCGCAGGCCCTTCTGCCACAGGGCCTGGCACACGCAGTTCACTAACTCACAACACTCTCCCTCCCCTCTTCACTTAGGTAGCTCTCCCATTTGCTTTCACCTCGAGAGTCACATCCTCCTCCGTTGGCTTCCCAGACAGGTCAGGTCCCCCCAGGCCTCCTCCAGCACCTGGCAGACCCTCCCTGCCCTTCTCACAGCCGCACCTGCAGCTGTGGAGTTCTTAGGTCAATGCCTGTCACTTTCACTAGCCCATGAACCCCTCCAGGGCACAGGTTGCACTTGTCAACCACTGTGTCCCCCGTGCTCAGTGCCTGGCCACGGAGTGGTGCTCAGATGTTTGTTGAATGAATCAGTGAATCGGCGAGGGAGGCAAGGCTGCTGGCTGGCATGCCTGTCCAGGGAAGACTTGCCAGGCCTGCTGTTAGCATAGCGCATGTCCCACTTGCGCTCCGGACAGCAGCCCAGGAGAAGTGCCCAGGGCGCACCGTGCACGGGAGGTGCTGGGCTGGGATGCCCCCTCCTTCCTGAGAGCTGCTCTCTGCACCCCTGGGAAATCTCCCCTTCCCCAGCCTCCTTGGGAGGAAGCAGAGGGAGCAAGAGGGCCCCATCTCCTTCCTCTCCACCCCTCCTGGTCAGCCCTTTGATGGGAGGCTGGTTTGTGTCACTGTTGAGCCGGGGGGAGGGAGACAGTTCAGGGCCGCATCCTAACTGACAAACTGGCCCAGATCTCGGTGCTCCGTGCAGCAGAGGAGCCCTGGGCTCTCAAACACCAACTTCCCACCAACAGCCATCGGAAAGAATTCACCCGTGCGATGGCTGTGACGGGGTGGCGTTGCCTGGATTCTTTACCTGGGATCCCGGGGACGCTGCTCTGTGAAGAGCAGAGGAGGGAGGTGGGGGGAGTAAGGACCTTGCAGGAGGCCCCCTGGGGGACGGACATGGGCTGGGATCCCTGTGCTTCTAGGTTATGTCAAGGCCCCAAGAAACAGAGGCTCCGCAGTCTCCTGTTCAAGTCCTGGCATGGCTGCATCCTCTTGGGCAGATTCTTCTACTTACTGGCCTCAGGTTTTCTATCTGCGAAATGGGGATTGTGATAGCTACCCTGGATTGCTACTGAGAGGTTCAATCGGCTAGAACGGTGTTTCCCCAAGTATGGGCTCACACCGCCACCACCATGGTCAGCAGAATGGTGCAGGTCACACTCCACAAGACGGTCCTAACTGACATGGGGCGAACTCTGAGAAAGCGATTCCCTACTCATTTTTCTTTCCATCCTCCAACCCCGTTCTTAAGGAGAGTCTCAGCCAGATGGTAGTGTGGGCTTAGCACCTCTAACACTTGCTCAGCTCCTTTTTTTTTTAAAATACATTTTATTGATATTTTACAGAGAGGAAGGGAGAGGGATAGAGAGCTAGAAACATCGATGAGAGAGAAACATCGACCAGCTGCCTCCTGCACACCTCCCACTAGGGATGTGCCCGCAACCAAGGTACATGCCCTTGACCGGAATCGAACCCGGGACACTTCAGTCCACAGGCGGACGCTCTATCCACTAAGCCAAACCGGTTTCGGCATGCTTAGCTCCTTTTTAACAAAAGCCTTAGACGCAGGGGTCCTCAAACTTTTTAAACAGGGGGCCAGTTCACTGACCCTCTGACCGTTGGAGGGCCGGACTATAGTTAAAAAAAAAAAAAAAACTATGAACAAATTCCTATGCGCACTGCGGGCCTGGGACGAGTCGGCTGCTAAGCAGGACAGGCAGCGGCACCTGGCGGGCCAGATAAATGTCCTCGGCGGGCCGTAGTTTGAGGATGCCTGCCTTAGAGCTTTTTGGGCAAGCAATATTAGCATTTACTTTATTTTAAAAGTAATGCATTTACTTTATTTTCAAGGTATTTTATTTATGTAGCTTGTTCTCGAGGCAAATATAAACATGTGAGGTGATTTAAAGACATATATTGAGCAAATCATAGTACAGGAGATGCTGGAATCTGGCAAAAATCACCAAGTGGCTGGAGTGGCTGGGGCTTGGGAAATACTGTCACAGCACAGGTGTCAGAGGAGGTCTAGCGGAGAGTCAGGTAATGTGGGTAATGAGGCCACCCCTATTGTGGAGTCAGCAGAGAACACCCTGCCCAGTAAGGATGAGGCTGCCCCTACCAGGTGTCAGCAAAGGCCACGTAGAAAGCCTGGACTTCTCCCTCCCCCCGGCTGTAACCAAGTGGTGCCCCCCTGCCCCTGCTGGAGCAGTACCAAACAGAAGGCTTAAACAATACCTGGAGTCTCGCCCTAACCGGTTTGGCTCAGTGGATAAAGCACTGGCCTGCAGACTCAAGGGTCCCAGGTTTGATTCCGGTCAAGGGCATGTACCTTGGTTGCGGGCACATCCCCAGTAGGGGATGTGCAGGAGGCAGCTGATTGATGTTTCTCTCTCATCAATGTTTCTAACTCTCTTTCCCTCTCCCTTCCTCTCTGTAAAAAACAAACAAACAAACAAAAAAAACAACAACAAAAAAACAAAAAACAAACCTGGAGTCTCATGATAGGAAATGTCCAGATTTTGAAAAACCACTCATATCAAGAATTAGAAAGACCTCAAATTGAATGAAAAAAACAAAACAAAACAAACAAACAAAAAACAACCAATGGATTCCAACATGGAGATGGCAGAGATGTTAAGAGTTCTCTGGCCAAGCATTTAAACCAGCCATGATAAAAATGCTTCAGTGAGCAATTACAGATATGCCTGATGCAAATGAAAACATAGCGTCAGCAAACACACAGGAGGTATAAAGAGAACCAAATGGAAATTTTAGAACTGAAAAATACAATAACTGAGATGGAAAGCTCAGCAGGCAGGCTCAACAGCAGAATAAAGGAGACAGAGGAAAGAATCAGTGAACTGGAAGATGGAACAATAGAAATTGCCCAATTTGAACAACAGAGAGAAAATAGACTGGGGGCAGGGTGGGAGCAGGTGGGGGGGGGGCGCTCAAAGAGCTTCAGGGACTTGTGAGATTATAACAAAAGATCTAATGTTTGTGTCACCAGTCCTTGAAGGAGAGGAGAAAGAGGGCAGGGCTGAAAAAGTACTTGAAATAATGGCTGAACACTTCCCAAATTTGATAGAGGATGTACACATACAGATCTGAGAAGTTGAATAAATTCCAAAGAGATCCACTCCAAGACACATTATAATTAAACTTCTGAGAACTAAAGATAAAACAAAAAGTATTGAAAGCAACCAGAGAAGAACAACACCTTACAGAGAGGGGAAAAACCATTTCAATAACGGCAGACCTCTTATCAGAAACCACGGAGGCCAGAAGGAAGTGACACAATATCTTTAAAATGCTGGCAGTTCTTTTCGAGGCTCAGTGAAAATGTTCTTCAGGAATGAAGGGCCAATGTAGGAATTTCCAGATGAAGGAAAACTAAGAGAATTTACTCTTTAAAAAAGGACTCAAAGAAATGCTACAAACAAAGGAAACTATAAAGAAGGAGCCATGGAACATTAGAAGAGGTGAAAGAACATGGGAAGCAAAAATATGGTTAAATGCAATCGGCTTTCTTTCTCCTCTTGAATTCTCTAAATTACGTTCGATAGTTAAAGCAAAAGTGATCATACTATCTGATGTGGCTCTAAATGTATGGAGAGCAAACCTTAAAGACAATTATATTATCAATGTGGGAAGTTAAAGAGACCTAAAGGGAGGTAAGATTTCTCTACTTCACTCAAACTGGCAAAATTATCACGCCAGTAGACTGTGATAAGTTATATAGACATAATGTAATACCTAGAGCAACCACTAAAAAGCTATACAAATAGATGCACTAAAAACCAAAATAGGTAAATCAAATAGAATTCCAAGAAATGTTTAGGCAGCTTACGGGAAGGCAGAAAAAAGAAAACACAGAAATGAAAAACAGAACAAACAGAAAACAAAAAATAAAAGGTAGATTGAAGCTTTGTCATGTCAAGAATTATATTCATTGCAAATGGTCTAAATATACCTATTAAAAGATAGATATTGACAGATTGGGTTAAAAAAGCATGACATTAAAAAAAAACCTATATGAAAAAAAAATGAAAGCCTATATGAAAAAAAAAATGAAAAGAAAACCTATATGTTATCTCCAAGTGATTCACTTAAGATATAATGATATAGGTAGGTTAAATATCAAAGAATGGAAAAAGATATGTCATGTAAGCATTAATCAAGCACTAAAGGAAAGCAGGAGTGACTAGACTTCAGAGGAAAGAAAATTACAGAGACAGAGAGGGGTAGTATCTATAATAATCTATAATAATAAAAGCATAATATGCTAATTAGACCAGACATCCTTCCGGAGATCCTTCTGGACGAAGCCAGGGCTGTGAGGGAAGCCCGGGTCCCGGGTGCCAGAGGGAAGCCGGTGCCAGCAGCCTGGGAAAGGAAGGCCTACTCTTGCACGAAATTCGTGCATCGGGCCTCTAGTATTAATAATGAAAGGACAACCCTAACCGGTTTGGCTCAGTGGATAGATCATCGGCCTGCGGACTCAAGGGTCCCAGGTTCGATTCCGGTCAAGGGCATGTACCTTGGTTGCGGGCACATCCCCAGTAGTGAGGGTGCAGGAGGCAGCTGATCGATGTTTCTCTCTCATCGATGTTTTTAATTCTCTATCCCTCTCCCTTCCTCTCCGTAAAAAATCAATAAAATATATTTAAAAAAAAAAAAATAATAATAATAAAAGGACAATCTATCAAGAAGACATAGCAATCCTAAATGCGTATGCACCAAACAGCAGAACTACAATATAAGTGAAACAAAAACTGTTAGAACTGCAGGAGAAATGGACAAATTTACAATCATGGTTGGAAGGATCAACCCCCCTCTCTTATCTATTGATAGAACAACTAGATAATCACCAAAAATATAGAAGAAGTCAACAACACCACCAGTTAGCAGGTGGAGTAATTGGTATTGATAGAACACGCCACTCAAGAAACGGAATGCCTTTTCCCTATGATTAAGAACAAGTCAAGTATGTCAGTTCTTACTGCTTTTATTCAACACCAGAGGCCCGTTGCGCGAAGAGATTCGTGCAATAGGATTTCCTTCCCTTGGCTCCCAGCACTGGTTTTCCTCTGGCACCCGGGACCCAGGCCTTCGCTCCAGCCAGAGTCTGCCATCTTCGTCTTCGCTGCAGACTCCAGTCTGCAGTCTTATCTTCGCTTTGGCACTGCGCTCCTGTAGATCCCTTCTCACCCCCCCCACCCCTGCACCCCCCACCCCCTTCCTCTCATAGCAGAGCAGCTGGGCGCCGCCATCTTTGGCCTTCTAATTTGCATACCCACTCTGATTGGCTGTGGGCGTAGCAGAGGTAAGGTCAATTTACATGTTTGTCTATTATTAGGTAAGATAGTGCTGAAAGCTCTAGCCACTGCGATAAGGCAAGAAAAGCAACTAAAAGACATACAGAAAGGAAAGGAAGAAATAAAACTCTACGTGAGGATAACATGATTATCTACATAGAAAATCTCAAGGAATCTACTCCCAAATCCCCAAACTCCTAGAACTAATAAGAGTTCAGCTCAGCAAGTTTTCAAAGTACAAGATAAACATACAAAAACATTTATTTGTATACACTAGCAATGTACACATGCATAGCAAAATTAAAAATATAATAGCATTTAAATTTGCCAAAATTGATTTGAATTCTTGGGTTTAAATCTAACAAAATGTCTGGAGGACTTGCATGGAACTACATTCATGCTGCTGAAAGAAATCAAAGACTCAAATAGTAAAAATGTCAATTCTCTTCAAACTGGTAAATAAGCTTAATGTAATTTCTATCAGAATCCTACGAAGATTTTCTAAGTATTTTGATGATTCTAAAACAGGGGTGGGCAAACTTTTTGACTGGAGGGCCACAATGGGTTCTTAAACTGGACCAGAGGGCCGGAACAAAAGCATGGATGGAGTCTTTGTGTGAACTAATATAAATTCAAAGTAAACATCATTACATAAAAGGGTACGGTCTTTCGGCTCCGAGGGCCGGATAGAACAGCTGAACGGGCCGGATCCGGCCCTGGGCCGTAGTTTGCCCACGGCTGTTCTAAAATGTATATGGAAAGACAACAGAACTAAACTAGCTAAAAAGATTTTGAAAAAGAATAAGGTGGGAGGGGTCATTTTGCCTGTTTTCATAACTTATAACCAAGACCATGTGCTTTCAGCAGAGGGATAGACACATAGGTCAATGGAACAGAACAGAGAACCCCAAATAGATGCAAGTGATTTTTTAAAAATATATTTTTATTGATTTCAGAGAGGAAGGGAGAGGGAGAGAGAGATAGAAACATCAATGATGAGAGAGAATCATGGATTGGCTGCCTCCTGCATGCCCCCACTGGGGACTGAGCCCACAACCTGAGCATGTGCCCTTGATCGGAATCGAACCTGGGACCCTTTAGTCCACAGGCCAATGCTCTATCCACTGAGAAAACGGGCTAGGGCACACCCAAATGATTTTTGACAAAGTTGCAAAAGCACTTCAATGGGAGAAAGGGAGACTTTTCAACAAATGGTGCTGGAACAATTGCACATTCATAGGCAAAACAAAACAAAAAACACAATGTCAACTCAAGTCTCACACCTCACACCTCCTACAAAATTTAACTCAAAAGGGATCACAGGCCTTAAATATCCTATATAATAAAAGGCTAAAATGCAAATTGTCCCTTCGACTGGGAGTTCAATCAGGGGGCAGGGTTTGCCAGCCAACGCCCATGGCCCCTCCCCCTGGCCAGCCTGAACCACACCGTGCACAAATTCGTGCACCGGGCCTCTAGTAAAACATAAAACTATAGAACTTTTAGATAAAACATAGGAGAAAATCCGTAGGCTAAGGTTTGGGCAAAGAATTCGTACACATGGCATTGAAAGCCCAGTCCATAAAAGGAAAACTTGATCATTTGGACTTCATTGAAATGAAAAACTTCTGCTTTGTGAAAGACCTTGTTAGATGGATGAAAAGATAAACTATGGACTGGGAGAGAACATTTGTAAACCACATATCTGAAAAAGGACTGGTATCTAGAATATACAAAGAACTTTCAAAACTCAATAGTAAAAAAGCAAATACTGTAACCAAATTAGAACATGGGCAAAAGACATGAAGAAATATTTCCCTGAAGAAGATACACCTGTGGCACATTAGCACACAAAAGGATGTTCAACAACATTAGCCGTTAGGGATATGCCAGAGATCACCACATGCTGATCAGCATGGCTGAAAAAATGTAGTAACAATAACAAATGCTGGCGAGGATGTGAAGAAACTGGATCACTCACACATGTCTGGTGGGTAGTATGTAAAATGGTATGGCCACTCTGGAAAACCATTTGGCAGGTTTTTAACTCAACATGCAATTACCATATGACCCAGTAACTGTCCTAGGCAGTCAAGACTTATATTCACATCAAAACCTGTACTTGAGCCCTACCTGGTTTGGCTCAGTGGACAGAGCATCGGCCTGCGGACTGAAGGGTCCCGGGTTCAATTCCAGTCAAGGGCACGTGCCCAGTTGTGGGCTTGATCCCCAGCAGGGAGTGTGCAGGAGGCAGCCGATCAATGATTCTCTCTCATCATTGATGTTTCTATCTCTCTCTCCCTCTCCCTTCCTCTCTGAAATCAATAAAAATAAAAAAATTAAAAACCTGTACTTGAATGTTTATAGCAGTTTTACTCATAATAGTCCCAAACTGGAAACAACCCAGATGTCCTTTGGTGGATATACCAATAAACGCCTGATAAATGCACTGTGGTACGTCCATACCATGGAATACTACTCAGCAAGGAAAGGAATGAACTATTGATACATTTGACACCTTGGATGAACCTCCAAAGAATTATGCTGAGTGCAAAAAAGCTAAGCACCAAAGATTACACACTTACGACTCCAATTTTATACCATTCGGGGAAAATGTTACCAATGACCAAATCGATGTTACAAAGTACCAAAGTATAGAAATAGAGAACAGATTAGCGGTTGCCAGAGGTGAAGGAGGTGTGAGAGTGGGAGGGAAGTGGGTATGGATATAAAAGGGCAACTTTGTGGTGATGAAAATGTTCAATATCTTGACCGTTTCAATGTCAGTATCTGGGCTGTGATATTGTACTCTTAGTTTTGCAAGATGTGACCATTGGAGGGACTAGAAAGGGTATCCAGAATTTCTCTGTATTACATATATTTTTTAATTTTTTTTCTATCACCATTTATCCCCTCTATGCTTTGTACCATATCTTATAATTGCATGGGAATCTATAACTATCTCAAAAAGTTTAATTAAAAAATATTTAGGTGCCTATAGGACAGACGGAGAGTGGCTTGAGCAATGAGGATGAGAGAGAGAGTGAAGAAGTTTGGGAAACCCCGCTCTAGAGAAGGTGACTTTTTATTGAGAACAGTTTTTTGGTGTGTGTTGTGTGTGTGTGTGTGTGTGTGTGTGTGTGTGTGTGTGTGTGTGTGTGTTTTGGGATGGCCAAAATTCCTCCAGAGGTTCCTGGTGGTGAAACAGTTTTCTTTGATGGATCAAGTGCTGGGGGCTTTATGGGCTGTGGTTTGAAGCAAAGCAGGTGGGGTCAAGTTTGGAAGAGGCCTGGGGAGGTCAGGAGGTCGAGATCCAGGCCAGCTTAGGCGGCAGGGACTGGGGCTGCCAGCTCCTCCTCCCGGCAGTCTGGGGCTGCTGAGCTCAGGCCCAGGGCAGGAAGCCTCCAGGAGTCCCTGGGGCTCCCTTCATGGTCACAGTGATCATCCCGGGGAAATATTGCGGGGGGGGGGGGGGGTGCGGGGGGGCGGGGAGGAAGAAGCAGCTCCCTGGGCAAGGCGGAGGCCCAGGTCTCAGAGGCAGCGGGCTGGACCCCATGGGTGATGCTGAGGTTCTTGGACCCTGGCAGCGTCAGGCCTGTCCCTCTGAGCAACCTGGACGCTGGTTTTGTCCTGCGCGTTCGGTCTAAAGCAGCGGTGAGTGGGCATGGGAGACACCTGGGGGCTTTGGGAAACAGGTGCTGCTCCCAGTCTGCCCGTCACAGTCTGGGCTGGGGCAGGGAGCTTGCATTTCTAACCAATTTCAGGTGGTGCTGGTGTCGCTGGCCCAGGACCGCGCTGTGAGAAGGCGGGTGTAAGAGGGCGCACGCAGGCTGGAAACTAGGGGGCGAGGCATTCCCCCCAAGAGAGGCCTGTGTGACTTCCCCATCCCGCCTGTGGTGTGTGAGCCCATTGGGCAGTGGCCCAGCACCTGCAGGGACAGGAGGGGCAGTGAGGTGAGCGGGTGCGCTGGGGCTGACCAAAGGGAATGGGGTTTGGACCTGACAAAGTTGGGGGGGGGGGGGGCGGGCAGAATGGGAGCTCCGGGAGAGGGAAGGCGGGGCTGGCCCACTTCTAGGGGAGCTGGCATCCGATGGAGGCGCTGATGCTACTACGTGTGTGTGAGGGGTGAGCGGGGTGGGGGCGCCGCGAACGGGGCGCTAAGGAGGTCCCTGGGGGTCCTGGGGGCAGCTGGGCTGTGAGGGTCCAGGGAGTCCTGTAGGGGGTAGGGCAGCAATGGGGGGGGGTGCGATTCCTGAAGAGGCTGGGAGAGGAAATCGGGGGGCGGGGAGCTGATGTGGCTGAGAGGCGATGTGAGATTGGGATTTGGGGCCCAGAGACGGGTGGTGGGGCTGAGCCCGGTACCGAAGGCGATGTGAGGGTCGCGGAGGCGCGCGGGGGGAGGCCGGTGGCGAGTGCCCTGCGGCTCAGAGGAATACGGCGGGGGCGGGGCGGGGGGCGGTGCCTGGCGCCGGGGAGGGGCGGGGCGCAGGGGGAGCGCACCCCAGTCCCCGCCGGAGTCCAGCCGGGCGGCCGCGCCTCCTTGCCGTCTCCGCCCGGAACCCGGCGCCGCCGCCCCGCCGCCACCGCCGGCCCCGCCGTGACGCCCTGCAAGCGCCCCCGGCCCGGGCCGCGGCTCCCAGGTAACGGGGCGCGAGGCAGGGAGGGGGTCCTAGGCCAAGCCCCACTCCAACCTGAAAACTCTCCAAGCCCAGGAGCCCTTCCTACTCGGAGGCAGAGGGCGGGGAGCTCTGGGACCTGCTCCCCCAAAGTCAACCCAGGCCCTAGAAACTTCTCCTGAGCTCCCCTTCTGCAGAGGGCCCGGGCATACGCCCATCCGAGTAGCCCAGAACCCTCTGCTCTCTCCCTGCCCCCTGGTCTGCTGTCCCCCAGGAGCTTAACCCAGCCCAGGCAGCCCCCACTTTCTGCACCCCACTTTCCTGTTCTCTCAGCTCCCCCAAATCCCAAGAGACTTTTCTCTACCCCACTTGCCCCCACTGCCCACCCCCACCTGGCCCCACTGCCCACCCCCATCTGCCCCCACTACTCATCCCCACTGCCCACCCTCACCTGTCCCCACCCTCACCTGTCCCCACTGCCCACCCTCACCTGTCCCCACCCTCACCTGCCCCCACTGCCCACCCTACAACTTAGGCTCATGGCCAGCTGTCTGCTGTCCTTGAACCTTTCTCCCCTGACCCTGGGGGTTCCTGTCCACCTTCTCCCCCAGGACCCCCAAGGCCCTGCTTCCAGTCCAATGCTTTCTGTCACTGCAAAGGGACAGGAGTGGAGTCTGGGCACCTGGGTGATGTGAGCAGAGCAGGGCCTCTGTGCAGCCTGCCTGTCCCAGGCCGCAGTTGCCAGGACCCTGGAATGGAGGGTTTGGGGTGGAGGGTCTGACAGTCAAGAGCTGTGAGGGGCCTGGCGGGACCACAGCAGCCATTGGGGGCTGGGCTTGCTAGCACAGGTGCTTTGCTTGCTCCTTTCAGAGGGAGATGGCTCCCGTGCAGCCATTCCTGTCCCCCCACCAGGGGTGGGTCCCAGAGCTGTGCCCCCTCCTGGCCGGCCGCTTGCCTCTCTGTGTCTGGAAGCTGGCTACTTCCAGCCCTTCCCTCCCCGGCAGGACAGCAGGGCTGGGCGTGACCTCACCCACCCACCCTGCTGGAGGGGTGGGGAGAGGCTCCCAGCCAGGCCTGGCCACAGTGTCAGCAGCGGTTCCTCCCCCAGGCAGCGTTGAACCAGCTGTGGGTCTGGTGCCCTGCTGCTTCCCCAGGAACAACAGTTTGCTGGCCATGACCATGGGCACTGGGGAGGCCCTGAGATCCCGGGAGGTGAGCCCGTCACTGCTCACACACCCTGGAAGTTACACCTGTGGATGCTGAGCTGGATCTGGCCAGGGGGGTGGCGGGAGAAAGGATGAGGAGGACACGTCCTGGAGAGAAGCATGCTTTCGGTCCCCAAATATCCAGCGCCCACTCCGCACGAGGTGCCATCCTAGCTAGGTGCTGGGATGGAGCCGTTATCTAGACAGAATAAGGCCGAGCATCGGGGAGCGGACATTCGAGGGCGTTCTAGGAGACTGAGCTGCCGAGTAGCCAATGAACTGTTGAAGGAACAAGAAAATCCTTCCGTGATGCACGTAGCGTGGACAGTGACACTGGATGTTGTAACAGAGGCTGATTGGTGGGCTTCTTTGGCCAGGGCGGTCAGGGAAGGCCTCTCTGAAGAGGCGACCTTTGAGTGGAGACCTGGATGAAGTGGCAGTGAACTTGGGCCCATCGGAGGGAACAGCGTTGTAGGCAGGGAACAGCAGCAGTGGTCTGCGTGGGCAGGAGTCAGGCAGGTTGAGAAATAAGAAAGGCCAGGGCCTGAGCTGGTTTGGTTCAGTGGATAGAGCATCGGCCCGCGGACTGAAGGGTCCCCAGGTTCAGTTCCGGTCGAGGGCACATGCCGGGTTGCAGGCTTGATCCCCAGTGTGGTGTGAGAGAGAGAGAGAGAGAGAGAGAGAGAGAGAGAGAGAGCGCGCGCAGCCACCAATGATCCTCTCTCATCATTGATGTTTCTATCTCTCCCTTTTCCTCTCCCTTCCTCTCTGAAATCAATAAAAATAAAAAATAAAAAGAAGAAGAAAGGCCAGGTGTACTGAGCAGGGGGAGACAAGAGTGGGGTGGGCGGGGACCAGGGGAGAGCAGAGCGGCTCTGGCTGGTGTGGAGACAGCATCACTTTTCTAACTTAAGGGCCCAGAAAACAGGACTGTTCAGATGTCCCCCGTCCCATGGTTCCTCTGCCCAGATGGGTGTTTGATCTCTTTGCCACCCGCCTTGGATGAGGCCTGCAGTGTATCAGATGGTGGTTCCTGGTGGGAATTTGCAGAGGGGGTGGGGGTGGGGGGAGGTGGAAGGGGGACCCCTCCTGGATCTGATAGAAATCACACTCTCCCTGGAGCTGGTGAGACTCCTGCCCACGGGGTCTTTGTGGCGGGGTGGAGAGAGTGAGACAACCGGGAGCCAGGTGTCCAGGTAGGGATGTCCCCAAGCCCTGATAAGATCCCATCTCTCATGGGTGGGAGGCCCAGCCAGGCAGGCAGCACTCCTGCTCTGTCATTGGTTGCCAACAGCAGGAGTAGCGTTTGTTCTGGGGCCAAAGCCTCCGGGCAGAATCCAGGTGCTCAGAGGGGGTGCTTAGGAAGGCTGCCCCATGGGGCAGGTGGGCAGGGGAGCCCCGGCCCTCCCTCTGCTGGGCACCACAGAGTCCCCCTGCCCCCTCCCCACAGGACACCTGCCCTTTCCTGGGGAGAGGGCCGGCTCAGCCCTGCCCTCTGTGAAGGAGCCGAGGTGGCCTGGCCCAGGGCTGGTGCTGTCTCAGCTGGGACGGGGAATGGGGGCCCTTGTTCCCCCCTGCAGTGTTGAGGGAGCTGCTGGTCACCCTGCCTAGCTTCTCTGGGTGCTCAGAGGCTCAAGACCTTCCCTGCTGCAGGCTGGTGAGAGGCAGAGCCAGTGGGGGCTCAGGAGACAAGGGGAAGTGGCCCCAGACGGCAGTTCCTGGCCCGCACAGCTCAGCCTGGGGCCATTTCTCTAGCTTAACAGAGTGCCTGTCCTCTGGGGCCCGGCTGGTTCCAGGCCCACCACTGGCCCGCCTCATCCCATTGCCTGCCAAACTTGTGGTCCGTCTGTTGGCCCTTCCCCCGCCCTCCCCACTTCCCCAATCCCCTTGGCTGTACTTGCCCGTGCCCTTGGCCACCCAGGCTCCCCGTGGAAGCTTGCTCTTCTGCTGGTGTATTTCTGTGGGTCTGTTCTGGGGTCAGGTGTGGGCCTATGGACGGACGGCAGGGGTGCTCCTGAGAGTGTGGCAGCCAGTCACTGAGGGGATGCCGCTGGGCAGGTAGCTGGTGGCGCCAGGGAGAGGCCTGCCTGGGCAGGTGGGTCGTGGCCGGGTTATGGTGGCTCCGCAGCCTTTGGCTGGGTAGCAGCTCTTGAAATGAAAACAGCCCCGATCTCCGAGGCAGAAGCTCTGGTTCCAAAGTGGGCAAGTGGACTTATTTTCTTATTTAAAGCAGGTGGGTTTGCCCCAGCCGGTTCGGCTCAGTGGATAGAGCATCGGCCCTCAGACTGAAGGGTCCCGGGTACAGTTCCGGTCAAGGGCACGTACCTCAGTTGCAGGCTTGATCCCAGCCCCGGTCAGGAGTATGTGTGGGAGGCAACCAATTGATGTGTCTCTCTCCCATCGATGTTTCTCTCTCTGTCTCCATTCCACTCTCTCTAAAAATCAATGGGAAAATATCCTCATGTGAGGATTAACAACAACAACAACAAAAGTAGGTGGTTTATCCTCGTGTTTTTGTTTTTTTTACTAACGGGGAAACTGAGGCGCAGAGATGTTAAGTGGCCTGCCCAAGCTACCCATCCAGCTGGATTCAGGCTCCTGGCTGTGCCCCACCGCGGGCTGCCGTGAAGGAACCCCGGGCCTGGCGTTTCCTTGTCGGTGTGTTCTGGAAGGGCCCTTCCATGCTGTGGCCCCACAGCCGGGGGCCACCTGCTGTCATCTTGGAGGGGAACTCTGTGGAGCTGGTCCTCGCTGTGGGGGCAAGGCAGCCCCCAGGGGCAGGCAGCGGAGACCCATCTCTGACGGACAGAGCCCGGATGTGGCAGGGCTGATGGGGCCAGTGCCAGGGAGGGGGCCCCAGACCAGACTTTGCAGGAGGAAAGCAGACCACTTGGGCATCCCACTTGGGAGGGTCTTGGATCCGGGACCGGGAGAGAGGGAGTGAACTGGCAGGGAGGCGCTGAGGTGGGGCTGAGGAGGCTGCCAGCGTGCGGTAAGAGGGTAAGATCGGGGTGCGTCACCCCCTTTGCCCGCCTTGTTTGCGTGTGCCCGGTGGGGCAGTCCCATCTGTTCCCTTGTTAGGGACTTAACAGACAGGCTTCCAGGAGGTTAATTAATGCCAAGCTGCTGGCAGATCCAGCAGCATGCCTGCCCCAGGCTCTGTCCTGGCAGCACAGATGCCCAGCTGACCCCAGAAATGCTGCTCCTTCCCACCCGGCAATCCTGGAAACATGGGGGGCCATGTTGCTGGCACAGCCCTGCCCCTGAGTCTGGATGGCAGGAAGGGCTTAGGTAGTGGCAAGCAGCCAGAGATGGTCGCAGGACATTCCACCCTGGGCCTGGCCCCATCACCCACCCCGAAGCTTCTCATTTGTCCCTGGCTGTGCCCCGGGCTTGCTGTGTGACCACAGCCATGCCGCTTAGCCTCTCTGAGCAACTTTATTTTCCCACCTGTAAAATGTGTGTTGAACTGGGTCATGCCTGAGTCTTCATTATCTGTTAATTATCTGATTCTGAAAGGCCCCTGCTGGCACTCCCATTGCCCGCCCCATATCGACTTCCCCGTGGCACCCCCTCACTGTCATCTGGCAGTGTCCCCTGCCCCAGGCCCAAGCTAGTTCTCCTGCCCGTGCTCAGGGCCTGGGGGCACTGCATGGGCTGGCCAGACCCTGAGCGTCCCAGCAGCATGGCCAGGGCAAGGCATCTGCTCCACAGTGGCCACCCCCAGCAGGCCCAGCACATTCCTCAGGCTTATCTGAGGGCCCCGCCCCACTGGACTCTGCCTTCCCACCCAGGGAGCAACACCCAGAGGGACTGCTGAAGAGTTCCAGGGGCTGGGGCTGGGCCCAGTGGGCTGGGAGAACCAGGTATAGGAGGGGCGGGGAAGCGGGATGGGAAGGTGGGGTCTGCTGAGACCGGCAAGGCAAATTGTTCTTGACCTCAGGGAACGTGGGGTCACTCAGACCCCAGACTCTGTGCCATTTTCTGGGGAACCCCCACGCCCATCTCTGGAAAGGTGCCCTTGGGCCTCTTGCGCATGAAGGGGGCAAGTTGCCCTCCGCGTCTGCCCCAAAGTTGTAACAGGAGATTGGGCGGGACAGCAGCGCCGGGCCACCTCCTCCTCTGGCCCCGCCTCCAGTGCGGACCCAGCACGGTCCTCCCAGGAAGGGGTTAACTGCGAGCCCCAGCCTTGAGGGAGGGGACTGGGCTGGACCATTTTCCTCGCTGCCGCCTCCACCTCGGTTTTCCTGAATGGTTCTGTCGTCCAGGGGTGGGGAGGGAAGGGAAGGAAGAAGGGCGGGTGAGGGGGGGGAGGAGGAAGGGAGGGAGGAGTGTGGGAAGAGGAAGGAAAAAAGAGCGAGACAGCCAGGGAAGAGAAAGATGTCACTGCCTAATCTCCCTGTCATTTTTATTTCCAGCAGGCGCTGGGCGAAGGAGCTGCTAGAACAATGCTGAGGCGGGCGAGGTGAGGAGCAGCGGGCTCTGCCTCCGCGAGGAAGCGCCGAAGGGGTGTCTCGAACAGGTGATCGGAAGAGCCGGAAACCGAGGCCACCTGGGCATCCCTCCCCTCTCCTCGGCCAGGCCCTGCCCCCCAGAGAAGGTGGGGAAACCATGGCGACCAATTTCAACGACATCGTCAAGCAAGGCTACGTGAAGATGAAGAGCAGGAAGCTCGGGGTGAGCCCCCCTCCTAGGGCCCTGCCGAGGGACGGGCGCAGGAGGGGTGCGGAAGACTTGCTCTGGAGCCTGGCGGGTTGGGGTACACAGCCCGGCATCGTGCATTTGCCTCCAGGCTTCTGGCTAGTGGGCTGCCTGGCATGTGCCTGGGCCCTGCCCTGCCTGCTGCAGCCCCCGCCCCAGCAGGATGGCTGGCATCCCAGCGGCTGGGCCAGTGGTGGCAAGCCGATGGGCCGATGTGCCGGCAGCTCCTGGCTATTGTTGAAGTTGTCGCCAGGGCAGCGGCAGGGGCCGGGAGCGCTGGAAATGCCGGGCTGTGTGCGCTGAGACCAGCTTCACTTCCCCTCTCCTCTCCTCGCTGCCGCCTCCCCACCTCTCCCCTCCCCTCTCCTGGCCTCTTTTCTTTAAGTACCTCCCCGACCGCTGCTTCCCATTGCTTTCTGTGTATGGGAATTTATTTACTTATCTTCGGTTGTTGCTCTCCCCGTTAAAGAAGTGTTTGAAAAGGAGAGGGGCTGGTTGTGGGGGTGCGCGTTGGTGTGAGGGGTGCAGAGGCTGATGTTTATGTGGTTTATGAATGAGAACTTGGGGCCCGTGGCTCCGAGTTACTCGTCTGTGCTCGGCATTTGGCCCCGAGCTGGGGCTTGGGCTCGTGGAGATGAAGCCTCGGACACCTGGGTGTGCACCCTCCCCCACGCCCTGCTGTGAAGACCCCCCAGAGGGCATGAGCAGGGACCGCAGGGACCAACTTAATGATCTTAGTGGGACTGTCCAGGAGTTGCCCCTCTTCCTCTGAGACCCGCCCCCCCTCCCCCCAGTGAGGGGTCTGGCAGCTGCCCTTCCCAGGAGGATGGAAACCCTGGTAACAGGTGGCCCAAGTTTAGTGTTTTACCTGGGCCTCTGGTCCCTCCCTCCCTCGCCCATGGCCTTGATGGGGTGGGGGTGGAATCAGACTGCTAGGCTTCCTGGCCCTGCCTGAGTGGGGTGGGGGAGGAGCAGGGCTTCATACCAGCTCCCCTGCCTGGGTACTGGACCGAGCAGCGCTGGCCTTGGAGAGGGGATCCCCCTCCTGCCTGAGGGCCCCATGGAGGGTATGTCTAACTGTCCAGCAGCTGAGCTGGTGGGCGTTTGCAGCCTTATTGGAATTTGGCTTTGCGTCCCATCCTGGGCCCCAGCCCAGGAGACTGGGGTCTGGTGGCTCTCAGCCACTGCTTTTACCCTGAGAGAGGGCTGGCGCCCACGTGGAGCACAGAACGGAGAGAGCGCCTGAGGCTGAGGTGGGAAGGCCGAGTGGGTAGGGGCCCAGTTTCTAGAGTGGCTCCTTCTCCCTGTGGGCCCAGACCTAGCAGGTCCCCAGGCACTAGCTGGGCTGGGGCGCCTTCAGGATAAAGCTCACTTGGAGGGCAAGCCACTCGGCAGCCACGGGGCTCAATGTCAGGCCTGTTCTGGGAGTCTGGGAGCCTCCAAGGTGGGCACAGCCAGGGGAAGGGGGGTTGGGAGCTGGGACATGGCTAGGCCCAATCTGGGGTCTCCCCCCTCAGCGATTCGAGCTTCCCTATGCAGACCTGATATGAGGGACTGCAGTCACCCCTCAGGACAGCCACTGTGGTCTCAGCTCAGAGGTGAGGGGGAGGGGCTGGAAGAGATCAGGAGCCCCCCTCCCTGCCAGGGCCTTCCTCCAGGCCCACGGTGCAGTCTTTCTGAAGTACTGATCAAAGACCTGTGAGAAGTGGGAAGGAAGGCTCCTGAGCGCAGTGGCTCCCTGGGGGGGGGGGGGGGGGGGGGGGGGGTGTGTGTGTGTGTGTGTGTGTGTGTGTGTGTGTGTGTGTGTGTCCCTGTAACCAGGCAACCAGGGTGCTCAGGCCCCCCAGGCCTTTTGCCCCTGACGCTGCAGGCTGCACGGAGCCCAACCTGGCAGGGCATATCTGGGTCATGCTTCCATCCACCCATTCATTCAGGGTCCCGTCATATGGCCATTCAGAGCTGTTAACGAGGCTACCAGGATGTGCGTGAGGATTCTGAGAATAAAACAGTGTTTGTCCACAGGCGGCCGGCTGTGGTTTAGGTAGATAGGCCAGGGGCTGAGCCGGGATCATGGGATGGGGGCTGCCTAGACCCCCGGTACCTTGGGACTCTGCCTGACAAAGGCCTGGTGCCTGTGTGGCAGAACAGGGCTGGGGAGGGGGCAGGGGCTAGGCTAGGGGCTACTGTTTGTCAGTGAGAGGAGACCAGAGATTTCTGGGGAGTGGGTCCGCAGGCTGCTGGAGTGCCCACTGAAAGAGGAGGGACATTCCAGCCAGACTCTGGACCATAAGGGAGCCCGAGCCAGGAAGGAGGGGCCATGGAAGGAAGAGGCACAGCCAGGCGGGTGGCAAGGGCCACCCCTCACGTTGTCTGAGCCCGTTTGCCCTGTAGCCCTTGAGACTGGTCCGCTCCCCCCCTGGCTTCCGGGCACAGGGTCACTGGCAGTATTTGGACAAGGAGGGAACCTTGATGGGGAAGGCACTGTGCTCCGGGTCACCCCAGGTTCCTAGACCTTGAGAGCCTCTGGTTTCCCAGCGGGAACAGGCAGCTGTCCCTGCCCCCTCCACCCCAGGGTTGGTTAGAGAATGAAGAAGTGTGTGAGTGGAAGCTCCTGGAGTCGAGGGGTGTTGCCCGGCACCAAGAACAAGGGCTGTGATGTGCAGGCTGGCGGTGGAAACGGGGCTGATCCCTGCCGTTGTGGCTGGTGCTGCCGGAGCCTGGGCAGAGCTTGGTGTGCAGTGGGCTCCCGAGTTCTGGCCCTGGGTTTGGACAGCCTGTGTTACAGACTAACTACCGTTTACCAGCTGTCACTTCACCTTTTGGTGCCTCAGTTTCCTTACTTACAACGTGGAGATAATAGAACCGACCTCAAGAGTGACCCCGAATAACTGTGTAGAGTGCTAATACCAAAAAGCACCAATAAGAGGCGCGCCATAAACACATTGTCACAGGACAAAATCTTCGGGCTCCTCCTCGTCCCTCGGTATCCGCAGGAGATTGGTTCCAGGGCCCCCGCAGATACTGAAATCCACGGATGCTCAAGTCCCTTGCATAACATGGCCGAGGACCATGCCTCCAGGCGGGCCTCTGCACTGATTCCCAACCACAGATACATAGGCTGTATGTTTATTGGGGGGAAAACCCATGTGTAAGTGGACCCCGTGCTACAAACCTGTGTGGTTCAAGGGTCACTGTGCACTGCGAGCCCAGCTCCCAGTAAATGGAGTGCACTGTGGACGAGCCTTTCCGAGCAGCCAGGAAATAACTGCCTTTCGGCGGGGGTGGGGGGGGGGCGCGGGGAGACGCTCCCCCAGGGGCTGTCATGCTGGTGTCAGCTGTCCCCAGGTTTTCTCCTGGGCTGGGCCCTCCCAGACAGCTGTGCGGCACTGCCCCCTGCGGCAGGCAGGGGTCACTGCAGGGCCATGTTGGGTGGGAACGGGAAGCCTGATCCCCTGGTCCTTGTCTTGCCCCTCAGATCTACCGCAGGTGCTGGCTGGTGTTCCGGAAGTCCTCCAGCAAGGGGCCCCAGCGGCTGGAGAAGTACCCGGATGAGAAGTCTGTGTGCCTCCGAGGCTGCCCCAAGGTGAGGGGCCTGGGCCCTAGCTCCCCTAACCCGTAAGCAGTGGGTCCAAGAGCACCCTCCTGGGGGTGACAGAACGGCGGGGAGTGTGGAGAGAGGGGCTCCAATCTGAGTCCTTTGTGGATGTGCTCCAGGTGACCGAGATCAGTAATGTCAAGTGTGTCACACGACTCCCCAAGGAGACCAAGAGGCAGGCGGTGGCCATCATATTCACTGACGACTCGGCCCGCACCTTCACCTGCGACTCAGGTGAGGATCTGGGGCTGCAGACCTCCCTCCAGCCTCCTCTGGGCCAGCCGTGGTTCAGTGGGCCAGTTGGAGAAGGCAGGGCAGTGCTAGCTCTGTCTGGTATGAGGGTTGGGGTGCCTCTGAGTGAGCGGGCCCCCAGGATAAGGGGTAGACAGGCTGAATGCACTGGCCTTGCCTCCCTGCCTCACAGAGTGGGATAACTCAGGCCGAGTAGATGGGGTGGGCTCCGGGGAACCCTGAGCCTGCAGCATGACGAGGCCCCATTTCTCTAGAGCTGGAGGCGGAGGAGTGGTACAAGACCCTGTCTGTGGAGTGTCTGGGGTCGCGGCTCAACGACATCAGTCTGGGAGAGCCGGACCTCCTGGCCCCAGGGGTGCAGTGTGAACAGACAGGTGAGGCCTGGTGGTGGGGAGGAGGGGACAGGAGGCCCCGCGTGGGAAGCTCCAGCCCATTCATCCTCTCCCCTCCAGATCGCTTCAACGTCTTCCTGTTACCCTGCCCCAACCTGGACGTGTATGGCGAGTGCAAGCTGCAGATCACCCACGAGAACATCTACCTCTGGGACGTACACAACCCCCGTGTGAAGCTCGTCTCGTGGCCCCTCTGCTCACTGCGCCGCTATGGCCGGGACGCCACACGCTTTACCTTCGAGGCTGGCCGGTAGGACCCTCTGGCCTCCCCACCCTGTCTCCCCAGGGTCATGACGGTCGCCACCGTTCACTCTGGGTCAGGCACTGTGCTGGGAGCCGAAGTTATTTACTGGTGTAGCAACCCCAAAGGGAACATAATATTCCCATTTTACAGATGAACAAATTGAAGCTCACAGCCGCAGGTCAAGTGAGACAGTTTACCAAAATCACACTCTTTGGGCTTAGATCAAATGCTGGCACTGACACCAGCTCTGGGATTGTGGACCCGAGCCTCAGTTTCCTCATCTGTCACATAGGGGACAAGGAAGGACCTAACTTCATGAAATTGTGGTGAGGATTGGGTTCCACAGCGTGAACTCGGAGCCAGCGTACCGAGGCTTGAATTCTGTGTAATCCTGTGTGTAATTTGAAGTTACTTACCCTCTGTATGCCTGTTTCCTCACTGCAAAGTGGTCTGAGAAAACCCCTAGAAACGAGGAAACGAATCGTGTACAGAGCGGAGGGGAGGGGAGAAAACGAATGGGCTCATTCCTGTAGAGCATTGAGCCCACCACCGGGCGCATCGAAACCACTCAGAATGTTCGGGCCGGGGGTCAGACCCCAGGGTGACAGCCTGCCTGTTTCCCAGAGGGCCCAGGGTACAGGAGAGCCCAACCAAGCACATGTGTGGGTGCCACGGGGTCCCTACCACCTTGCCTTCCATGCCACTGTGTCCCCAGGATGTGTGACGCTGGGGAAGGGCTCTACACCTTCCAGACGCAGGAAGGGGAACAGATTTACCAGCGGGTCCACAGTGCCACCCTGGCCATCGCCGAGCAGCACAAGCGGGTCCTGCTAGAAATGGAGAAGAATGTGAGGGTGAGGCAGTGGGTGTCCCGGCCCAGGGTACAGGGGAGGCTGGTGGGCGGGCAGGCTGAGTACCTGGAGTGTGCCAGGGGGTCTCCTCTTAGCGTGTCCACAGGAGAGGCAGGTAGGGTCTTGGGCTGGCTGCTGTGGGCAAGCCACTGTCCCCAGGGCTAATGGGAGGTACCCCTTTTCTGGCCCACAGCTGCTGAACAAGGGCACGGAACATTACTCCTACCCCTGCACGCCCACTACCATGCTGCCCCGCAGTGCCTACTGGCACCACATCACGGGCTCCCAGAACATCGCCGAGGCCTCCAGCTATGGCGGTGAGTCCCTGCAGCGCCCCTCGGCCACCTGCCACGAGCCTCTGTGGAAGACAAGGCCTTCTGGGCAGGGACCTTCCGACCTGGACCCAAGTCCTGAGCCTGCCTCTGTGTCCACAGGTGAGGGGTATGGGGCAGCCCAGGCCAGCTCGGAAACGGACCTCCTCGACAGATTCATCCTGCTAAAGCCAAAGCCCAGCCAGGGGGACAGCAGCGAGGCCAGGACCCCCGCCCAGTGACAGCCGGGCTGGTGTGCACCAATGACTGCGGGGCTGCCCGCTGCGCACTGAGGACAGCCTCGGGGGGCTCTCGGCTACGCGCCTGGAGAAAGGGAGCCGCTGTCCCTTCCTTGCCCCCACGGGGGAGGCTGGACCAAGGCAGAGGGCTGGCCACACTGCCTGAGCATGTGCGAGGGGCTAGAGCTACCGTGGGACTATTTACTGTTCATGATTTTAATATATACAGCTTATGACATATCCTATATTAACGAGATTTCCCCCCGTCCCTCCCTGCCACCACATACATTTTTGAATCCCATGACCAGGCCACCACCAAGGCTGGTTCTGAATGTCCTCCGTGGCACAGCCCTCCCGTTGCCAGGACTCGCCCGAGCTGCCAGGGCCAGAGGCAGACAATCAGAACTCAAGGCTGGTGCTGTCGGCAGGCTTTTCCCAGGAGCCAAGGGCTAAGCTAGCAAGTGGCTTCTCAGTTCCTCTGGGCCTGGTGGCACAGGAAGGATCCGAACTCACGCGGTGCCACTTGCTGACATCTGGTTGACACCTCAGGTGAAAAGCTGGTTTGAAAAAGGAAATTTCTGCCCAGGCTCCTTTCTGCTTTGTAGGCTGAGATGATCCCCGTGGGCAGGAGTGCTGGTAACCTCAGCCGGGCGAGGTGGCCAGGCCAGGAGGGAGGGCCGACAGGACTGCTGTGGGGAGCTCCCCTGCGGCCCCCTCTCACTGACCTGGGCTGGCAGTGCCCCTGCGGAGAGAGGAGAGGCCCCTCTCTGGTCTGGCCACCCTCTGGCCAGAAAGTACTCAGAAACCAGCCCTTCCACTTCCTCCCCACATGGTGCTGAGGCTCCCTGCTGAGATGCAATTAAAGCAATTGATTTTCTAGTGCTGGTATTTATTGACTACTGGGCAGAAGGGCTATCTTTCTATCCACATCAAACCTTTGGTTGTGTGTTGTTTTTTTAAATACTTAGGGTTCTGATTTGTGGGAACAGACCTTGTTACCCTGATGTAAATAACCACTGTTCAAAGTTGTGGCAGGAGGAGGATAAAGCTGGAGGCCCCTCCAGCAGAGCCCTGGAGCCAAGGAGGTGGCCACAGCAAGCTCAGCTCGGAAGCGAGCAGGGAGCGACCACCAGAGGCATGAGCCTGCAGGAGAGCCCGCTGGGGCCTTGGAGGGGGAGCTGCTGGCTCAGCGAGCAGCACGGTGACGCATGAAGGAGATTATGTTGTGCTCTTTATTGCCAAAAATAAAAACTCTACTGTTAATAAATACCCCTTCCTTTCTGTACTGTATCTCCGGTTTTCTCCAATGCCCCCCGCCAGGCTGCCTAATTAACTGCTTTGGGTATGTTCCTACCAACAGGACTAAGGGGTCAAGGCCAGACCTTCATTAAGGCCCTTGCCCACCCCACCCTCGTCCCTCCCCTTCCCTCCACCCCAAACTAATTAAGCAGATCACATTGGCAGTGAAGTCATAACTGATGGGTAGAGAATAAAATACAGGGTTTATTGGGGGGGGGGGGGGCGGGGGGGTGGAGGAACAGCCAGGGTCCAAAGACATTCAGGAATTTGAGCGAAGTGTAGGCTGACCATGGCAGGGGCTGGGTTTGTAGGCGGCCTGAATGAGACTTCTAACACTCAATCCTAACAGCGGAAACCTACGGTACAACTGTGAAATGCTAACTTCCACACAAAGTAAGTCAAGAGCTGAAATGACCAAAAGGGGAGGGTCTAGCTCAGTGGTTTCCACAGGGAAGCAGTATGACCTCTACAAGCAGACCAGGGGGAAGGGAGGTCAGGGTTCTGGGGAGACTAGCCATCAGCAGGCAGGGCCAGGGATGCTGCATGCTCAGTGAAGGACTGTCCTGCCTCAAATACCAGGGGCACCCCATAATCTACCTGGGACCAAGCAAGGATGGGGGCACCCTCCCCCTCTGCTACCTCTCCAGTTGGTGCTGATGGCTTGCTAAGAAGTTAAGTACAGCTGTGGGGACCTGAGGAGCTAGGAGGGTCTCAGGAGACCTGCACACAGCTGCTGCTCGGATCCTTTTCCGCTCGGGCGGATGAGCTGCGGCTAATTTATGGTGAGGACGTCACTCTGGATCTCGTGGCTCAGCTGGGTCTGTAAATCACTCAGCTTCTTCTTCAACCCAGAGAGGGCTGAGAGGACGATGGTTTCAGGGCGCAGAGAGCCACAGGACTCCACGTTGTAGTAAAACCTGAGAGGCAGGAGTCCAGTGAGAGCCGCCCCAGGGGCTGGTGGGCCTGAGCTTGGCCAGGGCCACCTCTTTCCCTCCTGAGTCGAGCTTCCCTCCTTTCCCACCAGGAGCTCAACCTTGCCCCAGGGTTGACCTCCACCCTCTTACAAAGAGTGCTTCTTACAGGACCTCAAAGAGGCTACAGCCGCCTCACAAAGATCCTATGAAACCCCCCAAACACTTCTGTATGGCTGTGTCCGCACTGAGGAGAGAGTGGAAAACTAAAGAGTGGGTCGCACGGGCCAGCGTCTCTGTTCCTCACTGGGCGACTGGTCAGTTTCTGGCCCTGATTTGACCCCATCTTTGGATGCTGCGAACCAGAACAGGAAGAGCTTGGGTAACTGGAGGCCCCTCTTTTTCAGTGACTAAAGGGGGGTGCACCCATCCTGGGTTCAGCAGTCTTCAGCCCCTCCTCAGCTTTATGGAAGCTCAGACATGAGGGCAAGGGTCACCCTAGCTCAGAGCCTGCACCAAAACTGTACGTTCCTACACATTTCACCGTCCGTACTGGCCCAGGCGCTTACCTCTCCGGCTTGCCATTGGGGTCGTACGGAGCCTGGGACTCATCTTCATCCAGCTCTGAGTACTCGCTCTTTGGCCTGAGGTCAAACACAGGTCAGCACCCGGTTGTTACTGCTGCTTCGGGGCACCTGTGCCCGTAGTGAGTCTGCCCATCTTGGTCACTAGGAGCCATGGACGTGGACTAGGAGCCATGTCCACCCCATCCCCTCTAACCGCCCGCTTTCATCCCCAGCGGGAACCTACCACTCCTCCGGCTTGGGGTACACTGTGTGCCTCAGGGCATTGTCGGGATCATATTCAAAAGCCACCCCTGCAGTCGGGTTCCACTTAGCATGTTCCTTGCCAAAGCCCTTCTTGGCATAGGCGCGGAGTCTCAGCTCCTGGCCCTTGCGCAGCTTGACGATGAGGATGTCTGTGGAGAGAGGTGGGAGTCGGTGCGGGGGCCAGGAGAGGCACGGTCCCCCCACATCGACCTGGAGTGCCACTGGAAGGCCACACACATCTGGGAAAACGGACCAAAGGCCAGCTGAGGTGACGAGGCAGCACAAGGCTGTCTGGGCTCTGCCTCCCTGTTCTGCCAAGCAACAGATCGGGTAGCCATCTGCACACTCACGCCAGCCCCTTACCGTCCTGGTCCACCATTTGCACACTCACGCCAGCCCCTTACCGTCCTGGTCCACGTAGTCATTAGGGTCGTTATCTCGGTTCCGGGATGTCACCTGCCGGAGCCCAAACAGAGACATTAGCCGCTCATCTCCTGCTCTCTTCTGGCAAGTACCTCCCAGCACTTCCAGATCGCAACCTGCCAACCAGGGGCAGGATGCCCACGAGTGAGGGCAGGAGTGCCTACTAGGACCAATCTGTGCTGGTGCCTGTGCTCCAACCCCTGCTTCACGGCTTTGTGATAGTCCTCTGTCAAAACAATACCGTGGCCTTTTATTTATTTTAAAACTGATCTCAGAGAGGAAGGGAGAGAAAGATAGAACCATCAGTGATGAGAGAAAATCACTGATTGGCTGTCTCCTGCATGCCCCCTATTGGGAATTGAGCCCGGGCATATGCCCTTGACTGGAATCGAACCCAGGACCCTTCAGTCCACAGGCCAACACTCTATCCACTGAGCCAAACGAGCCAAGGCTATACTGTGGCCTTTTAAAGGGGCCTGGGCGACAGAGGGCACACAGCACCAACAATGTCCGCCCACCCCAGCAGGAGCCCAGCATGGGCATGTCCAGGCACCAGGGGTAACACAGGGCAAGGTGGTGCCTTAGGCGAATCCTCCCCAGTCCCGCCCAGGCAGAGGCCGAAGGAGAAAAGCAAAGGGCCTGGGCAGGGGGCTGTCCTTAGACACTGACCGGAATGACCCGGGGGCTGTTGGAGATGAGGTCTCGAGACGTGACGTGACGAGTCTGGTCTTCGTTGCACCGCACGTCGAGAGTGAACTCCACCGAGCACTCGGGGCAGAACTCCTCGCACGTGCAGTCCTGAGGCAGGGAGAGAGCAGGTGTGAGTGTGGAGAGAGGGAGGATCCTGAGCTCCCTGCTTGCGACCCCCAGTTCCTACTGCTTCTTCGTCTAGAACAGGGCTGACCAGTCTCCAGACCCTTGGGAGCTGTGTCAATCTGGTAACCTTCTCCACTGCGGGCACTTCCCAGTTTAGAGACAACCGTGTGTGCTGACACCCACGCTCCTTCCACGCCCGTCAGCTGCCAGGCTGCCACTGGGACACGCACTGTTCACTTCTCAGCCTGGCCCCGGGGTGTCCTTCCCAGAGAACCGCGGCGATCCTCTAGCTCAGCCTCCAGGACTAGGTGGACAGCTCAGGATAGAATCATTTAAAATAAATAAAAGGTGCCAAAACCGGTTTGGCTCAGTGGATAAAGCGTCGGCCTGTGGACTGAAAGGTCCCAGGTTCGATTCCGGTCAAGGGCACGTAACTTGGTTGCGGGCACATCCCCAGTAGGGGGTGTGCAAGAGGCAGCTGATCGATGTTTCTCTCTCATCGATGTTTCTAACTCTCTGTCCCTCTTCCTTCCTCTCTGTAGAAAATCAATAAAATATATTTAAAAAAAAAAATAAAATAAAATAAAATAAAATAAAATAAAATAAATAAAAGGAAATAGGAAGAAGTACCTTTCAAGTTCTAGGCTACTGACCTTTTCTTAAAACAAAACAAAAAAACTTTATATATACATATTTATACACACCCGTATGCATATATATGTAAAATAAAGCAAATGTAACAAAATATTAACAATTGGCAACAAAGGTCAAAAGTAAATGGAAATTTATTATTGTTTCTTCAACTTTTCTGCAGATTTTCCGAAAAGCAAAAAAAAAAAAAAAAAAAAAGGACCATACCATCTTTCAGTAAATGCAACACTAGAGAAAATTTAATAGCCCAGCCAGTGGGACACAGTGGTTGAGCGTCGATCCATGAACCAGGTCATAGTTCGATTCCCACTCAGGGCACCTGCCCGGGTTGTGGGCTTGATCCCCAGTAGGGGGCGTGCAGGAGGGAGCCGATCAATGATTCTCTTTGATCGTTTCTCCCTCTTCTTCTCAGAAATCAATAACAATATATTAACAAATCAATGGAAGGAATAGCTAGGCCATAGGGCGTGCCTATCTTTATATGAGATATTGCCAGACGCCTCTTCAGCTGACAGGCTGCACACCTGTCCCCACCAATATCTGATGCTTTATTTCTTAAAAACAAAAATCTGAAGATGTGAAGCAAATATGGCAAAATGTTAAAATGTGACAAAATGAGAGCATAGTATCTGTTATATTAGCTGCACTCTTACACACACATATACACACACACATTTGTATTTGTAGGACATATCAAATTAGCCACCACAAAAAATGACATGCTCTTGGGAATTAGATGGGCTGATTCAGGATCGAGCAAAGCCATCAAAAGGGAATAGTCTCAAGCTACTATCTATTGCAGTCCTGGTGAAGAGATACAGGTAACCTATCCTGTCCTGTTCTCTCCCTGGAGGAAGGAGCCAAGTTTACTAGCATCACCTACTGGGTGAGTCACAAATCTGGCAGCCACCAGCACTCCGGTCTCTGGGTGCTGCTCTGTGGACAGGTCTCATTCCCTCTCCTGTCCTCCACCCTCCCCAACCTTCGGTTGACTCCCTTTAACCTCCTAGGCCCCCGTCACTGGGAAGAGATGCCCTGGAAAGCAAAATCAGAACAGAACAGACTGAAATGTACCTCCCCCGCTTGTATACATGGGCATTCTAGTGTATTCCCCCTCTTGTGAGTCTAATCAATCTGAGGCCCATCAGAACCAAGGACCAATGCCTGCCGTGGGCTCTAGACAACATCTCCATATTGTCTTTCTAAAAGCTGGAAGCAAGATGTCAGGAAAATCCTTCTGAGAACTGAAGGCCCCCGCCTCCCTGGCCACCCCAACCCCCAGCATACCCGGGAGTACTGCAGCTTGTCCACAATGTCATCACTAGTGAGGGGGATTAATCCTGGAAGACACAGAAAAGCACTTTGAAGGCCAAGCAGCCAAGCCCAGAGGAAAACCTAGAAGTCCCCTTGGGAGTGAGGAAGCTTCCTCTCTGACACCAGACACAGCCACCACCCCTGCACCGTCCCAAACCCGGCACTCACCAAGCCTGTGAGCGATGAATTCGTCGTGAAGGACTGAGGAATTGGCGTCAATCTGAACCCAGTCAATGGCTGAAACGTGAAGGAAGCAGACATGCAGCTTAGCCTCCAAATTCACCTAAAGGCTTACAGCCTTGGTCCTCAGGATGCAGAATCACCTGATGCATACAAGGTGCAGAGGCCTGGGCCCGGCCGCCAGACTGAATCACACAGCTCTAGAACAGGGTCCAGGAACCTGCACTTTAACCAGAACCACACAAACCCACACCCCACACACCCCTTCCCTACTCAGGAGGGTTAATGCAGGGTCCCTGTACCACAGAGAAAATCGACGACCTAGCGAACAGTACAGGAGCGGGAGCATGTTTCTTTGAGCGCAATATTCCCGAGAAGCACGTACATCTGCTACTCATGCCAACATGAAATCCAAGAACACAATCTATTTGGGTACTTAAATCCTAGGGAAAGCCTCAGAGGTAACACAGATGTCTAGCCCATATCTTATTTTACGGTATAATGACCAGATTACCCTTTATTGATACTACATTACCACTCAATCAACCAATGTTGACAGAATTCCTTCAATGGGCAAGGCATACTCAGTATAAAACCCAGTCCCCACCAGCAATGAGCTAGCAGGAGGGGAAGGACTGCACGCTCACACACATTTGATTGACTTAAGCACACATTCATTCATTCGTTCACATCTGCATGTAAACAAATTCGTAAAGCAAATGGCATTGGAGCCCATTTGTCAAATAAGAGGTATAAATACAAGAAATGGAGGTCAGAGGAGGACCAGACACAGCCAGGCCCCGCCTGCTTTGTTCTACGCTTCCTATTGCTTCCTTCTCTCAACCCAAGTCAAACAAGGACAAGCTAACCTTTCCTGTCTCTGTCCCTTTACAGCCGCATCTCCTTCTGGCACGCCCTTGCCCTCTCCAGTGAAGGTTAAAATCCTTGAGCCTCCATGATACACATAAGATCATTCCTTCCTGTAGGGAGCCTCGGACTGACCTGTGGCAGAGCCACATACAAGTCCCAGCTTGGAGGGGAGAGCCCTCCTAACACAATTAAACTTGACCTTATAGTCCTCCCTTGTTCCTAGGTAGCTAATGGTGGTGGGAGGTTCAGCAAGTGCTGCCAAAACAAGGCTTGAGTAAGGAAATAGATTTGAAACTCACAAGAACATTGCAAACATGTTGACCTCCCCCCTTGCTTTGCTTTGTGTGATCTGACTATAAAAGCTTTGGCTTACAGGCTGAGTCAGTTTCCTCATCCAGGCACAGTGATCCCACCTGGCCCCAACTGTATTCTTTTATCTTCTTTAATCCTTCACCGCCCCTCCTCAGGTTCACCCTCCCTGTAAGCTCCTCCCTAAAAAATTCTGCCCAGATTTCTCTTAAGACACTTGTCATATTGTGCCTTGTGTTACATTTATGTGGGTCTTGCCTCTACCTCAAGCTCCGAAAATCCCTTGGGGCAGGGTCTTCAGATATCTTAACTTTTGTATTCCTACCTCTAGGTTGGAACATAGCAGGTTCTCATTTACTTGCGGAACTGAATGGGAAAAGTGGCATTTAAATTTGGAACGTCAGGGCTGCATCATAAAGTGCAACTCCCTCATTTCACTCCCCATGAAACCTGGGCCCAGAGACATGAGTGATTAGGCAGAGGGAGGACCAGCGCACCAAGCTCTGAGTTGACCTGACAGGGGAGGTGGAGGATCAACTACAACGTCCTCCCATTTACCCATTTGGCCTGCTTATTCCCTTAGGAGGAGGCACACCTGATGCAGCAGCTGACTTACATTTCGCTTTCCTAAACTCTCTAAGCTGACACTCAGAAAATATTGGTAGTATGTGTGCAAATTTGCAAGAGACCTGGAGCATTGTGGCTGGAACTAGAGCAAAAACAGATCCTCCCTCTAAGCCAACAGCACTGGAGCTCGGCTTCTCCCAATACTGGTCCGAGGCTACCTTGCATTAATGTTGTCTGTGGGCTCATCTTTCCCCTGCAACTTCACTGTGGGCTCTACGAAGGCAAGAACCCTGTCCTATACAGCTAGCTCTGCATTCCCAGTGCCCAGCCACTGCCTGGCACTTATATGTTCCATAAATGAGGTTGAAGAAACAGATTCATAAAAGGACACCTAGCAGCCCTGGCTGGCGTGGCTCAGTGGTTAGAGCGCCGGCCTGTGCCCTGGAGGGTCTCAGGTTCCATTCCAGGTCAAGGGCACAAACCTGGGTTGTTGTTTCAATCCCTGGCCCTGGTTGGGCTGCGTGCGGGAGGCAACCAGGGAGGCAACCAATCCATGTGTCTCTCTCACATCGATGTTTCTCTTTCTCCCCCCTCCCTTCCACTCTCTCTAAAAATCATTGGAAAAAAATATCCTTGGGTGAGGATTAACAACAATAATAAAGACATCTAGCAGCACTGAATACTCACCAAACGTTAGACACTTAATAGTGATTACCTTACTTCATCCCTGCCATCATAGGTACTAATAGCGTCCCAATGTTACAGAGAAAACTACAGCCCAGTTTCAGACACCGTAAGTGAACACAGTATTCGAACCCAAGTTCGCAGACTCCTGCACCCATGCTCCTCACCAATGCAAATTGAGAATGGACCTGAGTGTAAGTGGCCCGTGGGGGCCAGGGAGGTAGCCAGAGCTGGCCCTGGGCGAAGGGCACAGGGTCCGATCAAGCTTCCAGCATCGCTGCTTTCTCAGCGACATTCCCTGCCCCTCTCCCCCCGCCTCACCCAAACCAGGGCTGCAGGCAGAAGCCCCAGGGTGTGTGGTCTGGGGACCGAAGGGTGGGGGTGAGTCTGGGGAGCACTCGAGGCCCTGGCAACGAGGAAGCGGGGGTTGCTTACCTATTATGGGCACCTCGGCGATGAAGACCCTCCGAATAGAATTTGCCACCCTGAGGGATGAAAACAAGCGGCGTGAGGGCACCGCAGCCTCGACAAACCGATCCTCCCACACCCCCGGTTTCCAAAGTGAAAACCATGGCACGGCGCTGGGGACCAGCAGACTCGGCCCGTTCCCCCTCCCACCCTCCACCCCCGTCTTCGGCCCCCGGCGCTCCAGAGCCGCCTGCCGCTTCCCGCAGCCGCCTTACGCTAGGTCTGTATTCTCGATGATGAACTTGACATTCTCGTCGGTGAGCTCCGTGATCCGCACGGTGGGCTGATTGGCATACGGCATTGTGCTCCGCGGCCCGGCGGGCCGCAGGCATCAACCCTGCAGCGCGCCCCCCGCACCGGAAGTCACAGGAAGTTGCCGGAAGTCGGTCAGCGTGGCCCCCACCGCTTCCTCGGAGACGCGCCCACAGCACCGCCTACTGCTCGGAGGCCGGGACTGCTCCGGGCTCGCCGTTTTCTATCCCACCACCTGGTTTCGATGCACCAGTTGGACCATCTAGGATGGTGATTTGGCAAAACACGCATACGTCCTTGACTCAACAATGACGCTTCCAGGAATTTAAACTGCAGAAATGCTTAAAATTTCAAGCAAAGATATATTTACAGGGATGATCACTGCAGCACAGTTTGTAACATCAAAAAAGAAACCAAAGTAATTGTCCATTGAGAGGCCTGGTGAAATATACAAACATAGGACTAGTAGGCCTGCTGGTTTGTCCTGTCTCACCTTTGTCTTTTAAAAGAATGAAGTTTGTACGTTTATGGAAAAACAAAAGTGTACTTTAGCCAAGTATACTTGAATGGTAGGTATACACCCTTTCCCTTCCCACCCGCAGCCTGAGCTGACCCATACAAGAGTTAACCATACTTGCAAAAGGAACCCAGCCAATGTAGAGGCCAAAAAAATTATTAAAGCTAGATTGTATCACTGAAATGGCTAGCAATAGACAAGCACAGCCCAAGGAGCTAACGGTGAGAGGAAAGGCCCGTCACTCCCATTTTACTGATGGGAAGCCTGGGCCCAGAGATGCAGAGCTGTCATATTGTTAGGCAGCACCAGGACCAGAACTCAGGTCTCTTGGCTGCCAGCCTCAAACCTTTCCCACACACTGCTGTCTCTCTCTGGGGTCTTGGATACCTGCCATGGTTTGGATGAAAACTAACTACACAACAGTAAATGGATTCAAACATATTTATTACTATTTTTACAGAGTCTAAGTTCACTAATAAGCCTGCACACGCACTGGTGTAACGCGACACCAGGCCTGAGATCACACCTCGGGCTGGGCTGTGAACTACTGTCCAGCAGGCACCTGTCTCATGTGGCAGCTTTCTGAGGGGTCCCAGGTGCAGTATCTCAGGCTGCTGGAGAGGAAAAAGGCCACAAGAAAGACCTCTGGGTGCATGTGCCTGTACTGTGCTGTGGATCAGCTGCCACAGGGGTAGCTTCAGACTCTGACTCTGCCTTGGGAGTCCCAGAGAGCATTCTAAGAACATTAAGATATGACCTAGGTGCCTGTGAGACATGACAGGCCGAGCTGGGTTTCTGTGGCTTGAACGCTTGGATGAGAGCCTCAGTTGTCAATCACACAACTGCAGAAAGACATCAGGAAGCCAGGCTTGGTACTAGGAACCGAGGAAGTGGCCCACTCCCGGGCTACAACTGTATCATCAAGTGCCTGTGGCTTCCAGGTGGCTGTGGTGGTGACTCAGGAGTCCTGTCCTGTGCTGGCACTTCATACTGCTCAATGTCCTTTAAATATATACACAGGTTTTCTTCTGGGCACTCTAGCTTATACCCCTTCTTGCTCACCGGCGCTGGTTCAGACCTGTCAGGTTCTTGAGCTGATAAAGGGGTGGAAACAGAGAGAGTGTTAAGGCCTTCCCCTGCCCCAGGACTTCAGTGGGAGAGGTCAGGATTTTCAAAGCAGCTCACGTGGCTGTGATCTGATGTCCAGGGAGTCAGCCAGTAAAAAATAAAGAGGTGGGATATTTGGAATCAAGAGAGTTGGACTGCACCACTGTCAGTCTCATTACTAGCTTTCCAGTTCAAGGCTACAAAACTACTTGGGGTCAGGGATACATTAAATAAACACCACAGGGCCCGAGTGGGATGGGGGAGGGCAGGGATGAGAGGGGAAGTACTCACCGTCACTGCTGCACCCATAAGTCCTTGCACCAGTGCCTCTCCAGTGGACTTCACCTAGAAGGAGTCAGAGTCAGGTTCTCTTAGCCCCCACCACAAACAAAGGTGAGACAGGTAGGACAAACCAGCAGGCCTACTAGTCCCAATGGGTGGAGTCAAGAGGGCTGTGTACCGGAAGAGCCTATATAGACAACACAGCCACAAACGGGCCAAGTGTGGCTCTTTGGAGAGGCTGCTATGAGGAAGAACTAGCCCAGCTCCAAGGGAAGGCCCTCAGGACCATCAGCTGAGGCCATAGGGGAGCAAGAGAAAGGCAGTGCCCAGCTGTGACCCGAGGAGGAGGGTGTGCCTGGTGAGGCTTCCCAAATGGCTAGCCCCATACCTGATCAGCAGTGTGGCCCATGTTCATTGCATCGTTAATCCGGTTTTCCAAGAAGCGCCAAGTGTCCTCGAAGTCTGGGGAGGAGTCTTGCATCATCACCAGCTCGGTTGTGTTGTAGATAGCAGCCAGCACGGCCCGGCGGGTGTACCAGTTGAACTGCAAGGAAAACCACCCAGGCAGGTGGGTCAGCACTACTGCTGCGGGTGGGGGCAATCGGGGGTGGTTTCTGCCCAAAGCCACAGGCCCGCATGGGATCCTCCTGACTTCTTCCTTCCCTCACGGATACATATGGCTCTCTGGACAACACTATTGTTCCACCACGTGGCTGTACATCAGAATGACCTGGGAGATTAAAAACGCAAGCTCCCAACCTGGCCGGATGGCTCAGTTGGTTGGAGCATCGTCCCATGCACTAGAAGGTTGTGGGTTCAATTCTGTCAGGGCACATACCTAGGCTGTGGGTTCGATACCTGGTTTGGAGAGCGTACAGAAGGCAACCGATCCATATTTCTTTCTCACATCGATGTTTCTCTCTCTCGCCCACCCTCTCTTTCTAAAAATCAATAAACACATATCCTTGGATGAGGATTTTTAAATAATGTTTTTAAAGAAGCAAGCCCCCGGGCCCAACCTCTTAGCGTTCAGACAGTGGGTCCAAAGTGCCAGCCGTCTGGAGGTTTACTAAGCATGCAGGTGACTTTGCTACATCTGGTCCTTTTTGGAACTGCTGGTGAGAAGACTAAGTCTTAGGCCATCTAAGTGCTGGGGAGGCTCTGTGGTCAGCCAGTTATGAGCAAACTGTAGTGTGTTCCACTGGGCAAGTGACAGCTGAGAGAATCATGGACAAGTGAGAACGGCGAGGAAAAGCTGAAAGGTCAAGTCCTTTAGCGACGCCGACTTCCTGGGAAACTACTCTTCAGAGCATTGGCTCAGCTGCTTCGTGTTTTATTCCTTTAATTTCTTTGCTTTCTAATTTCATTTTGCTGCCATCTCTGTTGCTGGCACATTCCCGCAGGGGAAGTTTATTAAAGCACTATGTTAGAGCCCGGTGGGAGCACCTCTGCCTCCCCAGCCTGGATATTAATTTCTTTTTATAAAGGTCTACTTTTTAAAAACTTCCTTACAGAAATATAATAGCATTCACAAGTCACTTTCTTTCCTGGTGACTGTTTAAAGGCTTATTGATTTCTTAGCAAAGCAGGCCAAGATGGGCTGGGGGTGGGAGTTTCTTTTTAAAGCAATGGTGTCTCCATGGTATTGAAAAAAATCAGTCTCATGAAAGTCACACTGAGAAACTGTGCTGCAGAATATAAATTTTAGGAGACGGGGGGAGGGGGGATTATAAAATAGCAGCCCAATCACAAGGCCCTCTGGCGTCTTTTGTCACCACTGCAGGTCGGATATCACAAACATCGGTTTGTGATAGAGTATTGGTTCCTGAATGAGGATGACCTAGATCCCACTGTGGCTTGTTGAGGGCCCTCCCTCATACCTCAGCCTCTCCTTACCAGGATGGGAATGGCACTACAGGCCCCTGAAGGGATTTGTGATCAAAGAAATTTCACAAACTTGTTGAAGAAATGCTCAACCCAAGCTTTTCTGGGTATCCTGTGGACCTGCAGAAACACTCACGTCAGTGGACTGGTCCCCAGCATAATGCCACATGTCGTCCACCATGCTGGTGAGCAGGCTCAGGCTGGCCGGGATGTTGTGAGGGAGCATGAGGATGCTGAGGGCCTGCGGGGAGAATGACAGGGATAGGTACAGCACATAGGTGACAACCACGCATGGGTGGCTGGTGGCTCACCTCTCCACTGACCTAGGTAAGGGGGCTTGCCCAGCTCGCATTCTGAGACCCACCGCCCACCCACTCCTGGCGGCTAACAACCCTGACCACAGCCGACGGCGACCAGGGCTCACCCTACCCTCCTGGCCCAATCAGATCCTCCATCCCTAGCATGTGGGCTTGGGGATGCAGACAGCAGAGGGTCTGGCCTGGTCTGAGTACTCAGAGCGAGGATGGGGAGGTCACATGGAGGAAGAAACAGAGATAGGAAGGGAATCTGGGGGTGGTTTCTAGGTCCAAATTCTAGGTCACACTCCTCCCCTTGTCCTACTGCAGCCTCACTAAGTTCCTCCCCATGACCTTTTGCTCAACTCAAGTTGACTTGTTACCGGAAACCAAATCCTTCAACTAATACAAGCAATGGCACAACCCAGACTACTCCATTAGCAGACACCACCGCCTGACAGTACAAGGTCTTGCCATTTTGTCAACTGTAAAGTCCTCGGCTGGGGCCTCTGGCCTTTGGACAGAGAGGTCCTGGGTTAGCTGGAAAGTGTCCTCTCGGTGCAAGAGCCCAGGAGGAAACGTGCTGCACCAGCCGGCAGCCAGGCCTAACTAACGCACTCGTTTTTATGCCTTGGACTGTGAGGCGGAACGAGCCAAGGCGCCGGGTTTGGAAATCCAGTGTGGCAGCACACGCAGGAGGTGGCTGGACTCTAGGCCGTGCTCCCTACACACCCGGCCTAGGCGCTCACAAGTCTGTCCACTGACTGACTGAAATGACGTATTCAATGGAGTTCCAGCTGGGTGAGGGATACCAGATGGCTGTGCGCTCCTCTGATGTGCTTCGACTTTACTTGCTTAACTGAGAGAAGGGCCCACACTGTGACATGCTTTGAAAGAGGAAAAAGGAAGCTTCAGAGAAGGGCAGAAAAGCCCTTGGATGAAAACTCCAATCCTCAAGCATCACACTGACAATCTGAAAAGAAGGCCAGCACCCTGAGATCTGAGACACGACAGGCCCGTTCATGACAATGGCCAAGACAATCTGCTGACTTTTCTCATATCCTTCATGGACTCCTACTCACTGAAGACCTGCGGGCCCACTTGGGCCACCAAGGCCCCACCCAGGACGCAATCCAGTCCCCAGGCCACTCACATCTCCAGCGACTGAGACACAGATGGCTCCGAATTACTCTCTTTGGCACCCCCCAAATCTGAAACCTAGCTCTGCCACATGCCCGGAGCATCCCTGGGCCTGTGGGGGTCAGTGAGCTGAGGCCTGACAGCGCCCAGTGCTCCGAGGGGAAGGTGCTGGCAGTTTCCATCTGAAGACATTGTTGCCCGGGGGCCTGGATATGGACTCTGTACCCGGGGCCAGTGCTCAATGTACGGGATCAGCATTCTCAGTCTGGTCTCCACTGCGTCCCTCAGGAACTGGTCTGTCTTCCTCTTTCTGGAAGAGGGAAAAGAAAACATGCGTCTCTGGGTCAAAGGCATGGCTCGGTGCTGGCCTCGGGGGAGAATCAGGTGAGCTCTGGACGCTGGCCTGTCGACAGCTATCCGAGCCAGGCGGCTGCCTGTCAGCCAGTCCCCTGGAAGCAGCAGCTGCTGAACGCCCCTCTTTGGCTCTGCTTGGACTGGCCTGCTGGGGACAGCTGGTGGGGCCTGAGTCACTCGAGCCTTAGTTGCCACCCCGAGCAGTAACACCATAGACTTACTCTGCCTGGCTCAGCTGTACCAGCTTCTGCTCCTCTTCCAGCACCTGGGTGAGCCGAGCATTGCACTGGGTCACAAAATGCAGGATCAGCTCACTGCCATCGTTCCCGAACATGTTGGCTGCTGCACTGGAGAGGCCCAGAGACTACAGAGGAAGAACAGAACGGTGGCGGCAAGTGTAGGGGACATGTGTTGCCCACTCGCCACTAGTGCCTCTTCTAGGAACAGCAGCTTCGTTTTCAGGGGGCCACCCCACTCTTCATTCTTCATCCGTGAGACTTGGGTGAAGCTAACCACACTCCATCAAGCCCCTGGCGTGCTGCAAAGCATGGGGCACAGACTTGGACGGGAGTTCACAGCGCCGTCTCAAAGATGCGCACGTGAGCAACCCCAGGCCTGGAGAAATCGCCTTGGGACTTTGGCTAGGACTGATGGGAAAGAGGAGCTCTCTTTCACGGGGACTGCTGAGCCACTCCTAGTCCTGCATGGGAGGTCTCTGCTGAGAATGGAGCTCAGAGAGGAAAGCGAAGCAGATATGCTGGAGAGAAAGTTCCCAGCCCCACAATCCAAGAATGTTGTGCCCAAGCTACTTCCAGCCTTTTCTGTTACTAAATGAGCCAAAACACTCCTTCCTGCTTGAGCCAGTCAGAGTGGAACTCTGACACTTGTAACCTGGAGTCCTAACTGACATAGAAAGGGGCTGGGGAAGAATGCTCCTAACCCTTTCCCTTACCAATTCACCTAATTTATCTCTTGGAAATCGAGTCACTTAGTTGTTTAAAGAACAACAACAAAACCCTGACTGGGTAGCTCAGTTAATTATTGCCCTGATAAGACAGGGTTGTGGGTTCGATCCCTGGTCAGGGCACATACAAGAAGCAACCAATGAATGCATCAATAAGTAGAACAACAAATTGATGTTTCTCTCTCTTTCCCCCTTCCTATATCTAAAATCAATGAAAAAAATGAAAAACAACAACAAAGCTTTCCTTAATGAGTTGTCCAGAAGTTAAAGCCACAAAGATCCCTGCTGCTCCCCATGTACAGCAACTGCTGTGCATCTGCTGGAGGCAGAACCCTGACAGCAGCAGAGACAGAGGGAGAAAAAGGAACAAAAAAAAAAAACATTAACTAGAAACTCCCACTGTTGGGAGTGGGGAAACGCCTCTCTTTTGGCGGAAGTACACAGCCCTTTTGGAGGGCAACCTGCCAGTCTATTTCAATGCAGGAGCAAATGCTTTAGACCAGCCGTGGGCAAACTACGGCCCGCGGGCTGGATCCGGCCCGTTCGGCTGTTCTATCCGGCCTGCGGAGCCGAAAGAGCGAAGGGTTCTCTTGCTCTCCCCTCCGCTCCTTTACTTTGAATTTATATTAGTTCACACAAACACTCCATCCATGCTTTTGTTCCGGCCCTCCGGTCCAGTTTAAGAACCCATTATGGCCCTCGAGTCAAAGTTTGCCCACCCCTGCTTTAGACTCATTGAGAAAAACGAAGTGTGTTGTTCTCCCAAGTGGTGCCTTCTTGGGTGTTTTCAAACACTGTATTTCATCAAGTCTAAGATGCACATATTTTTCATTTTAAACAATCAGTGTGGCCAAAGCCGGTTTGGCTCAGTGGATGGAGCGTCGGCCTGCGGACTGAGGGGTCCCGGGTTCGATTCCGGTCAAGGGCACGTAACTTGGTTGTGGGCACATCCCTGGTAGGGGGTGTGCAGGAGGCAGCTGATCGATGTTTCTCTCTCATCGATGTTTCTAACTCTCTGTCCCTCTTCCTTCCTCTCTGTAAAAAATCAATAAAATATATTTAAAAACAAAAAAACAAAAACAAAAAAATCAGTGTGAATTGTACAACTGATGATGCGTCCCAGTTTAAAGGTGGCATTTATCTTTTTCAGTGATGCATAAAACAATGTTGCTTCTTATGACCACTAGCATCTTAAAGTCAATGAAATATGGCCATTTTTGTCATGGGCAATTCTTTATATGGGCTGCCTTTAGAACCTTACTCCTAAGAACCAACTTCATCTTATATTCTTTTTATAGTAAACAACAGTTTTATAATGAACCTAGTTTCACCTTACTAATAAAGAACCGCCCCCTGCAAAAAGAAAAAAAAAAGCAAAACATCCAGAGAATCCTACTGGGATGAAGGGTTCCACACTGGGCTGTACTTTGGCTGACGTAAGGCCTCTGCTTTGGCTGGTATCACTCCCTCCCGGCTGATCTTGGTCAGGCTGCCCCGCCCTCACCTATACACACCTGGGCTCCTTCTGCAATCGCCTCTGCTGTCCACCCATGGGCAGGCACGAACTCCAGGGCTGCTGTCAGGATGCGGTGCTGCAGCTGCTCCTCACTCTCATGGTCCTCCTCCTCGTCGCCGGCCTGGTCTGTGTACCTGAGACCCAAACCCGAGGGAGACATGGGGACAGAGCCCTGCACACCTCATCTTACTGCCGGCTGCCTCGAGTGCAAAATGAGCCTGACCAGAAACCATAGCTACTAGTAAGCACACGTTGGGAGGACATTTACGTTTGTGTATTGGTATTGCAATGCCAACACAGTGAAACTTCCATCATCCTTCCCCTCCCGTATGCTCACTGAGAGAAGGCAGCAGTGAGCAAGGAGGTCATGCCATAGGGCACATGCTCCTGCAGCTCCCAGGATGCCCTGTTTCTAGCCCTCAGCACAGTTTCTTTATCTGTGTTTGCACCAGACTGTAACACCATGAGGTCTGAAACAATGGTCATATTATCCGCAGGGTCTGGCACAAAGTATATCCTCAAAATAATATTTGTTCAACTGAAATGGAAAGTATGTTAATTAGGAGACCAGAATAATGACGGGATACTTTAATTTCAGAGCTAGAGGAACTTCTCTGTGGTAGGATTAAGAAAAAAACATCTAATAGAAATGGAAATTATGTTTCTAGAGGACAATTTGGCCCCACATATGTAACAAAATGCTACATGTGCATATCCTTTGACTCAGTGCTCCCACTGCTGAATCACACACTTTATCATATTATTTTTCATACCAGTGAAGGAAATCTAAATATCCTAATATATAAAGAGCCAGGTTCCGTAACGTCCAAAATGACCGAACGCCAGGCTGCGCGTGCAGCCGTCTCAGGTGGGCGGGGCCTGGCGAGTGGGCTGAACTGCTGACCTCTAGGTCCCTCCTGGGTCACAGGCGCCACGGTGACCCAGCACTGACTGCTGCTGCCAAGGCAGGTGCTATGCGATTGGTCGGGGGACCCTGGCATCGCCCCATGATTGCCCTGCAGAAGGAGGCCCAGGCTATCCGGCTGGCGGTGGTAGGCGGGGCCTCCCCCTCCAGGGAGATCAATCACAGGGTTCCTGGACTGTGAGACAGCACAGGCCGGGCTGAAGGAACCCCCTCCCCCCAAGTGCACAAATTTTGTGCACGGGCCTCTAGTTCATCAACAAAAGATAGGTTAAACAAACCTTGCTACGACCATTTGCTGGAATATTATGCAATTACTAAAATAATGACTGTGAAAAGACATTAAAAATGTATATAGTGAAAAAACAGATTCTGAAAGAGCATATATAATGTAATTAATCATTATTATTATTATTATTGTTATTTTAAATCCTCATCCAAGGATGTTTTTATTGATTTGAGAGAGAGAGAGAGGAAGGTAGATGGAGAGAAACATCAATGTGTGAGAAACATTGATCAGTAGCCTCCCATAGGTACCCTAACGAGGGATCGAACCAGCAGCCTGCGTATGTGCCCTGACCGGGAATTGAACCCTTAACCGTTCAGTGCACAGGATGACGCCTCAACCAACTGAGCCATAGAGGCCAGGGCTGTAATTAATCATTATTATATACATAAGTTTATATATGAAATATGCTTACAGAAACATCTAAAAAGATAGTAACAAAAACGTTGGCAGAGTTATTTCTGGATCTGATTTCCAGTAATTTTTGCGAACTTCTTTGTATTGTTTAGATGTTTTACAATGTACAGGCACCATTTTCATGAAAAAAACAGGAGGTTCCTTTCAAAGACAGTCTGATAACGATGAAAGGTGAGAAAGAAGAGAGGAGAGAGGAAGAACAGATGTACCCAAGCACGCACAGTGGCCAGAAATGGGTCGACAGGGTTCTGGTGCCTACCTAGGGGGTGGACGAGAAGACTCTGGACTAGGTTCTTCTGCCCCCTGCGTCTCAGAATGTTGCTGAGAAAAAGGAGGGGGAGGTTGGTGCTTCTGCTCATCTGAAGCCCTTAGCTGCAGAGCTGAAGCATGGAAGGCACGTGGCACCAGGGCGGGCTGGCAGCGGGACACTGAAACAGAAACGGGACTGGTCAGTCGGGGACACTTACCAGAGAAGACCCTTTGAGACCTACCGTGATACAAGGGATGGGGGAGGGTAAGAGGGCAGAGCCCCCCCCCAGAACCACTTATCCAAGTGTTGGATCTCAGGAAAAACTCAGGGTCAATTGGCAACCTTCAGACATGATGTGGAGACAAAAGTCTGAGCCAGAAAACAGACGACCTGCTTCTAGGCCTGTTTCCATCATTTGTTAGCTGTGTGGTAATGAGCAAGCCATTTCATCCCTGTGAGCGTGCCTTTAAAGTAGGCAAATGAAGAGTAATAATCTCTACTACCTGCTCCATGTGAGTGGGCTGAAACAAAAAGTGACAGTGACTTGAAAATATTTCATGTTTAATATCATGGCTAGAGCACTGGACTAGAAATTAGAAGGTCTGAGTACTGACCCCCCGTGTTTATATGCCTCAATCTGCTTTCTCATCTGCAATATTGCAACACACCCTTCATTCACATTAGGAAAGGGATTTTTGGAAAAGCACCACCTCATACTTTTTTCTCTCCCAACATTGTGTTATAAAAAATTGCAAACATACTGACCAGTTGAAAGAATTGTGGCAGGAACGCCCATATATCCACCACCCAGATACTCTATAGCCATCACACTCTTTGTTAATCCATTTTGTATTTCGATACATTTGTTGCAGACCTCAGTATTCTTCATCTCTAAACATTTCACCATGCCTCTAAGAACTAGAGTTTAATATTTATTTTCTGTCCCTTTATTGAGCTATTTATATACAATGAAATGCAAGTCTTAAACATGCCAATTCTGAATTTTGACAAATGCATACTTATATAACCTGAACCCCTATTTAGAGATTATCACCTCCCCAGCGAGTTCCCTCATGTTCCTTCCCAGTCATTCCCTACCCACAGTTCTGAATTTTTCAGTCTAGTTTTGCCTGTCCTAGAATTTCATCTAAATACAAGCATACAGCATGTCATTTTTATGTAAGACTTCTTTTGTTTAATATGCTTTTTAGATAGAGCTCTTTTTTTTGTGTAAACCAGTAGGTTGCTTTTTACTGCTGAGTAGTATTCCATGAAGATACACTCTTCTGTGGATGGACATCCGGGCTGTTTCAGTGTTGGCTATTATCAGTAAAGTTGCTACGAACGTACTTGTACAAACCTTATTGCAGACATCTGCTTTCATTCCTTCTGGTATTTGTAAATATTTCGGAGTGGATTTGCTGGGTCACAGGCATTACTTTTACTAATCTTATTTAGTTTGGAGTTTTGTATAAAAACAAAAAAAAAGGGCATCATTTAAAAAAAAATCTATGAGACCACTCAGGGAACAGTGATTTAAAAAACACAGCACAATATGTGTGAAAACATTAGTATTTTAGTGTATGTAAAGAAAAAATGGAGCAAATATTCATAATACTTTGAAAAGGACAAAGGAGGTTCTGAAGAAACTCCGAGGAGCTACTGTGATTTAGGAGATTTTAGGTGAAATGCAGGAGAATATTTATTATTTTATTAGCTATATATTTTTGTTACTATGTCACATACACACTACGTACGGTGACACTGGTTTTCCCTTTATGCCAATGATACGTAGTTTCCTCTTTTAAGTAAACATCTATATTTTTAAGAACTCAGATGTATAAACAAAAATACTGACTACATAGTGGCAAAAGTGGTACAAGGGCATCACAGAATTATTGACGTGGTGGGGCAATGACTGACAGGAAAGAGTGGACAAGGTGTTCTCTCCGGTTGTCTCCACCTCTGTCCCTCCGGTGTCCTGGCCCTGGGACTTCGCAAGGGGCTTAGGAGACGGGGGCCGAGTTCTGCAACGCACGAGCTGTGTGACCTTGGGCACCCACAGCCCTCTCTGGGGCTTCGTTAAGTCCATTAAATGGGAGTGAGAGGCCCTGCTCCGCGGCTCTGGCCCCTCACATCTGTTGACTGGGGACAGAAGCCAGCCAAACGGCCCGTTCAATCCCGGGACACCGGCGGCCCCGCGCCCGTGTCCTTCACCTCACCTTGCTCGCGAGCCGCCACCACGGCCTCTTCCGCCCAGAACCCAGCCCAGGTCGGCCTCGCGCCCCCTCCCCGCTCCACCCCGCCCCCTGGCTCGGCCGCCCCCTCACCGGGCAGGCACCGCAGCTGCAGGAGCCTCCAGCCCGCTCGGCCGAACGCGCTGGACACCGCCGCCATCTTGGGAGCGGGCACGTCTCCGACGTCAGCGCAACCACTTCCGCCCTCACGCTCCGCGGGAGCCTCCGCCTCTCGCGAGAAGGGCGTGCGCGGAGCCGGCGATCGCGGAGAAACGGGAGGGCGTCCTGGGTACCACCAGGTAAGCGCTAGTTCGGTTGCCCCAAGAACACGACCTCCCCTCATCGTCCCCTCCCGGCCCATCCTTGTCCCCAGACCCTCCCATTTCCTAGTCCCAGTCGTGTCACTTGGTGGGAACTAGCCTTGGCCACCTTCCTGAGGACCATGGCGGGCTTTTGCCCTGAGAAGCCGGCGTGAGGGGCCGGACCGATTTTGTCTGCCGCGGGCTCCTGGCGCTGTGGCCCTTGTCCTTCCTGGACTGCCTGCCTCGGGCCGAGGCCCCAGAGACAGCGGTCGGGAGGAAGAGCCCGGGGTGGGGTCCGGGAGACCTGGGTCTGAGACCCACTTCTGCCCGTAGCCAGCTCTTGTGACCTTGGGCCTCAGTCCCACGTCTCAAACTGAAGACGTTTCGGTCGTTGGGGAAACCTCCAGGTTGTAATTTTGAGCCAGTGATTTTCCTGAACCTCTAAGGTGTTGAGTTGGTTAGAATCAGATATTTCCCAAATTTGCCCGATGGGAAGAACCACATAGGATGCTTGTGGGTAAGTCGCACGCCCAGGTCTTTCTCCGGGAGGGTTGATTCATTACATGTGGGTCTAGTCCAGGAGGCCTGTTTTAACAAAGGCCCCGGGTGATTTGTAGGATCTGCAAATTTGGAAAAGGCTGGTCGCATTCATTCAGACATGGAGTGCCAAGCCCTGGGTGACCCTGGAAGGTCATGGACTGGCCTCAAACAACTGTCGTGGCTGGGATTTCTATTGTCAGAGAAGGCTTCATGTTACTAGGACGCTCGGTGGAGGAGTAGGGATGACAGGAGCTAAGCAAGTCATTCTGTCAAGCTTGTGTTTGCAGTTAGACCCTTCCTTGTCTCTGTGTCTGTTTTGCACACGCCTTACCAACCTGAGTCTTTTCAAATCACTTTGGTCTCCCCTGCATGAGTGTGGGCGAAGCCCTCCTAAGCCGAAACTCCCCAAATGTTAACATTTCATACCCATATCTCGAGTTCCATAAAGCACTGCTCTGTGGTTGTTATTTTTTCTGAGTTCCGTCCCTTTCTCTTCAAATGAGCCTCTTCTGTGTGTTAAAGTAAGAAACATTCAAACCTGTGAAGAATTTTTGTGAATGTATTTGAGCCAAACTGTTGACGAGTGCCGGGAAGCAGACTCTCAATGGATTGAAGATAATGCTCCAGAGAACGGCTGTTTCCCGCCTTGTTTCATACATTACAATCAAAGGAGTCCTAAGTGGGTTACAGGAAATCGGTTGGTGATAGGTTAGGGAGGTGGCGGGAGAAAGCGCAGCCGGGAAACCTCTGGGATTGGATAAAAAGTAAAACGATAGACAACACTTCTTTTACTTCCGTGGCTGGGGGATAGTTAACAGTCTACAACTATCATGCTAACAATGGTAACGAGGGGATTTGTGGTCTCTGTGCTTTGAGGGGTCTGGAAAAAGGGAAATCACTTTGTTTTTGCAAAGACATGTTATTCTAGATACAGACTGGCTTAGTTAAGGTGAAGGTTAACCTTGGCTAGGGAAAAATACTGCCTTAGCACATGACTGCCCGCAATAAACTGCTTTTAGTTTTGTTTTTGTTTTTTAAATATATTTTATTGATTTTCCACAGAGAGGAAGGGAGAGGGAGAGAGAGTTTAGAAACATCGATGAGAGAGAAACATCCATCAGCTGCCTCCTGCACACCCCCCACCGGGGATGTGCCAGCAACCAAGGCATATGCCCTTGACCGGAATCGAACCGGGGACCCTTGAGTCCGCAGGCCTACGCTCCATCTACCGAGCCAAACCGGTCAGGGCTGCTTTTAGTTTTAAAAAGTTTTCATTTCAGACCATTCTTTGTGGTTACTTTAGGTCTCCTAGTTTGCAAGGCCACCATGAAGGCCTCCCCTAAGCTTGTCCAGGTTTAGTATGTGGCCCCTTTTTATCCACAGGTGGATATTCTAGCGCTTGTGACCCTTAACTCTTGACACACACCTAATTCCCTGGTGACAATCTTCCATTTCCTTTTCCTTTTAGTTTCCTGTTTCCTTGCTGATTATCCCCTTTTTTTCTGTGTGTGTGTGTGTGAGCGTGTGTATTTATGAGCTTCAGTCAGTTCATTTTAATTAAAATTTTCTTGTCTGGTGACTGTCAGGATTCTCAGGTGGTTTTTGCTGTTGTTGTTTTAATCCTCACCAGAGGATACTTTTCCATTGATTTTTTAGAGAGTGGAAGGAAGGAAGGAAGGGGGAGAGAGAGAGAGAGAGAGAGAGAGAGAGAGAGAGAGAAACATCTATGTGAGAGAGACACATTGATTGGTTGCCTCCCCCAGGCACCCTGACCAGGGCTGGGGATTGAACCTGCAACCCAGTTATGTGCCCTTGACCGGAATCAAACCTGGGACCCTTCAGTCCTCTATCCACTGAACCAAACTGGTTAAGGTTCTTCCCTCCCTCCCTCCCTCCCTCCCTCCCTCCCTCCCTTCCTCCCTTCCTTCCTTCCTTCCTTCCTTCCTCTTTTAATATTTTTATTGATTTCAGAGAGTGAGAGAGAGATAGAAACATCAGTGATGAGAGAGAATCATTGATCATGCATGCCCCTCACTGGGGATTGAGCCCACAATCCCGGCAGGTACCTTGACTGAGAATCAAACTGTCACCTCCTAGTTCATAGGTCAACACTCAACCAATGAGCCACACCTCCCGGGAAGGATTCTCAGGTTTTTTTATGCACCTGACTTAAAAGGATTTGACTTTTGGTTTGAACTGATACCCAAACAGCGATCTTAGTTTTTTCTTTTGGCCCCGTTCCTCCTTAAGAGAAGACAAATGCCTCAATATTTTATGTTAACTCGGTACCTTAAAAATAAGCAAGTGTATCTCCAGAAGTTATTCTGAGACATCTGCTGTCACTGCCTGGCAGGAACGTTTTAGAAGAGCCATGGGCATGTGTGCGCAGCAGTTAGAGTTGGAGAGGTGGTTAACAAAGACATCCAATGCTGTGACAGTGACTTTACCTCTAAAGGGACAGGGTGAGCCCAGCCTGTGTGGCTCAGTGGTTGAGTCTGCAAACTGGGCATGTGCCCCGACCAGGAATCCAACCATGACCTCCTGGTTCATGGGTCAGTGCTCAACCACTGAGCCATACCAGCCAGGACCATCATCATTCTAGAAACAGTTCGTTTGTTTCTTATAACTTAATCCCCAGCGATCCATATTCCTGTCTTCCCTGGCTGGTTCTTAAATGTGAGATTGATCCCAAGTCACTCATCTTAAAGATTTGCAAAGCTTCTTCCTCAGTATCATGAGTATCATATGATAGTAAAAGGCTTAAAAGTTTTTATTTATTGCCCGACCGGTGTGGCTCAGGGGTTTAGTGTTGACCCGTGAATTAGGAGGTTAGGGTTCGATTCCTGGTCAGGGCACATGCCCGGGTTGCAGGCTCGATCCCCAGTAGGGGCCATGTGGGAGGCAGCCGATCAATGATTCTCTTTCATCATTGATGTTCCTATCTCTCTCTCTCTGAAATAAATAACATATTTTTAAAAAGGTCAGCTTTTAAAAAGTAAATAAAAGTTTTTATTTCATGACTGTGCATTTTTTAGGGATTTGAAAACCATAATTCAGTGACTAAGGAAATCCTGATTGTCTAATAACACTTGGCAGCCTTTTACTGCGACTTTGCAGCCGGGTCAGGATAGTAAAGAGTATGCATTCCACATGGAAGAAACTAGATAAAAGGCATGATAGAGCAAAATTGCAAAATTCACTTTGGAGAGGTGGAGACACGTGGAGTCAGATTGTGGAGAACCTGAATCCTGAAGACGAAGGAGTTGATTTTGCTCTAGAAAAGAAAACCTTTAGGATAAAGCTCCGTTAGGAAGTGAGCAACAAAATCAGAGCGCTGTAGCGGTGAAGGATGACTGGCTAACCTGGGCTTGTTTGGGAGCAGAGGAACAAATCATTTGAAGTCAACATTTTTAAAGAAGGAAGAACGTATGGCCATGGCTTAAATTTTGTCCCAGAGTGCCTATGGTGGTATAATTGTCACTTAGCCACTTCTGCAGAAGACAGTGGTTCAGCATAAGACCGATTCACCCGATGTCCCCACCACAGCTTCTGTCCTGATGTCATTTATTGGAGCTATTTTACGTCGGAAACTTTGTGGCATTAATATTTAAGAAAGAAAGGAGGAACTGAGTAGAGTGCTATCTCCTGACCCGATTTCATTCTGTACTGGCCTGAGTATCAAGTGGAAGAGAAAGTTGACCCATGCGGGGAAATTTCCATGGGATGAAAGCCCTGGCTTTACAGTCAGATGGACTTGGATTCAAACCCCAGCTCTTACTTTATCCACACAACACTTACTAATTGTGTGATCTGGGCAAAGTCAGTGGCCTCAGTTTCCTGGCTGTAAAATGGGAATAATACCTAGGTTAAGGTGGTTCTGAGATTCAATTGAGATAATGTATGTAAAGTGTTTTTAAACACTCTGGCTAATACTAAATGTTAAAGACATAGTAGATACTACTGATCACTGATACATTGATCATATTTTGCTGAAAGGGAAAATACTCAGTTTGCCAAACTTAATAACTTGTCTCTTTAAAAAACAACACATTAAGCTTGTGGTTGGGTTGTCTGCCAATTTATTTGCCTTTCTTGCTGAGTCATACTTCTGCCTAATTAGTGTCCTGCCTGTTATATATTCTGGTCAAGTTGAGCTGTTTCATATCAGAGAGGAAATAACTTTCTGCCTTCAAGCTCCTTACTTGACTGCCAAGTCAGGGTGCTACGAGGAAGCCACCTGCTTTTTGGGTATGTTGGGGTTATGAAATCTTTGGATAATGGGCTCGTTCATTTATTCACACTCTGGTATTGGCAGGAAGATGCTCTAATGTGGTCCGCATTCCCGGTCAGAATTAGGTTGTGATTCTAATCATATTCGATGGTGCCTGTGGGTGAAATTGTGCTTTCGTCTTCGCTGAGTCCTGACTCTCCTTTGGCCGGTGGTTTTAGGTGTGCGGCACAGCAGGGATGGCGGACTTTGGGGTCTCAGCTGGCCAGTCTGTGGCGGTGGTCTGGGATAAGTCCTCCCCGCTGGAGGCTCTGAAAGACCTGGTGGAAAAGCTTCAGGCATTGACCGGCAGTGAGGGCCGAGTGTCAGTGGAAAACATCCACCAGCTGTTGCAATGTAAGTACCCACCCAGGTTGTCTTTACAGGGTCAGGGAGGGGGAGGTGAGGGGACTTCAGCGGGAGTGCTGCATTTCTGATAAGATAACGGAGTTTTTGTTTTGGGTGGCACATGATGACAGTGGCCTGTCACCCTGCTGTTTTCAGTTGAGATGCAATGGACTCAGGAGTGTGGTTGATTTGTATCAGCATATTCTTGTTTCTTTATTAGCTACACCATTTCCCCCCCCCCTTTTTTTAAAGCCTACTCTTCAGCTTCCTCTTTGACTTCTTCCCATGAGCGTATCAAAGGGTATGAAAGTAGTAAGACTGGGGGAGAGCAGGGCAGCATGTCCTACCCCTCTTACTAGTAACGGTGGTCTAATAGCATTTGCTGAACGGGTGGGTGTGCATTCTACAGGGCCAGGCGTAGCCTTGGTGGGGGCTCGGAGGGCTTGGGAGACGGCTTCTGGGTCCAGGTGATTGCTGACACAGTCTTCCTTCTTTTCAGCTGCACACAAAGAATCCAGCATTGACGTTATTCTAGCGGGTGCAATTCCTGGAAGCTGCACTCTGCACAGTGCTGAGATTCTGGCTGAGATGGCCCGGATCCTTCGGCCTGGGGGATGTCTTTTTCTGAAAGAGCCAGTAGAGACAGCTGTGGGTAAGGAAACCTTCATCTGAAAGACGGGCCTCTCACAGGGTTGCATCTGTACCTATGCTTGCTGCATCTCTCTGAGCAGGCGATACCATTTGGAGATCTGTATTCTTACAGTTGATCTTATCATTGGAAATACATTATTGTAAAAATCCAAAGCAACGCACCTGAAGAAATGTGTGATCTCTGACCCAGTAGGTAGTAAAACAGAAGGAAACTGCCCATCCGAAAATGGCTGGGTCCTTCAACAGGTGAACGAACGGTTAACCTTTGCTATGTCTGTACCATGGAAAACCATGCAGCAGTAAAAAGGAATAGACGTCATATGCACAACACCTTGGATGAATCCCAAGGGAACCATGCTGAGTGAAAAGCCACTCAAAAGGTCACATGCTGTCTGATTTCGCTCATACAACATCCCTGAAATACAAAGTTACAGGTGATGGAGAACAAATTGGTGACTGCATGGGAGGTGGTGTGTGAGGCTGTAAAGGGCTAGTACGGGGGCTCCTATGGTCAGAGAACATTCTATATCTTGATTGTGGCAATTGATTACCCTAAGCTACACATGTGCTAAGATTGCCTAGAACCACACACACATATGCACATGCACACTCACACGTGCATGTAAATCTGGTGAAATTTGGATAAGCTCTGTGGACTATCAATGTTGGCTTCCTGGTCTTCATATTGTATTAGAACTGTGTAAGATGTTACCATGGGGGAAGCGAGGTTGAAGGGTCCTTGAGACATCCCTGAACTTTTTAAACATCCTGTACATCCATAGTTAGAGTTGAAATATAGTGACTGGAAATGTGGGAGTGATGAGGTAATTATTGATTCATGGGAAACTATGATGGAACTCAGGAAATAAAAACCTCTCTTTTTTTGTTCAAGTGGTAAAGTATCAATGAGTTATTCAATTCTGAATTTTAGCATTTTTTAACCAGACTTTCCATCAAAATGTGATGACTTATTTCACCAATAGAAATGAAAATATTTTGAAGTGTATGAAGATGTTTATGTGGATATATAAAAACGTTGCTGGGAATGTAAACCTTGGGTGACTAAACACAGTGTCTTTTGTCAGAAGTATAAAAAGAGAACACGGTACTTGTTACGTTAGAGTTTCTAAGCCTCTTTCTAATCATTATCTAACAACCCTGAAAGGTTTGGTATTTCCAAGAAGCAGAGAGCTATAAGAAACAATAATGGAATTACTATCTAAAACTGGTAAGAGAATTTTGAATAACCAAGTCAAATTAAAATATCACCAAAATGTATGTACATTAAACAGAAAAGGTTATTATTGTTTTAATGCCCAATGACCCAAACAGGATAGAGCCTTTTTATTTTTCCTGCTTTGACCTATAAAGCTGTTGATTGGGGTTTTCCTCTTGGCAGTTAACGATAGCAAAGTGAAGACGGCATCTAAGCTGTGTTCGGCCCTGACTCTGTCTGGTCTTGTGGAAGTAAAAGAGGTATGTTGGTAGACAGCCTTCTTTGCTGGGAACTTAACCCTGGGTCACTAACCTAGTACGTATATCTTCATAGACAATACAGAGAGAACAGGGAAATACCAGCCCTGAAGGGGAGACTAGGAAATAAGTTGAGAAGTGCTTTGCATGTGAGATACAAGGACAAGACCTCTGGGATAGTCTTCCCTGAAGAGGCTCCGCTGGGGCCCAGGTGGGTGGGGGCATGTTCTGGTTTCGGTGCTGCTTAGTGGTACTGACCACTGAGGCCGGCAGAGCGGAGCACAGATCTCTTAGTGGACGCCAGTCCTAGGCCCCAGGGGAGGGCAGTCACCGAGATCATCCTCGGATATTTGGTGGGCGGCTGGTGTAGGTTGGAGGGGAAATTTCATCTTTGACAGTTCAGTAGAAATATTTTAATTAAATAGAGGTGTTTATATTTCTACATTCTTCGATGTTGAAATTTTCTTATGTGTGAGGTAAGAATAATACAGTGAGAGCCATTATACCGCTGATTTGCTACATGACTGAAGACCTTAATTTATTCATGCCCACTCTTTATTTTTCTTTTTAGTTTAAGGTTTTTTGTTTTTTATTCTAAAATAAGGTATGCTCACAAAAATTCAGTTAATACTGAAGAATATTGAATTTGAAGTGATGACATCCCAGTCCTTGCTCACACTTCTCTCCCCAGGGGAAACCATTTTTTATGTATTTGCAGCTACACACACACACACACACACATATATCATTACTTAACGTCAGTAAGGTCATATGTATACATTGTTAGGTCACTAGCTTTTTGGACATTTACCCATCTCAGTGTATCATCCCTTGTTAGTATTCATGATGTAACAGTAGTCAGTGCTACAGGTGGGCTGTGATTCATTTAACCATTCTATAATTGTTAGACACAAGGTTATTATTGTTTTAATGACACAGCACCCCCACCCATTTTTTTACTTTTACTGTCTGCTGCTACTTCCCAAGGCACATAGAAAGCATTTCCCTCCCCTGTGGTTCTTTTCCTCTCAGGATCTAAATTTTACGTCTATGGTGGGCCTGCTTCCCCGCTACAGGCTTAGATCCTATTCAACAGGGCCATGTCTGATTCATCTTCACAGTCATCACCCAACCCTCACAATGAATCGCACTGTGCCTTATGCCTAATAGACAGATATTTAATAATGTTTTAAAACTTTCCAAAGTTTTAAAACAAAGTAAAATAGGCTCAAAGTAAAAATGTAGACAGAAGTTACACTCTAGGGTTGTGATCAATGAGAAACTGATGTGAGCATGAGGTGATGTCTGTTACTCCCACTATTATCCTGTGTTCTACTCAAAACAGCTGTCGCCAACCGGTGGTCCGTGGACCGCTGGTGGTCCGTGAGGTCCGAGAGGTTGGCGACCTCTGACTTAAAACACAGAAATTAGGATTTGATACCCATATACTGGTAGGTGGGCTTAGAACATCGTTTTGTGGAAGGAGTGTGGCCTGATCCTTTTGATGTCTTGAATTCCAGCTGCATCGAGAGTCCTTGAGCCCTGAGGAGATACAGTCTGTCCAAGAACATCTGGGTTACCATAGCGACAGTTTGGTCTCTGTGCAAATCACAGGCAAAAAACCCAACTTTGAAGTGGGTTCTTCTAGTGAACTTAAGCTTTCTACTGCCAAGAAGTCGTCTCCTTCGGGTAAGACTGGACGTTCTTGTCTGAATAGGCCTGAAGGACACATTAGAAATTGAGCCAGAGATCTGAATGGTGTGATAGATTTTTAGAGGATTAGTCCTTCCTTAATTTCTGTCATTTCCAAATGGAAGAAATTAAGGAAGGACTAATCCTTTAAAAATGGAAGGATGCTTATTGTACTATTGTCCTAGGCATTTTCAGATCGAAACAGAACTAACGCATATATATTAGTTCAGCCCTTCTGAACTGGAGGACACAGAGGCCTCCAGATTTTATTATGTTGTTGTTTTTTTATTAATTTCAGAGAGAGGAAGAGAGAGGAAGAGAGAGATAGAAATATCAGTGATGAGAGAGAATCATCAATCAGCTGCCTCCTGCACTCCCCCTACTGGGGATTGAGCCCACAACCTGGGCATGTGCCCTGACGGGGAATCAAACCATGACCTCCTGGTTCATAGGTTGATGCTCAACCACTGGACCACAGCAGCTGGGCGAGGCCTCCCCTCCGGATTTTAGAGGGCTGAGTCACAGAGCTTAGTTAGTGAAGTCTTTCCAGGCCCCAGAATTTTGATATTTATCCTCAGAAGACCTCATGGTGGTGTCATGATAGATAGGAGTGCCCTGCTCCTCTTCCCGTATGTCCTCTGCCTTCGTGCCAATAAAGTTAGCTTTTCTTCCTTTGAGGATCCTAAGACACTTGTAAAAACATTTCTTCTGCTCAGAAAAATTACACTCCCCAGCCTGCTTTGCATTTCCTGTCGCTGTTTTTAATGCCCAAGTTGAGAAAATTGTCCCAGCTCTGAAGTGTGCAAAGGTGTATAGGTCCAGTTGCACTGCTCTGTTTTGACTGTCCATCTTACACCTTCAGGAAACCCTTGGAAATCCTAACCTTTGGGTTCATAGTCCCGAGTGGTGGGAACAGCTTGGATGAGCAGTTTGCCCAGTGCCGTGGTCGGCAAACTGCGGCTCGCTAGCCACGTGCGGCTCTTTGGCCCCTTGAGTGTGGCTCTTCCACAAAATACCACGGCCTGGGCGAGTCTATTTTGAAGAAGTGGGGTTAGAAGAAGTTTAAGTTTAAAAAATTTGTCTCTCAAAAGAAATTTCAATCGTTGTACTGTTGATATGTTGACTAATGAGTTTGCCGACCACTGGCCCAGTGGAAGGTCCAAGCATGCAGTTGTGGCAGTGATCACTAGGGGGTGCTCTTACCCCCAGGCCCATTTGAGAACAGGCCTCACACTGAATTGGGATCTCAGTCCTTTTCTGGCCCTTCCTTGGGCTCTCTGTCCTGTAGAGAACTCAGGAAGTGTGAGGGTTTCTGCCACCCATTTGTTACACTGCCAGCATCAGCTCCAGAGCTTATTTTCTTGTGTGTAACAGGTTTATGTGAGGCTAAAGCTGTGTGTTCATCATGCTTTTTGACACATTCTCATTTAATCTTCAATCACCTGCAATAGGTGTACAGAGTACCATTAGCCCGTGTTCTGAGGATGGAAACTAAGATAAAGAGGAGAAAGCAATGTGGAATGGAAGTAAAAGCATTAGTCAGAATCACACTTGTGGCTTTGTGTAACTGGCCTAAGTGTCCAAACCTGCTTTCTACCTATACAATTAGGATGACAGATGCTTACCTCCTAAGGTTGTTAGCAGGATTAAATGAGATGATGTATGCGAAATGCTTCATATAATGTCTGGTACAGAGCAAGTGTTTAAAAAAGGATGGCTTCTGTGACTATCACAGTGATCGGTCCAAGGTCCTGCCTTTTGTAAGTGGTAGAGCTGGGCCTTGAACCCATGTCTTTTGACTCTCAGTCCAGTATGTTCTCTGCGTAGAGTCTCAATAGAAAGCACTTAGGTTTGCTTGTAGTTTGTTTAAGGCTTCTTGGTAGAGCTCTTTTTCTTTTATTGGTTGGACTCAGTGAAGCCTGCTGTGGACCCTGCAGCTGCCAAACTCTGGACCCTCTCGGCCAATGACATGGAGGATGAGAGCATGGTGAGTTGGCACCTGGGCACTTGATGGCTTTCCTTTAGGCCCCACGTTGGGGATGAGTGTTTCTGGTTTGGAGTGGCCTCTCTGGACTTGTGGGTATGAGGGTATTTAAAGCCCAGCATTGAGGCTGTGCCTATCACCGGCATTTCTGACTTAGAGGGAACCTCCCCACTGTGGCCTTTTGCATTTCTTTTCCGCATCGTTTCCCCCACAGATTTTTTCCTTCTTACTTCAGGTGATACATTGAAGACTCTCGTGGGCATGTGCAAACCTGAAAAGAGTTGTCAGCTGAAATGTTTTTATTGGCTCTTTTGGGCACACTGACACTCACTGTCTTCAAAGCAATACTTCTCCATCTTTGATCGGTGCTTTCATAACCAAGTTGTTCGCTTCTCCAACTCTCCAAGTTACAGTGGCAAGCAACGTAGGTTATGGTTTGTGCCCGCATAGAACTTACAGGTTGCCTGTCCACACGTTTATCAAAGAATTACACAACATATGTATCATATTGGCCCTTTTCTCTGGAATTCTAGAGAAAATATTTTATTCCCCTTTTCACCTGACAGGCCTTCTTATACAGGGTGCCCCAAAAATGTATCCACACACTTTGAATAATTATTGAAATAAATTTCATTCTCATTTACCAACTATCAGCTGTTCCCAGTGTAAATCGGTTCCCAGTCCCCTCACAGCTTCGTGCACATCACTTCACTGTGGTACTCAGCTCGGACATGAGCATCATCCTGAAGGAGGATGGCGGGTGCCTTCTTACACAGGCGGTAAACCTGCTGCCTCCGCCTGTGGCCACCTCCGCCTCTCCTTAGCAGACAGTATAGCCATGTCACTAACTGCTTCCAACACTCCCCAGGATCTCATTGACTCAGATGAGCTGCTGGATCCAGAGGATTTAAAGAAGCCAGATCCAGCTTCCCTGCGGGCCCCTTCATGCGGAGAAGGGAAGAAGAGAAAGGCCTGCAAGAACTGGTGAGTGCTGCCCGCAGCAGATGTCTCTGCAGTCACAGTGCTCTACTGTAATTAAAGCATGGTCTTCCTGCAGGTATATTTTAAAGAAGAATAAAATGAACACCCAAGTACGCCTCACCAGGTTAAGAACCAGAGACATTACTGGGACCTTAACAGCCACCTCTGCATGCTTATTTCAAAGAGGGCAGGAGAGGAAGAGAGGTAGAAACATCAGTGATGAGAATCATTGATCGGCTGCCTCCTGCACACCCCTAGGGGGACCGAGCCCACAACCCAGGCATGTGCCCTGACTGGGAATCAAACTGGTTCATAGATTGATGCTTAACCAGTTTTCACATGTAGGTGGATAGTTTAACACCTACATGTGACTCCAAACAATGTAGTATTTAGTTGTGAAGCACTGAAGAGTAAGCCCAACCTGAGCAGACAAGGAGCGATAGACAGTCCTTATCTATGAAGGCTCCCAGGGAAGGACAAGCTCCGTAGGGTCCTCTGCTCTGGCTCCTTTGAGAATTTCGCAGAGCAACTCCCGGGAAGTCAGTGGGAAGGTCCGCATACATTTGGTACTGCCAGGATTTGGGGTTTCTGGGTGGTGGCCAGTCTCACTCACCAGCTACTGATTCCCCAGCACGTGTGGCCTTGCCGAAGAACTGGAAAAAGAGAATTCCCGGGAACAGACAAGCTCCCAACCCAAGTCGGCTTGTGGAAACGTAAATATCGTTGCTTAGTATTCCCCGAATCCTTAGTGGTATCGAGCGCCATCCTGAACTCCACACAGACTAGCTCCCGCTGTAAGGAATTTCCTGCCCGATATGCCAGTAATCGGTGAATACATGAGAACATGTATGTAGGTAGGTCTTCATGGGGAAGCAAGGTTATCTCTTGAGAGGGTCAGCATGCTCGTACCCAGACAGGGGGCTCTTGTTTCTTATTTTTGTCCCTTCTGACTTCCTTGTGGACTGAGGTTATTCAGCCCTTTGGCTGAGCTCAGCTGGTACTTGAATGCTGAGAATATAGAAATATGGCCTGAGGAGCTTCTCTAGGCCTTGTTTTCATAGGACCAGAGATCTTTAAAAGTCCTAGTGTCTGGGCCCCCAGGGGACTCCCAAATGCACCCAGCCATTTCCTTCAGCTGCTGTGGCCGTAACATGAAATTAGGGATCCTGTCTAGCCCCCCTGTTCCTGGCATAAGCTTCCCGTGTGATGGGCTCTCCAATATATTACAATATATTATTGTATATATTATTATGTCCACAGTGCTACCTGGGCGACGCTTTCCGCTGCGCCAGCTGCCCCTACCTCGGGATGCCAGCCTTCAAGCCCGGGGAGCAGGTGCTCCTGAGCAACAGCAACCTCAACGATGCCTAGGAGGGACCCACGGGCACACGGCTCCTCCGGCCACTCCTGCCTCAGACCCTGTCTCTGCATCGGCTCACTCTCTCGGAAACCCGTTTGCAGGGAGGGGGCTTAGGAAGAGTGAAGCTGGCTGTGGGGTGCAGGGGTGTGTAGTGCTGCTCTGGATCAAAAGACCAAGGTGTCCTGGGCCAGTTACCTGGGCGGGCCGGTTTCTTCATAGTGTTAGGGAACCGGGATGTGTGCTGGAGAGGTCCCCCTCCCAGGGTCAACGTGCTGATCATAACGCTCCGCGCCCAGACTCCCCAAGTATTAACTCCGTGACAGGGCCCTGCCCCTACTCTACGCTCAGCGGGTGCCGCTACTTGTCTTACAGAGTTGGTGGCTTACTCAACATGCAGTTCCTAGTGACATGAATCAAGTGATTCATCACCTCAGGGCACCAAGGGAGTCACTCAGGGGTTGCTGTGATCATAGTCCCTGTCCCCATCCACCCCCACCCGTGTTTTCATGTGTTGCACCTGTGTTCTGTTCATCTGCAGTTACTATTAAACTCGTGTACTTCCACGGATCAGTTGTGAAGAGGGGATGTGTGTGTGGTGTCTGACAGCCGTGCAAACTCAACTTGCACCACAGAGCTTCTGTTTGGGAGACTTTGTGTCCCGCACAGTGGGACTGGTCCTTCTAGGGACCGGGCCGCTCTGTCTCCGTTAGAAGAGTCCTGGTTGGAGGAAGCAGGACAGAAAGCTGAACCCACAGTTCACCTCTCTGAGCAGGAGACCCTTCTCATTACTGCCCTCGCAGACTTGGTGTGCATCTTGCTAATAGTTGGGAGAGTGTGTGGGTTTGAGAGACCTGGATTTTTCTATCTTACCAATAAATAAAAGTGTTCTTTGGTATTAGTGCTCAAAGCTTGCTTTTGCTTCTCCTGGTCCCGGCGGGTGGAGCTCAGTTACGGGTGTGGCTAGATTCTAGTTTGACTGCAAAGCCCCTGTGATGGGCAGAGTTCCAGGACGCCCCTTAGCCCCCCACGCCCGGTGGATGCCTGCCCTTGCGTTTGAGCGGGGCCCGTGAGCATGGTGGGCCCTCACTGCTATGGCGAGGTTGCATTATGTGGCGGAAGTGAGGGGGTTTGCAGGCATGAAGGCCCTAAGGAACCATCAGTGAAAAGGGAGGTATCCTGAGTGGGCCTGGCCTGAGTGCTGGTCCTTTAGAAGAACCGGAGAACGAGGGTTTCTCTGGCCTCCAGTGCCGTGATGTGAGGTCCCGGGCAAGGGACTGCAGGCAACCGCTGGGAGATGAGAGCAGACCATTGAGGGTCTTGGAAAGGTTCTGCATTGAGAGGTGGGCAAGATGGGGGTGGGGCTGCAGGAACCCCCAGGCCAGGGAGCTCCCCAGCTGGGAACGTATGCGGAATTGGATCAGACACTTAAGGGGAAGTGTGCTCAGCCCCTCACCGGGCAAGAGGTCACAGGTGAGCATAGGCTGGTCTGAGAGGAGAATGGGGGACTTTGGGGGTCTGACAACAGACCTGAGAGAACCCAGACAACGCTTCCCAGAATCCCTCCCTGCTCATGCACCCCAGAGGGGGGGTCTGCTGAGCCTCTCGTCCACACCCCCTGCTCTTCCATCAGCCCCACTCCTGCCTAGGCCTGTCTCAACAAGGCCTCCCTCACTGAGTGGCCTACAGCAGCCAGGCCCTCTGAGCCTCGGCTCCCTTTCTGACCCGGATGGGGCAGGACCAGATGTTCTCCGAGGGCCCAGCAGCGTGGCCACCTGGGCGGACAGACACGCTGACACAGACTATGGAGGAAAGACTTTAATCGGGGCCCTTTCATGCCTCGGTTCCAGTTGGGAAAAGGATGGGTCCTCTGTCCTTGGATGGCCCCCACTGGACCCAGGCAGCTGGGGGTTGGGGTAATGAACACTGAGGCACCGGAAGTTTCCACATGGTCCAGGGAGAAATCAGGACTCGTGGTTGTTGGGGTCCTGTGGCTTCATGATGCCTCGCAAGTATTTGAGCGCCTTCTTCACCGTGGTTTCCTTGGGGTTCGCACAGATGGACCTGCCCTGGACAGTTACAAACCTACAGAGGGAGAAGCCGGGGGCGTCAGGGCAGAAGGTTCCATAGAGCCCAGCAGCCTCGTCCTGTGCCTGCCGGACTTGCTGACATCACACGGGGTCAGTAGGAAATCTGGGGCATCAGGCTCGGCCTCAGTGACTTGGTGACTTGTCCCTTCCAGAGAGCCGGGGAACTAGTGGAGGGGGGTGGTGAGACTACATCCGCTGTGGCTTCCCATGTGACGTGGGGCTGTCCCGTCACTCTCAGGGCCTCAGTGTTCCCATCAGTCAATGAAGAGGGTGGACCTCAGGCCTGGGCCTTGGGCCATTGCAGTGTGGGGTACAGGGGCAGGGCCTGGGTGACGGAGGGGACGCGAAGGCCACACGCTCCTCTCTTCTTCCCAGTGGCCCTTCTGAGAGCTCCAGGTCCTCCCTCTCCCACACTCAGCTCCCAGGATTGGGGGTGGGGGGTAGCTTACACGAAGGCAGCCCTGGGACACTCCTCCGGGGTCCGGTACCACCGCACCACCCTCCGCACAGGGATGGCCCCTTTGAAGTACTCCATGCAGCACTCCCGGCCCACATTGATCCCTCGAGCTGCGGAGGAAGAAGCGGGAGCAGGTGTGAGACCTGTCTGTGGGCAGGGTGCCTGTCTGTGTGTGTGTGTCTGTCTGTGGAGAGGAGTCTATGTGCATGTCTGTGTGTGTGAGGGGTACAAGGGTGGGTCCGTGTTAGGGATGGGGGTTGTGTGTGTGTTGAAGGGTGTGTTGATGGGGGGATCTGTGAGTATGTTTCTGTGTGGGGAGCATGTAGAGGGCTTGCACGTGTCTGTGTGTGTGTCACATGCACACATTTGTGTGGCTAAGGTCTCTGTGTGGGCTTTGGGAGCTCCTGTGTGTGTGTGTGTGTATGTATGTGCATGTATCTGTGTGTGCTTGGGAGGGTGTCTGTGTGCATATGTCTGAGTGTGTGTACCTGTGTGTGTTTGGGGGAGTGGTGCATGCTTGTATGTGTGTCTGTATGCATCTGTGTATGTGTGCACACTCAACGCCAGCTCTGAGCATGCATGGACTCGGCCAGGCTCTGGGCTGAGCCTTCCCGGCACAGCTCACACGGTCCCCAGCACACCAGAGACAGGTGCCTTCATCCCCCATTGGACAGACGGTGAGATGGAGGCCCAGGGGCTCAGTTCCCTCATCTCTGCACAACGACAAATATCCGACACAGCACAGAGACAGGCTGGAGAAGTGTGGCTTAGTTACCACCATACCAGTGTGTTTTCTAAGAAGCCCGGCTGCCCTCGACCACCTGGGGGCTGTACCCTGCTCTGACTCACTCAGGGCTGAGGTGCTCAGCGCTTGCCTCACAGGAGTGAGAACACAGGCACAGCGGCCACGAAGGTGGCCCCTGACAAGGTAACCTCCGAGGCTGCCCGTGGGCTGGGCAGGCCCTCGCCAGCTTGTGTCTGATTTTAGCCTTCCTTTCCCAACTAAATGTAAGAACCTCTCTTTTCACACCTTCTGGGAACCGATTCCCCTGCTTTTATCCAATTCCCTCGGGGTATGGAAGACCCATTCATTAAACATATGCTGACAAATTCTTCTGAGATTGTTCACTTTTCGCTGTTGAAACACAACCACAGCCACCGGCTCACAACCATTGGAGTGTGAGATGTGGGAGCCCTCATCAGGCCTCCTCACCTCCTCCTCCTCCTCACCTTCATCATTATTTTTCTCAACGCCTCCCTCAAATCCTATTGCTGCTGACCTCTCACATCTTTGCAGGAATAAGTGAGCTGCAAATAACACACAAATGTGTGTGTGTCCGTCCCCCCACTCTCACCTGCACGGGCGTCCTGCAGGGAAGCCCCCAGGAGGAGGGTGAGCAGGAGCAGCATCTTCCATGGCGTCATAGCGCTGGAGCCCAGGAGAAGGTCTCTGCGTGTGGTCCCTCTGCCGGGGGAGACAGGATGGGAGCCCAGGGTGGAGGTGACCTATTTAGCCTCTCTGGGCTCTTGCCCCGCCCATCACCTCTTCCTCCCATCCTTCCCTAGACCAGTGGAGTTCGAAGAACTTGAGATGATTCTGTAGAAGTCCAGGCTTGGAATGTTTGTGGCTTTCCAGTGAACGGGGGCTCGAGTGGGGACAGAGGTGGGGTGTTCATCCGGGGGCCACAGTGACACACTTCTCCTTTTGTAGAGATATTTCTTGGTTCCTCTTAGGACAGAGAAAGCTTGATCCTAGACTGGAATCATCCTGCTTCGAACCTCCATTGTGCACGGTGCCCTGGGAGGGGGACAGCCAGGCAGGGGCCAAGAGAGGCTGCTTAACCTGGGACTGGAGGAGCTCAGGGTGCAAAAAGGGCTCCTCTCCTGGGGGGACCGGCCGGCTGCCCGTGCACACGGGCAGCTCCCTGCAGGGAGGACCACAGCTCCATCTCGTTCTGAGAAAGGCCTGAGGCCCAGAAAACTTTGGTCGTGGCTCCTTTCCCAAGTTCAAGTTCAGGGTCTTCCCCTGAGCCACAGAAGGCCAGGGTCTGGCAGTTTCTAATCATCCTTTAGCCCAGATTTGATTTGTCTTCCTGGGAAGGCACATTCCCCCAAATGCAGCGTCTCACCTGAGCGAGGACGCCTCTGGCTCCCAGCAGAGCCAAGTCTGCATGGGACACCTGGTCAGCATCAGTGCACCGGGCCAGCAGAGAAAATGGCCCATCGTCTGCTTCGGGTTCCCCGGGCCAGATCATGAGAGCCCCTTAATCAGGTGAGAGTCCCGCCTACCTGCAGGTGGGCAGCTCTGGACTTTGATTCTGACACTTGGGACCTAGGCCTGGCTCCACCCTGTTCCTGAGGGACTGGGGGCAGCTTGGAATGCCACTGGCCCTGCAATCACATTCCATTCCCAGTGATGATAACCCCTGGAATGACACTGGCCCTGCAATCACATTCCATTCCCACTGATGATAACGGCAGGTGCTGTTTGTGAAACCCCACTCCACTGGGACCAGGTGCTCAGCTGTGAACCTGGGAGAGGAAACCGTGACTCTGGACTGGACCATGGGCAGGAGCCAGGTGCTCCTCCTCCCCAGGGCACCTTGGGAGGCTGGGCCTGCTTCAGTTCCTGGGGGCAGGGAGCCGCCCCGTCCATGGCAGAGCCTCCTAGAGGCAGGATCCCCGCTCCCGGCCTCGGTCCCGGTCTCACTGCTCACAGACCCTCCCTGGGCCTCAGTTTCACCATCTGTAGAGGGGCATCTGGGCTGTCCCAGGGGCCCCGTCACCATGGTTGCATTTCTCTGTTTTTCTCATCACCTGCCAGAGACCCCTGACCTCACCCACTCCTCAAGCCACAGCCTGGGCCGGTTCTTTGCCCCCTGCCTGCCTGGCTGGGCCATGCCTCTGTCCCCCAGGCAGCTGTCCATTTGCACCTGCAATGGAGGAGAGGAGAGGGGGGTCCCCCTGCCTGTGCTCATGCTTGACACCAGCTTCCTGCACAGCAGCACCCAGCTGTCCCCAACCTGCTGAAGCAGAGAAGGCCTGGCTGGGGGGTAGAGGGAAGGGGTGCTGGTGTCCTGGAGACCCCAGCTGGGGAGAGGGAAGCTCCGGGCTGGAGGCAGAGCTTTGGGCCCAGAGGAAACAGGAAAGCGCAGAGGTGCGTGGGGAGGGTCTGGGCCCCACGCGGAGGCAGAGGGAGTGTGTCTGCTGATGCTGCCCTGTGGACAGAGTGTCTCCTGACCTCTCTGTTCCCCGTGGCCTCTGCCCAGCGGCTTTTGCCCACCATCTGTGGCTTCTCCACCTGCCCCAGGGGTCCTTTGTGCACGGTGCCCTGTGCTGGATAAAAGGGGCTGTTGCGATGGAGTAGCAGTTTGTTTATGGCGAGGCCCCGGCCCCCACAGCTGGGGAAACTCCCGAGTGGGTTGTGAGTCCCCCTGTTCTGCCAAAGACTCAGAACTTTACTCTGGAAGGACCCAAATTCCCCTGTCCCTTCTGGGGAACGGGCCACGGCAGCAGGAACTGAAGTCTGCACTAGTTCTGGGCTGGTGCAGGCTGCCTGGCCGGGGAGGGAGGAGGGGCAGAGCAGCAAGAGTGCCAGTGAGCACCTGCTGTATGCCTGGCTGGGCCGGGGCTGGGGGGCGGGCAGAGGTCAGATGCAGCCCCTGCTCTTGGGGGAGTTTGAAGCTGGTGAGGCTGGAGGAGCAAGGCCTGGTCCACATAGGGACGTGCAGGTGAGATAAAGGGCAGCGAGGCCCAGAGTGGGGAGAGGATGCTACTGGACAACTTGGAAGGCTGCCTGGAGGAGGAGGCCATTGAGCTGGGCGTTGTGGGTGGGAGGATTTATACCAAGAGAAGGAGGGCCAGGCGTTCCTCATGAGCAAAGGGCTTAGCAAAGGTGGAGAGGACAGAATGTGCAGAGATAAATGAGGGAAACAGTGTGAAACGCTGGAGGATGAAAGAGCCTGGAGGTGCCCTGGCCGGTGTGGCTCAGTGGATAGAGCGTTGGTCTGTGGACTGAAGGGTCCCGGGTTCAATTCCGGTCAAGGGCATGTACCTTGGTTGTGGGCACATCCCCAGTAGGAGGTGTGCAGGAGGCAGCTGAATCGATGTTTCTCTCTCGTCGATGTTTCTAACTCTCTATCCCTCTCCCTCTGCCTTTCTCTCTGTAAAAAATCAATAAAATATATATTTTTTTAAAAATAAAAGACAAATCATCTCACTCCTTAAAAAAAAAAAAAAAGAAAGAGCCTGGAGGTGACCCCAGGAGAGCAAGCTTCGTGAAGACAGGGCGTGTCTCTCTGCCCACCACCCTGTGTCCCCGCTTTCAGCACGGTGCCTGGCACACAGCCAGCTTTCCATGAGGCTTGTCAGAGCAAACGCGGGACCGAAGGAGGAGGAGGTGAGCCTGAGCAGGGGCCTCGGTGGAGAAACCTCGGAGGCCAGCACACCTCTCGGCCTCCCTTGGGAGGTCGCGGAGACCAGGGACATTTTCAGGTGGTTTCCTCACCAGGGATTAACCGGCTTATTCCTCCAGCCGTGAAATGGCTTCTAAGGGACCTTCCAGATGGTGACCCGGAGCCTGGGCCTGTGATAAGAGCCGCTGTGTGGACTCCGCGACCCGGAGGTCTGGCAGGGGAATCAGGACTGCTCCCTGGAGGAGAGCTCTGTGGAGGGGCTCCCGGGGATGGGGAGCTCCTGGTGGAGGAAAGACAAGGGCACAGGCAGGGAAACAAACCAGACGCAGGCCTGTTAGAGCAGTCAAAGGGGAATTGGGTCTGCGTGGGAGGAAGCGGCCATGGTGCTCCCTGCCTCAACACCTCTGACTGGTGGGAGTCCACACCCCCACCTCCCCACCCTGCTTCAGCCTGGTCCTTTACCCTGAAAGGGAGGGAGGGAGGGCTCCTGCCCCACCCCTGGCTCTCCTGTGGGCTGGGCTGGGACCAGGGATGCTGCTGTCACAACACCAAGAACTTCGTCCCGGGCTGCAGAGCAGGGGACCAGTTACTGGGGTTGCTGGGGTGGAAGCAATTTATCATCTTCAAAGTGCACATGACAGTGTCACTGCGATGGCTAAAGTTTTCACCCCAGGTCACTGCCGTGTCAGCCGAGGCTCCAGGGGGGTGCAAGCACTTGCCTGGGGTCTCAGGTAGCATTGGGTAAGGATCTAGTCTTTTGTCTGCTCGGCTCCATCCTCTCACAGCTGAAGCTAGACTCGTCCTGCCTGCCCAGGGGGGCTGAGATGTGAAGGCCTCAAATGCTTTTACCACCCCCCAACCCCAAAACATGTCCCGCTCCCCTGTCCCAAGGGCCTGACCTGCTCACTGATGAGTCAGTTGTTCTGACTCATTGTCAGTCTGCTTGATTCCTCAAGTCAGAACCTCAAGGGTCATCCCTCAACTCCCATGTTCAATCAGCAAGACCTGCTGAGTCAGCCCCCTGGATGTATCTTGAATTCATTTGCTTCTCAACATCCACATGGCCACCCCCTCCATCTCTCCGCTGGACAGGGCTCCCCACGCAGCACCCGGCTTCCAGGCTTGCCCTCTAGTCGGTCCTTCTCCGAATGCCCAGCGATCTTCCCAAAACACAAATCCCCGCTCTCAAAAATCCTTCAATGCCGCCCATTGTTCTCAGGATGAAGTCCAGATTCCTACCAACTTCTCCAGCCTCAACTTCTGCCCCCACACACCATGTCACTTTGCTCTAGCCATGCCAGCCTTCTTTCGGTTCCTGGAAAATGCCAGGCTCTCAGTGACACCCAAGCCTTTGTACAGGCTGTTCTTCCTGTCTAGAACACTCTCTCACACCCCACTTCCTTCCATTCCCACCCTCCTTTGGATCGCAGCGTAAACCCTCACTTCCTCCCTTCAGCCCCCACTTTCCTCTGTGTCCTCACAGGTCACAAACTTCCTTATCACGCTCTTCCCACTGCATTGTGATTGTTGGTTTATTGCTGCATACTCCTTGAAAATAGGATCTCTTTTATGTTCCAACTTGTACCTACAGGACTTAGCACCCAGTACTCAATAAAATGTGTTTATTTAATGGATGCAGAGGTGATTGAGTGGATAGATGGATGGAAGGAAGGAAGGATGGAAAAAAGAAAGGATGGATGCATGGGTGAAAGAAGGATGGATGAGTGAATGGGTTTATGGATGATGGACAGATGGATGAAAGGAAAGATGGATGGATGGATGGATGGATGGATGGATGGGTTGATGGATGATGGACAGATGGATGGAAGGACAGATGGATAAATGGATGGAAGGGAGGAAAGATGGATGGATAGATGGATGGGTTGATGGATGATGGACAGATGGATGGAAGGACAGATGGATAAATGGATGGAAGGAAGGAAAGATGGATGGATAGATGGATGGGTTGATGGATGATGGACAGATGGATGGAAAGTAAGATGGATAAATGGATGGAAGGGAGGAAAGATGGATGGATGGATGGACAGACGGATGGGTGAATGGGTTGATGGATGATGGATCGATGCATGGACACTTACAAGCTTCTGAACTACAACATGAGCCCAGCTTGCATTCCAACCAGGGGCTCCTTCACCCCAGGACTAACTATTTTTGGTCCAGTGCGTCCTGCCAGTTCATGAGACACACCTGAGTCCTCCTGCCATGGGTGAGGTAGAGGAACACGAACAAGGCACTCTGGCTCCACGTCCATCTGGTTCACAGCTTCCTTGTGGTTTGGCCACTTCTGCCTCCTGCCAAACCTAAACTGTTTCAGCAGTGGCTTTCCACGCCTCTCCTTCTTCAGACTGCAGCTTAAACCCTCACGTCCTTCTTCAGCTCCCGCTTTCCTCTTTCCTCATTCCTTCTGCATCCCCAAAGGGCATCCTCCCCTCAGTTACACTCCCACGTCTCAGCTCTTCACACCCTCTCATCCCACGTTCCCCTTCCCCTCTGCTGACGACCTGGTCCAGTCTCTTTGCTCCCATAACACCTCTCCTTGACCCCAGCACCCCTTCCTCCTAACACCCAACACGCTGCCCCCCTATTTCTCCTTTTACTCATGACCAAACTTCTCCGACGTGTTGTGTACACCTCCCACAACTATTTCCTCTCTGCCCACTTGTGATTTAATTCTTAGTAATGTGGTTTCTGGCCCCGAGATTCTAGGGACACCACTCTCTCTGGGCCTCGCAAACCTCGACGGCCACTCCCTGGACATGCCAACCCCTCACAAAGGGCACCGTGGGGCAGTGGTTACCAGCAGATGTTCTGGAAGCATGATCTACAGCTGTGGTCCCAGTCCCTCTTCTGCCTGTTCCTGGTTGTGTGACCAAGGACAATTCTATGAACCTCACTCTCTTCATCTGTACTTTTATTGATTTCAGAGAGGAAGGGAGAGGGAGAGAGAGACAGAAACATCAATGATGAGAGAGAATCATTTATTAGGTGCCCCCTACACACGCCCTACTGGGGATCGAGCTTGCAACCTGGGCATGTGCCCTGACTGGGAATCGAACCGTGACCTCCTGGTTGATGGATCGAGGCTCAACCACTGAGCTACACCGGCTGGGCCCATTTGCCTCCTTCTTCTTTTTTTTTTTTTTTTTAAATATATATTTTATTGATTTTTTACAGAGAGGAAGGGAGAGGGATAGAGAGCCAGAAACATCGATGAGAGAGAAACATCGATCAGCTGCCTCCTGCACACCCCCTACTGGGGATGTGCCCTCAAACAAGGTACATGCCCTTGACTGGAATCGAACCTGGGACCCTTCAGTCCGTAGGCCGACGCTCTGTCCACTGAGCCAAACCGGTCACGGCCCATTTGCCTTCTTGATATCCCTCCCACAGGATTCAGAACGTGGTTCTGTCCCAGGTGAGCTCTTTGTGGTCTCTTTTCTGTACCATCCTTGAGCTCTCACCGCGGTCTAGGTGGGTCCTCAGCAGTTCCATCTGTGAGTCTGTATTGTCTTCACCACAGGCCTAGGCAGTGAGAACTATCAGCCACAGTTTACAGATGAGGAAACGGGACCAACCACAGTGGTTAAGAAATTGGCCCAAGGACACACGGAGCTGGCAAGTGGCGGAAGGCTGCCTGGAGCTCTGTCCTGGGGTTTGTTTTCTCCTGGAGCAACCCTCTCTCCCTCCCTGACGTCATCCACGCAGGCCTTTGGCCTTGGGGTGGACTCTCCCTAAATCTCTGTCCTCAGCCTTGACTAGTGACTGATCAAATACACCCTCCTGGCCTCCTCTTGCCTGTACTGGCCGATGCCTTAGGTCTCTCTACCTTGGGGTCCAGCCAGCTCTGTGCAGACTGTGGGCTACTGAGGAGTAGAAATCTGTTCCCTCATGGTTCACTCAGCCCCAAGGACAAAAAAGGCAAGACCAAGTTCCGTCTCAACCAACTTCCCCTTTTTCAGTTCAGGCCAGCGTCATTCCTCACCTCCTCATCTGCCCCACTGGTCTGGAACGTTACCCTTACTCATTCCTCGCCTCCAGCCCCCACAGCGCATCAGGCCCAGACTGTGCTCAGTGATGTCTTGGGGTGATGCTCAGCTTTTTCACTTCCTCCTCATTCTCAGTGGCTCAGCCCAAATCCTTCACAGTACCTACAACTTTCCTCCTCTCTGGTCCCTCCTGACCCTGTCAGCCTGTATGCCCGTGTCTTACAGGTCTTTCTCAAGGGCTGCTCTCACTCCATACAGCCCTCCTTACGATCACTGGCTCCCTGCTTCCCTCCTCCTCCACTTGAAACTCATCAGGCCCATCTTTAAGCCCTACCATCAGTCTGATCCATTCCCCCTATTTGTCTCATCTTGTAGCTCCCCGAAGTTCAACTTCCGTGAGGGTCAGTGTGGTCCCCCACTAGTGACTTGCTTTGCTGCTCCTGTCCTCCGCTTTTCTGGACTAGCCACCCCTAGAACCAAATTCTATCCATGGCTCATATGTGACATGCCATAGAAGGTTAAGCAAGAGGTCACTGCTAGGCCAGGGGCCAGGAACAGACCCTCAGTCAGGTAACCAACTGGGTGTGAATTTAGCTCTGTCATCAGTGAGCTGTGAGACTTCAAGCAAGACATTTTTCTCCAAGCCTCAGTTTCCACATCTGCAAAATGAAATAACAATAACAACTACATTAGAAGGTTTCAGTTGGTGCTGCCTTAGTGCATATATGTGGCGAATAGCCCATGTTCCTGACTTTATTTTTTTTTTTTTTTGAGGACTTTCTATCAAATTTATTACCAAAACTGCCTTTTACTTCAGTACAGGAAAGGGCTTGTCTGAATGACAATAAGCTATCAATCCAGAAAGTATGCATGTGGACACAGGTTTATATATTGATGAGAGTAATTTTATTTTATTTTATTTTATTTTTTGCTGTGTAGGGATGTTCCTGACTTTAAATGGCATCTCTATGCCAATGACTCCCAAATTTCTCTCACCAACTGCCTACTCCACGCGTTGAACAGGCATCGCCCACCCACCAAGTCTGAAGCTGGATTTCTGATTCCCTCCACCCCCACACCAGCTCCTCCCCCGTTCTTTACCAGCCCCTTCCTTCCAGTTGCTAGAGCCAGAAACCAGGGTGCCATCTTGACGCCTCTTTCTCTCACCCCCACTTCCCATCTGCCTTCAGCACCCATCCAGAGCCCATCATCTCTCCCCTCCGCTGCCTCCCGGCAGTCTCCTGCCTCCATCCTTGCCCCTGCAATCTCTTCTCGGCGTGGTGGCCACAGGGCACTGGAGTGTGCTCTGTTCATAACACCCGTGGCTCTCCATCGCACTCAGAGGAAAAGCCAAAGACCCTACAGTGACCTGGAGACCCTATATGCTCTTCCCCCCGCCCTTTCCCTTCCTGCTTCGCCTGGGCCACTCTGGCCTCCTCACTGTGCCTCAACCACCCAGGCACATGCTCACCTTTGATGCTCGCACATTCTGTCCTTTCAGCCTAGAATGTTCTTTCCCTGGGTACCTGTGTGACTCGCTTTTTCACCTCCTGCAAATCTTTGCTTCAATGTCACCTTTCAATAGAACCCACCCTATTTAAGATCGCAACCTCCCCACCTCTTCCTCCGCTCTAGTTTTTCTTTCTTGCTCTAATACCTACCACTCTTTACTATATTTGCTTATTCTGTCTGCTGTTTGTTGCCTGCCTCCCACCTGCACGGAATGTAGCTCCATGGGACAGAGGCCTTTGTCCCTTCCGTTCACTGAAGCATATTCCCTGGCACATGGCAGACCCTGCATTCCTGCATGTTGGTTCCGTGAGTGGGTGCATCAGTGGCTGGTATTGCTCCTGAAACTGAGTCCGTAAACCCTTCTCATTGAGCCTCATTCTTACCGTTGTTCTTGTCTCCATCCCTCTCGAGCCTGGGCTTCAGGACTCCATCTGGGCTCCCCCTCCAGGCCTGTAAACCAGTTCCTTTCACTCACTGCTAGAGTCCAACTCTCTTTCCTGGGGCCATTTCTCCAAGTTATTTCACAGGCAGGCCTTGGCCTCCCCACCCACTGGGACAATTCAGGCTGCCGAGTGACCAAGGGACCAGTTCAAGGCTCATCCCTCAGGGTGCAAAGCAGACCCTTCCTGTAGAAGTCAGAAGTCCGCTGCAGCCTGCCTTGGGGGCGGGGGAGGGGGGCCCTTCCTGCCACCGCGAACCCTCTGTGCTCCCAGGAAGGTGTTTTCAGCACCAGGGTCAGCGCTAAGAGCCTGGCCCCCGGGAAAGGAGACTATGGAACCCTTTCTAAGGAGCCTGTGGATCTGGCCTTTTTAAAAGACTTGGGGATCCCCCCGCCCCATTCCCTTCCAACCTCAGCCACTGCAGAAAAGCCAGCAAGGGAAGGGCCATCAGCATTTGGCGACTTAACATGTGGCGCAGTCCTACCAAGATCATGGCTCTCCCAGGGGCGCTGAGGGTGCAGGCTGCTGCTGAGCAGGGTCCATCTAGACTGGGGAAGCAGGGGCCCCCAGGGGAGACTCAGGCCCCCCACCGTTTCTAGAGAGAAGCAGGCATCTCAGTAGCCTCTCGGCCAGGGCCAGTCGGCTGTGGCTTGTCCTTCCACACGCAGGGCCTTCCCCCTCAGCCCCACTGGCTTGCCCCAGGGTCCTCCCTCCTTCTTGCCTTGCCCTCCTCCTTTCAGATCTCCCGACTCCTTGCTTTTTTATTTTTCAGTGAAACTAAAGCTGTCTAATCTAGCTCCACAAATGATTTGGTGTTTTGATTGGGATCACTTTGAATGTATAGATTTACGTAGGGAGCTGGTCGCCTTTCCCCTCCATTTTCTATCTACTCCTTGGAGTCCTTCTCACCATCCAATCCCTCCTCCCCCAGCCAGCGCCTCCTCCTTCCTGCCCTCCCCATGGGCCGCAGTCTGGGGAGCGGGTGCTCAGCTCTCTGCATTGGGTTCATTAAGGATGTGCTCCCGAGGGAGATGGGTGTGGAGTGGGAGCGTGAGGGTGGGGAAGGGATGGCAGCCCGGCAAAGGTGTGACTTCAGGCAACGTCCCAGGAGGTAGCTTCCGCCTGACCACACGGGGGCGCCTGAGTTCAGGTTAGAAGTGAAAGCAGCTGAAGGGAGTGGGGCTCTGCGTGGGGCACCAGCATTGTTATTCACACCAGGTACCCACCACCAGGTGGAGAGGTAACCACCACCCACTGAGGTCCCTCCTCATCCATCCCTCCGTGGACTAATGGAAACTGAACTAACTGGGCGTTCATTAGCCCCATGCGTTTCTTCATAGCTTACTAACAAATGCGTGTATGTCCTTAAACATATATAGCAGTGTTTATGCGTGTTTTTAAGCCTTATATTAATACTAGAGGCCCAATGCATGAAATTCTTGCAAGGGGCTCGGCCCTCACACCCGCAGCTTCATTCGGAAGGTCATCCAGAAGGACTTCTGGAAGGATGTCCGGTCTAATTAGCATAGTATGCTAATATTATTATAGATTATCCTACTGTGTCTGGACATCCACATCTAGCCGTGTTGAACTTGAGAGTCACGTGTGTTGACAGGTGCCCATGTATTTTTTTCTTTTCACCATGGTGAGCTAGTCCATACAATACTATTGATTATATAGTTATAATAATGATATAATTATATAATATACTACTATATAATGTAATTATGCCACAATTAACAGAAAAGAATGGGGTCTCTGGAGTTGGACTGCCTGCTGACTTAGTCACTTACTAGCTCTGTGACTTTGGGTAAAAATATTTCATCTCTCTGTGCGTCGGGACTTCCACCTGGAATATAGGACTCGGATTAGCAGGGTTTATCTTACAGCTGGGACTGAAATTAAATGAGAAAATTCTTTCAAAGTCTCACAGGGGTGTGGGACGGGGACTGTGAGCTTCGCAAGGAGCGGACACTGTCCCCAGAGCACTTGATCCAGTGCAGGCTTCCTGGGTGGGGAGGGGGGGGGGGTCCAGGCTTGGCCTGGGAGCAATTTTTGGACCAGGCTGTGATGGTGAAGGGTCAGAGGGGTTCAGAGGTGATGTGGACACATCTGTACAGATGACCACTTTTAGTCTCTGACAGCCCTTTGAGGGAGTTAAGTATTTTTCACCAGGATATGCCTTGGAATGCAGGCCCCCACATGGGTGGGTGGGCTTCCCATAAATTAGAAAGCCCTGGGAGACAGACGCCAGGTCGCCCGTGCCAATGGACATAGTGGCCTTTCCCCTCTTTGACTACCTCCCAGGACACGTGGTGGTCATGGGGGCACAAAGGGGAATGAGAGACACACATGCCTGCCCTCGCGGATCTACGGAAGCGCAGTGAAACAAGCAGGTATAGCTGAGTGGCCTGAGGGATTTGCTAGGCACAGAGGGGGTGAGTCTCAATAGCAGAGAATCTTCATTAGACTAAGAAGTCAGGGAAGGCCTCCCGGAGGAAGCGACCTCTAAGCTGATGAGTAGGAGTTGGCCAGGAGAACAGTAAAGGGAGAAGTTATTCCAACAGGGGAACAGCTCGTACAATGGCTCAGAGGTGCGAGAGAGAAGGTTGACTTGAGAATATAAGAAAATGTGTGGCCAAAAGTGTTGGGGAGTGAGAACAGGGGGACCAGCAAGGAGAAACGAGGCTGGAGCCAGAGAACCAATGGAAATCCTCCAGGAAAACAACGACAGAAAGTGCACATGTCATCTGTGCAAAAATGCCAGATTCCTGTGCCAACAGGCCCAGGTTACCCTGGTCAGGCTTCTGGGCTTAGGGGGTAAATGAAAGACTGGTTGATCCAGACCATCTGGCAAACGGCTGGTGCTCGGTACTGTCCATATTCCCCCGATTTACTTCCTTGTCTGCTAAAGTGAGCAGCGGCATATCTGAGCCATCAGAACGCCTGAACGCCAACGTGGTTCAGAGAAACTACAAAGTGTTTCTTCTTTCCAACCCCATTCAGTGAGAAGTCCACGTCAACCCACAGACAGCTAGCCAAGCTAAGGCTGACCTCGATTCCGTCTGCAAAGAGAGCGCATGCAGAGGGCCCAGGTACATCATGGAAAGCCCATGTATCCCAGGTGCGGAATGTTTCCGAGCCTTTTATCAGCATCCTGCAGGTCCTGGCGGGTCATTCCTACTGCGTCCAGGAAACAGCACACTTTTTCTTCCTGGTGGCTCCATCCGTCAGGATAGGCGAGCTTATACTGCAATACCAGCTCACCTCAGATTCCCCGGGGCTTAAAACCACAAGGTTGGTTGTTGTCCACGGAGATTAGCTGAGGCTCTTTCCGTGGCTGGAGGCCGGAGTCACATTCACTGGGGAACTCTAGATAATGGTGCTATCATTTTCTGGCATGTGGCCAGGGGCTGGGCCTGAGGGACCAAGGTTTTCTCACTTTTCTCAATTAAAGGTGGAATGTTGTGACACACGTTATTTCCACTCCCAGCTCACCGGCCAGAAGTGGTCATTAGGCCACCACCACCCCTCCCCTCCCCGCCAAGGGAGGGGCACCCTTCCTCCGTGCCCAGAGGGCAGGAAGCCAGAAATTCTCAGGAACCCTGACTACTGCAGTCTCCCAGGATCTGAAAACTCATCAGCTTTCCGTTCTGTCCAAGTCTAAGAGTCAGACGTCGTGCTGGTCTGGTTTTAAGGAACCAGGACTCGAGAGTTTTGACCTTGCCAAGTTCAAAAGCAATTTAGAAGGAAAAGTTACATGGACTTGAACAGCAACTGTTAGCTTAGGGGGAAAAAATATACAAATTATTCTTTTTTAAAAAAATATATTTTATTGATTTTTTACAGAGAGGAAGGGAGAGGGATAGAGAGTCAGAAACATCGATGAGAGAGTAACATCGATCAGCTGCCTCCTGCACACCCCGCACTGGGGTTGTGCCCGCAACCAAGGTACATGCCCTTGACCGGAATCGAACCTGGGACCTTTCAGTCTGCAGGCTGACGCTCTATCCACTGAGCCACACCGGCCAGGGCTACAAATTATTCTTATCTGCCTAATGACACTAGGACATGTTTTCACCCTACTTTACTGAAAACTAAGACGACTGCGTTTCTTTATAGAAGTCCTATAATTCTATAGTCTCGTTCGGATATCCATTAACAAAAGCCAATGGGACTGGGATGTTTCAAACCCTCTGTAAATAACTATTGCACAGTCGGAGGTTCTATTTACCCAGAGCTCGCCAGCGACATGTCCTTTTTCTAAGTGTTTAGCAAGGATTATCTCATGACGTCCTCACCCACGAGGTAAGCTGTTACTATTCCCACTCTACAGAGGTGAATGAAGACTGAGGCCCAGAGGGGTTAAGCAACTTGCCCAAAGTCACACAGCCAGACAGCCCCATGCTCTATTCCCTTCCTGTTTGCTAAAAGCAGATACTTGCTACAAACAACTCCAGTCTGTCCTCTGGGGGCAGCAGATCCCTTGTAGGTGGGAGAGGGGCCTCTCTTCCAAAACATGACCAGCTCTGAAATTCTCCCGGCTGCAGAGGCAGCACCTCCCCCCAGAGGTGAGTCTGGCTGCTGACGCTTGCAGGAAAAGCCAGCCTGGCACCAGATCTTTTTTTAAACCCCAGCAGCCGAAACAGTATCCAAGAAAGCACGTGACTGAACAGAAGCGAATGAGGCCTGTGTTGTCGAACACCCGGGAACAACAAGGCATGTGCATACACACACACACACACACACACACACGCACGCACACACACACACACACGCACACACACACACATACGCACACACCGTGGCTCCCAGCACCTCTTATCCAGCTTCATGCTGGAAATTCCCGGCTATTCATGTCTTTGTTTTTTTTCTGTCTGGCCTCACCCTTTCTGGGGAATGTACACAGAACACGAGGGTGGGGTGGGGTGGGGTGGGGCGGAGGGTACTAATGGCAAAGGGCAGAGAATGAAAAGGCTGTAGGGCACTGCTGCCGAAGGGACTGTACGCCGTGGGCAGGTGGGAGTGGGGTGGCCTGGTGCAGGGGCTCTAACACCTTGGCTAGGCACCAGATCTCCTAATGTGGAGGGCAGTGCAGGGCGGAGGCAGGGAGAGAGAAGAGGGAAAAGGTGGGGACGGAGGCAATAGCTTGAAGGTGCAGATCCCCAGCCCGCCCCGCCCTGGAGTCTGAGTGCAGTAGGTCTGAAATGGGACTCAGGGGGTCTGTGCTTTTTTTTTTTTTTTTTTTTTTTAATATATTTTTACTGATTTCAGAGAGGAAAGGAGAGGAAGAGAGAGATAGGGGTCTGTACTTTGAGGAATCAGTGGCTCCCACTTTCAGAAACAGTGATGAAGATTCCAGGTCTGAAGGAAGACTTCGGGTCACATTGTTATGGGAGAAAAACATGCCCCGTCTTTCCCCGTTGCTAGTGGGAGTGAGGTTCTTGGGGTGCCGCTGGAAGAAGCCTTCCTGGGGGTCCCCGTGGGGGATGAGATTTGGGAGAAAGCTTTGTTTCCGTGGAATGACGCCCCTGGGTTTCCAAAGGCCCATTGCCCTTGGTCCAGTCCTGGAAGTGCCACCGGCGTTTCAGTGGCGCTGAAGCAACGCCAGGGCCCAGTTTCCTTGCCGTGTGGGAGCCGGGGCCAGTCCAGCATCAGGCCAGTTACCGCCTATTAGTGCGTTGTTGTGGGGTCCATATGGCCGTGGGCCGTGTGGGCAAATGCAGGGAAGCAGGAGCAAAAGAGCTCACAAGAGAGCAAACTCCTTTGTTTGGGGGGGCTGAGTATTGAGGGCTTGCAGTGGCCTCTGCTCCAGGTGACTGGCAGTAAGCCCTCTGCCACCCCAACTTTCCTGGGCATGTGTTTATCTTCCCTTTGCCCAGTCCCCTCCCCCCCAGGGAACATGCCTATGATGTCTGGCCTTCCCTCCGCTCCTTTCCTATTATTAATAACTAGCTAATTATAATGCTGTCAATATCCTGGCCCAGCTGCGGACAGGCTGTGTGACCTTTGGGCAAGGTGCATATCTTTGCAGAGCTTTACTTCAGTCATCGGTAAGATGGGGCCCCTCATGCAAAAAGAATTCAGCACAGCCCACCTGGTGTGGGCTGGATGTTGACCTATGAACCAGGAGGTCATGGTTCGATTTCTGGTCAGGGCACGTGCCCAGGTTGTGGGCTCGATCCCCAGTAGAGGGTGTGCAGGAGGCAGCTGATCAATGATTCTCTCTCACCATTGATGTTTCTACCTTTCCCTCTCCTTTCCACTCAGAAATCAATTAAAAATATTAAAAAAAAAAAAAAAAGAATTTAGGCCGAGACCGGTTTGGCTCAGTGGATAGAGCGTCGGCCTGCGGACTGAAGGGTCCCGGGTTCGATTCCGGTCAAGGGCATGTACCTTGGTTGCAGGCACATCCTCAGTGGGGGGTGTGCAGGAGGCAGCTGATCGATGTTTCTCTCTCATCGATGTTTCTAGCTCTCTATCCCTCTCCCTTCCTCTCTGTGAAATATCAATAAAATATATTTAAAAAAAAAAAAAAGAATTTAGGACATTGGCTGGCCCATGGTAAACAGGAAACAAACAATGGCTATTATTATTATTATTATTATTAATCTCAGAGCAAAGATTTCAGAGGCCCCCAAGTCTCTATCAAACTCTGCGTTAATTGTGGAAATTGTGTCAGCTAAAGTTTAGCTCTGTAACTAAAAGAGAAAACAAATCACAAATGGGACTGGGATGTTTCAAACCCTGGGGAAGGGACTGAGCCAGAACAGAGGGCACACTCCCCCGAGCCAGCCTCTTCCTTAAGCAACTGATAAGACAGGGACAAATATGTTCATTTCAGAGCCTCTGTTGGTGTTTCATGTTGCTGGGAGCGTGATGTTGGGGAGCGGTTGAGGGGGCTGGAACCCTGCCTCGGGCAGAGCTCCTTCTGGGGGTGGGAGTGGGCAGAGCAGGTGGGATGTCTTTGGGGTGGAGGGGATGGTAGAGACCTAGAACCACCCCGGCCGGCCCCATCTCAAGGGGCAGCTGCTGTTTAGGCTCCGCCCCAGTTACCGTCCGTTAGGCCATTGTGTGGAGGGCAGACCTTCTGAGTCATCTGAGAGAAGGTAGAAAACTCTGTTTAAGTGTGTAATTTCCAGATTCTTGCATGTTGCCTCTACTTTTAATTTCCTTTTAATTTTTTCAATTGATTTCAGAGTGGAAGGGAGAGGGAGAAAGGGATAGAAACATCAATGAAGAGAGAATCATGGATCAGCTGCGTCCTGCACGCCCCTTACTGGGGATCACGTGCCCTGACTGGGAATGGAACCATGACCTCTTGGTTCATAGGTTGATGCTCAACCACTGAGCCACACTGGCAGGACTCTAAGTATTAAAAACATCATGTGGACATAGGATCAGAGATGCCATTGACTGTAAGACATTCTGATATTTAACGAACTAATAAAGCAAGAGAGACCTGTTCATTAAATTATGACAAGCCATTGACTCTAGGACTAATCTTAATCCCAGAGGTGTCCCGATGGGAAAGAATGTGCGTCTCGGGACCCATGGAACACTGTGTATCAAGAGGCTGGAGTCGGCCTGGGGCACCTCGTGCAGTTTCCAACTTACACAACTGTTCACGGCAGCGCCTATGACGCCACCCAGGTCACTAGGATGGCGGTTCCGTAGGCATGTGGCCGGGGCGGGGGGGCAGGGGGCAGCCTCGTCATGGATTCTGATTCCTGCCAGGGATGGGAGCCACGGGAGGGGCCTCACACCTGCCTTTGCACAGGCACAGACAGGTGAAGGCTCTGCCCAGCACCACACAGCTGCGCAGAGCAGAGCCAGGCCAGGGCTCCACCCTCCTCACCCCTGCCCCCATCGCCCCTTCCGGGGCTGACTGTAAAAGTGCCTGCCGCTGTGCCCCATGGGGACTGAAGACAGGGGTCTCGGTGACTGCCCAGGGAGACTTGTCCCCTCCCCTGTGCCATCCCTGCTGAGGCTCTAAGCCCTCCCTCACCCCCTAGAAAAAGCACCTTGATTTGATCCACAAGACTTTCCCATTTTATTAGTAAAGTACAAAATGGCACAGACATTGGTGATGGGTTGGAAAAGCAAGAGGATCAGCCATCTCCTTCTAAAGTCCTCCCCAAATTGTCCTTGTCCATGTCCCTTGGCAGGGAGCTAACCACGTCCGTGGGAAGGGGGCCAGCTGCTTTCTGACAAAGGAGGGGAACCCATCATGGGTGCCCCACCCCTTGAAGGCTCCCAGCTGGGAGGAGCCCGTAAAAGTGCATTCAGACCTGCTGTTCTCCCAAAAGTGCCCCCCACTCAAGCCAGGCCCAAAGAGGGGGTGCCATGTCCAACAGCAGGGTGCGGGCGGGCCCGGCCCTCTCCTTGTGGACCAGAGCTGTGCCTGCTCCCTCTGAGCGTCCATCATAAAGGAATGTGTCACCTGTACCCGGAGGGAGCCCCACCCCTGGGAGGCTTCTCAGGTGGAGGGCAAGGGTCAGTCTTGGGGACAATCAGAGGGAGATGGGGAGCTGCCATCAGGGACCCCAAGGAGGGGGTGGGGGCTGCAGGTCCAGCTCTGGGTGGGGTGCTGGCCAGCCACAGCTGCCAGCCTCACCCAGGCCTGCCTGCATCCTCAGCAGCCAAAAGGAACCCCTTACCACCCCCCCCCCACATACAACTTCCCTCCCCCCTCGGGTCCCTCCCCACAGGGCAGAGTTCCTTTCAGAAATAAACACGGAACCTCAGGTGTCAGCAGTGGATTCTGAGCTCGTGGGAAACGTCACGGACATTCCTGGCCCTGCCTGCCATGGGGGCAAAGGTGAGCGTGCACACAGGGAGCCAGAGAGGTGGCTGGGAGCCCGGGCTGCAGGTAGAAGGACCAAACGCTGGACCCGAGTCCCTAACAGGGAGTGTGGCTGCTCCCTGCAATTTCTCCCTGGACCCTGCCCTCCCCCCCCCCCCTGCCCGCCCCTCGCCCCCAGGCAGTGCCTCAGCCTTCCCCGGAGCCTGCAGGCTCCCCTCCTCCTTCAGCCTGTCACATGTCACCAGGGCCATCTCAGTGTCCCTGAACGCCTGGTGGACACAGAGAGGGGCTGTTCTCCAAGTCAGGAAGGGGCCTTTAAAATTGGTCTCCCCCCCGCCAAGTACCGCAGCCCAGCCCCCACTCTGGGGCCCACAGTGCCAACTCCTTCCAACAGGGCTGGGCTGGGCTGCCGGGCCCTCTGGGTGCCAGGGCGGTGCCTGCCTCACTGATGGGTGGAGACTGGCTAAGGTGCTCTGTTGATGACAGACTGTGAAGCTGTACTCAGGATCCGGGGACAGGGGTCTCTGGACCACTGAGTGATGCCCGTCGGGGTACAGGTTATTGCCACATATTGGCGGTCCCTCTTTCCTTTCACAGATGGGAAGCCGGAGGGGCGGATGCCTCAGCAGGTTGGTGGTGGGCTTGGGCCCAGAACCCTGGGCTTAACGCTCAGAGTCAATGTTCCCTCCCCGTGCAGCACAGACCGAGGAGGGAGGCAATCCAACCAACCGGCCAGGCGACTTCGTCTCAGGTTTCCATGGAGCCTAACGCAGCGGAGTCTCCGCCGAGAGCAGTGCCAACAGACACCACGCCCGTCGTCATGCAAGAAAAGACAGGTCCCCGCTAGGGCGTGGGCTCTGTACAGGGGGTGGGGGCTAGCACCGCAGGCGGCCGGGGTGACTGGCGACTGCAGCGGGACCACAGGACACGATGAGGTCGGAGGGAGTGTACAGAAGGGCCTGGCCCGAGGCTCATTTGGGAGAGGGATGACGTGGTACCTACATGGGGACACGGGCGGGGGGGCTGAGACTTCAATAAATAATTGTTCGTCGGGGCTGGGATGGTGTCAAAGGGACCCTTTAAGCAGCCAGCAGCAGAAGAGTTTTCCGACTTGGGGGCGTCGGGGTGAGTTTCGGAGGCCACCCCCTCTGCCTCCAGCAGGTCATGGATGGCCAAGGGGCCTCCTGCATCTGCCAGGAACTGGGGACAGTCCCACCTGGGGGGTCCTGCCTCCCTGCTTCCATCATCCCAGCTCGGGCCAGGCCCTTGAGGGAGGGGAGGAGTGAGGACGGGGGACCCCAGGCAGCTGTTTGAGTTGAATATCTGGACACAGGCAGGTGGGCCGCTCACACTGGCACCAGGACATAGGAGTTGCTGCCACAGCTGCGGGGGACGTAGCGAAGCCCCTCCACCATGTCCCCCACCGCGCTGCGGGGACAGCCCTGGAGCCTCTGATAGGTGAACATGGCCACCCCCAGGCAGAAGAGGAGGCCGAGGAAGGCCAGCAGCCCCACCGCCTGCCTCCGGGTGGCCTCCGGGTAGGTGATGGGAGTGGTGAGGATGCCCAGCCTCTGGGGGTCCTTGGGCGTGGGGGCCCAGCTGCCTGAGCTCACTGGCTCCCTGCTGGGGGCCACGGAGACATGGGGCCTGCTGCGGGGCCTGGTGACAGCATCTGTGTGAGCTGAACTGGACCCTAGAGGGTTCTCCGGCGTGAGGTCCTGCCCAGGGTCTGGGGCTGTGTGTGAAATGGTGGGGGCCTGTGGGGAGGGGGCCTGGGTAGAGGGGGTCTGGGAGGAGGGGGTATCGGTGGGGGCGGTCTGGATGGAGCCGGCCTGAGAGGGGAGGGCCTGGGTGGAGGGGGCCTGGGTGGAGGGGGTCTGGGTGGAGGGGGCCTGGGTGGAGGGGGCCTGGGTGGAGGGGGTATCGGTGCGGGGGGTCTGGATGGAGCCGGCCTGAGTCGGGAGGGCCTGGGTAGAGGGGGTCTGGGAGGAGGGGGCCTGGGTGGAGGGGGTCTGGGTGGAGGGGGCCTGGGTGGAGGGGACCTGGGTGGAGGCAGCTTCAGAGGCCTTCCCCTCAGCCCAGAGGTCCGCTGTAGGCTGGTAAGAGCTCTGCCAGGACGTGGCAGTGGTGGTGGCGGCGGCTGTGGTGGTGGCAGTGGTGGTGGCAGTGGTAGCGGCAGGGACGTTGAAAAGCTCAGTTCTCTCGGGCCCACCTGAAGGCACTCCATCCGGAGCCAGTGAGATGGTGGGGGACCTGGGTGGCTCTGGGGAAGTCCCCGAGGCCCTGTGTGCCTCCTGGCCGCTGCGTTCCTCTATGGCCGGGGGCTCTGAGGCGGGAGACCGGTCCATCCCCCTGGAGGCCGGGGCAGTCATGAGTCCGATCTGCTTCTCAAGGGAGGGAGCGGCCTTGCGGTCCAGATACTCCATGGCTTCCTGCACCCATTTCTCCTTGGGGTCCGCACAGAACGTTCTGCTCTTGATGGTTGTCAAGCTACAGGGAAAGAAGGCAGGGACCTGTGATGCCCAGGCGCCATGTGGAGTGGGGGTGCCACGCCAGTGCCTGCAGGCGAGCAGGCCGGCCGGAAGTCCTGCCTGGCCACTTACTACGACCCATGAGCTTAGCTGGGGTGCAGCAACCCCTGGAACTTCTGTGTCCTCGCCTGAGAAGTGGAACTATGATCCCTACTCTGTGGGTGACCAACCACTCAGTCAACGGGGGCTGAGGGGGTTCCCGAGATGCAGGCCTCTTCGTGAGAGTCCAGGCAAACGGGGACCAGTTGGCCACCCTGCTTTTGTCTTATTATAAAAAACAAAAATTATGTAAAACACTTGGCTAGGGCCCTGGCCGGCGTGCTCAGTGGTTAGAGCGTCGACCTGCAGGTCACAGGCTCAATTCCTGGTCAAGGGCATGTACCTTGGCTGCAGGTTCAATCCCCAACCGGAACCGCATGCTGGAGGCCAGTTGATGTGTCTCTCTCACATCGATGTTCCTCTCTCTCTCCCTCTCTCTCTCTCTCCCTCCCTCCCTCCCCGCTCCTCTCTTCCTTTCACTCTCTAAAAATCAATGGAAAAAACATCATCGGGTGAGGATTACCAAAATAAATCATGCTCTTCAGCCCTTCTTTTTCTTTCTTTCTTTCTTTTTTTAAAGAAAAAAATTAAGCAAACTAAAGAAAAACAAGGCCCCTGGCTCAGAGTAGATCGGTAACCGCTGAACATAATAACGATCTCACTAATATGGTTGTTGCCACTGAGGTGGGGGCTCTGGGCTGGGAGTCCTGGGTTGTTGGGGGCGGTGACAGGGGTTCTCTGCCGCCAGGTGAGTGACTGGCAAGCTCCCTGGTGGGACCTCCTCACCCTGGAAAGGAACCGATGTCACGGTGTCGTCTCCCTCTCCTCCCTCAGTAACAGGCTGCCCTCTGGACCTCTACCCTCTCTCCTAGTGTGTGTGTGTCTCGGCTTGAAAGGACACCTAGCAGCTACAGCCATGTACAGGGTGGCCTCGTTGGGACCCTGAGTGCCACCAAACCCTGAGCGTCCTCTGAAGCCCTGTGTGGCTGGCTCGCTGCCGGGACACGGCCCAGAGGTGACCGGGCCCTTGCTCCGTGTGTGGCCTGTGCCTCTCACCCCCCCTGCAAGGTGGCTGCCACGCTCATCCCTGTTTTGCAGAGAGAAAAATCAAGCCTCCTGGGTAACATAACCGCTCCCGGTCCAGCGTGCTGGACTCCACAGCTGTCCAGGAGGCCAGCGTGATCCTGTGCGGCCCCCAGGCTGAGACCCCCTCCCCGGTGCTTCCCGCGTCCCCTGTCCCTAGAAAACAGAAGCAAATATGTGGGGGAGCCCGGGGCAGCAAGCCTGGGGGGGCGGGGTAGAGAGGGCTCTTGAAGCAACTGCACACTCAGTGGGCTGGGTGGTCGATGGGAGCGCACGGCTTCCCCGAGCTGAGCCTGCATTTCAGAGGCCCACTGGCCACTCCTTTTTTAAAAATATATATTTTTATTGATTTCGGAAAGGAAGGGAGAGGGAGAGAGAGATAGAAGCATCAATGATGAGAGAGAATCATGGATTGGCTGCCTCCTGCACGCCCCCCATTGGGGATGGAGCCCGAAATCCGGGCCTGTACCCTGACTAGGAATCAGACCGTGGTTACCCTGGTTCATAGGGTAACGCTCAACCACTGAGCCAGTCCAGCAGGGCCCACTTCTTGCTGGCAGACCTCTGGGTCCTACTGTGTTGCTTTAGGGCCCAAAGTCCTGAAGAAAGGCCTCCGGGGTGGGCCACTGGGCAGTGCCCAAGAGGACCCCAGAGGAGCAAGCAGCCAAGGTGGCCAGGGGTCCCCACGGCCGAGCAGAGCTGGCTTGGCTGGAGCCTGCCCGAAGTCTCATAGAGATCCTGCTTCCTCGTCTGTCACATGGAGATGCCAATCTTATCGTCACAGCTTCTGGGCACCCTCCCAAGCACGTTAGTTACATTCTCTCCTTTCATCCTCCCAACCACCCACCTTGCAGCGGGCAGGCGCCGTGACCAGGGCCACCAGCTGCAAGTGGCCAAGCCAGGATTTGCCCACACCTGTTGGATCCCGGAGCCTGCACTTTGAGACACCCACGCGTTACCTCCCCATGAAACCCAGCAGGCTCTAGAGCTGCACAGAACCTTCTCTGGCCCAGGAGAAGTGACCCTTCGTGGCTGCTCCGGGCCACAGGCCATGCAGGAAGCCGCTCCCCACCTTGCTTGTGGCGCGGATATTAAAGTCAATGAGGGGGCAAGCAGGCCAGCAGCAGGGGAGCATTTGCTGAGGCCCTTGGCCAGAAGCCCGGGTGGGGCTGGGAGGAGGTGGACATGCATTATCGGAGGTCTGGGGCCGTCCCCAGGGCCTGACAGGGATGCAGAGGCGGAGAGGGTGGTACCTACATGATGGCGGGTTTGCCGCAAGACGCTTCCCTTCGTCGATAGCTGGCTAGGCGTCCCAGGGGGATCTTCGAGGTCATTGCGCTGCATGTGTCGTTGCATTTGCTCACACCGTGGTGCTGTCCTGAGCCCACAGAGGCCCCCAGTCAGCAGGGCTGTCCAGGGGCATCTGGCTTCTCACCCCCATGGCAGTAGGTCCCAGCCACATGGCCCAAGTGCCAGCGCCTTGCACACCTGGCTTTCAAGGCCCTTGACCTCAGCTCCCCATCCTGCCCCTCCCGTTCTGTCCGTCCCTGGTCAAACCTCTCCATGCCTCAGTTTCCCCACCTGTAAAATAGGGACAATGATAGTATCTACCTCACAGGGTAAGGCCCTTCTTGCCCAGCACATAGTAAGTGTTTAACTGTAAGAATTAAGTTGCTATAATTGGTCTGTTGTAAACAGAGTGGCTGAGTCTGAGAGTGACAGGGATCTGCCTGAGGTCACACAGCCAGGAAGTGATAGGACAGGCTCTCCTACCAGGCCTGGCCCCCATCATGCTCCTGGGCCTGTGGTGTTGCCCATGCACCACTCCTGTTGCCTTTACTCCAGTAAGTCACCTGCTCAGCTATCACCTCCCCCCATACACACACACCCTATCCCTCCCTCTCAAGCTGTCCATATTCATGGATCTTCATGGCCTCTGAGACACACCCAGCCCTCTTGCCATTCACATCTCATGTGCCTATCTGTGACATGTTCACACATACACACATACACACCAACAAACACAATGGCATATCTATAATAATAAAAGCATAATATGCTAATCAGAGCAGACAGCTGGATGACCTTCAGGATGTCCTTCTGGATGACCTTCCGTACGAAGCCGGAGCTGCAAGAGCCGAGGCAAGCCACCGCAGCTGCGAGGGCCAACACCCTTGCACGAATTTCATGCATCGGGCCTCTAGTCCTATATAATAAAAGGCTAATATGCAAATCGACCAAATGGCAGAACGACCGGTCACTATGACGCACACTGACCACCAGGGGGCAGACGCTCAATGCAGGAGCTGCCCCCCTGGTGGTCAGTGCACTCCCACAGGGGCAGGTCAGCTTGGCCAGAAGCCGGCCTCATGGCTGGCGAGCGCAGAGATGGTGGCGGGAGCCTCTCCCGCCTCTGCAGCAGGCAGCGCTAAGGATGTCTGACTGCGGGCCTAAGCCATTAGTCGGACATCCCCCAAGGGCTCCTGGACTGCAAGAGGGTGCAGGCTGAGCTAAGGCAACCCCCACCCCACCCCCGAGTGCATGAATTTTGTGTGCTGGGCCTCTAGTACACACACACACACACACACACACACACACACACATAAAGGCATACATACAACCTGGCACATGTAGCAGATAATATAACAAAACATTTTAAATGTGTAAGTACAACCACCTCTAAGAACAGTGGGGAGGGGTCTGCTGAGTAGACCATCCTTTGTTCTGTCATTAAGAACCAGGTGGTCCTGGCTGGGGTGCCTCCTATAAACCAGAAGGTCGGGGTTCGATTCCGGTCAGGGCACATGCCAGGTTGGTGGACTCGATCCCCGGTACGGGGCGTGCAGCAGGCAGCCGATTGATGTTTCTCTCTCACATGGAAGTTCCTTTCTCTCTGAGGAAGGAGGTGCCTGGGGTGGCAGCAGACTTGGGGAAGCAGGGGTCTGCAGATGGCTGGCTACTAACCACATGGAGTCAGAGAGAAACCCCCAGACAGGATGAGGGTGACTCAACAGACACTTGAGAACTCAAATATTTTATATAAAACATTTGAAGTGGTTTGCATTGCAATCCCCCTTCCCCTAACCCCCCTCCCTGCTAAAACCTTCAGTAAAATGTCTTTGTTTGGTGTAAGCTGGGCAGGGGTATGTGAAAAATGAGGAAGAGGCTGAGTTTCAGTTCTGGGTTAAGGTCATATGCAGCAGAAGCAAGACCCTGGAAGGTTTTGCAAAAATGCAGAGCCAGGGCTTCCACACAGCGGAGTAGAGAGAGCAGCTGATCTTGTCTAACGCTGCAGGGCCCTGCAGGCCCCCGCTGGTGCCTGGGCTCCACCAAAACACACATTGCTCATGCACAGGTACATGTATGTGGACATGCAAACATGCACTCGGGTGGAGAGTGAGGAGGGGGCGGGCTCCCAGCAGCTGCTCCCTGAGTCATGGGCTGGTTGCCTTTCTCTCTTGGGAAAGTCCCCTGGCTGCCTTGTCTCCCTCCTTCTCCCCCAGCAGGACCTCGAGCCACCCAGCTGCAGTGTCCCCAGGTCCTGGTGAGCCGAGCCAGGAGGCAGCTCCCTGGACTGGCCTGGCAGGTGTCAGGGAAAAGCCGTGTGAGGACAAGCCTTAGAGGCACCTCCTCCAAGAAGCTTCCAAATATACCCCAGTGGTGCGGAGGGTTACACGAGGGAAAGACCACTCCCTGCTACAAGTGATCTGGGAGGCTTCTTGGAGGAGGTGCCTCTAAGGCTTGTCCTCACACCTCCCTGGGAAAAGCCGCAGAGAAAAGGTGCCCCTGGGTGACCTGGAGCCAGGGGGCAGCTGCCCAGTGGGCAGGAGGGAGAAGCTAGTAAGGTCAGTTCGCTCTCTGGACTCAAGTTCCCTGGAGGGGGAAGGCCACTGTCCACCTCGGGGGTTTTAAGGAGCCACAAAGTCAGCCTGTCCCCACAGCCCCCACCCTCTGCACGGTGCCTGAATGCCCTTGGCCGGCTCTGCTCAAGGTCCTGCCCAGGGAAGGTTGGATGACTAATCCAGGAGCCTATTTCCTTCCTGGAACTGAAGTTTTCTCTCCTGTCGATGGAGGTAGTGCCTCCAGCCAGACAGGCATTTATGATCTGTCACATGAGTTTCAGGAAGGCAGGAGCTTGTCTGTCTTGTGTCATAATGTCTTCCAGCACAAAGTGGATACTCAATAAATATTCACCACATGAAATAATGCCTCAGTCCTCTTATCCCTCTACCATCTATCCATCCACCCATTTATCCATCCATCCATTCACCCATTTATCCATCCATCCATACATCCATCCATCCATCCATCCATTCACCCATTTATCCATCCATCCATCCATCCATCCATCCATCCATCCATCCATCCACCCATTTATCCATCCATCCATTCACCCATTTATCCATCCATCCATTCACCCATTTATCCATCCATCCATCCATCCATCCATCCATCCATCCATCCGTCCATCCACCCACCCATCCATCCATCCATCCACCCACCAATTTATCCGTCCATCCATCCATCCATCCATCCATCCATCCATCCATCCATCCATCCAATTATCTGCTCCCTCTTGTCAATCCTTTACTCATTCCACATCCACCCACATCTACCTCCCACCCATTCCTGCTTACCCCATCCATCCATCTACCCAGCCCCACTCACCCACCTACCACCTTCCATCTGCAGCTCCACCTCCTCTCATTTATCCACTCATTCATCCCTCATCAGCCCACTCACCTATCCTTCATCTATCCATCCATCCATGCCCTGATTCAGCCAACATTTGTTTGAATTACTTTTGAATATCTACAAAGACCCAGGTCCTCTGTCCTTAACCCTGAACTTTCTCCCACAGGTGCTGGTGCTGAGCTTGGAGAGATCACCTCAATCCCAATAAATGCTATCAGGTCACTGTGTGGACTCAACCAACAAATGCTAACCCTCCATCTTGCCGGGAATAGCGAGTTGAACAAAGCCCGCCGCTGCCTTCAGACAGCTCCTAGCCCGATGGACAGCTAAGACACACCCACGGATTACCAGAGAACTTCCTATTGGAGCACCTACTATGTGTCAGCCTGTGCTCAGCCCACGCACATCTGCTCTCATTAATTCTCAACCTCCCTGCCGAGGGTGTGTGGTTATCCCCATTTTACAGATGCAGAAGCTGAGAATCAGAGAGGCTAAATGACATGCCCGCGGCCACACAGCTGCGTAGTGCCAGATCCGGTTGTCTTCCCAGGTCCTAGACACCCCACTTTTCCAGGGTGAAACCCCAAGCTTCCAAATATACCCCGGTGGTGCTGAGGGTTACACGAGGGAGAGACCACTCTCTGCTACAAGGGATCTGGGAGGCTTCTTGGAGGAGGGGCCTCTAAGGCTTGTCCTCAAGGACTGCGAAGAGGCCACGGACAGGAAGAGGCAGGAATGTTCTGGGTCTCTGAGTGAGGTGATAGAGGGCTTGAGCCAACGCTAGGTGTGTGTCCTGGATGAGTCACTTGGGCTGTCCGAGCCTCGATTCCCTTGCCTGTGAAATGGGCACAATAAGACCCGCTTCGCAGGGTGGCTGTGAGAATAAAGCTTTTTCAATATCTGGACCCTCAGAGCAGGGTTTCCTCAACAGCAGACACCACTGACCTTTCGGACCAGGCAGTCCTCTGTCACGGGGCCATCCTGTGTCCTGTAGGGCCCATGGCGGCATCCCTGGCCTCTACCCTCTAGGTGGGAGCACCCCCCAATTTAGAACCACCAAAAACATCTCCAGAAATTGCCAGATATTCCCATGGGGGCAAACCCTCACTGAGGACCACTGCCCTGGCGATATCCACATGCCCTCTCCCCACCCCCGGCTGGCCTCCCTCAGTTCCCCCTTCTCAGGGAGGGTTCCCTGGCCTCTTACTTAAAATTTCAACACCCCACCCCCCTTTTTTTTTGAATCACTGCTTTTTTTCCCTTCTAACAGATCAAATGGTTTACTGATTTATTCTGGGTATTGTCTACCTTCACCAATCGATGTTCACGCCCCGAGGCCCGGGATCTTGGGCGATTTCATTCATTGATCTGGTCTCAGCACCAAGAACAGTGCCTGGCTCAGAGTAAGTGCCCAAGAAATATGTGTTGAATGAATCAGCAAAGTGCGCACAGAAGCACTGTGTGACATAGAACATCTCAACCCATGGAGATAGAGGCATTTTTATTTCAGTCCCACGGGGGCCTGGATCTGACACCCCGCATTTATCCTCCCCTGCCTTCCCCATCCGCCCCCCTCACCGCTAAGCAGGGGGGCGGACTGCAGCAGCTTCAAGCGGATTTTTTTTCTTTCTTTCTTTCTTGCTGGGGCTTGAGTGGGAGTGAATGCGTCAGGGCTCAGGGAGAAAATTTCTCTGACTTGTGTCTGCAGGTTTGTTATATAAAGCGGAGCTTCCTGCCTGCCACAGCCCCGCAAACCCTCACTTGGGAACTGACGTAGCTGCCTGCACCAGCAGAGCAGCAGCCACGAACGTCCCCCTCCCCATCCCCATCCCTCACCCCGCCCCTGGGGGCCTCTCTGGCTGTGGACCACCCCCTAGTCCTGCAGGGCTCCCAGGGGCCGCTTAGAGCCACACCTGTCAGTATGGGTAAGGACTCTAAGGGGGTCTGGCTGAATGCCATCTTTCCAGGAGGAGAAACGGAGGTTCAGAAAGGTCGAAATAATGCAAGCATCTCCCAGCAAAGTCAGGGACCAAGATTAGGACGGGAACCTGTGGTCCTGAAGCCCTAGGTTGCGAGGGAGAGCATCCAGGGTCCCCTCTCCGCCCACCTTGGAGCCTCCCCGCCGCCCCCCGCCCCCCGCTGTTATAAATAATCTTCCTCCCACTTCATCACAGCCTCAGGACGCAGAGGCAAAAACTCTGTCTGGAGATGCGGTGGCTGGGACCAAAGAGGGCAAGACCCCCTTCAGGTCACGGCAAAGCACCTCCATCTGACTCCCCCTCCCCAGGCTCACGATCCCCAAACACCTCGGGCTCTGGCCTCGGGCCCAGGAAGCAGGAAGCCAGCAACACTTGGCCTCCGCGGTGCTGCCACCTCCGCCACTTCCGCCACCCTCACCTGCCTCCTCCCTGTCCCGCTGGTGTGTTCCCCTGGAGGTGTTCTGGAAGCTAGAGGCTGGTTCTCATTCTCCCGGACTCGCTGTGTGTCCTAAGGCGGGCTGCCACCCTCTCTGAGCTTCGACCTGCCAGATGGCCTGGGTACTCCCCGAGGATGGGGCTGACTCAGGTGGTTCCCAGAGGCCGTGTGGCCACAGAGGCGGTGAGCATCATCCACGCTCCGTCCTGCACCCAGCCCACCGCCTCCTGCCCTACTTGCCGGCCATACCCTCAGGCCGGTTTCTCCACCCACCCTACTCGTGGCAGGTGGGATGGATGTAGCATGCCCTACCAGGTCCCAGGCTCCAGAAAGCAAGTGACTGGAGGTGCGCCTTACCTGGACCCTGCCTGGACCACCATTTTCTGAGCTGTGCTTGGAGGAGGAAGACGTACAATGGGGGAGATGGGGCTACAGACCACAGCAAGAGCGATGAGCTCACCCCATGAGCTGCAATGACCTTGACCTCCTCTGGTCCTGGGCCCCCGATTCCTAGGGTGGCCTTGACATCAGGGCAGGAGAAAGTCCCAACTGTGGTCTAGCCCAGGGCCAGGCTGCGGCTCAGGACTTCAAGTTATATATTAACCCTGGGTCCCACTGAGGCTCATACCGGCAGGAGCCACCTCCCGTGCTCGAGCCCGGGCCTCCTGATACCCACCTGGCCCCCTTGTATCTCCCACACCTCCCCCCCCCCCCCCCCCCCCCCCGCCTGGCGCTCCAAGCAGTAGCAGCCTTGCTCATTGAGCCAAATCTTTTCCTCATGGAGCCGCATCTCCGCGCCCACATCCTCCCCGCCCCCCCCCCCCCCCGCCCCGCACATTCCCCAGGCGGGCCTGCCACAGACCCCAGCCTCAGGTAGGAAGGGTCTGGTGACCTGATGTCAGGCCTGAGGGGCAGGCGTGGGGCTGGGGCCACCCCCTCCCTGTTCATGCTACGCCCACCCCACTCACCCTTCAGCAGCAGGACTAGATGGCAGAACACAGCCAAGCGGAGCAGCCAGGAGAGTGGATGAGAAGCCATGGCTGAGGGCAGGCGGGGTCCAGGCAGGGTCCCAGCGCGGGGACCAGGCTGGCACTGTCTCTAGCCGGAGGAGCTGGAGCTCCGGTGTTTCTAAGATCTAAGGAGATCTGCGCCTCTGCCTGTCTCCGCCTCCTGGCCCCCCTGCAGGCAGGCGGTGGGAGGGGAGAGGCAGGGAGCCAGATTCCACAGGATGTTGCCTTAGAAACAGAAGTCTTGGGGATCCTGGGCTGCTGCTCAGAATGGCTCCTCAAACCGGAACCTGCCCGGGAGGACTGCTCAGGTTCAAAGGGCCTTTTCTCTTCCCTTCTGCTGGTCACCTCCCTACCGGGAGCTGGACTCGCCCTTCGGTCTGGCCTGGGGCCCTGGCTCCTCCATGGACAATAAGCAAAGGGCAGGGGCCGAGGAATTGAGGGTGCTGGCTGCGAGCAAACCGGAAGGGACCAGACTGGCAGGGCCCTGGTGGACCTTTTTACGAATGGGGAAACTGAGGCATGCAGAAGTTAAGGAATTTCTTGAGGATCACCAGCCAGGAAGTGGGGGAGCCTGGATTTGCCCCAGTCCGTTGGCTCGGGGGTCTGAGCTCATGACCACCAGATGACCCCCTCCCCACGCCCGCTCCCCCCCATGTTGTGAACTGCTGTGAGGATTGAGTGAGTTTATGCCCATAAGGTGCTGGTTCAGAGCCTGGTATGAAACAGGCGTCAAAATGGCACTGCTTTCCTTTGTTCAGCCCTTGGGGTGTCTTCTGCCCGCTTCTGGCCCAGTTTTTCCTCCCATAAAATTGGAATGGTCACCCCACCCACCTCATCAGGGTGTTCAAGACTAACTGTGTGTAGCTTGGCCGGCCGGTGTGGCTCAGAGGTCGACCTGTGAACCAGGAGGTCACGGTTTGATTCCCACGCAGGGCCCATGCCCAGGTTTTGGGCTCAATCCCCAGCAGGAGGCATGCAAGAGGCGGCAGATCAACGATTCTCTCTCATTAATGTTTCTCTCTCTCTCTCCTTTCCTCTCTGAAATCAACACAAATATATTTTAAAAACGACAATGTTTCTCTCTCTCCACTCTCTCTAGAAATCAATGGAAAGAATATCCTCCGCTGAGGATTAAAAAAAAGAAAGAAAAGACTAACAGTATTTGGATTCAATCCAGACACAACAGCCAGGCTTTCAACTCAGCCAGACCTGTAGTCCAAGGGACTCCACCACCTGTGAGGGGTATTGCCTTGGGCAAGTGACTTAACCCATTTGAGCCTCAGCCTCCCCATCTGTGAAATGGGAGGTAATAGTCACCACATCAAATCAGCCGCTGGGGGCGTGAATACAACTACCGACTTCCACCGAGCGGCACACAGAAGCTACTCTTATTGAGCCCTGGTGTGTGCCTGGCATTGTGGTGGGCAAATCCACAAGCCAAAGTCCTTGCCCCAGGGAGCCCCCGCTCAGCAGTAGGAAGCAAGAGCAGGTGGTGAGGAAGGGAGAGCCTTTATTCTTATGGAGGCGGCAAAGAGGGCAGCGTGAGACAGGCGATGCTGCCCTCAGGAGGCCGAGGGCCGCGTTTTGCTCTCTCTCTTTCACATTGCCATCTGGAAAACTTTCAGACAATAAGGAAGAAATGGGACAGAGAACATATCTCTGCCACCTAAATTCAGTGAGTAGCATTTGGCCACATTTGCTTTGACTTTTTTCCATTTCGAAGTAAATTATGGATGCCTGAGACTTGGCCCTGAAATACATCAGCATGCATCTCCACAGTGTAAGGATAGTGCCTTTTATAAATATACTATTATCTACCCTAGCTGGTTTGGCTCAGTGGATAGAGCGTCGGCCTGTGGACTGAAGGGTCCCAGGTTCTATTCCAGTCAAGGGCATGTACCTTGGTTGCGGGCACATCCCCAGTAGGAGGTGTGCAGGAGGCAGCTAATCGATGTGTCTAACTCTCTATCCCTCTCCCTTCCTCTCTGTAAAAAATCAATAAAATATATTTAAAAAATAAATATACTATTATCTCACCCAAAAAATGAATAATAATTCCTGTCATGTAATTTTCAGTTAACATTAAATTTCTCCAGTTGTCCCCCAAATGTGTTTTATTGTTTCTTCTCTCTTCCTCTTTCCTCTTTTCCCTCCTGCCTCCTTCTCTCCCTCCCTCCCTTCCTTCTCTCTTCCTTTTTTTAAAGTTTTGAACCAGGACCAATCTAGGTTTATGCATAGCATAAAGTTATTTCTTTTCAGTCTACAATAGCCCTCCCAACACATTTTTCATGGCTTGACTTTCTGAAGATTCAAAGCCACTGTCCTATACGCTCTTCTCATTCTTAATTGCTCTAATTATGTCCTTGTGAAGTCATCTAAGTTGTTCCCCTAACCTCTGTATTTCCTGTAAACGGGGAGTTGGAGCCACGGGCTCGATTAGATCTCCGCCACTTTGGCAAGAATTCCTTATGAGTAATACTGGGTTCTTCACACAGCACCTCACATCGCCTCAGACATGTTATTCTCCTAACAGATTTCTGCTGGCGGGGTCTCCTTTGTGATCATAAGTAACTTACCTGTGTTGTGGGTCGAACCCTGGAGTCAGAATAAGACCACCGGAGGCTGCTGATGGATTAAAAAAAAGCAGGCAAGGATTGATTGAGCTGGCCAGGACGGCCACGAGAGCACCACACGCAGGTGGAGTCCACCCTCACGACCGCGCCGTTTCAGGTGTAGGCAGTCCTTTTAAAGGTCTAAACCACAGAAATTTTCCTTTGTTCTAAACGAGCCCCCAGCCACATCCTGCTGGACATCGGATTGGCATGTGGACCTATTTTGCGAAGGCAGATTGTACAGAAGCAGAATTGAGCAAAGTTAATAATCTCTAAAAGTTGTCTGCAGTTTCAACTCCTGGAGCTACTGAGTCAGTGGGAATCCATCTCCTGTGGTTCTGGTCCACAGGCCCAGGAAATAACCTTTGCGATGTGGGATGGATTTATGTGCTGGGGTAACTACCCTATTGTTTAAGCAAGTAAGTGTGTGTAGAAGCCAGAATAACAGGGTTAAAATTCAAACAGCAATTTTTACCCAAGTATAGTTGCTACCATACTTCATTCCCCACTGGTTTTATGTGTATGAGTCAAATCACGGACTCATCCTTATTAGTTAGGGGATTGTACTGCCCCCTAACTTTAAGTAGTTTGACTACATTAATTTTTCTAAACTATCTGCTTGGCACAATTAGTTTTCTATTTACTCATCCCACTTCCTTTAAGGGCATTCTCTGTTCTGTTCCTGCTCTCCTGTCCCCTAGCACATCTAGCCTCACTTAGCCCTGGACTTTCTCACTGGCTAGCAAAAATGTTCTTACAGTTACCAAGGCCCCTAGTACCATGGTCCCCATCAGTACTGTCATCACTGAAGTTCAGTTCCCCTCCTGCAGGCGTGGAGTCTCCTCCTGGCCTGTGTGGAGCCCAGGCTAGGGATTTCACTGGTGAGGCTGCTGGTTGCCAGGATCCAGGCCGTCTCCTGATGCAGGAGCTGGGAGTGGTGTAGCCAGGTCTGGACGCCGTCTACTGTAACAGCCGTGGGCGTGCTCAGGATAACAGTGTAGCGTCCCTTTTAGGTTGGGGTGAGTCCTAGGGCAGTGAACTTCTTTACCCACACCGAGTCCCCGGGCTGGAAGGGATGTATAGGGTCCGCGGTGGGCACTGGCAATGTGTTTCAAACAAGCTTATGGGTGGCTCTGTGGGTATATTGCAGAGCCTGTAAGGACTTGAGCAAGGAATGGTTATGAATTCTAGTTTTCAGTTTCTTCCTGACCCTGGGAAGGATGGGGGGAGGTCTACTATACATGATCTCAAAAAAAAGGGGGGAAAATCCCTCCCGGTAGAGGGTACACCTGGCCCACAAGAGGGCGAAGGTCAGGAGGTTGGTCCAGTTTTCACCGGTTCCTAGGACAAATTTAGTTAAATTCCTTTTTAGAGTCCTGCTCATGCCCATCCTGAACTTTGTGGCCGGTATGCACAATGGAGTTTCTAATTTATGCCTAAGGCTTGAGCTATACTTTGAGATCTACAAAGGCGGGCCATTCTCTGATCCTATGACTACTGGCAGCCCGAATCTAGGTATAATCTCCTGGAGTAATTTCTTGACTACTATAGAGGCAGTTTCTGTGCTAGTGGGGTATGCTTCAACCCAACCCGAGGAGGTGTCTGTGAGAACTGGCAGGTACTTGTACCCTGACGCTGGTGGCTTAATCTCTGTGAAATCAACCTCCCAATGCTCTCCTGGGGAGTTTCCCAGGGGCCCAAATTCCCAGGGGGACCCTCTTACCTTGCTTAGCATTGCACAGACAGTACTTCTAGTGACTATGCTTTTAATTACCTTATCTAAGCTTGGTATATAGCACCTGCCTCACAGAAGTTCAGAAGTCTTGGTGACGCCTAGGTGGGTAGCCTGGTGTAACTGGGCAACTAACGTCCGACCTAGAGCCTCTGGGACCAACAGTCTGTCATCTGTAGGGTCCACCAACCATGTGGTCCTTTGATGGCTTGCTTCTGTTCTGCCAATTCCTCCTCTTGTTTGGTGTAGGGGGGGTCTGCCGTAGGTCGGGGTCCGGCAGGGTTACTAAGACCTGTAAAGGCCCCACTGGTTTTTGGGCGGCTTCCTTGGCAGTTAGGTCTGCGGCTCTATTTCCTCCGGCTTCAGTTGTCTCCCTTTCTGAGGTCCTTTGCAGTGCACTATTGCAATTGCCCTTGGGAGCCAGATGGCCTCTAATAAGGCTAACATCTCTTCCCTATTTTTAATGTCCTTTCCGGCTGAAGTTGGTAACCCTCTTTCCCGGTGGATGGCACTGTGTCCCCATCGAAGGGCCTTGTCTGGTGATGATAGCGGGACATCTGTCAGGTCTGGGCGAGCCGTTTGTACTGCGTCTGTTACCTCTATGCAGTCATGAATGGGTTCCTCCGGATCATCATCTGGAAGCAGGCTGGCAGGGTTGATGGCCAGTGTCTTATGGAACCGAATACGGGGCTGGTCCAGGAGAAGAGCTTGGCACTGGGTGATCCTGGTGTTTGATATCCACCTCTCCGGAGCACCTCGAAGGAGGGCCTCCACAGCATGGGGTGTCGTCAGGGCTAGTTCCTGGCCCAGAGTCAGTTTATCTGCCTCCTTTACCAGCAATGCTGTGGCGGCCACTGCCCGGAGGCACGCTGGCCACCCTGCTGCCACGGGGTCTAGTCTCTTAGATAGGCCACAGGTCTCTTCCAGGGACCTAGAGTTTGAGTGAGAACCCCTTTGGCAATGCTCCTTACCTCACTCACGTAGAGGTGGAAGGGCTTCGTGACGTCTGGCAAGGCTAGGGCAGGTGCTGAGACGAGAGCCTTCTTTAGCTCCTCAAAGGCCCGTTGTTCCACTTCGGTCCAGTTCAGCGGACTTGCAATTGGACTACCACAGGAGCTTGATGACTTGCCAACCCTGGGGGGGGGTGGGGTTGTTTTCTGCCCAGACCATGGGATAGAGATGCTGTAACTCCTCCAAGTAGGTGGAGGCTTTATGTTCTTCCCCTAGCACCGCTTTTTCCATTTCCTGCAAGAGATATTCTTCTGAGAGAGAACAGGTTTAAAAGAATACAGGCAGGGGAGGATGCAACCGGAGTTGGGTTCCTTTTTGATGTCCAAGGAAAATAGGCAGTTTGTCAGGTGGCTCCCTGGACTGATGTCTTCTTAGAGGTAACGGGTCCCTTCGGCTCTGTCAAGACTGAATAGGCTGCCCCAGTGTCCACCAGGAAACTAACAGGTTTGCCCCCCACTTGTAAGGTTACCCTGGGGGCTTAATGGAAAGGAGTCCCAGCCCTGTCAGTCCTCTTCCTCTAAGTTAAAAGATCCTTAGAATCTGAGTCTCCCCTTCTCATCACGTGCCTTCACAAAAACCTCCACAATTTCAAATTAGCCTTCAAACCTTCTTTCTGTGTCCTTCAAAAATGTATAACCATGCCTCAAACCTTCTATTATTTTAAAATATTTAGAAAAGGTAGAGGGAGGACGGAACAGGCCCAGCACCCGGTTCCCAGGCCTCCAGCCGCTTGAAATTCAAACGGCCACCTTCTTCCTAAAGATAAAAGATCTCAGTTTCTGATAAGCCTGAAAAGGGGAATGGGGGAATTTCTAGCTGCCCTCTTTAAGCCCCCTAACAGAACACGGTGAAAAGTGTCCAAGGAGTCGCCGGGGTTTCTTGGGTCTCATTGGGGCGCAGGGGGTCACAAGGGAATTTCCCTCTTCACCACCGCCTCCAGCTACTCAAAACAACCCCAGAGGGGACGGTGCCGGGTGGGCGGAGGCAGGGAGCGCGGCTCGGGTCCCAGGTGGCGAATGGAGGTGCTCCCACCGAGGCGTTTTCATCTGGCAGACCTCTCTCTGTTCCCACTGGGAAAAGCACTTGCCTCCTGCCCGCGAAGGTGGCGTGTGGGGAACCGGTGACCCTTACACTGCAATCAGACTCCCTGACCTCTCTGAAAAGCCCCTCTGCTTGAGTGTGTTTCCATTAAAAAGTACTGATTTTAGAACCAATAACTTGAGAGCTGCCACACACAAAAGGACCAAGTGGCCCACAAAATATTTTCCTTTTCTTCTAAAGGTTTTACAATGTAGTGTAATCATTAACTATATTAAACTCAAACGGCCAATTGAGACAAACAGTTCTGAGACCGTTCCTCCACCACTGATTCAGACTGGGTGGCGGCAGGTGTCAGAAATAAGATTCATTTAGTTTTTGAGCTTTCTGGGCAGACTTGGTGACTTTGCCAGTTCTGGCTTCCTTCTTATAAATAGTTAACTTTAGAATGTGGTCCCTGCTTTAAACTTCTTCGGACCACAACTGTTACAACTTCATACCTTCAAATGAATAGACAGAAATTTTATTACTTAGGTGGGCCGATTCCCCCTCTGACGGAGAGCAAGCACCCCTGGGAAAAAGGAATCCCAGTGGCCACTCGGGGCGGTTTGCTATGTGTCAGAGCACTCAGCCTTAAAGAAATTAAATGTTTTTTTCTTTTTTCTTTTTTCACAGACTTCCACACTTACATGAACAAATAATTATACCCAGGCAGACAAAGAAAATATCAAACAAACATCTGTCCCATAATGAGGGCGGGACCAGGAGGGGCGGCGCGGGGAGACTGAGGGCTCAGGAAGCGAACATCCTGAGGGAGGGGAGGGTGTGCAAACGCCCGCTGCTTTTTCTGGCTCCGCTGCCACCGCCTCAGGCCAGTGAGCTGACGGTGTGTGTGAAGGAAAAAAAAGGTTAAAACCACTCCTGGAGTCCGCCAGGGACGGTGAGGGGAAAGCCATCCTGCACTCCGGTGTTGACCTGGGAAAAAGAGTGCTTAGTCGGAGGGGCAGGTTACACATAGAGGGTCATTTCAGGAGAGGTAAAATCCTGCAAGGAACCTTGATACAAAGATCAGTAATCCAGTCACACGGTCAAAGCTTAAACAGGAAGGGAAGAACCACTCAGTGTCCCCCAAGATTTCAACAACCTGACAAAACCTTTACAAATCCATAGCATTAACATCAGAGCCGTAGTCGTCCACCCGTTTCTTGAAGTCCTGAAAATTTTTCAAAAAACATTGTAGAGGGGAACACAAAGACACAGACGAACCTGGACCCATTTTGACGAAGACCAAAACACAAAACAAATAGTCCCGACACCTGTCCCGGGCCGAGGACACCGTCGGGTCCTCCGGCCAGAGTCTGGAGGTTATGCTGCGTCCAGCCCTCCGACAGACTCGTACCCTTGAGATCTCAACCTAGGCGCCTTACCTCCTGTGAGACCGGTCTCCCCGTTTTCAATAAATCCTTGCGGCTCCTGTCTCTGGCTAAGGTTCCCGAAAGGAGGGAGAGCCTCCAGCCCCTTCTGGGGGGTCCCTCTCTCCTCTCTCTCGCTGGGGCCTCCAAATGTTGTGGGGTCGAACCCTGGAGTCAGAATAAGACCACCGGAGGCTGCTGATGGATTAAAAAAGCAGGCAAGGATTGATTGAGCTGGCCAGGACGGCCGTGAGAGCACCACACGCAGGTGGAGTCCACCCTCACGACTGCGCCGTTTCAGGTGTAGGCAGTCCTTTTAAAGGTCTAAACCACAAAAATGTTCCTTTGTTCTAAACGAGCCCCCAGCCACATCCTGCTGGACATCGGATTGGCATGTGGACCTATCTTGCGAAGGCAGATTGTACAGAAGCAGAATTGAGCAAAGTTAATAATCTCTAAAAGTTGTCTGCAGTTTCAACTCCTGGAGCTACTGAGTCAGTGGGAATCCATCTCCTGTGGTTCTGGTCCACAGGCCCAGGAAATAACCTTTGTGATGTGGAATGGATTTATGTGCTGGGGTAACTACCCGATTATTTAAGCAAGTAAGTGTGTGTAGAAGCCAGAATAACAGGGTTAAAATTCAAACAGCAGTTTTTACCCAAATATGGTTGCTACTATACTTCAACCTGCAACACAGATGATTGCGGGTGGAGGGAAAACCTCCCCAGGTGGGAAGTGCCAGGCCTCTGCAGGGGCTGAGGAGTGGTCTGATGCCTTCGGCTCCGAGGAGGGAGTGGGCAGAGAGGCTGCCTTAGACACTGAAGCTGGAGCGAGGGATGAGGATGCTGCTGGGGCAGAGGAGCTGGGAAGGTTCTGAACTGAGGAGTAAGTAGAGCCACACAGGCGATTGAAAAGTGGAGCCATTCAACAATAAAAAATGTATTTAAAGAGAAAGAAACAAAAAGGAAAGTGGAGCAGCAGCTGGGCAGTAGGAAAGAGTGGCTCAGGGGTTGAGCCTCGACCTCTGAACCAGGAGGTCACGGTTCGATTCTGGTCGAGGCCACATGCCCGGGTTGTGGGCTTGATCCCCAGTGTGGGGTGTGCAGGAGGCAGCCGGTCAATCATTCTCTCATCACTGATGTTTCTATCTCTCTCTCCCTCTCCCTTCCTCTCTGAAATCAATAAACATATTTTTTAAAAAGAAAGAGGGTTTCCTTGCGGGTCAGTGGGGTGGGGGGATAGGGGTGTCCCTGCCCACACCTTCCTGGGTGCCCCAGAGAGCAGGCAGCCGGCACCTATCTTGTGGGACATGAGGGATTCTCCCTGGACCCTGGAAGCAGAACAGAAACAGCTGCGGGGAGCCTGGCATGGAGCCCAGGGCACTCCTGCGGGGTCCCAGAATGGTCGGAGGGGCGGGACGGCCAGTGAGGCGGGGGGCAGCCTGGCCTAGCTTTCCCCTGCCCCACCCCAACTCTGCCCAGCTCACATTTCTGGCCAATAAGGAGGGCTGCCCACGTGCCCTTTGTGTGCACACATAGCCACGCCCTTTTTATTGTGAAATATGAATAACATAAACTTAACCATTTTAACCATTTCTGAGGTTACAATTCAGTGGCGTTAAGTACATTCACACTGTTGTGCAACCATCACCACATCCATCTCTAGAACTTTTTTTTTTTCTTGCAAAACTGAAACTCTGGACCCATTCAGTAACTCCCATCCCCTCCTCCTCCCCAGCCCCCGGAAATCACCACTCCTCTTTTTGTCTCCATCAATGTGACAATCTAGGAATCACACGGTGTGTGTCCTTTGTGCCTGGCTCATTCCACTTACCATCATGCCTTCAAGGTCCATCCTGCTTGTTCACCCACCCCTCGATGGGTGGTTTCCACCTTTTGGCTGTTGGGGGGAATGCTAAGCTCCACATGGGTGTAAGATGTCTGTTAGAATCCCTGCTTCCAGTTCTTTTCTGTGTATACCCAGAAGCGGATCAGATGGCGATGCCATGTTTAATTTGTTGAGGAACCACCATGCGGTTTTCCATGGCAACCGTAGCATTTTACATTCCCACCGCCAATCCCAAGGACTCCAATTTCTCCACACCCTCGCCAGCCTTGCTTTTTTTTTTTTTTTTTTTTTTTTTTTTTTTTTTTTAATAATAGCCATCCTCATGGGTGTGAGGCGGCATCTCATGTTGAGCATCTTGTCATGAGTTGATTGACATTTGCATGTCCTCCTTGAAGAAACGCCTCTCCCAGTCCTGCCCATGATGAGATTGGGCCGCTGTGTCTTCTCAGTTCATTGACTCTCACAACCTCATGCACGGACATCTGCTTTACGCCCCCTGTTCCCAGAGGTAGAAACGGAGGATGAGGGACACCCAGCCAGTGAGAGTTCCTAGTCTGCCTGAATCCGTGACATGTACCCTTCCAGATGCGTCTCCTGCCCCCCAGACAAGTACTCTGGGAGGACATGAGGGAAGAGGGGTGTGTACTAAATCCAGTCCCAGTCCTTAGCCTGGCCCCTGCCACCAGAGAATGACCGCCACCCCAGGTTTTTCACTTAACAGTACCCCACCTCTCACTCCCAGGGCCAGGAAAGCCCTATTCTGTCCCCTTCCCCACAGCTCCTAAAATCCTTCCAATCATCCACATGGACTCTTAAGCATTTGCCTTCTTTTTTTAAAATATGTTTTTATTGATTTCAGAGAGGAAGGCAGAGGGAGAGATACAAACATCAATGAAGAGAGAGAATCTTGATCCACTGCCTTCTGCATGCCCCACACTAGGGATCGAGCCCAAATCCTGGGCATGTGCCCTGACCGGGAATTGAACCACGATCTCCTGATTCATAGGTCAGTGTTCGACCACTGAGCCACACTGGCTGGGCTGCCTTCTTTTCATATACAAATTTAACTAGAGTTCAATACCAAGCCAAGGGGAGTCATTCACATCATACCGTGACTTCGGTCATCAGCTATTTGGGGAAACAGGAAGGGAAAGTCAGGGGCTCTGAAAAGGTCAGGCCTGGGTTTTGGAGGTTGGAGGAGCAGTGAAAACCGGAGGGAAGCAGGAAGGACAAAGAGACCCAGCACAGAGGTAAAATGGGGAAAGAAAGGCGAATCTGGACAAATGAAAGGCTTCGCAAGGGACCCAGCTCCCTGGATGACCTGTAGCCTCGGCATTGATGTGTGAGGGCCTTCAGGGGGCGGGAGAGGGGCCTTATTTTTATGGAGTGAGTCTGCAGCCACCTGTTGGGCTCTGATTCTGAGCCAGGCCCTGTGCTCTGTCCTGGAGGCCAGGAGACAAAGTAACTCAGGTGTGGACACTGGTCCAGCCTTGCGGCTGGAGGACACGCTCTCCAATCCCGAGGGTTCTGGGCAGACTGTAACCAGGGCTGTTAAGAAGGGCAGAGGGCCGGTGGAAGTCTAAAAAATGAAATCGACTACTTAGAAATAGTGAGTCACTTAGGACTCATTGGTAGAAAGTGGACACAGACTCTACCAACCTAAGCATCAAAGAAAAAAAAAATAATAAAAAGGTAGAAATGAAACTCCATTACTGGCTGCTTAGGCTGAGCTGCGCCTTGGAGGGCTGGTGGGGTTGTGCAGGGATGGGGAGTCATTCTGGGTGTCAGGAGCAGCACAGGCAAAGGCCGGGAAGTAGACATGTAATTGGCATGGGTTTGGAATCCAACGTGCATGAAGGGGGATGAGATGGGGCTGGAGACAGAGATGCGACCCAGATCCAGAGGGCCTGGTGCCAAGCTCGGGCACTCTGACCTCGGCCTAGGGCACTGGGGAGCCATGGGAGGGTTTTGAGCAGGGGAGTGACTGACCCGCTGGCTTCAGTGGGGCAGAGGCTGGGATGGAGGAGTAAGAGGGGAGATGAGAGTAGGGATAGAGATCGGGGATTGCAGACAGAGTCACTGGCTGGGGAGCAGCTGTCATGGCAGGAAGGTAGGGCTCCGTGAGCCTTCCCGGAGGAGCCAAGGCCACGGTCACCAGGGCAGGATCCTTCCTCAACCGTTCAGCTTCTGGAGAATCTTCTTCACCCAGGGTACCCTGGGGTCAGCGCAGACCTCCCGGCCCTTGAGGGTTAGCAAGCTGGAAGGAGGAGATGCCAGGGGGACAATGAGATATGCAGGGAGGATGCCACATCCTGCCTGGAAAGCTTGGCACTTATGAGTCACCTACTGTATGTAGAGATGCCTTTTATAGAGAGTGGCTTAGCATTTATGAGCTGCCTGCTGTATGCAAACACATTTCTTCAGGAGGAGGGGGGGTGAGCATCAGAACTTCCCAGGTGGTCCCTCAGCCTCAGCCTCGAGTGCCAGGTCAGGCCAGAGAACCGAATGCCCTCTCTCACGGCCATTGCAAACATTGCCTTGGGAGAGAGAGTATTGGGCAGGGGCCAAGAGCATGAACTTTGGAGCCACCTTATCTGATTAAAATCCTAGCCCTGTGACTTGTTAGCAAGTCCTTTAACGTCTCTGAGCCTCAGTTTCCACATCTGTAAAATAGGGATGATCATCGTGGTCCAACCTCACAGGATTCTGATGAGATTTGCTGAGTTAATTAATATAAGCTAGATGCACAGCAGATGGTAGGTCCTGTATAACTGTGCCAGGAGCTGGCCTGAATTCTTTTTTTAAAAAAAATATTTTTATTGATTTCAGAAAGGATGGGAGAGGGAGAAAGATCAACGATGAGAGAGAATCATTGATCGGCTGCCTCTGCATGCCCCCTACGGGGGGATCAAGCCCTTGATTGGAATCAAACCCGGGACCCTTCAGTCCACAGGCCAACTCTCTATCCAATGAGCCAAAACAGCTAGGGCTGGCCTGAATTCTTAACATTCATTGTCTTAATACATCCTGACAGCAATCCTATGAGGTCGGATTGTTCTATCCACTTCCTAGCTGAGGGGAGGGAGGCAAAGCAACGTGCCCCTCGGCCTCACCATGCTCGCCGTGAGCTGGATACTAGGGGCATTGTCTCTGGTGAGTGTCCCCACCAGGCCCTCTGAGAGGCTCCAGGCACAGAGAGGCGAACACTGGCCCGGCATCACACAGCCATTGCGGGCGAAGGCTCCCACCCTCGCCCAGCCATGGCAAACACCACGCTGGGCCCTTGGGTGGCTCTGCCCCCACCATTGTTGGTAGGACATCCCCCAGCCCAGGGCTCCCTGCCTGCCTTCTAAGAAGGAGCCTGTCGGGGGGTGGGGGCATCCGGGGAGTGGTCCATGGGGGAAAAGGAGACTTATGTAATACTTTAAACAATAAAAAGTTTAAATAAAAATAAATAAATAAATAGATAAAATAAAATCAAGTGATGTAGGTAAATCATATTTCTGGGATTGATTTTCAGATTCTTTTACCTCCAACGCCTACCTTCTCCTTTTTAGCTTATTTGCTCTCCAGTTACCAATAACTCGATTCCAATAGAATTAAAATAGGACTTAAAAAGAGAAAAAGGAGCCTGTCCGTGGGGCGGGGGAGCTCCTAGCTTCCCTACGTCCCTGCCCTGCCCCAGCCCACAGACCACCAAGGAGCAGAAAGAACAAAGAAGGCTGTGGTGTTGGTCCTGGCCCCGTGGGCAGCCTGCCCCGCCTCCCGTGGGACCCTGGGCAAGGTTCAGCCCCCAACCTCCCCATCTGTCAAGCTGCATTCTTCCACCTCAAAGTCCAAGGATGACACGTGTGCTGTCCTTTACTGAGCACCTAGCATATGCCAGCGTTCCACTTCCCGCTCACTATGACTCTGCCCTGGGATGCTCAAGAGGTCCCATACCCTCTCGGTGCCCTTTTCCCGCCGGTAAAGGGGGATCCTAACAGCACCTCCCACATAAGGATTAAGTGCGTTACTATTTATAAAGTGTTTGTAACAGTGCCTAGCACTCAGCAAGCACTCTCTACAAATGTGATACATAAAAATAAGTGAAGGTGGTCATTTGGGGATCCTGATGGGGAAAGGGAGGCTCAGGATTGAACAAGGACCCAGGAATCTTGGTTCAACCTGGGCCACTGTGAGCAAGTCACTCCCCTCCCTGAGCCTGTTTCTCCATCGATAACATTGGGAATAATCGCACCTCCTCGCAGGGATGTTGTGAGGGTCAGGGACTCAATGCAGTCATGCTCAGAACAGTGCCTGGCCCAGACCAAACACTCAATAAGGGTGAGCTCTTTATAGTCTTCTAGGAAGATCGGCTGCCTTGGGGAGGGTCCAAGATGCTTCTGATAAGAGCATCCTCATTAGCTCCACCCACCAGCTACCCTGTACCCCATGTCCTACAGCCTCTATACTGCCTGCACCGCCATGCCCGCGGAGTGAGGGCACCTGTTCGTTCGGCTCTGCATCCTCAGAGCCTGGCACGCTGCCTGGCACATAGCAGGGGCCCCATCACATTTCTTGAATGACCACATGGCTTCCTTTCTTGGCACACCCAAGCCTGGGCTGAGCCATCTACTCCAGCCCGTCTACAAATGCCCAGCTGCATTCCCCACCCGCCTGCCCCTGGGCCCTCCTGGGCCACATCCGTCGGGCTCCCTGCCTCCCCAGCGCCCCACTCACACGACGCCAGGCCTCCGGCACGAGTCGGAAGTCCAGTAGTAATACTTCACCAGGCGCAGGGGCAGCGGGTGGCGGGCATAGTCGCGGCAGCAGACGCTGTTCTCCACGTTGGCTCCGTAAGGGCCTGGGGGAGAGGGGCGCTCAGAGGGACACAGGCTGGGCACAGGGAAGTTTCCCCGCCCCAGCCTCTGACCCAGCTTTTCTGCTCCACGTGGAAGGTCGGTGTCCAGAGGATTCTGAGCCCTCAGTGTCCCCGATCTTGGGCCTCTGAGAAGCCACGAAGGGCCCAATGTCATTACTCCGGGTGGGTCAAGTCCAGGGAGAGGGATTCCGAACAGCTGAGCATCCACGATGCCCTACGCTTCCAGGCGGAACCCAGGGCCTCTGAACAGGGGCCTTGCTCTTCAAGGAGAGGTCCCCGGGATGTCAGCATCGTCTGGGAGCCGTGGGGTGCTGCTCCACCAGCCCTGCTGAACCAGCGGGCAGTGACGGACCCCAGGGAATGCAGACGCCTGCTCAGTGCACAGCCCCGTGGAGCCTGTGGAGGGCTGTGTCCAGAACGGGGAGGACTTGCCCCAGTCACACAGCACGGCCTTGGAGAGCCAGGACAAGGGTTCGGGGCCCACTCTGCCCTGAGTCACCCGGCCACTGAGGGAAGTCATTTAACGTCTCCGATTGACGTTTTAAAAATTGAGTTTTGGGTAATATTTTGGCTTAAGATATATCTTGTAAACTTTTTATTATCTCTAGACTTTCTCAGCTATTTTCTTAAAAGTATATTTTTTCTATGAACATCCTCTGCTGCTAATTGAACCGTCTGTGACCTGAAAAAATAAATAAATAAAAATAACGTCTCCGAGGCCCAACTTCCTCCTCTGACCGAGGGGGCGATAACAGCGCTGACTCTGCGGGGGCCTCTAAAGCAGGGAAAGCACACAGGAACCCCATCCCTGAGCCGGTATTGTTCCTCGCTGCCCGACTCCCAGTCCAGTGCTCCTTCCCCTACCCAACACGGGGCAGGAGCAGTTACACTGGCGTGAAAAAAATCAGGACCCCAGGTGTGGCTCAGTGGTTGAGCGTGGACCTATGAACCAGGAGGTCACAGTTCCATTCCCGGTCAGGGCACATGCCCCAGTTGCGGGTTTGATCCCCATTGTGGGACGTGCAGGAGGCAGCCGATCTATGATTCTCTCTCATCATTGATGTTTCTATCTCCCTCTCCCTCTCCTTCTCCCTTCCTCTCTGAAATAAATTTTAAAAATAAAAAATAAAAATAAATCAGATCGCAGGGCAGGTTCTGGAGCAAAAATAGGGAGGTGGGAGGCAGGGCCAGCTGCCTTTCCATGGGGATATCTCAGGCCCCAGCTCCTATCCTCCACCCCAGGCCCTCTTCAGCAGCGCCTTCTCCACTCCCCAAGGGCCCTTTGCTCCAGTTCTCTGGAGTGGAGGAGCCCGGGCCATGCCTACCACACCCCCCAACCTGGCTGAGACTGATTCTACACTTAAGCCTTCAAGACTACCCATTTAACAGATGTGTAAGTGGAGGCCCAGAGAAGCCATGGGACTAGTTTGAGAGCCAGCAGCAGACTGGGGTGTCTGCCCTCAGTCCCGCGTGTTTCCACTCCACGAGGAAGATGCCCAGGGTGCGATGCCCTCTCTCTCCCCAGCCTCACCTGCTTCGGTTGCTTGAAGAGCCAGAGCAAGGAGCAGGAGGGCAGCCAGGAGCGGGGTCCGCAGGCCGGCCATGCTCCTGTCCTGTGTCCCAGCCAGGTGTCTGCTCTCGCCGGAAGACAACCAGGTCTGCTATTTAAGCGCTGGCTACACCCACAAGCCTCAGCCACTCTTAGTCACCGGTGAGCAAGGACTATTGACATTGACGTTCTGAAAGAAGAACTCCCGCTTCCTCCAGATTGGAGGAAATTTTCTGTGGCTGGAAACCATCAGAGGGGACCCCCACCCTCCACCCTCTGGGTCTCCAGAGACTTGCAAAATTCCCCGTGAGCCAGGCCTCGTGGAGGCCTGCGCCCCCGGGGTCTGTCGCGTGTGTCCCTGCCCACGTCCCCGTGTGGCTCTGGAAATGGGGAGATGGGGCCACAGCCCGACCTGGGAACCTCGGTGTTTGTGAGTAAATGACACGAGAACGTGGACGGGCGTTGAACGGCCCCAGCCCTCAGCTGGACCGAGGCCACCTTGTGCCCTTGGCGGTCACGGCCCATCTCTCTTCCAGGGGAGAGGCCTGTGAGTCCCCTGGGCTGCTTCTCAGCCTCTCCTCCGGGTTCTCACCAAGTCCCGACCTGGGCCAGCTCGTGGGCCCCTCAGCAGTTGCAAGGGGCTCCCACACATGTTTCCATCTGGCCCGTCTCCCCCGCAGCTGCCTCTGAGCTCTTCCTCACTCGCCCCTTCGCAATCTCTCACCCTGTCCCACTTCCCACTTCCTAAATCTCAGATCTGTCCTCTCTCTCTCTCTCTCTCTCTCTCTCTCTCTCTCTCTCTCTCTATATATATATATATATATATATATATATATATATATATATATATATTTCAGAGAGGAAGGGAGAGGGAGAGAGAGACAAACATTAATGATGAGAGAGATTCATGGATCGGCTGCCTCCCGCACGCCCCACACTGGGGATGGAGCCCGAAACCCGGGCATGTGCCCTGACCAGGAACGAACCATGACCTCCTGGTTCACAGGTCGATGCTCAACTACTGAGCCACACCGGCTGGGCTGTCCTCTTCTCTCCATCCCCACTGTCCCTGCCCAGTCCAGGCCACCTCCATCTCAGGCTCGGACCCTAGACCCTCAACCCCCTCTCTACCTGGTGGTGGCCCAGGAGCCAAGCTGCACACGTCTCTCTTGTGCTTCAGGACCTGCTGTGGTCCCGTGAGCTGAGGGCAGAGCCAAAGCTCCTGACCGTGGCCTTCAAGGCCTCGTTTCCAGACATGTTTCCGCCCCCACTGGGCTCCGGCCACGCTCCTCACAGTTCCTCAAAGAGGTCGGTGGCCTGTGCCAGGCCGTCAGTGCCCTTTCCACTTCTCTACCGCATAAACTCCTACTCATGCGTCAGGAGCCCTGTGAAATGTCACCTTCTAGGCAGGCCCACCCACTCTGACTTGACAGTTCTCTGGGGTGGCCTAGAATGTGAGTTTTCTCACTCAGGCCCCTCCCCAGAAGCCCACGTCTTGGAAGGCTGGGGTCTCCTTTCCTGGTCTCAGCATCCCCAGTGTCTACCAAGAGTGGGGTACACAGTGGGTGCTGGGGGGGACAGCTAGTGAAGCAGGAAACAGAAGCTCAGAGAAAGAGGACTGGCCCAAGGTCTCACAGCCAGGGAGTGGCTAAGCCAGGCCTGGGATTCAGAACTCAGCATTCCATTCGTAAAGGGAGCCACCCGTTCATTTATCATTCATTCAACAAGTACTTACGGAGTCCTCTAGCGACAGAATAATGCCCTCCCCCCCCCACCCAAAAAAAAAAAAAGAAAAACAAACCTGCCCACTTTCTAATTCCCGAAACCTGTGACTCTGTGACCTTGCATTTCAAAAGGGCTTTGCAGTGTGTTTAAGGCCAGTCAAGTAGAGAGAGTTCCTGGACGATCTGAATGGCCCCCTGGAGCCGCACTGGGTCAGCCGCAGACAGGAGATGGGATGCCAGAGACACAAGTAAGCGATGCGAGACCATGAGCCCAGCAGCGTCAGGGCCTCTGGGAGCTGCACGAGCAAGGACTCAGATTGTCCCCTGGAGCTTCCCCGGGGGGCACAGCCCTGCTCACACCTCGATCTCAGCCCAAGGAGACGGATCAGGACGTCCCACCGCCTGACCCGCCAGCCAATGCGTTTGTGTTGTCTGTAAGCCCCTACGAATGCGGTCGTGTGTTAGAGCGGCGAGAGGAAAGGAAGTGAAGCCCCTGCCGCATGCCAGGTGTGCTGCCAGGACCTGGGGTCACCGCGGGGAGCGGGTCCCTGCTCCATGGCGTTTACCTTGGAGACAGACGACAACAGGCAATCAACTACCAAACATGGTCATGTCAGGTTGTCCTGAGCGTCGTGAAGAAGATGAAACAGAGACTGTGACCATGGGGGAGAGGTTGGGGGTACGCAGGGAAGCATCTACGAGGGGGTGACACTGAGCCAAAATCCAGAAGATACGAAGGAGTCTGCCAGGGAGCAAAGGGCGTGTGCAAAGGCCCTAACGGGTGGGGGGCTGAGCAGCTGGGGCAGAGTGGGTGTGGAGGGGAGGCAGCTAAGGGGAGAGGCGGGCAGGCCTCCTGATGGTTTGCATCGGAAGCGCACAGCATCACCTGGGAAAACCTCTTGTAGAAGGTGTTACCCAAAGCCCGTCACAGCAGACAGACCCCCTGTGAGCCCACACCCGAGAGGTCCCTAGAGTGATCAGTTCATAGAGACAGAATGGCCCTAACCGGTTTGGCTCAGTGGATAGAGCGTCAGCCTGAGGACTCAGGGGTCCCAGGTTCGATTCCGGTCAAGGGCATGTACCCTGGTTGCGGGCACATCCCCAGTAGGGGGTGTGCAGGAGGCAGCTGATCGATGTTTCTCTCTCATTGATGTTTCTAACTCTCTATCCCTCTCTCTTCCTCTCTGTAAAAAAATCAATAAAATATATATATTTTTAAAAAGAGACAGAATGGTGGTCGCCAGGGGCTGGAGGGAGGAGGGGATGAGGAGTTATTATTTGATGGATGCAGAGTTTCAGTTCGAGAAGACGAACAAGTTTTGGAGATGGATGCTGGTGATGGTTGCACAAGAATTTGAGTGTATTTCATGCCACAGAATGATACACTTGAAAATGGTTAAAATGGTACGTTGGGTGTCATGTATATTTTATCAATAAAAAAGAAAACAAAAGCAAATGAAAAGATGCTCCACATCCCATGTCATCGGGGAAAGGCAAATTGAAATAACAGCGAGGTATCACTACGCACCTATCGGAACGGCCAAAATCTGGAACACGGACAGCACCAAATGCGGGTGAGGATGTGGAGCCCCAGGAACCCTCCTGCACTGCTGGTGGGAAGGCAAATGGCACAGCCACTTTGGAAGGCAGTGCGGTGGCTTCTTACAAAACTAAACGTACTCTTACCATATAACCCGGAGATCACGTCCCTTGGCATTTACCCAAAGGAGTTGAAAACTGATGGCCACCCAAAAACCTACGTGACAGCAGTTTTATTCCTAATTGTCAAAATTTAGAAGCGTCCTTCCGTAGGTGAATGGATCAGTAAGCGGTGATGATGGAATTAGTGCTTAACGGAGAAAGAGGTGAGCGATCACGCCATGAAAAGACATGGGGGGCCACAGGCGCACAGTACTAAGTGAAAGAAGCCCATCTGAAGAGGCCGCCTTGCGTGATGCCCGCTATGGAACATTCTGGAAAAGATGAAACTATGGAAACGGCAAAAAGATTCGTGGTTGCCAGGGATTCGGGGTGGAGAGAGGGAGGAACAGGAGGAACACAGGGGCTTGGTAAGGCAGTGAAGCTACTCGTATGGTACCATCGTGACGGAGACACGCCAATATGCTTTTGTCCAAACCCATACAACGTACAACAGCAAGAGTGACCCCCATGTAGACGGTGGACCGCGAGGGCCTATGATGTGCCGTATCGGAGGATAACAAACGTGCCACTCTGGTGAGTGATGTTGTAAAGGGGGGTGGGGCAGGGAGTGCAGGGGAAACCTCCGGCGGGAAAGTGGCATCGACACCTTCCCGGGCAGCCGCTGCAGACCTGCAGGAGACACACTTTCTAGGCGAGGCCATCGAGGAGGAGGGGCGATGGTTGGCGTGCATGCTGCACCTCAAGAATGGCTGATTTTCGAAGCCTAGTGCCCAGAAGAGAAGATGCTTGGTTTCCACAAGCCGCGAAGTGCGGGAGGCTGCTGTGTGTGCAGAGCTAGGTCCTCCGGGTCTCCGTTCGCCGACAGCGAGCGCTCTGAGGAGGACTTCCAGGGCCGTTTTGCGATGCAGGAGACGCGACCAGGAGGCATCCGTGACACGTGTGTCACCAGCAGAATCAAGACAAACAAACAAAACTAGAATCGTGGGGTCGATGCCACGGCAGGACCCAGTCTAAAGACTGCATTGAAACCGAAGCAAGTGAAAAAACAGGACAAAAAGCAACCAGCTCAGCAACTGCAGAAGGAATGTAAACGTCACAGTCCTGATGCTCACGGCCGCGCCATCTCCCTGGTACAGCGGCCCCTGGGGGACGGCTGGGACACAGAGGGGGCTTAGGGCGCTAGCAGAACGCCAGGGCTTTCCTTAGACCTCACACGCCGGAAAAGGGAAAAGGCAGGAGACGTGTTGTGGGGCATCTGTAAGGGCGGTGGGGGGAAGTCTGCAAGGACACACGTGGATTCTTTTATTTATTTATTTATTTATTTATTTATTTATTTATTTATTTTTTCCCCCATGGACCTCCCCCCGGCCTCCCCTTCCCCCCCAGTACATGCCTTTACCTGCTCCCCCCTGCCCAGTGTCTTTTATCCATTGGTTACGCTCACCCGTGGATTCTTATTGCTGAGCGATAAGAGAGCAGCCGCGCACAGAACAGTTCTGGATGGGCTGTTTTCCCTCCACCCCCACACGTGCCACAAACTCCGAAGCCAGTGTCTACGTTACTAGAAGAAAAAGGAACGTGGAGGTACTATTTAAGAAGCTGAGTATTTCAGAGGGAAGCTGAATGCTGATGTAAAGTGCTCTTTAAGTCTTTTTCTTTTAAACCCCCTTGTCATGGAGCAGCAGAAGCCGGAGCCGCTGGCCAGCGACGCCGAAGGTGCTAACCGTCTTGCCTATGATGAAGCCATCCTGGCTCAGCAGGACCGAATTCAGCAAGAGATTGCTGTGCAGAACCCTCTGGTCTCGGAGCGGCCGGAGCTCTCGGTGCTGTACAAGGAGTATGCTGAGGACGACAATATCTACCACCAGAAGATCAAGGACCTCCACAAAAAATACTCGTACATCCACAGGACCAGGCCCGACGGAAACTGCTTCTCCCGAGCCTTCGGGTCCTGCCACCCGGAGGCGCTGCTGGATGACAGCAAGGAGTTGCAGAGGGTTCAAGGCTGTGTCTGCCAAGAGCAAAGAAGACCTGGTGTCCCAGGGCTTCACCGAGTTCACAACTGAGGATTTCCACAACACGTTCACGGACCCGATCGAGCAGGTGGAGAAGCAGACCTGCTGGCTTCCTTCAACGACCAGAGCACCTCGGACTACCTGGTGGTCTACCTGCGGCTGCTTCACCTCCGGCTACCTGCAGCGGGAGAGCAAGTGCTTCGAGCACTTCGTCGAGGGCGGGCGGACCGTCAAGGAGTTCTGCCAGCAGGAGGTGGACCCCGTGTGCAAGGAGAGCGATCACATCCCCATCATCGCGCTGGCCCAGGCCCTCCACATCTCCATGAAGGTGGGGTACATGGACTGCGGCGAGGGCGGCACCACCAACCCGCACATCTTCCCCGAGGGCTCCGAGCCCAAGGTCTGCCTTCTCTACCGGCCTGGACACCACGACATCCTCTACAAATAGGGCTGGCTCTGCCCGCCGCTGCCCTGCTGCCCTCCCCTCTGCCAGGCACTAGACATGAACAGAGGTTTTTGTGTGGTTGTAAACGGTCATATTTCACTCCCCCTTCCCTGTCATACAACCTTCCACATTTTTTTAAAGGGGATGCTGGTGGTGAAAAAAATAAAAAAAAATAAATCCCCTTGTAATGAATGAAACCAGGGGAATTTCAGGGGGCAGAGGTGGGATTTGCTGCGTGACAAACGAGGTCTTTCTATATTGAGAGGCAGTGGTGGGGGCATTTTTAAAGATGGTTGACTACCCTTGTTTTCCTTCGTGACGATACATTTGTCATAACCCAGCCACCTGGACTTGCCCTAGAGGCAGTCGCTCATAACTCTGAAATATTAAGGTCTGGCCAAGGTCCTGGTGACTCGGACCTGTACGATCAAGCAGGACAGCCTAAGCTCCCCGGTGCAAACACCTTGGAGGAGTAATTCCTAAATATCCAAACTGGTCCCTGGCCCGTCGGTGTGGTATCCTGAGTCGTCGCTTCCCTCCTAGTGACATTTGACCAAGGTTTTAACTTACATGAAACTTCTACAGCAGCACCCAAGTTCCTCTTGGGGGAAATGTCAAGACCTTAGGCTAAGCACCCTCATATGAATAGCACCAAGGCTTTCCCACAGGGTAGAGAACACGCTTTATTACAAATGTTAAGCCTGGCTGGCGTGGCTCAGTGGTTGAGCGCCGACCTATGAACCAAGAAGTCATGGTTTGATTCCCGGTCAGGGCGCATGCCAGGGTTGTGGGCCTAAAGAAGACTTAGAGAATATGTAGGAGAATGTCCTTGTTCTGAGATGCTAAAGTATTGAAGGATGAAGGTCATGGTGCCCTTATCTTCAAAGAGTTCATGTTCAGAGGAAATGTGTATGTGTAGATGAATGTGTAGGTGTATGTGTGTATATATGTACATACATATATGCATATTGTATAACATGTGCATATGTATGCACATGTGTACATTATGCGTACATGCATGCATATATGTGAACATATATGCATGTACATATATATGCACATGTGTGCAGGTATATTAATACCCTATAGAGAGAAAGGGAGAGACAAAACAAATATGAAAGCTATTAACAGTGTGCAGGTAGGTGGTGGCTGTGATCACTCAACTACTCCAACAACTTTTGTTTTAAAATGTTCCATAATGAAAACATGGGGAGAAAAGAGGAAACGTTTTTAAATGTGGAAGTCCTCTTTGAAGAGTGGGCTGTGTTTGGAGGAGTGCAAATGCAGACAGAGAACGGCCTAGTGGCTCTTCATCTGAATGGGGGTTTTCTTACGTGGGGCCCCCCAGGGCTGAGGCCCTCCAGGGGGTAGGCACAGGGGCTTCCCCCCGGGGAGCGCCTGTGTCCCCAGCGACTCCCAGGGCCCTATGCCCTTCCTGCTGACTCGGCCTCTGCCTCCCTCCTCCCATCCCCTGGGTGAGCCACACGTGTAGCCAGCAGACCTCTGCTCCCCTGGGCCCTTGGCCTCCCTGGAGCTGGACAAGAGGCAGGTACAGCGTTCGGGGCGCCCTGAGCTCCCAGGCAGGATGCAGGGGCAGCTTTCAAAGAAAGGAAAGGGGAGTTCCTCCCGGGCGGGCGGGCGAAGGTGGGGAAGCACCGGCAGGTGCCCGGGAAGGGGATGTTTCCCCTGCCTGCACGGGACCATTCTGTGCTCGATGCAATTTGCGGAAAGCTCCCAGAGCAAGTCCTCTTCCCCCAAACTTCCTTCTCCTTTTGTTTAATTTCTTTTTTTTTTAATTAAAAAGGATATAGCCCTAGGCAGTTTGGCTCAGTGGATAGAGCATCGGCGTGAGGACTGAAGGGTCCAGGGTTCGATTCCAGTCAAGGGCACCTACCTCAGTTGCAGGCTTGCCCCGAGTGTGGGAGGCAACCAATCGATGTGTCTCTCTCACATCGATGTTTCTCTCTCTGTCTGTCCTCCGCGCTTCCAATCTCTAAAAATCACTGGAAAAATATTTTCCAGTGAAGATAAAAAAACAAAAGTCTATAAAGATGGAAACAACTCAAATGTCCATCAGCAGAGGAATCGATTTTTAAAATGTGGTAAATCCATGCAATGGACTATGATTCAGCCTGAAAAAGGAAGAAATTCTGACACAGCCCACAGCATGGACGAACCTTGAGGCCATCATGCTGAGTGAAATAGCCCGGTGCAAAGGCAGATACTGCGTGATTCCACCTGCATGAGGTCCCGAGGGTCATGGAATCCATAGAGACAGCAGAATGGTGGGTGCCGGGGCCTGGGGGAGGGGAACGGGGGGGTCGTGCTTCATGGGGACAGGGTTTCCGCTTGGGAAGACGGAACAGTTCTGGGATGGATGGCGGTGATGGTTGCACGGCAGTGTGAATGCGCTCAGTGCCACTGAACTGTACTTAGAAATGGTCGAAATGGTAGATTTGGCTATGTATATTTTACCATAATAAAAATGTACTTAATTACGTATGAACATGCATTTACACAAATGCACAGTGTATATCTGGAAAGATACACAATTGGCTACATTGTGACCCCGGAGGAATAAAACAGGGTAACAGGCCAGGAGGGGTGGGCAGGTGATCAGAGGAGGGGAGACTTAGTTCACACCAAATAAATCCCCTTCAGTAGGATGTGGCATTCCTTCCACGCGCATAACTGGCCTATCCAAAAGGTAAAATGTTAAATTCACGCAGCACGGAAAGGGTGGACTGGAAAGGGGTGGTCCCACCTCTGACCGACACCGCCCCGCCCCCCCCCCCCCGCCCCCCGCAACCCTGTTTCATTTCCCTGCCTCAGAGACAAACAGGGTTAAGGATTTCTCCTTCAGAACGGTCTGTGCATACGCAAGCGCCCCTGTGAAGGTGTTCCTTTGAGAGAAATGGAAGAAAAGGAGAGAGAGGGGAAGAGGGAGGGAGCGAGGGAGGGCAGCACATAGTTAATACTGTTTTGTACCTTGTTTTTTCACTTGGGATCGGTTCCCTAAAGTATATTTAGCCCCATAGCTCCCAATGGCCCTGTGCTTTTCCGCTGCACGGGTGGACCGAATTGTGTGTGGCCAGTCCCCTACTGATGGACACTTAGGGTTTTCCCAGACCTTCAAGTCATGTAAATAACCTCCTCCAGCACAGTCCCGGGGGTGGCGGGTGGCGTCTGGTGGGCAAATTCCTAGAAGTAGAGAGTCTGGGCTTTTGCAAAGAGAAAGTCCCTCCGGGAGCAGCTGCCTTGGAGCTTCCTCATTTCAGCAAAGGTAGGGGGACCCCCGGGGAGAGGGCTCCACATGGGCCCCTGAGTTCTTTCTGAGCATCTGGCTGCGAGCATTCCCCAAAGCCTCCGGGGAGCACCCTGCCATCTGGCCCCTGGGTGGGAGCAGATCAGCACCCCATCTTGTCCCAGGAGCTGGAGAGAAGGATGAGCGCATTTATCTGAGCGCCTGAGGCAGGGCTGGCAAGTCTGGGCTCTGTGAGTGAGGAGGGAGTCAAGAGCCGGCCAGGAGACCAGGTCTTCGAAGATGAGTCCAGACCACCACTTGGGCCAGACAAGCAGACTATGAGGCAATTGGGAAATCCTGGGGTGGATGAGGAAGAAGAAAAAAATGGGAGAGGCTAAATGGCTACAATGACAACCACCACAATAATGATGATGATGATGATGATGATGATGATGATGAAGGAAGGAGAAGAAGAAAAGGTGGAGGAGGAGGAGGAGGAGAAATAGAAGAAGAAGAAGAAGAGGAAAGAAGAAGAAGAAGAAGAAGAAGAAGAAGAAGAAGAAGAAGAAGAAGAAGAAGAAGAAGAAGAAGAGGAGGAAAAGGAAGAAGAGGAGGAGGAGGAGAATAAGGAGGAGGAACCCATGCTAGACTTGTGTCTTGTATTTTATGTTCACTGTCTCATCATCTCCCCGCAGCAACACTTAGAAGAGACCACCATCATCATCCCCATTTCACAGTCAAGGAAACTGAGGCTCCGAGAGAGCTCACAGCTGGCAAGTGGTGGGGCCCGAATTTGTGCTCAGAGCCGACGCCAGAGCCCAGCGGTGTTCTAACAGCTCCCTGCCCTCTGGTTAGGAACAGAGGGCACGAGTGAGAGTAACCAGCCATGTGTGGCTCCATCTCAGCCGGGGTCAGCCTGAGCTCCGGTCCCCTGGGATGAGGCCCCAAGGCCCGGAGAACAGAAGCTATCTAGGTGGGCCACACAGAAGGACTCTGTATTTGGTCCCAAGTTTTTTGTCTTTGTTTGTAAATTGAGATGTCGTTCACATGCTACAAAAACCGCCTCTCCAAAGGATATGATTCAGTGGTTGTTAATATATTCCCAAGGTATCTAACCATCACCCAAAAGAAACACGTGCCCATCAGCGGTCACTCTTGATTTTCTTCTGTTTCGAGCCCCTGACAACCACTCATCTCCTTCCTGTCGCTGTGAGGTTGCCTTTCGTGGACATTTCCATGTAACCACGCGAGGTGCAGCCTTTGGTGACTGTCTCCTTCCACTTAGCCTGAGTTTTCAAGGTCATAGCACGCATCAGTGTCAGATCCCTTCCCACGCCTGTCGCGGCCATCTACACACGCCCAGTGTCACCCCTCCCTCATTGACAATCTTAGCTCCCAGCTCATAGTCATTCTCTCCAACGTGATTCTGTCACAATCATGGTGACAGCCATCACCACCTCTCAGCTCCATGACTCCCTCTGCTCCTGTGAACGTATCCTCCACCTACCTCAGCCCCTCACACCCTTGACCACCTCATTACCCAGGAACCACACTTGCATACTCTCAGTTCCCAACCCCCACCATCTATCCGCCCAGCTCTTCATCTTGAGCATCCAATTCCAATAGTCCTTCCACCCCACCCAGACTGATCCCGCCCCCTTTCCCTGTCCCTTGCTCTTCCCTCAGGCCCTTACCTTTCTCCTTATTCATGTCAACGTCCATGGTCATTTACTACAAGCATCGTGTACCTACACCCTCAACTCTCTTGCCTAAATAACATCAATTCCCATTCTTGCCACCTCCTGACGAAAACACAACCGGGCCGAAACCCAGCTCCGCACTCGCTGCCCCTACAAGGTGAACACGGCTGGAGAGAAGCTCCCAGTCATGCCAAGGGAAAATGCAAGGTCACGAATGGTCCTTCTTGCTATGCTTCCCTGGCTTGTCTGCTCTTCACTGTCCTAGACCAGTGGTCGGCAAACTGCGGCTCACGAGCCGCGGTTTGCCGCTCTGTGGATTAATGAGTTTGCCAACCACTGTCCTAGACCATCTCATTCTTCCTCCCCTCCACCCCACCTTCACCCCTGCTCCCTGACCCTCACACTCAGCTGATGACGGTGACTCCTATTTCCCTGAGGAAACAGAAGTTTGCAGAAGAGCACACCCGCCTACAACCACCGCATCTGCCCGCGCCACGACACCCCTCTGCCTCACCCCTGACTAGTCCCCTCTCCTCCTCCAGGCCCTTCCTCCTCAGTTCTCCCGTTTCTTTCCTGCCTCTGCCTCTACTACTGCACCTTTGCAGGAAAACTCAAAACGACTGTCTATGTTTGCTGGCTCCAGTTCCTCTGCTCCTGGTCCCCCCACTCCCACTCTGATTCCAAAGATTCCTTTGGAATTCCCTGTGATGATAGATTCATGACAGGAGGGCATGTACCTTGGTTGCGGGCACATCCCCAGTAGGGGGCGTGCAAGAGGCAGCTGATCGATGTTTCTCTCTCATCGATGTTTCTAACTCTCTATCCCTCCTCTCCCTTCCGCTCTGTAAAAAAATCAATAAAATATATTAAAAAAAAAAAAAAAAGATTCATGACAGGAGGATCCCTTCTGAGCGGGAGGAGGAGGTGAAACACCGGGGCTTATTGTATTCGAAGGTATTGACAGAGGTATAAGAAGATAGTTTGGATTTCTGCGGGTTTGGAAAATTTATTAAATTCATGAAGGATATTAAAGATCGGACCTGGCCGGCATGGCTCAGTGGTTGAGTGTTGACCTATGAACCAGGAGGTCACGGTTCCATTCTGGGTTGCGGGCTCGATCCCCAGTGTGGGGCGTGCAGGCAGCAGCCAATGAATGATTCTCTCTCATCATTGATGTTTCTATCTCTCTCTCCCCTTCCCTCCCTTTCTGGAATCAATAAAGAATATATTTTAAAAGATCTTTTGTAGTTTAAAAAAATTCTATATAATAAAAGCCTAATATGCAAATTGTCCCCAGGACCAGGAGTATGACCGGGGGCGGTGGTGGCAGGCAGCCAGGGGAAGGGAGCCCCCCTCCCTGACCCCTGGCTGGCAGCAGTAAGCGGCCAGGGGAAGGGAGGCGCCCTGGCCAGCAGCCAGCAGCCAGCAGCAAGCAGCCGCTGAGGACCCTACCCTGCACGAATTTCGTGCACGGAGCCTCTAGTAATAATAATAAAACCCTACCGGTAAAATCAGGTAAGCTAACCAGATACTGTAACAAACAAGCTCAGACATGATACGAGTTTAGTTCTCACCACGTAAAGTGCACAAGGGGTGTTCCCGATTAATGGGCAACTTCCTACAAGTGCTGATGCAGGGGCCCAGGCCCCTTCCGTCTGTGGCTCTGCAGCTGTTAACAGGCCACTGTGCTCATCCACAGGAAGCCGAGGAAGGGAAGACAGAGCAGGGCCAGGGCCCGGGAGGCTTTTACGGTCCAGGTCTGGACATGGAGCTCACGAGTCCTGCTCACATTCCAGTGACCAGATTCAGACCCTTGGCTTCCCCTGGCCGCAAGGAAGGCTGGGAAAGGTTATCTAGCGGAGTGTCCAAGGAGAAGGGGAAACGGGCTTGCAGAAGCGCCAACCCGTCTCTGAGGACCATGGACGTCCTCCAAGGAGCGGTGGCCAGGCCAGGAGATGATTTATCTCCAGCACATTGTTCCGAATGAGGAGCTCGCTCTGGCTGGACTCCGAGAGCAAGTCCCATTATAAAATCACAATTGCTCTTTTCCAAGAGGAAATCCCTGAGGAAAGCAAAGGTTCCTGCACCTTCCATTGATCTCTTCTGCCATGTGACCCGGCTCCCGGGTTTCCCGTGTGCCATTCCAGTGAACAAGAGGCACCTGAAGCCTGCAAGCAGAGGTGACTAGTGTGGCTTCTGCCTGTTTCAGAGCCTGGGACTCTGGCACCCCGGCTACCGAGCCCCGTGTCCCTGGGACACAGGCTCCAATTCTGTGAAATGGCAACTAGTGATACTTGCCACTACCAGGTTGTTTGAGGATCAAAGACTTGCTCATTCTCTACTCCAAATAGCCTTCATATGATCATCTCAATAGACAGAAAAGGAATTTGACAGAATCCAACATCCTCTCGTGATAAAAAACACAACAACTAAAGATAGAAGGGAATTTCCTTAATCTGATCAAGGGCATCTAGGAAAAACCCACAGCTAACACCATAATTAGTGATGAAAAACTAAAGTTTCCCCCTAAGATCAGGAAGAAGAGAAGGATTTCTGCTCTGGCCACTTTTATTCAACCTTTTATGGGAGGTTCTAGCCCAGAAATGAAGCAATGAAGAGAAAGAAAAGGCATTCAGATAAAAGAGAGAGAGAGAGAGAGAGAGAGAGAGAGAGAGAGAGAGAGAGAGAGAAGAAAGTAATCAATCCCTATTTTCAGAAAATCCTAAGGGAACTACCAAAAAAAACCAAAAACCTGCTAAAAATAATAGTAGTACAATAAGATCACAGGATAAAAGATCAATATACAAAATCAACTGTATTTTTGCATACTACTTACAAACAATCTAAAAACAAAGTTAGGTAAACAATTTCATTCACAACAGTAGCAAAAGAACAAAATACTTTGAAACAAATTTAACCAACACAGTGTAAGATTTGTACAGTAAAAATTGTATGTCTTTGCCAAGAGAAATTAAAGAAACCTAAGTAAAGAGAAAAATATTCTCTGTCTATGGATTGGAAGACTCATTGTCTACAGGGAATTTCTCTTCCATTTGATCCATAGATCCAACTCAATCCTTATCAACATCCAAGCAGGCTTTGTGTGTGTGTGTGCGCGCGCGTGCGCGCAGAAATTGACTAGCTGTTTCTAAATTTTATATGAAAAGACAAAGGTCCTAGAATAGCAAAAACTATCTTGAAAAAGAATAACGAAGTTAGAGAACACAACGTCCCAATTTCAAACTTACTATAAACCTATAGTAACAGGATGGGACTGAATAAGAGTAGACATATAGATCTATGGACAGAATTGAGACAAACCCTTACATTTATGGCCAATTGATTTTTTCAGCAAAGGAGCCAAGGTAATTCAATGGAAAAAGAATAGGGGTTTCCCCCCCCCCGCCCCAATAAATAGTGGTGGGAAAACTGGGTACCCACATGCAATAGAATAAAGTTGGATCCCATCCATCAAACCAGTCACAAAATTAAGTGGATCAGAGACCTAAATGTAAAGTTAAATCTACAAAACTCGGGAGAAAATATTTAATTTCACAGCTATGACAGCAAATGCACAATCCATAAAATTAAAAAAATCATAAAAATTTAAAACTTTAGGGCTCACCATTAAGAAAATCTAATCACTAGAAAATATTTGCAAATTCTAGGTCTGCTTAGAGATGTATACCTAAAAATATAGAACATTTACAACTCAATAAGACAAATAATCCAATTTAAAAATAGGCAAAGTAGCTGAATAGATATTTCACTAGAGAAGGCATATGAACTTCCAATGAGCACATGATAAAGTGTTCAACATTTTTAGTCATTAGAGAAATGTAAAACACAATATTATACTACTTCATACCATAAAAATGACTATAATAAAAACACACACAATAACAGGTGTTAGTAAGGATGAAACTAGACCATTCATAAATTAATGCTGGAAATGCAAAATGGTGCATCCACTTTGAAAAAGTTGGGCAGTTTCTTAAGAAGTAAAGCATAACATTTTTACATGACCCAGTAGCTGCACTTCTAGCGACATTTACCCAAGAGAAATGAAAACATTTGTCCACACAAAGACTTAAATATGAGTATTCATAGCAGCATGATTCATAATAGCAAAAAGTGGGAACAGCCAAATGTCCACCAATGGATGAATGAATGAACAAAATGTAGTCTACCCATACAATGGAATACTACCCAGCCACAAAAAGGAATGAAGTGCTGATACCTGCCTGGATGACCCGCTAAAACACCAAGCTAAGTGAAAGTAGCCAGACATAAAGGGCCACACGTTGGGTGATTCCGTGTGGATGAAATTTCCAGAAAAGGCAAATCTATAGAGACAATGATTGATTCAATTGTGCTGATGGTTGCTTAACTCTTTTTTGTACATTTACTAAAAATTATTGAACTGTATGCTTAACAAGAAAATAAAAAGACCCGGATAAAACAAAACAAAAAGAATATACAATGTATTTACCCATCCTACTGATGATAGACATTTGCAGTTTGGAGCTGTTGTAAATGCTGCTAACATAGACTTTCTTCTGTATGTCTTTTGTTAGACACACTTCTCGGAGGTATGTATCTTAGAGCAGAATTTCTGGGTCATATATACATTCTGCTTTCATAAATACTGCTAAAGACTTTTCCCAGGGCTTCTACCAATGTACATCTCCATCGGCAGCACGTGGAATTTCCAGTTGCACATCCATGATGGGTGCATATAGGTGCCTCCTTATCATTTTCATTTGCATGTCCCTGGTGACGAAGGCAATTGAACACCACTTCAAGTTTGCTTTGTTTTGTGATTTTGGCCATTTGAAAATCCTCTTAGTGAAAGGCTGTTTGACCTTTCTGGGCTTCCTTAAGTAGTCTGTTTTCTTATTGATTTTGTTAAGGAGTTGTTTGTTTTTTTTATATATTCTGGACAAGCGTTTTGAAATTCCACTCTTTAACTTGACTTTTCACTTTCTCAACTGTGTCTTTTGATGAACACAAATTTTAGCTTTCATGTAGTCTGTTTTATCAATTTTTTTTCCATACAGGGTTTTCTTTATGAACTCTAATCTCCATTGTGATGTTGGAGGTGGGGCCTCTGGAAGGTAATTAGGCCCTGAGGATGGAGCCCCGAGAATGGGATTAGTGCCCTTATTACGAAGCCAGAGTGCCGCTTACTCCCTCCTTTCGCCACGCGAGGATTCAACTAAGTCTGTAGCCTACAACCCGGAAGAGTGTCCTCACCTGAACCTGACCATGCTGACACGGTGAACTTGGACTTCCAGCCTCCAGGACCGTGAGAAATGTATTTCAGTTGTTGATAAGCCAGCCAGTATTTTGTCATAGCAACCGGAGATGACTAAGATAACGTAATACTGACTTCAGAGATATATTTAGTCGGTGTACTTGTTTCTTTTATAATAAATAAACCCATTTGAAATTAAATCATTACACAGTGGGAAAGACAGTTGCCGGGAAAGCACCCATCTTGGAGAACGGGTTGGGTGTCAGCCCCGCCCCCAAGACCCCGCTGTGTTTCTGACAGGGAGAAGAGAGCGGCAGGGGGACGAGGGGAGCAGGGGGGACGCGGGGAGCAGGGGCCACGCGCAGGGAGGGATGTGAGGAGGTGGGAGCCCCGCTGACCTGGGAGACAGCAGCAGCAGCGGCCACAGAAACAACGCGTCCCAGAGGTTGGCAGAGCGCCTGGCACAGGAAGCAGGAGCCCCTGTTCTGAGAGCAGAGGGCCCCCGATAGGTCCCTAGAGACAGTCCCATCTCCTCAAGCCCTGGTTCCTGTGTGTCCCCGTCACATATCCCACCCCAGAAGCCATGAGCACATCTTGCCCCTCAAAGACACGGGCTCACGTGGGGCTCTTCACTGACCTTGAGTCACCTGGGGAAGGTGGCTGCCTCTTCTGGCTCCATACTCCGTGTGGGTCAAGATGGGCCAGTGACTCTGAGCTCCTGCCTGCCCCTCAACAGAGTTGGGGGCTGAGCTGCTCCAGGAAGCCCCAGCTGCTCCGTCCCCGCTCCTGCCCCCCAACCCCAGTGGTTTCTGGACATTCCGGGCCCCCGTGTGGGAGGCCTGGGCCAATTCTTTGTGTCACAAATGGCCATAAATCTGTGACCTCCCTCTCCAGCTGACCTGCCCTGCAAGGGTCTTCCGGAGCCCTTAGGCAAGAGGACCACTGCATGGGATGGGGGTGTCGCTCTGCTCTGTCTAGAGCAGCCCCCCTTTCTCTACTTCCCCCTCCCCCTCTTCTCTTTTGTCCTAACTCCTGGATCCCAATACAACAGCTGGGATTTTCTAAAAGCTCCCCTGACCCTATTCCCAGAACCCACCCCTCTCTCCAGGCCACCCTTCCGGGGTCTCAGGTACAGAGTGGGGGGAGGGGTCCTGGAGCCCCAAAGAGCAAGGTGGAGCGAAGTGCAGAAGAGAGAGCACTGGGCCCACTGGGACGCTCCTGAACCAATGATGATGTCAACAGCAGCAGCTGGTCATGGCGTGCCTAGCTCTCTTGTGGGGCGTAATTTATATAACACTCACAAAAATCCTTTTTGGTGGGCACAGTTTCCCCTATTTTACAGAAAAGAAAACCAGACCAAGAGCTTAGGATCAGGGGTGGGCAAACTTTTTGACTCGAGGGCCACAATCGGTTCTTAAACTGGACCGGAGGGCCGGAACAAAAGTATGGATGGAGTGTTTGTGTGAACTAATATAAATTCAAAGTAAACATCATTACATAAAAGGGTACGGTCTTTTTTTTTTAATTTCAATAGTTTTATTCATTTCAAACATTTTAACAAGAAGAATGTAAACACTAATTATTATAATTTGAAACTTCAAAAAATGGAGGAATCATAGCACAATAACATACCTTATATTGAAGATGGCAAAGGCAAAATAAAATTGCCTAACAAAGGAAAGGTACAGCCCTAACCCGTTTGGCTCAATGGATAGAGCGTCGGCCTGTGGACTGAAAGGTCCCAGGTTCGATTTCGGTCAAGGGCATGTACCTTGGTTGCGGGCACATCCCCAGTAGAGGGTGTGCAGGAGGCAGCTGATCGATGTTTCTCTCTCATGGATGTTTCTAGCTCTCTATCCCTCTCCCTTTCTCTCTGTAAAAAAATCAATAAAATATATTTTAAAAAAAAAAAGGAAAGGTACAAAAGCCTTTCAAATTAAACTTAAATATAATAAAATAATTTAAAACTAAAACAAATAGAAAAGAACAAAATGTGTAAACAGTACATTAAACATTTTCTTTAGTGCAACTTCCAAATTATGCCCGGGACGTAGATGCAGATGGCAATGTAGACTGGGTTGAAAGGTTTTTGGTCTTTAAAACATCAACTTCAGTGGGAACAGTGTTGTTGGTCTCCTTTTCAGCTAATGCTCTGATACTGTGCTCTCCAGGGGCGTGTCTCCCTACATCACCACGATAACGTGTCTACGCATTCCCAGGGTGATGTCGGGGGACCCGTCCGCGGGCATTACAAGGAGCCTCTGGAAGACTGAGAGGTTGTTCCTTCTACTGAATGGGGGATATAAATCCGCCCACTCAGAAGAAGGAGCTGCGGCCGTTTTCCCGACGTTGCCATGTTAACACTGCTGCTGGTGAAGGAGCGGAGGGGAGAGCAAGAGAACCCTCCGCTCTTTCGGCTCCGCGGGCCGGATAGAACAGCCGAACGGGCCGGATCCAGCCCGCGGGCCGTAGTTTGCCCACGGCTGGCTTAGGATGCTTGCCAAGGCCCACAGCTGTGAGAGAGCCCAGGTTCAGACCTAAAGAGTCTGATTCCAAGATCTAGGCTCTCAACCCCTCCATTCGCCTGCCTCTCGCAGTCCCTGGGCAAGATCCGGCCGCTGAGCTTCTGGTCATGCTGTTCCCTCCTGCTGGAATGCTCTTCCTCCCCCTCCACCTGGCACGGTGCGTCCTTCCAGGCCCACCCAAGTGCTTTCCCTGATGTACTCGCCTCCCCCCACCAAACAGAATCCCAGGGCATCGCCCTCTGGCCAGGAGGCTGCCACCTCTTCCTCCGTGGAGTGGCCACACCGTGCTGTCTCTGCCCAGCCGTGACCTCCCTCCACACTGAGCGTGACCATTTCCCAGCAGGCCCTGGGCCTGGTCCACATCATGGTGTTGCCAGCCCTGAGCACACAGCACACCTCTGCAAGAGCTGGTCACGGTTCCAGCCTCTGACTTTCTGTGCAGCTTAGATACATGCCTGCCCCGCTCTGGCCTCAGTTTCCCCATCTCCGGAGATTCTCCTCTGACTGCTGAAAGCCCCATCTGTCTCCGCCAAGGGAAATCACCCAGGACCTTCCCTCCACACCCAGTTGGTGGGAGAGAGACTGGGAGCTGCCGGCGATGCCAGCCCAGGGCCTGGGATCTGCAGCTGGACTTGGACTGCCCGGGAGGAATGTCTGAGCCACCTTTCTGAAGGAGGAAGATGTTGGCTGCTCTGCCTTAGTGGCTGCAGGGCAGGAATAGTCCTGAATCCTGTATTCCAACTTCCCCTGTTCCTGCCCAGGCCCAAGGAGCAGGGTCATTGAGTGACAACACCCCATTGATGATAATAACTGCTATGAAGTATTAACGCCATCACCTTCCTTCCTAGGGCCACACGTCCCTACGCCACGGATCAGAGCAGTGATGGTTAAAACGACAGCCTGGTGCCTGGCTGGTGTGGCTCAGTGGTTGAGCATCGACCTATGAACCAGGAGGTCACAGTTTGATTCCCAGTCAGGGCACATGCCCAGGTTGTGGGCCTGATCCCCAGTAGGGGGCGTGCAGGAGGCAGCCGATCCATGATTCTCTCTCATCATCAATGTGTCTATCTCTTTCTCCCTCTCCCTTCCTCTCTGAAATCAATAACAATATATTTTTAAAATAAAAATAGGAGAAACCAAGATGGCGGCATAGGTAAGCACCTAAACTGCGGCCTCGCACAACAATTTCAAAACTACAAGTAAAAGACAGAACGGACACCATCCAGAACCACAGGAAAGCTGGTTGAGTGAAAATTCTACAACTAGAAGGAAAGAGAAAAGCTCACAGAGAATTGGAGGTACGGCAAAGGGTCTTTGTGCGCGCAGAGAGGAAGGGTGGCTGAGAGCCTGGCTGACTTTCTCTGGCGGAAGGGAGAAGGAAGCCCCCGACCGCACTGAACCCCAGTTCTGACTGCACTGAACCCCAGTTCTGGGCGAGCCCCTGGGGACCCACGCTCTTACGGGGGGAGTCTGGACTCTCGGGCGGAGACTCAGGAGCTGGGGAAGGCAGAGGTCTGAAGGCGTGCGTGCCAGTGTGCACAAAGGCTGCGGAGGTGCCACAGGCTTTCCCTAGTGGAAGGGAGTCAGAGGCTCCTGACTGCACTGAGCCCCAGTTCTGACTGCATTGAACCCCAGTTCCAGGCGAGCCCCTGGGGACCCATGCTCTTGTGGGGGGAATCTGGACTCTCGGGCGGAGACTCGGGAGCCGGGGAAGTCAGAGGACTGAAGGTGCGCGCAAGGGCAAGGCTGACGGGAAGCCAAGACTGTCTGCTCCGCCCTGAGACTCCACCCCATCTAAGCTGAGCACAGAGGCTATTGCAATTTGGCAAGTCTAATCCTATAAGGCTGTCTCCAGCACCAAACTTCTCCCAGCATAGACACAGCTGATCCTTACAGCCAACTGGCCCGGAGGTCAATTCCTCCCAGTGATACCAACAACTATCAAGACTTAATTACAACAAGGCTGTACACACAGTCCACAAAGGGGTGCACCAAGAGTGTCCACCTCAGGTTAACTGGGGAGGCCGACCCACTGGGCCTTATAGGAAACCTAGCTCACAAATCTACCTTACAAACTCAGGGAAGCAGTGAAAATGCGGCGTCAAAGAAACAGATCACAAACGAAAGAAATGGAGGAAAATAAACAACTGGATATAGAATTCAAAACCACAGTTATAAGGCTTTTCAAGAATATCCTAGAAAAGGCCGATAAATATAACAAGACCCTCGAAGATATGAAAAAGGACCAACTAGAAATTAAACATACACTGACTGAAATAAAAAATATTATACAGAGACCCAAAAACAGACTAGAGGAACACAAGAATCAAGTCAAAGAATTGAAATACAAAGAAGCAAAAAACACTCAACCGAAAAAGCAAAAAGAAAAGAAAAAAATCCAAAAAGTTGAAGATAGTGTAAGAAGCCTCTGGGACAACTTCAAGCGTACCAACATCAGAATTATGGGGGTGCCAGAAGAAGAGAGCGAGCAAGATACTGAAAACCTATTTGAAGAAATAATGACCGAAAACTTGCCCCACCTGGTGAAAGAAATAGACTTACAAGTCCAGGAAGCGCACAGAACCCCAAACAAAAGGAATCCAAAGAGGACCACACCAAGACACATCATAATTAAAATGCCAAGAGCAAAAGACAAAGAGAGAATATTAAAAGCAGCAAGAGAAAAACAGTTAATTACCTACAAGGGAGCACCCATACGACTGTCAGCTGATTTCTCAACAGAAACTATGCAGGCCAGACGGGAGTGGCAAGAAATTTTCAATGTGATGAATAGCAAGAACCTACAACCAAGATTACTCTACCCAGCAAAGCTATCATTCAGAATTGAAGGGCAGATAAAGAGCTTCACAGATAAGAAAAAGCTAATGGAGTTCATCACCACCAAACCAGTATTATATGAAATGCTGAAAGGTATTCTTAAAGAAGAGGAAGAAGAAAAAAGTAAAGAGAAAAATTATGAACAACAAATACATATCTGTCAACAAGTGAACCTAAAAATCAAGTGAATTAAAAATCTGAGGAACAGAATAATCTGGTGAATATAATAGAATCAGGGGCATAGAAAGGGAGTGGAATGATAATTCTCAGGGGGAAAGGGGTATGGGGGGTTCAGGAAGAGTCTGGACAAAAATCATACACCTATGGATGAGGACAGTGGGGGGGGAGGTAAGGGCAGAAGGTGGGGTGGGAACCGGGTGGAGGGGAGCTATGGGGTGAAAAAGGAGAAACAATTGTAATAATCTGAATAAAGATTTATTAAAATAAATAAATAAATAAATAAATAAATAAATAAATAAATAAATATAAAAATAAATGAATAGAGGAGGGTCCCACTGCCTGATCTCCAAGGACAGCAGAGGAGGGATGGAGGCTGAGTCAATCCCCAATGGCCCATGAGTTCATCGTCACGCCTATGCATACAGCCTCCAGGGAACCCCGAAAGAGGAGAATGTGAGGAGTCTCCACATCGGGAACCAGAATGCCTCCACTTGCCTCTGTGCCCGGCCCCAAACTCCAGGGAACAGAAGCCCCTCTTGGTTGCAGACCCCACCTTCTGTATCTCTTCAGCTCGGTGTTGATTTGTGCCCTTTCATAGCCTCTGTAACAAACTGGTAACCCTAGAAAAAAAAAATTGGGTAACAGGGACTGCGGTGTTCCTTTGAACACCCTGAGGTTCAAAGGGGGAAACCGCCAGAGACTTCCTGATGGCGGTGAGGGGAGGAGGACGGACAGACATATAAGGTTAGAAAATCCAAGCCTTGCGCTCAAAGGCACAGAAAGGGAAACGAAATCCTTCCCCCTCCCCCGCCAGAAATAACCTCTGATAAGAGCTTTTTGTGACTCATTGGGAAAGGGCTGGGGCTCAGAAAACAAACGTAAAAGGAAGCAGCAGGTATACGAAAGGCAAGTTTCCATTTCGTTTAACCCTGTCGTCTGCTAGGAGCTGTTTCTGCAGGTGGTGTTCGTCCTGTTTCCCTGGGCAATGGGCTGGGCTCCACGCTCCTCGGCCAGAAAGGCGTTCCAGGGCGCAGCAGCCTGTCCTCCTGAAGTTAGGCAGCGACCTCACCCTGAGCCTGCCCAGCCTCAGTCCCGCCCCCTGGCAAACAGCCCCGCGCCCTGGCCCCTGGCTGTGGCCACCGCGGCCACCTGTCAGCAGAACCATGAGCGTCGGAGCTGGAGCCGGGCCGAGGCACGCGGCAAGGGCGTCCAGAGCACGAGTGCCTTTTTCTAATCCAGGCGTCCTCAAACTACGGCCCGCGGGCCACATGCGGCCCGCCGAGGACATGTATCCGGCCCGCCGGGTGCCGCTGCCTGTCCTGCTTAGCAGCCGACGCGTCCCGGGCCCGCAGTGCACATAGGAATTTGTTCATAGTTTTTTTTTTAAACTATAGTCCGGCCCTCCAACGGTCTGAGGGACAGTGAATTGGCCCCCTGTTTAAAAAGTTTGAGGACCCATCTCTTGTGCAGGATCAGTGTCACACGTGCTCCTGATAAGAAATGCCAGCACTGCCCTGACTGGTTTGGCTCAGTGGATAGAGTGTCTGTCTGTGGACTGGGAGGTCCCAGGTTCGATTCCGGTCAGGGCATGTACCTTGGTTGCTGGCACATCCCCAGTAGGAGGTGTGCAGGAGGCAGCTGGTCGATGTTTCTAACTCTATTCTTATCCCTTCCTCTCTGTAAAAAATCAATACTTTTTTTTAAAAAAATAAGAAATGCCAGGACCTCGGAAAGCGGGGACTCCTTTCTCATTCCCTCTCCCCGGGTGATGGCATGGAGTTCCTTCTGCAAAGAGGAACCCTTTCCTTTTCAGATGCCAGACCCCCAAAGTACTGCATCAGGCGCGCTCCCGTTTATGGGAAGCTTCGTAAACCGAGACACTTGCTCTGTGTACCTGCTGGAACCTCTGGGGAACGAAGGAGAGGAGGTGTCTACGATGCTCTCTCTCTCTCTTTTTGTTTTTGAATCCTCACCCAGGATATTTTCTCCATTGATTTCTAGAGAGAGTGGAAGGAAGGGAGAGGGGGTGGGGGGAGTGGGGTGGGGAGAGAGAAACATGGACTGAGAGGGACACGTGGATTTGTTGCCTCCCGAAAGCGGCCCTACCAGGGCTGAGGAACCTGCAACCGAGGTCCAAGGCCTGTCCTTCGCTGAGGTTCCCAGGACTAAAAACATAGCCGTGTTTTCAGGCTGTGGACCCACCCAGCAGCCACAAAAGGGACGGCAGCCAACAGCCGCGAAGTCAGAAAGCGTGCGAACCCAGGGTTCAGAGGGAAACGGAGCTATTTGAGGACGACAGAATTTCCGGAGGAAATATTGAAATTCTGGTTCTGTGCTGGTGGGAAAGGCCTGCGGTCGTTGGCTCCAGCCCCTGCCAGAATCGGAGCGCCCCTCTTCCTCCTCAGAAGCCCCATTGTGATGGGCCTGGACATCGGACAGAGCCTGCAATGCTGGCTTCCTGCATTTCTGGGACCAGATCAGACCCTGGGAGGCTGGGTCCTCAGGACACACACCGAGAAAACAACGGATGGCTGAAGGGGAAATGGACTGTTTGTTCCTTGGTACTGCCCTCTCCCCAAGACGCCCGTCTTCCCTGGAGAAATCCATGGCCCATCTTAACCCTGAGGCTCCTCTATACCAACAGCTCTCACACCCGTGTCCGCTCAGTCCCACTCCCAGGCCACGCTCATGCTGTGCCCCCTCCATGGAATGCCCCCCTCCCTCTCCACCCCTGCAGAGGGGCCCGTCCTTCTTTGCCCACCTTTCCCAGCAAGCCCTCTCCTCTTTGACATCCTTGGAGCTCTCTCCTGATGGGACTGCACATTTAATTGGGTAGGCTCTGCTCTCTTGCTCCTTACAGGGGAGCCACTGGGGCCCACACTGTCCAATCAAAATATATCACAAGCCAGACACAGAAGGATGGGGGCGGGGCGCTGGAGGGGGAGATGAGGTTGAAAAGGTGAGCGAGGCTGGCTCGAACGGGGCAGTCAGATCGACTGCGCTTGTGGGAAGGGCGCTGTAGATACGCTTTCTGCAAAGTCAGTTTAGCAGGTGACAACCTCCCCCACAATACTCACCAGGTGCAATAAATGGTGCATTGCTTTATTTTTCTGAGCTTTTAGAAAGCGTGTATTCTGTCCCGGGCACTCTGAATGTTCAGCATGTATGAACTCTGTAACTTTACAACAACTTTCAGAGGCAGATACTACTCCTAAACCCATTTTACAGACAAGGAAACTGAGGAACAGAGAGGCTAAGAAACTCCGCGATGGTCACAGAGCTGGCAAATGGCAGAAGCAGGATTCGAACTCAGGTGGCTCCAGAATCCACACGCTTACATGCTGCCTCAAGTTAAAATCGGCTGGTGCCCCTTGCTTATCAGAGGGGTAAGCTATACAGTCTCTCCCACTCCTGGGGTTCTCTTTCTGGGGTGACCAAAAGTTTAGGGGGCAGGGTAAGCAATCCAGAGAACTTGGATGTGAGCTCCTGGGCTCAGTCCATTCTGGTCACCACTGTCCATGTGATCCATTCAAGATCGGGGAATTGGGCTGCCCACCTCTCTTCATGCAAAATGTGGGCCTTGGGGTCTTTGGCTCTGGTTCCAGAGGGACTGACAGTTCCCATGCCACCCCAGCAGAGATCCACGCCGGCTTTACCCACTGCACCCCTCAGTGGAATAAGATGCCCAAACCAGAGCCCCCGCAGGGATTCGCTGCTGGCACCCGAGGGCTTCTGTCCCCACCCATGGCCAAGGACACCCATGGCCATGCTGCTTAGACTGGCTTGCAGGGGACAGCCCATCTTTTCGTCTTTCAGTCTCTGATAATAAAAACAGGACTAAAAATAGCATCTCAAAGTCAAGGCTACCACCTGAGCTGGCAAGCCCTCATGGCTTTTTTTTTTTTTTTTTAGGAGAAAATGTAAAGCAATATCATCCAGTTGATTTGGAGTTACCACTGAGAAGCAAAAAACAAAGTCCTTGTCAGGAGTGGGATTCGCACCCACGCCTCCGGGGGAGACCCAGAGTAGTTCTCAGGAAAGGGTACTGAGCCAGAAAAATCAGGCTCCACGGCTCAGCTGTGCCACTGTGGTGAGGTACCTGGCCTCTCTGAGCCGCATTTTCCTCATCTATAAAATGAGGCCAATGATAACCTGCGTCATGGTGCTATTAAGAATATTAAGTGAGCCCTGGCCGGTGTGGTTCAGTGGATAGAGCGTCGGCCTGTGGACTGAAGGGTCCCAGGTTCAATTCCGGTCAAGGGCATGTACCTTGGTTGTGGGCACATCCCCAGAAAAGGGTGTGCAGGAGGCAGCTGATTGATGTTTCTCTCTCATCGATGATTCTAACTCTCTATCCCTCTCCCTTCCTCTCTGTAAAAAATCAATAAAAAATATTTTTTAAAAATTAAAAAAAAAAGAATATTAAGGGAAATGGTGGCTGTGAAGGAGGTACTCACTAAAACCCAGCTCGATGTCTGCTGCCCTTCTCCCAGGCAGAGGTGGAGATGTGTGCCAACATCCCCGGGATGCCAGGACTCCTCCCTTCAGGCCCCTTGGTTGGCTGAGCACCAGATCCCACTCCGGGGCCTGACTTCATCTGTACGTCTTGGAACTAAGCCGCGGAACAGCCAGGCTGGGACTTCCCCTGATGCTGGTAGACTTTCCAGACTGACTTCAGGGGACTTTCCTAAACTGGACAAATGCCCAGAGCAGGGAATGGGGTCCTGACACCGGGACAGGAGTCATTCGCACGCAGAGGTAATGAAAGGTGCAGGCCCCTAGAGAGTCAGATCGCCGGGACTGGTGCCCCAGCCAAGACAACCACTACCTTTTTTTTTTTTGGCTTTTTTTCAAAGTCTCTTACAAATATCCTCACACATCCTCTTTCTTGCACTTACCAGCACCTGAATTTATTTATTCACTTATTTCTTATCTTTCTGCCTTCACTCCACGCTGGGCTGTATCTTGAGGGCAGAAATTGTTTTGTACACAGCAACTAAATGACTGCCTGGCACATAGCAAGTGCGCAGGAAATGCTGACGCCTTTTGCAGTATGGAGGGCAATTTATATTTTAGGGGAGGGCACAAAGGGGTTAGGAAAAGAAGGGGCCGAAGGTGGGGCCCCGGATCCCCCAGAGCTGGGAGTGGGAGGGGGGGAGACATGAGTCACGAAATAACGTAATGCAGGCAGGAGGAGGCGAGCAGGGATTAATCCACAGATGTTGTCAGAGCCCACCTTATGCCAATCACGGTTTGGGCACTGGGGACACGGTCAGAAATAGGGTGGGTGCGGCTGTGCGGCTGCAGGACTCGATCTAACCCGGAGCCTAAGCGAGTTAAACGCATATAAATGTGAAGTTGCAGTTTTGAAGAACGTTCGGAAAGAGAATGAGGTACAGGTGCCAGGAGACCTCGCGACATCCGGGCTTCGCCTGTTTCGGGAGCCAGCAATCAGATCTATTAGCCAGTAGAAAACGCACAAGGAAATGTTGTGCAGAAAATCAAGGGTGCTTGCAGATATGCAAGATTCAAAACTGATGTGAATAGTACATGCATGCATGCAGAATGAATGCATGTCGGAAGCACAAATGCATGCATGGCAGAGTAGTCCTGGGCCTCTGGGATTTTCAGATTCTTTTTCAACGGGTTGTGTGCGCCCTCTGTCGCCGCCTAGGCGCCCTGCTCCGGACCTCTCCGAGCGCACCCATTTCATACACGTGCGCATGCGTAGACTAGAGATCTTCCGGAAAGGTTTTCTGGTGAGTCTGAAGCTACGCAGTCAGGATGGCCGAGCGGTCTAAGGCGCTGCGTTCAGGTCGCAGTCTCCCCTGGAGGCGTGGGTTCGAATCCCACTCCTGACAAGGTCTTCTTTTTAGCTTTTCAGCGGTAACTCCAAATCAACTGATATTTCACACCTTTGGATACTCTTTTGATCTTCTTACAAAACGGATGTTTTCTTCTTAACAGGCGTTTTCTTCCTAATGATATTTACTAAACTTCAGACTGTAAAACGAAATCCCCCTCTGTGTACTGTGAAACATTCTTGGCGTAGTTCAATGTACACACTTTCTTTATGAATTTGGGAGGAGAAAAAAAGCAGCTCATGTCAGGAGTGGGATTCGAACCCACGCCTCCAGGGGAGACTGCGACCTGAACGCAGCGCCTTAGACCGCTCGGCCATCCTGACTTGCTTGGAGGGCTCGCTGTGGTTAGGATATAGTTTCTACCGCAGTGTGACGCGGTTTGAGAATCAGCTAGTTGTGGTCGTTCAGCTTAAAGTTCATCTACACGGTCCCTGCCGTTATTCTCAAACTAGTTCAGTCTTTTTACTATTTTGTACGTTTTTAAGTGGAAACAACACTGTAGCCTGAGCAAAAACGGAAAGTTTCCTTTGCCATCAGTAAAAAATAACGATAAAAATAAATACAACGAAAACGAAACTATATCATTAAATTCTAGCCACTTGCCGAGGCTCTGAAGAGGAAGTTTTTATATTGTTTTTTAACGACTCATGTTATTGATGGAATGGGTCGAGATATTGTTGGGTAAGTAGTTAAAGAGGAAGGTTTCCTTAAAGAATGAGCTTGCTGGAAAGGAGACGGGGTGCCTGTGTACATGGTGACACCCCCATCACTGGAGGCATTCGACAAGGCTGGACAGTCACTTCGTGTAATTTTTCTTTCTAATTAAAAAACTGTCAGAAAAAAAAAAGGAAAAAACTTTGGGAAAGGCAAAAAGATTCCTGGACGTTCTTTCGATGGAATATTAGGTGTTGTCTATAGCTGTGCTAATATAGTGGCCACTATCTGTGTGTCTACCGAGCACTTGAAATGTGGCTGGTCAGAACTGGGACCAGCACAAGTGTAAGATACACCTGGGGTTTTGAAGACCGTAGTACAAAAAAAAGGGAAAGATCTCATTAAATTTTTATATTGATCACGTGTTTAAATGACAGCATTTTGAATATATTTGAGTTGAGTAAAATGTATTATTTAAAACTATTTAAAATTCAGGTCATAAACATGCAAACAAACATTGGTAAGATGCGACTGATTCCACCCTGTGGTAGAAGCCAGTTCTGCATCTCTTAGCAAATTCCCTTCAGCATTGACCCACTCTCCAGAACACATTAAAAGTCTCGCTTTCGTCATAAAAAAAAAAAAAATTCCCTTCAGCATTCTTGATTGTGAGATATGTAGTATAGTATATAGGGTGGGGCAAAAGTAGGCTTACAGTTGTTCATGTGAAAAATAATACGAGAAATAATAATACAAGAATAAACTGGGTGTTTCATGTACTTACAACTGTAAACCTACTTTTGCTTCACTCTGTATACATATATTCTTCTTTGAACCAGTTTTCTTTTTAATTGATTGATTAATTAGAGAAAGAGAGAGAGAGAGAGACATTAATTTGTTGTCTCTTGACCAGGGGTCAAACCCACAACCTTGGTGCATCTGGAAGATTCTCTAACCAATTGAGCTACCCAGCCAGGGCTGTAAGAGCTTCTTTGCCCCTAAATCCCTAGGGTCTAGGACACAAAATGTGGCGAAGGAGCTAAAGGAGTGCAGGTTGACTAATGAATGAATGCAAACAACAGGATAGGGGTGAGCCAGGGGCAGGAAGTCCCGGTGCAGACCTCCTGGTGCAGCTGGCACCTGGGCAGAATGAGGAGGATTCACCCAAACCCTGGTTTGGCCACATCTCTCAGGAATTTGAGCCATGGATCACTGAACAAATAGTTAATCCTAATGCCCTTTCTTCGAAGCTCCCATTCGGAACAACCTTTGCCTCTATTCCAAGAGGCAGAAGGGTCCAGGCAGAGAAAATAACCAAACCCCAAGTCTGACCTTGGCCTCATTCTGAGCCAATCAATAACTGGCCCAGAGGTGACTGGCAGGGCCCTGCAAGCACCTGCCCCTTCCGTCCAAGTCTTGGCTGCATCTCAACATGGAGACATCGCAAAGGCCATCAGCCAACGTCCTCAGCATCCTGGTACCCACCCTTTGCTCCTGCATCACCCACCTGGAATGATGCCCCTTCTCAAATTGCTCTTTTCAAGGCTCTGTTCAAATGGCACCTCTACCCTGAGCTTCATATTTTCTCCTGTCCCAGGGAGTTCAGGCGTGGTGGCAGTGCGGAGAATGGGTGCTGGCCTGCAATCAATAGAGCCCACCAAAGCTGGTGGCTCTGTGTTCATGCACGCCCACTTCCCACCCCACGGAGGTGCACAGTGACGAGAAGAGCCACCTGGCCCCTGGTCACACACACTCACTGTGCAACTTGAGCTAAATTCTGTCCTTCTCTGAGATGGACAGATGTCCCAACAGCGACAGGAAGGAGTTTGACCAGATCACTGTTTCCTAAACTTCAGGCACTTATTACCTTGTTTTTTCATATCTACATACCACTTGTGCACTTAAAATGTTTTTTAATTGAAAGACTTAAAACATTTTTTTTCTTTGTGATAAAATACATATAACATAAAATTTACCTCTTTCAAGTGTACGGTTCTGTGGCATTTGCATTGTTGTGCAACCATCGCTACATCCCATCTCCAGGACTTTTTCATCTTCCCAAATTGAAACTTCGTCCCCGTGAAACACTAAGCTTCCCATTCAGGGCAAGTTTGACTACTCTTTTTTTTTTTTTTTTTTTTTAATATATTTTATTGATTTCAGAGAGGAAGGGAGAGGGAGAGAGAGATAGAAACATCAACGATGAGAGAATCATTGATTGGCTGCTTCCTGCATGCCCCCTACTGGGGATTGAGCCCAAAACCCAGGCATGTGCCCTTGGCTGGCTTCAAACCTGGGACCCTTCAGTCCGCAGGCCGACGTTCTATCCATTGAGCCAAATCAGCTAGGGCAAGTTTGATTACTCTTGATACCTCATGTAAGTGGAGTCATACAGTATTTGTAATTTTGTGACTGGCATATGTCACTTTGGATGTCTTTAAAGTTCATGTTGTATGTGGCATGTGTCAGAATGTCATTCCTTCTTCAGGTTGAATAATATTCCACTGTGGAATACATATATCCCATGTGTTGTTTGTATACTGATCCATTGGACACCTGGGTTGCTACTGTCTTTGGGCGACCGTGAATAATGTTATGAGCATAGGTGTACAAATATATCTTCGAGGCCCTGCTTTCTATTCTTTTGGATATATACCCAGAGGTGGGATATAGACTGTAATTCTATTTTAATTTTTATAACTGTCCTCTAGTGGTCTGTTGTTGTTGTTGTTGTTGTTTTTTAATAATAAAACCCACTCGGTTGCTGAGGGTTTAAACCCCAGGTGATCTGGCCCCTGGCTGCCTCTGGAACCTCAGCTCTTCCTAATTAATTCCCTCAACTCATAACCTTCTGTCCTTCTTCAAATTTCTCTTGGCTCAGGGCCTTTGCACATTTCTCTGTCCGAAATGCTCTTTTCCTGCCCGATTCTCATCCGTCCTTTGGGCCTCTGCTTAAATATGGAGCCATTCTCTGACCCAGCTATCTGAATGACACCCCAACCCCAATTACTCTTCTTTTCTCAAGGTACCCTGCTCTTTCCCTGGAGCGAGGTTAGCACAGCTGGTAATCACGTATCTATTGATCTGTGGGTTCGCGTATCTAGACCGTCTCTCCCATCAGACTCCCTGAGGGTGGGGTGTGGTCGGAGGGCTCCCAGCTCCGCTCCCAGTGCCTGGTACACCCAAGGTGCACAGTAAACATTTGCTCAGGGCCTCTCCAGCATGCCCCACCCGCCCGAGGTGGGGCAGGCCCAGCGCCCAATCAGGGCTTGGTCAGAGTAAGGAGCCTTTGCAGAAGTGAGAACTGAGACTAGACGTGTGCTTCAGGTGATCATGGCAATGGCCCGCTCAGACCCTGGGGCGGGGGAACAGCCCTGAGAATAAACAGGCCTCACCTCCTCATCTAGGCTCCCATGGCGCCAGCTGAGACCCTGGGTGGGCGGCGGCCCCAGCCTGCCGACAGGTCCCTTCCCACTTTTTCTGACGGGGGTGGAGGGAGCAGTGAACAAAGTTGGTTTCGAAGAAAATGTCCCAGTAAAAAACAATGCAGGGATTGAGTCTTGCTCGCTGCCATTTGAAAGGAATGAAAGTGGGATTAGCTAAAAAACAAAATCCAAACCCAAACCAACACAAAACCACCCTATTGTTTGAGAATCTGCCTTGGGAAACAATCATCTTATTGTTTTCTGTGTCATAATAACATGAAGGGTTTGCCCAGGCACTTGGTTCTGCACTTGGGCTCGGGCAGTGAGCAGAGAGGCTCGTCTCTGGGTAATGCTTTTGTAGCTACCAAGAAGCACCCCTCATTTCCTGAGCACCTCCTGGGGCGTGGAGTCAGGTGTATTGGGAGGAAGCAGCAGTCAAGCATCCAGATGAGTGGGCAAAGGGTTCAATCGGCATCAACCACTGACACTGTCAACTCAGGTCTTGCCACTCTCGGACTTGAAACCGTCAGGCCCTAAAGTAGAATTTACTCCACTGTTTTGTTGCATGAACAATGGCCACCAAAAGACATCAGGCTGTGTCCCAGAACCTGCAGCTTCTACTTCATAGAGAAAAAGGGTGTCAGCAGATTAAGTTAAGGTTTGTGATGGGGAAGATCATCCTGGATCACCGGGGTGGGCCTTCATCTCATCACAAGTGTCTCTACCAGAGAGAGGCAGAGAGAGATCTGATGGGTACAGAAGAGGAGGCAATGTGACCACAGGGGCAGAGATGGAGGTGATGAGGCCACCAGCCAAGGGATGCCAGCAGCCACCACGAGGAGCTGGAAGTGACAGGCACAGACGCTCCCCTGCACCTTCGGAGGAAGAGCAGTCCTGCTGACACCTTGATTCGGCTCAGGAAACTGATTTCGGACTCTGGCCTTTAGACCTCTGAGAAGGCTGTTTTGTTCTTTTAAGTCACCAAGTTCATGATCATTCGTTCCGGCAGCCACAGGAGACTAAGTAGCCCTTTGGGACTTGGTCCCTGCCCAGGTGTCGCCTCGCACCCTCACCACTTTGCCCCAGCCACCAGGGATCGTCTTTCCGACTGGCCGGCTTCCTCCCGCCTCAGGGCTTTGCGCTTCCCAGGGTCTTCCCCCAGACCTTCCCAAGGCAGGTCCTTACTTCTGAGTCCCTCTCCGCACACACCTCACCTTCCCTGAGAGGGCTCCTCGGACCACTCTATCTAAAAATTGCCTCCTGGTCATCTCCGTCACAGCCCCCCGTTTTACTTTAGTCAGAGCATTTTTGTCACGATCTGAAGTTTCTTATTTCTCTCCAGTTTACTACTCACCACCCTACAGGGCCGTGTCTGCCTTGATCCTTGCTCTATCTCCAGGGGCCTGCATACAGTAGGCGCTCAGCAAACATTGGTTGGTGAATAAAATGAGTGATCTGTGCAAGCCTCTAAGGCTGTGTGTGTGTGTGTGTGTGTGTGTGTGTGTGTGTGTGTGTGTGTGTTTCAGGGTGCGGGTGGGGCGATGAAACCTTAATCCCAACATCATCTCCCACCTTCTCAGTGACACCCCGCCCCACTGTGTGCCAGGGGCTTCATTTATTCTGCACAACGGCTCCCTAAGGCAGGTCCCTTTATATCCCTACATTACAGCCGCCGAAACGGAGGCTTAGAGATCTAAGTCACGGCTCAGCGTGCTCCTCAGTGGAAACCACATCCACGGAGTCACAGGCACCCACAGCGCACACAGACCCTCCCTGCTGGCGCTCGGTCTCCCGGGATGCTGATTCCGCTTTCAGGGAAGAGAAAAGAGGCTCAGGGGCCGGCCGAAGGGCACCCAGCGCCCTAGAGACACCCAGGAGAGCGCGGTAGCTGTTCCGGGCTAGGATGGCTCGGAGCCGCGGTGCAAAGTCCTAGCAGGAGGCCTTCCCCGGGACAGGACGCGCAGCTATCCAGATTGGTTCTGGCGGAACCATTTCACGGACTGCGGCCTCAGTCTCCCCGTCTGTAAAGTGGAACCACGCGACTTCATGCGTCTCCAGGCTGGACCCGCGGGCGGCGAGTGAAGGGTTAAAGGGGCGGGACCCGCGGCGAGGGCGGGGCCGGGACACCTGGCGGCTCCGGAATCCCTCCTTCAACGCCGCGCGTAGCGCCGGGAGCGGCGACTGGAGCGGGTTCTCCCGGGAGGAGCAGCGCAGGAGCGGGTACCCACCGCGGGAGGGGCGGCGGCGGCGGCCGAAGCGACCTCGGGGAGGCGAGCGGAGCCGCGATGGCCGAGTTCCCGTCCAAAGTGAGCACGCGGACCAGCAGCCCCGCGCAGGGCGCTGGCGCATCGGTCTCCGCGCTGCGCCCGGACCTGGGCTTCGTGCGCTCCGTCGTCGGTGCGCTCATGCTGCTGCAACTGGTGAGCGCGCCGGGGCCCCAGGGGATGGGGGCTCCCGGGAGGCCCCCTTAGCACCTCATACACCCCACACCAGGCCCACACGCGCCCGACACGCCGTGTCTTCCCTGGGGCGCTTTTAGCACCGACGCCCCCGAGATCACCCTGGGACCCTGTCACCTCGAGAGTCCCCGTTGCCGTCCCTGCGCGCACACGCACGGTGCGCCCGTGTTCAGAGAGGCCACTAACGCCCCATCATCCCCCAGGTGGTCCCCAGAGGCCACCCACAGACGCGCTCACATAAGCCACCGTCCCCGCGTACGACTCGGTCTCTGTCTTTGCAAGGACAGTGCCCCAGCCTCCAGGGCACCCGGCCTAAATCGAAGTCCAGTCTCGGCCAACGCTGTCCGCGGGGCCGCACCCCAGAACACCCCGGTCTAATCGAGAGGGCACGTCCGTTCCAGCACTTGAACTTCGGCACGGCCCTGTGGGCGCCCCCGCGGGAGCCGGGCCCGTCTGGCCTCCGCTGGGTGAGCCGCCGGGTTCCAGCCGGTTTGGCCGGCCTCGCGGACCGAGATACCGCGCCCAGCGCCGGGGGGTGACTTGCGAGAAGCCAGGGGTGAGACTCCTGTGCCTTCCAGACTCTGACGACCCGGCTGCGGCCGACCGGTGGGAACGCCCGTCTGCCCCTCCACACCTAGGCCCTGGCGTGGGGGCTTAGCTCTCTTCCACTAAGTGCCCTCTGGCGCGAGTCGGGAAGCTGGGTGGCTGCTCCCCCAACCGAGGGCCTGGGCCATTTTCAGAGGAGTACGGGGGACCCAGAGGAGTACGGGGACCCGGAGGTGGGCCAGGATCCCTTTTCCTTTAGGGCCTCTCCCGCCGCCCCCCCACCGCTGGGTCCTAGCAGGTTGCCAGGCTCATGCTGGAAGGAGGGGTCCTCTGAGCACAGACCTCCCTCCTGGCGCCCCTCAGCCTCCTAGGTCAGTGCTATCTCAGTTTCCTAGTTTCTCAGTCCTTTCCCTGTGAGCCCCCCTTCTGCACCCCAGCCTCAGCTTCCCCTGGAGGGGGTTGTTGAAACTGTAGCTTCTCCGTCCCCACCCCCGGAAAAAATGTGGAATTGGAATTTGAATCTCAGGAAGTGCAGCCCAGAAATCTACATTTTTAATTCTTCTCCAGGAGTTGCTTTGGGGAAGGGGTGCGGTCGGGGACTGCCTCTGATCTGGAGCAGGGCTGTGGGCGAGGCTCTGGGTGGCTGCCGGGGAGCAGGCAGGGAGCCTGGGTCCCACGGGTGGGAAAGGGCGGAGGAGAAGGAGGTCAGTTCTGAGTCCGGGAAGTGTCACGGAGGAGAGGTGGCTGTGGAGCAGGACTTCCCTGAAACCTGAGGCCTGGGAGGGAAAGGGGGTTCAAAGGGCGGGGTGCCCTGTGAGCCAAGGTGTGGGGACCCGAAAGCGGAAAGGAAGTTGGGGAGAGTAGCCAACAGGTTGGTGAAAGTGGACTCGGAACACTTGTAGGTGGCCGTGTGCTTGGCGGGCGCAGGAGGTGTGGGACCGGAGAGGGATCGCAGTGGGGCTGAGGTGATGAGCCCTCGGTGGATCCCTAGGGTTAGCTCTGGGTAGAGCGGACCTAAGCATCCGCTCCTTTTGCATTAGAACGATGAGGGTCGGAATAAGGGGAATTAGAGGAATTTGGAATAAGAAGAGCATCCTGCTGTGCCCATGAAACCAGACAACCCATGGGTGCAGGCTGCCTGTCACTGCTGGAGCCCATTAAGCGGAGACAGGGTTGAATCCAATAATGCCGGCAGTATGGGAGAGCCCGCAGGTCACCCACGAAAATCTGCTCTGCACCCCGCCCCCCATAAACCAGCAGCTTACATTGGGTAGGACAACGATTACATGGGGAAGTAGGCAAAAGGACTCCTCCAAGGTAGACTCCCAGGTCCCAGGGGCGTACAACCCCAGCCAGGTTAGCATGTCCTTTCTTTAATCGGAACAAGGCAATCACAGTTAACAGAGCATGATTTCTTGTAACCAGAGCTAGTCCTCAATATTCTGTTTCTGCCCCTAACACCTACAAGGACCTTGTGGCTTCCTCCAGAGGAGGCCTGTGTCTCTGACTTGGTTGGGGACTGGGCGGGGCGGGGGGGGGGGGTCCCTGTGGGTTCAGCAGATCAGTCTTGAACATTTGGGTCCCATCACACAGATGTGGACACTGAGGTCTAGATAGAACGCAGTCCTATAGTGGAGATTGGCACTTAGGTCTCTAGACTCCCACGGCCTGGGTGTGACTGGGGTGGCCTTTTGGGGTGCAGAAGATGAGGGTCTCCCATCAGAGTTCTGAAGATCCGCTCCTTTTAGTGCCTACACCAATCAGCTTCTGGGAGAAGCTGCTTCCTGAGCTGTTTCTCTGGCAACGGACAGTTCCATTGGGTCTGAGGCTTGGGGGTGGGGGGGAAAGAGATGTTCACTAGTCAGGTACCCAAAGGGCTTTAGATCCTCTTATTCCCGCCCCCCCCCCTTTACAGGTGAGGAAACTGGGGCTCAGAGGTCAGTTCTTTGCCCAAGATCTCACAGCCCTCCTCCCTAGCGGAAGCTAAGCCCTGACTTCTCTGGCCTGTGCCCTAAGGATCACAATCAGCTATTTTCCCACCAGGCACAGGGTCTGGTGCTGTTGAAGGAAAGGCTGCCTGGAGGAGGTGGGAAATGGGAGGATGAGAGCTGATTCTCCCTCAGACCTCTCCATTTCCCAGGATTTGGTGAAGTGGCCCAGGTGTGTGTTGGGAGGAGAGGGGTGGGGTGGGCGCAGGAGATAGGCTCTTCGTCTGGTATGAAATGTGTCCTAAAGAACCAACCTCAGTGTTCACTGATTTATCAACCCTCCCTCCTTATCTAGTTCCAGAATGAACGTTAGTCCCAAAGAGATCATTGTACCAGCAATTTGCAGCAAGTTTAAGGCTCTTATTCTTTGTTGAGCTTCCTAGCGGCCTGGGCAAAAGGGGAAACATGGTGAATTTACGCAGATAGCATCGTGAAAAAGGAAGCAGGCACATTTGATCTAGAGACAGCTCTTTGGATGATAAAAACCTGGAGGTTTGATGCTGCAGATTTTTGTGTGGCTAGAGGGTATAAGAATGTCGTGGAAGGTCAGGTTAATTTGTGTTTATGGCTGATCCCAAAGCCTTTATAGAATAAGCATAAAGCGGTTGCCGTTACGTGACCATATGTTTATTATTTTTTAAATCCTCCCCAAGTCTTGGGAAGAAAATGGATGGACAACAGGCTCAGAGAGGGTGAAGAACTTGCCCAAGGTCATGGGTTAAAGTGGCAGGGCTGGGATTTGCACTAAGATCCGTAAATTCAAAGCCTGGCTTTAGCTCTGCTTCCTGTTTTTAGTGTGTTGTTTTTTGTTGGGGAATGGGTGTTCCTTTGCTTTGGAGGAGAAGGGGAGGGACCTCAGGAAGGGAGACTCTTTTGGGAGCCAGGGCCACTCAGGGAAGGCTCCCTGACAGAAGTGCGTGCTAAAGGGTGGAGTAAAATGGGAGGAGGAGGCGGTACTAAGGAGGGTCAGAACAGACCATAGCTCAAGCCAGGGCATCCTTGAGGCCCAAGATGTAGGAGCCGTGTGAATGTCCTGTGGCAATACCGCCATTGAGTTTGGCACCTTCTGTCCTTCCTCTTGTCCTCCCTCTTGGGAAACCAGTTTGCAGGTGAATAAACAGGTCAGAAGCCTCACCTACATTCGATCACAATGCCCCAGCATCCAGTGCGGGGGATGCTGAGAGTATTGGTGGGAGCACAGCCCTTGGTTCAAATCCTGCCTCTGCCCCTTCCTGGCTGTGTGATCTTGGGTAAGCTCCCTAATTTCCCCGAGCCTCAGTTTGCTTGTCTGTAAAATGGTGTCTGTGGGGTTGTGAGGACTGTGGAGGATAATGCCTACCAAGAGCTTATCGTGGAGTATATTGGGATGGAGGGCACTTAGGATTCACGGTGTCATACAATCCTAGGGCTCTTAAGCTTGCTACCAGAGGTCCCTTGGTGCATGCTCAACATGAGCTTGCATGCTTCCAGAGACAGGGAGCTCAGTCCCTCTAAGTGCGGCCTGCTCCATCCTGGGGCACTTGGGAATGTTAGGAAGTTCTTCCTCCTTGATCCTGGCTCTGCCTGCAGCCCCAGCAGGCAGGCCAGCTCCTCTCCAGGTGCGGGGCAGGGCAGGGGTCAACTGGCCTCCTGGAAGAGGCTGCCTCGCTGAGGTTGTTCGGGTCTGAGAGGTGTGAGCAGAGGTTGGTTGCGTTGGGAATGCCGTGTTGGGGTTCCCCCGGGGCTTTCCTTAGCGCTGAGATTTGTGGGTTCGGTGTCCCTGGTGCTGCATTCCAGGCCCCGAAAGCTCACAGGCTTCCTCCAACACAGAGCAAACCATGCTTGGTATTGTTAGCTCCGCCCACCTCCCTTATGGCTGGGAGGGTGTTGACTTATTTCGAATTAATTTATAATTATGTTATAAATATACGAACACACCCGCCTTAAAAAAAAATGAAAACCTACTACAGATAAGGCTAAAGTTATTCTTGGATCTCCTACCCCTCTCCCCAAGGGAACCACTGTTTTGAGGTGTTTGCAGGTCTTTTTCCTGTGCGTTTAAAAAAAAACATTGATGGCTTTATTCTGTATCCTTTGTTCAGGAAGTTGCTTTCCTCACACCCAGTGCGCCTGCCAGAGCTGCCTTCTCGTTTCTAACTCTTTCCGGGTACCCCATAGCGTCATGGTAGCCCCCTCTCTTTCAGCCATTTCTCTGTTGATGGAACTATTTAACAAATGGTTTAGAAAAATGATCAACAAAAGCAAAACATTCAAACAGTACCAAGGGCGGTCCATGGAAATACGGTCTTTCTTGTCCCTCCCTGACCGGGCCTGCGAGGCAGCCACCCATATGTGTGTGGGGTTCCAGGGCCAGTTGGTAAATATTTCTACACAGAACCCGCATCCCCACTTAAAAGAGCACCAATGGAAGCCCTGGGAACCTGTGCCCAGCCATGCTTCCTCCCCCTTTCCCTCCTCCTTCCCCTCCCCCAGAGGCAACACACCCAGATGTTCTGTACCAGTGCCCATCGCACCGCGTGTGTCCGTTTCTTTAGTCCTTTATTTACTTACCTTCTTTAATAAGTGATGTATTTACAACGCTCCGGAGTCCAGTGGAGTGGGAGAGAGCGCAGTGAAAAACCTCCGTCCCTTTTGGTTAGAGGGGGCCCCTTGTTTTTCAGATCTACGCAAATGTGGCTATAGATGCCTCCCTCGCCCCACTTTACCCCAGGGGTATAGTCTACACACACACACACACACACACACACACACGTACTTCTGCACCCTTTTCCCTTGGAAATGTGCCTTGGTGGTCCTTCGGTCTCAGTGTGTGGAATGGGGGCTTGTGTAAGGGTCTCATCGTGCAGCTGAGGTTGAATTGCCGGGCCCGCCCCCCTCAAAAATAGACACTTGGGCTTTCCTCTTGCTGTTGCCCACCCTCCTGTATCAGCCACCAAGTGCATCTGTGCCCCACGTTTCCAGAAGTGGGACTGCTGGGTTGGGGGTTGGTGTGTGTTTGTGATTTAAAAAAACAAAATTATTTTTATTGATTTCAGAGAGGAAGGGAGAGGGAGAGGGATAGAAACATCAATGATGAGAGAATCATTGATTAGTTGCCTCCTGCATGCCCCCTCCTGGAGATCGAGCCTGCAACCCAGGCATGTGCCCTTGACCAGAATCGAACCTGGGACCCTTCAGTCCTCAGGGCAGTCCTCTATCCACTGAGCCAAACTAGCCAGGGCTGTGTTCATGATTTTGACAGAGATTGCCAAATGTCCCCTGTGGGGGTCACACCCGTCCCCTCAGTGTGCCTCCCGGTGCAGCGCCTGTCCTACGGCCTCCCCACCAGGGTGAATTAGCCCACCTCTCACATGCCCCTCTGAGGGGCGAACCTGCGGGTCGGGTTAGCATGATTCTGTAGTGGGTGTAGCATGATTCTGTAGTCGGTGTAGCATGATTCTGTAGTCGTCTTATGAGTGAGGTTGACCTTTTGAAGTATGTTTAAGAGCCATTTGTTATTTCCTTGTCTGTATTCCTTCCCCATGCGACCGAGTTGGGGGCCGTGTCTTGCCCGTTGCTACCAGCTCGACAAGCTTTGCAGATTTTTCCTAGTTTTTTTTTTTTTTTTTTTTTTTTTTTGCTCATGGTGTTTTGTTTCGTTTTTTTGCCTCACACTTTTGCTTTTATGTTGTTGAATTTCTTTTGTTCTTTTTGGCTTCTGGCAATTGGTTCCCAGTTAGGACTTTCTAAAGGTAATAAAGTAATTCTGTGTCGAACCTGAAAGTGTCACATCCTGAAAGTCGGCCTTCACGCCTTCCCATCCCACCTCCCCGTTTTTAAGAGGGAGCTGGGCCCTGGCAGGCAACTGTATCTGTCCAGGATATAGTAACATTGTTATATATTGTTGTACTTAATTTTATGGTCAGCTTTTATGATAGATAATGCAGGTTTCCCACTTTTTTGTGTGATTTAAAAGTCATATATATTACAGATTTCAAAAATAAATAAAATAACTTATCAAAAAACCTTTCAAGTACATGAAAATTGAGTAAAAAAAAAATAGTTCAGGGAGTTTGTAGGTACCCAAACAGCCAGGAAGGTGCCACTTGAAGGTCCCTCAGGCCCAGAGAAGGGAAGGCACTTTCCCAGGATCACACAGCAGCAGGCAGTAGTGTTACTGGCTGGGTGACCTTGGGCTGTTTCCTTAATCATCTGTAACTGGGAAGAGGACAAGGCCCATGGCAGGGGCCGGCGGGGGTGAGGGCTGGGAAGCTGTCCACGTGTGGTGGACAGTCGCTGTTCTATACACATGGCAAGGCCAGGTGCTGGCCACTGCTTGTCAGCTGGTGAGTCGTTTGTGGTGGAATGCAGTGAGGACCAGGTCCCCATGTCCTGCTCACACATGGTCTGGGGAGGCGGCAGGGGTCCTGCCCTGGTCCCCATGGCTAATGGGAACCTGATGCGCGGGGGTGGGGGTGGGGGTGGGTAGCCTGTTTTTCTTGGCAGCCCAGTGAGCTCCAACCTGGATACTAACAGGTCCTTTGTTGTTGGGTTGGGTTGGACCCTCCTGTTTGCCCAAAGGGGAGGGGCCAGGGTGGCACCTCAGGGTCGCACGGAGAGGTCAGGCAGGAAGGCAAGGGCCAAAGGTCAGGGTCTGCGAATTAAAAAAAAAACACACCCCAAAACTCAGTTCTGAAACCCGTGACTGGGGAATAACAGGTAGTGTGATAAAGGCCGCCTTTGGAAAGCCCTGAAGGTGACCGGCTGTCATCGCTTTCCCTGTGACAGCCTAGGCCGGAGCTCCCGGGGGCGGGGACCCTGGGGCAGGCTCCCTGCGGCCCCTGGGCGCCTGGCACGGACTGGAGGGCCTCGGTGTTTGCTCAGTGCCTGGAGGACTGGGTTCGGGGACTCACGCCCACTCTGCAGCTAAGGAAAGCGAGGCTTGGGGCGCTGCTGCGGTTCTCGCCGTGGTTCTCGGATGCTCAGAGTATAGAGGCTCAGAGTGAGCGCGGGAATTCCGCGCGGCCTCCCCCACGCCTGACCCCGACGCCTGACACAGGGGTGGGGTGGCTTGTGGGGTTGTTGTGGCCAGCCCGGGGGCCTGGAGCCTCTGTCCCCTGCGCCTTTGTCTCCTGTGGCACAATAGGTGGCTTTTTGTCCCCATAAAGTCCCTTTCACTCCAGGGAGAAGGGCCAGGGCGGGGGTGGAGGCTGCGCCTGGCCAGGCCAAGTTCTGAGTGTCCTCAGATGCCCAGATGTGTCCCTGTGAGGGGGAACCGTGGGACAAGGTTCCCCTCAGGGGCCTCAGTTTCCCGGACGGTGCAGTGCGGGGAAGGGAGTCCTGGGGGGTGCTGGGTGGCCCCTGCACTTTTCTGAAACATTTGGTTTCCTTTTCAATGTTTAAAAAGCTGAAGATTTGTCCTGGCCAGTTGCTCAGTGGTTAGAATGTCCACCCGTGGACCTAAGGGTGATTTCTGGTCCCGAGTCCAGGCATGAGTAGGAAACAAACATTCGATGTGTCTCTCTCTTTCTCGTTTGCTCCTTCTCTCTCTCTCTCTCTCTCTCTCTCTCTCTCTCTCTCTCTTCTCTCTCTCTCTCTTTCCTTCCACCCATCCCCATCCTTCCTTTCCACTCTCTCTCAAAAGCAATGGAAAAAGATATCCTCATGTGAGGATTAACAACAACAAAAAGTCGAAGACTTTCAGAAATTCAGATTCCAGTGTCTCTTGAAAAGTTAGAAGTTCTGGCTGCCTCAGGCCTGCCTTCCCTCAGACACCAGCGCCACAGACCCCACCCCCCTGGAGCCCCTTCGTCCTGTGACCTGCCTACCCCAGTGTCAGCCTCCAGGCTCTGAGGCGCTGTCCCTCCCGCGGGTTTACTCTCCCTAACGCCCTGACGTCTAACAGCCCCATGGCCGCTCATGCCCACTACAGCTTGGAACTATCCCGCACAGCACCCCCTCCCCGACCTCCTCACATGTCAGATGACGAAACAGAACAGAAAGGTTAGGTGATTCCCCCAGTGCCACACAGCGAATCGGCAAGGGTCTGACCCAGCCCAGGGAGTGGGGAGGATTAAAGGCAGACTTGGGGTGACCCTCTTTGGGCAAGAGAGAAATTAGCTTAGCACTTGTGGGGTTGATGGGAGAGCGGGCTTTGGGTCATCCTGGGGGAGGCCTGTGTAGGGGGGTGTCAGGACTCAGACTGAGGGGAGCCTTGGAGAACATAGTACAGAGGGGCAGACTGAGGTCTAAAGGTATAAAGTGTTCTGCTCAGGGACCCTCAGCCTACGAGGAGCAGGAGTGCAGCTCCAGGAGGCACCTGGGCCTCCCCCTTCGGCTAAGCCCATCTCTGACAGATGGGTGGGGCCCACATTGGCGCAAGGCCCTTATCTGCCAGGCACCGTGGCTGGCGCTTAAGTTTAGATACATTCATTATCTCGCCGGGCCTTCTACCCCTGGGAACTGCACACACTATTTAAGACCCAAGGTCTCCAGGCACAGAATGGACTGGAAAACCCACAATGACACTTCTTAGAGTGGCAATGATGGTAGAACAGGTATTGAGTGTTAAGTCTACGTTGGGTGCTGGTCTAAGTACCTTATATACAGGTGGGCAAAAGTATGTTTACAGTTGCCGTGTGAGATTCTTTCGGGTTATTAAAGCTCTTGTGATAATCCTAACCTGCATGTCTTTACCTGCCTTTGCCCACCTCCTGTATATTTCTCCATCGACATCTCAGAACTACCCCAGGAGGTAGGCACACTTGAAGAATAGGACGTGGAGGTCCAGAGAGGTCCAGCAACTTGCCCGAAGTCATGCAGCGAGGAAGGTGGCAGGATCGGAGCTTGAACCCAGAGAGTTAATAGGCCAAGAACCGATGCCAGCGTCCCACAGTTAAATCAGATCAGGATATCCGCCCGCAGGTTCAAAGAGCAGCCAAGAGAGATGTATTAGTTTCCTAGCGCTGCCATAACAAAAGTTCCCCGCACTGGATGGCTTAAAACCACAGAAACGTATTCTCTCGCAGTTCTGGAGGCTGGAAGTCCAAAATCAAGGTGTTGGCCAGGGTGGTTCCTTCTGGCGATTCTGAAGGAGAATCTGATTCAGGCCTCCCAGCTTGTGGTTGCCGGCAGTCCTTGGTGTTCCTTGGTTTGGAGACACATCACTCCAGTCTCTGCCTCCGTCTTCACATGGCGTTCTCTGTGTCTCTGTGTCCAGTTTCCCTCTTGGAAGGACACCAGTCCCTGGATCAGGGCCCACCCTAACCTCAGAATGCCTCTTGGTCTGGCATTGGTGACGAATCTCTCTCTTCTCTGTAGGTGACTTTAACAAAAATATCTCTGTTATCCACTTGCTTAGAAATTCTTTGAAAGGTGCAAAGGTCCTGGGGCATATGTGAATGCGCCTTTTTTTTTTTTTTTGGACAGTCCTCATTTAAAGAGAAAATTACTAACCTGAAATCTTTAAGTTTTTAGAAAAAAAAAATGGGGGGGGGGAGCTGCACCTTTAAGATTTCCAGAGAGTTCTCTCTATCAATAGCACTTGGCTGAGGAGGTGCTGCAGGGGCTTCAGAGTTTAGGAGTGAGGGCAGGTTTGGTTGTGTGGTGTGTGTGTGTGTTTAAGAGGAAGACTCGAAGATGTATGTGTATGATGGTGGTGTAGGCAGCAGGAACATCACCAGGTGTGAGACCCGTGGATCAGACCAAACCTGGGTTCAGCAACCTCGGTACTTGGGTTCTGGCTAGAAAAAGATTCAGAGCAAGACCCATACTGTAAGACAGTGGTCGGCAAACCGCGGCTCGCGAGCCACATGCGGCTCTTTGGCCCCTTGAGTGTGGCTCTTCCACAAAATACCACGGCCTGGGCGAGGCTATTTTGAAGAAGTGGCGTTAGAAGTTTAAGTTTAAAAAATTGGGCTCTCCAAAGAAATTTCAGTCGTTGTACTAACAGTTGACTGATGAGTTTGCCGACCACTGTTGTAAGAGAACATGTATTGGGTAAGTTACAGAGGTAGAAGAAGTAATTCCTGGAAGAAATGGGCTTAGGAAACAGGTTATAGAGGTAAAGGAAGGGCCTTGGAGCCTGGAAGTGGGGGAGTTAATGGTAGCGTGCAGGGCGGGTGTGGGGGGTGGAGGGGGAAAGAGAAAGGCACTGGGCTTGATCCCAGGAGGGAGCGTGTGCTGGGTCCCCTATCCTAAGGGTTTTTAGGGCGGAGATTTTAGGGGAGGTCCCAGGGGAAGATCTCAAGAGCATATGCAGCAGCTTGCCAGCTGTGTCCATTCAGGGTTGTGGTCTCCACTGATTGGCCAGCACCAGGCCAGGGGGCATTATCTGATGCAGCTGGTCCCGAGGCTGGTTTTGTTGCTTCTCTGGGCCTGAGCTGAAATCCAGCTGAGGCCTAGATGTTATCTGCAGGGAGGAAAGGTCAGGGGTTCCGAGTGGCATGACCAGCCATCTGCTAGGGGAGGGAAGGTCACCCTGGGGGCGAGGTCCCACCCTACAATTGATTGTCCTTCCATAGGCACCTGGGGCTTTTCACCCTGGTGCCCTGTGCGAGGCCCATGGTCCTTGCTCTGCTCATGTCTGTCTAACTGCCTACAACAGTGGTCGGCAAACTGTGGCTCGCGAGCCGCGGTTTGCCGCCCTGTTGACTAATGAGTTTGCCGACCAACTGGCCTACAACATGTAGGGGCAGGTGAACATGTAGGCCAGGGACGGGGTCCCAGGTGTAAAGGCAGAATTCTGCTCCTCCCACATGGCTCCCTCCCGTCCCCTCCCCCACCCTCCCCGCCTTTGCTCAGGTGTCTGCTTCCCACTGAGATCCTTCTTGGCCTCTTATCTAAAATTGCAAGTGACTGCCCTAGCCGGTTTGGATCAGTGGATAGAGCATCGGCCCGCGGACTGAAGGGTCCCAGGTTCGATTCCGGCCAAGGGCACATGCCCGGGTTGTGGGCTCGATCCCCAATAGGGGGCATGCAGGAGGCAGCCGATCGGTGATTCTCTCTCATCATTGATGTTTCTATCTCTCTATCCCTCTCCCTTCCTCTCTGAAATCAATAAAGAAATATATTTTTTAAAAAATTAAAAATAAAATTGCAAGTGACCCCGCCGCCATTGCTCCCCTCTCAGCTGGGGTATCTCCCCTAGCCCCTACCCTGGACCCCCCTCCATCTCACTGAGTCTTGGGCTCTTAGTGCCTCTCCCTCCGTGAGAGCAGGGCTTTTGTCTGTTTCAGTCAGAACAGTGGCTGCTCCACAGGTACCTGTTGAATGAATGAACCCGGGGGTCGGGCCAGAGGGGCCGGGGGCAGCCCTGGAGGCAGGTGGCAGTTGGGGTCCATCCCTCTTCCTCTGAACAGTGGGGTTTACTGTTTTATAAACAAGTCTCGGGTCCCTTCTCCCTGCTAGAGTATGGGTCCCCAGTAGGGCCACCCAGGCCAGCAAAGGTGTCAACAAATTGGAGGTGCCTTGTCCTGAGGGGGGTGTCCTGGCGCCCTGGGTGGGGGTGCTCCCTTCAGATGCTTTGGGCTGTGAGGGAGGAGATGCGGGCGGCAGGGAACCAGTTCATCAGGTTCAGATGGAGGAATGGACCTTCCTTGTTCTAGGGCAGAACCTGAGGCGGCTCCCTGGGCCTGGGCCAGGGCAGTGGGGCCTGAAGGAACAGGAGAAATTCCCGCTGCTTATCCAGCAGTTCCATCTCCCCGAGGCTGGGCAGGGATGGGCAGCCTGGTGCCAGCGGGGCCTGGCCCTCGGGCCGCTGCAGTGTCCTCGTTTGCACACATCACTAAGTAACTCTCCGGGGCCCGGTTCCAGAGGAGGACGGGTCTGGGTTCAAATCCTGCCCTTTGCCCACGGGTGCCCCCGATAACCAGGGCGCATTTCCCTCTGTTTCTGTTTTGGGGGATGGGATAAGAAAGACTCACTGATGAGAGGGCTGTAGGGGCCTCCCCTGAGCTCCCTGCCTTAGAGCAGACAGACCCTTTGCTGTTCCCCCAGGTGGCCCCAGGAGGGCTGTGTCGAATCCCTGTGGCCTGGAGGGCTGGGAATAATTAAAGCAAACACGTCCATAGGAGAGATCCGGGGTCCTTCACGCAGCTCTAAGACGCAGGTGTGTGTGGTCAGTACGCTCATTTGGCAGACAGAGCTGGCAGATGTGCCCAAGTCACGCAGCTGGCAGGGGGAGGGACGTTTCAAACCAGCCAGTCTCTCTGGGGTTCGTGCTGTTAGCAGCTACACACGGTCTGCCAGGTGTTAGGGCTCACTCTCCATGGGGAGGGGGGAAACGACAGCTTGGCTGTCTGTGTGAGACCGTCACCCTGCTCTTGGGGAGCTCACAGTCCGGGGGAAGAAACAGACTCTCCGTCCTGGGGGGTGGGTGCCTGGGAAGCCGTGGGAGCCCCAAAGAGAATTCTGGGACCCAGAGTGGAGGAGGGGAACCTGAGCAGGTAACATTCAGCTGAGACTGAAAGGGGAGGACCTTCCCAGGCAAGGGCTTGGTCTACAGGGGTATGCGGGAGGAGCCAGGTAAATACTTCTTGACTGAATGAAAATGTGACGGAGCCCGCTAGCATCAGGCCCCGGGGGGCCCCTAGCCTGTGGCCCCAGCCCGAGTGCTGGGTGCTCTGCGAGACTCGGCCCTCTCTCTTCCCTCCAGGTGCTGGGGCTGCTGGTGTGGGCCCTGATCGCCGACACCCCGTACCACCTGTACCCGGCCTACGGCTGGGTGATGTTCGTCGCTGTCTTCCTCTGGCTGGTGACAATCGTCCTCTTCGTCCTCTACCTGTTTCAGCTGCACATGAAGTTGTACATGGTGCCCTGGCCGCTGGTGGTGAGTCTGGGCGGGGCTCTGGGCAGGGGGGTGGGGGGGCTCCAGGCTGAGCTGTGGGTGTGACCTCCCCTAAATGAGAGGTGGTGGGTGGGATGGCTGCAGTCCTCAGGGGCCCTCCGCTAGCCCGCAGAGCTGGGGGGAGGGGAGGAGGGGTCGATGGCTTGGTGGCTAGTTTTTCTGGGTATTGGGAGCGGAGCCAGGAAGGACGCGGGCCTGGCTTTCTCCGGGGAAGGGAGTCGAGGTCAGGGGCTGTTGGCTGGAGAGACCAGAGGCCATTTGGAGTCTTAAATATATTTTTTCTTTTGGGGGCAGTCGGAGTTTGAGCTTGTGTGGCAGAGGGTCTCTGGAAGCTGGGCTGGCCTGGCAGGAATACCCAGGCTGCGCTGTGTGTGCAGGAGGTGTGTGCAGGCGGTGTGTGCAAGGGGGGAGTGTGCAGGGCGGTGTGTGCAGGGGTGTGTGTGCAGGGTGGTGTGTGTGCAGGGCAGTGTATGCAGGGGGGAGTGTTCAGGGGGAGTGTGCAGGGCGGTGTGTGCAGGGCAGTGTGTGCAGGGGGGAGTGTGCAGGGCGGTGTGTGCAGGGGTGTGTGTGCAGGGCGGTATGTGCAGGGGGGAGTGTGCAGGGCGGTGTGTACAGGGCGGTGTGTGCAGGGTGGTGTGTGTGCAGGGCGGTGTATGCAGGGGGGAGTGTTCAGGGGGAGTGTGCAGGGCGGTGTGTACAGGGCGGTGTGTGCAGGGGGGTGTGTGCAGGGCGGTATGTGCAGGGGGGAGTGTGCAGGGCTGTGTGTGCAGGGCGGTGTGTGCAGGGGTGTGTGTGCAGGGCGGTGTATGCAGGGGTGTGTGTGCAGGGCGGTGTGTGCAGGCGGTGTGTGCAGGGGTGTGTGCAGGGCGGTGTGTGCAGGGGTGTGTGTGCAGGGCGGTATGTGCAGGGGGGAGTGTGCAGGGCTGTGTGTGCAGGGTGGTGTGTGCAGGATGCGTTTGGGTGCAGCAGGGTGTCCACCCGCTGCCTCCAGGGTGAAGCCTCTGCAGCCGGAGAGGGTGGAGTCCCAGGTTTGCCCAGGTCAGTCTCCTCAGGAGAGAGCGAGCACAGGAAGTGCCCGGGCCAGACGCAGAGAAAGCGCTGGGTTTTTTCTCTGACCCGGAAAACCCCTGCAGCTGGGATCTGAGGCTCTCAGCGAGCAGAGAGGAGAGAGAGGCACATGACTGTAAGACAAGCAAGGCTGGGACTAGGCAGCATTGTTTGCAATTCAATGACTTTTTAAAGCGAGGAAACGTGAGTCATCCTTAAGACAGACCGGGTTTGTTGGATCTTGACATCACTGGCAGGAGCCAGGCAGCGTGTGCAGCAGGAGCCGGGCTTGCAGGGAAGGTCCTGGGGCGAGGAGAGAGTCTGCCCCCCCAACCCCCCGCCCCATGGCCCTGGAGATGGAGGGGCCCAACTGCCTCCAGCCTCAGCAGTTGATGGCAGGTGGTTCCTTTGTAGGCCATGACGGCAAGGCCATCTCTTACACTCCCAGGCCTTTTCTCAGAGGGCTAGATTGGGATTGCTGAGTCGGGATTTTTCTGGGATTTTACCAGGCAGGCAATAGCGGGTTAGGAGTGGGTTCTGGAGAGCCCAGTACCCATCGGCCCACAAGGACCCCCTCTACTCGGTTCCAACTGCTGTTAGTGGGAAGCAGGCCGCTTGGTGCCAGATCTGGTATTTTATGATTGAAAGATTTTATGAAATCTTCAGGTTTTCATATGAAATCTAATTTTACAATGTTGGTAATTTAAAAAATAAACTATAGGATCAACCAAGCATGTCTGAGGGCCACCAGTTCGCAGTCTCTGTTAAGACCGTTAACTGGCTCCAGGGGCCCCGGGTTGGAGAACAGGCACCCGGGCCTGGCTGTCAGCGAGGGGTCCTCCCTTCCAGTCTGGCTCGGGATCCTGCTGGGTCCTGACCCTGGCATTTGGTGGGGCCTTGAGCCTAAAATGTGGCCAAAAGGGGAACAGATTCCTCCCACTTGGGGCAGAGAGGGATGTGGAACCCCCCTTCCCCCCGCAGGCCTGCAGTGGGGAGGGGGCCTGGGCTCAGCCCTGCGTGGACGTGGCGGAGTGGCCTGGAGTCTTTAGCTGATTGGTGCACCCAGTGACAGGCTGCTTTCGGCCTCTTGCCATAGGGCAGGGGTGGGCAAACTTTGTGACTCGAGGGCCACAATGGGTTCTTAAACTGGACCGGAGGGCCGGAACAAAAGCATGGATGGAGTGTTTGTGTGAACTAATATAAATTCAAAGTAAAGGAGCGGAGGGGAGAGCAAGAGAACCGGATAGAACAGCCGGATCCGGCCCGCGGGCTGTAGTTTGCCCACGGCTGCCATAGGGAATGGGTTTTGCCCGCTGGGCATGTCGCTGCCCCTGACCAGCTCCCCGCAGCCTTGATGTTTGTGCTCCGCTCAGATGGCCTCTGGGCAGAGCCTGGGTGGACTGCGCCTGTGAGGCCCAGGTGTCTCCATCCCCATCCTCAAGTGCCAGTCCATTCTGGCTGCTCAGGGGGGTGCAGGTGGGAGCCATGAGGTTCCAGTTACGGAAGTCTCACGTCTTCAGCCAGTTCCCTCTTCTCCCGCCCCCAGCTGATGGTATTTAACATGGGTGCCACCGTTCTCTACATCACCGCCTTCATCACCTGCTCCGCTTCGGTCGAGCAGACGTCCCTGAAGAACACCCGGCCGTACAACCAGCGTGCAGCTGCCTCCGTGAGTATGGCTCCCTGGGCCTCAGCAGTGACTGGGGATTGGCCAGAGCGATGGCTGTGCCCCTGGACCCCTCTGCTCCCTGGTCTGAGGCCAGGCACCTGCCACCTCCCGAGTTCTCGTCCTAACTCAGCAGGTCTCAGGGGAGCCGAGCTTTCGGTCCCCCCACAGTTAACAGAAAGGCCCGAAGGAGCACCAGGCTTGGGAAATACCTTGTGGTGAATGGAAGTTGGGTTAACCTTTGAACTTGGCTGTCAATCAGTTGCAACTCACTGACTTAGGATTGTAGGCAACCCCTCCACCCACCCTGAGAGAACCTTAGAAAGTATCACCCCCATCTTTACCTTGAAAAGGGCACATGCGAAGACCTTTAGACCATTTGGGGGGATTCACAGGCTCTCCCATGAACGGATTCCAGAAGATTCCTAGCGTAGCTTTGGAATGTTGCCTTTTAAGAACTAAATCACTCATGTCTAAAGTAGCTCCTGCCCCTCAATCACACTTGTTAGCAAGTTGTCCAATTGCCTATCACATACCTGTCTGCATAGTTAAGGGTTCCCCCCACTGGAATGTAATGTCAGCACCATCAGCCCCCAACAATTAGATGTTCGATGAGTGTGTGGCTCAGTACGAGTTGGTATGGCTGCCAGAGCAACTGGTCCGGGTTAATGGAGGAGCCCTAGGTTCCACTGTGCCTGCCCCAAGCTGCCCACTTCCTGCCAGTGTCACTGTCACCGCGCCCCTCCCCCGGGCCACGCTGCAGACGACTCAGCCGAGGTGTCTCCTCTCCTCTTTCAGTTCTTCGCGTGCTTAGTGATGATCGCCTATGGACTGAGCGCTTTCTTCAGCTTCCAGGCCTGGCGAGGAGTAGGCAGCAATGCGGCCACCAGTCAGATGGCTGGCGGCTATGCCTAAACCACCTGACCAAGGCCCACCGTGGGGCTGAAGGCTGCAGCCGGGTCACATGCAGGGTGGCCCTGCGGGTCGGCCCAGAAGAGACTACACTTGCTCCTGTCTGACCACCAGACGTGGGCTCACCCAACACTCCTAAGGAATCGGAATCCTTCCTCCGGCTCGGCCCAGGTCGCATGCGCGTGGGTTGGAGAGAGCCAACGGCCGAGACCGGCTCGTCCCCCTTATTCAGCAGAAGGTGACGGGGGACGCGGGCTTGCCGTCTGCTTTGTCTAGAGGACTTTAGCATCCGAGGCGGGGCCCAGCCTTCTCACCAGCACTAAACACACTAACAAGGACTCCAGACCTGCAGCCCCCACCTACCAGATAAGCCTAACAAGCAACATGTATGTATCATCACAGTCTGTTCCAGGAGCACTGAGCAAGCTCACGAAACTGTTCTGGGTCCTTCAAACACAATTCCGACATGACCCTCCCCCAAACCATGTCGCTGGAGACTTTTCTGACAGCATGCTCTTCCTTCCCTGTATTTCACACTTACGGTTTTATTTGTTTTTTTTTAAAAAGGGAGACTTTTAATTTTTTTTTGTTAATCCTCACCTGAGGTTTTTTCCCATTGATTTTTTTAGAGAGAGTGGAAGAGAGAGGGAGAAAGAGAAATATCGATGTCAAAGAAACATTGATTGGTTGCCTCCTGCACATGACCAGGGCCCTGGCCGGGGAGGAGCCTGCAACCATGGTACGTGCCCTTGCCCGGAATCGAATCCAGGACCCTTGATCCACAGGCCGACTTTCCACTGAGCCAAACCAGCGAGGGCCACTTATGGTTATTTAGAGCAGATTGGCTTCAAGCAACTTCCCAATGATGAAAGCCTGTTTCACAGGCTTCCCTCCCTTCCCAAGCCCTAGTTTCTAACAGCCCGACTGGGGAAAGCCACCATCCATACGGCTGCTTCCCTGACCCTGCTGATTGGACACTTGGGACATGGAGGCAGGGCGTCAAGGCCTTGCCTGGTGAGTTGTCATGTGCTTGGTGGTGACTTTGTTGTTCTCATTTTTTTTTGATTTTTTACAAAAATAAAGACGGAAGAACTTGTCTGAGTTGGTTCTTGCAAAACACCTCAAGTTTTACTTAACGATACAAAAGCATTTAATAAGCGCCACATCAGTACAGAAAACACACAGCCTATATATAGCTCATCCTTTAAAACCAGAACTGCCACATGAAGTCAGTACAGATTCTTATTTTTACTTAAAAAAAATCTAAGGTACACACCGGGAACTGAGCTAACCAGCAGAACACTGCCCTGGTGGGAAGATTTTGATGGGAAGAAGGCATTGCAGACCCTCCATTCCAACAGAAAACCTAACCACCTGATTTATACAGAAACAGTTCGAGCGAGCCTGCACAAGCACCCCACATGCTGAGAAAAGGGGACCTTGACCTACTTTAGCGGAAGCACACGTAAGCACACACTGGCGGGGCCCCAACAGAGCATCCGCGTTCGTGGCACCAACAACTAAAAAGCATATAATACTTTGATCTTGAAGTGGGTAATCGTGGGACTTCCAAGATTATATCCACTAGGTTAGCCTGAGTATTCATCTATAAAAAATAGTTTCTTTCAAAAATGCTTAAAAGAGTTCTGGAAATGGGGGACTACATCAGGGCCGGAAGACAGTGACACAGGGACTGCAGATGTAAGACTAGGAGTTGACTTGGACATGTAGCTTTTAGGTAAAGGACATCTCTCTTGGGTGACTCTGACAGCCAACACTCGTGGTGATAGGAGCTCAAGTTTCAAGTCCGGCAGATGCTTGAGGAACACCCTAGACAAATGCTCCCAACCAGTGAAACCCCATGAATGCAACACCCCCACACGTGTGCGGGGGAAGCCCCCAGGTGGAATGCTGGACGTGAACTTGTCCAGAGAATCCGACTCAAGCCCCTGAGAGAGATGGCCACCGAGGGAGGAGAACTAGGGTTACAGAACACAAGGGTTTTCTGAAGAAACGGGTCTCAGGAGGGTCATGCCATTTTTTTTTCCTCTATCAATACTTGATGTTAATGAAGAATTGCGGAACAGAGCCGGTCTCCCCAAGATCTATACTTCCGTCGCTAGCTGTAGCTGACGCCTCTCCTGGTACACTGGGCTGATGTTGAACAATGTCATTGCTGGAGGGGACCTAGTGCCGCAGGTTGTTCTGGGAAGCTGGCAGAGAGGATGATTTGCACAGTGAAGTCACCACGAGACCACTGCTTAAGTCCAGGCCCCGGCCTTCTTTTTCCTACACGGGAAAAGAAACAACTTCAAGAGGCAAGACATAAGAACAGTCCTCCCTAGCTCAGAACCCGCCTGGGGAAGGGGGCGCTCGGGGGGGAGTGTGGGGCACCAGGAGCACAGGGAGGGGAGGGTGATTTGCATTTTTGCTCAGCACTGGCCAGGGTCAGTCTTAACCACAGAATGTGATTCCTCAGTAAGGATCCCAGGTCCCGGTTGGAGGACAGCAGCTCACTGACACCCTCTAGGTGCCACTGGCCAGGCTCACAGGGAGAGGCTGAGAGGTGGTTTGTGTTAGACCGTTCTAGAGCATTCTAAGTGGTTCAATGTGACTAACTGAACAGGCAAGAGTAACTTATTAAAAACAGAATTAAAAAAAGGAAAAAACCAAAACGGGTGACTTACTGCTCTGTAGTCCAGAAACATTTCTTTAAAAGCCAGAAAATCGGTAAACGTGAGCAGCATGTCGAATATGTCCCCGGCCACCTCATCTTTGTGGTGCCTGCAAAAGGAGAGGGTGGCTGTTTCACGACCGAATGGCCAAACACTGTCTCTTCAACGCTTCGGTCGAAGGTTTTGAGGCCTTCCTACCCGGACCCAACCACCAAGTGCTCTCAGCCTTGATGGTCAAGCACTGGAAAAAGAGGGTCTTTTTTTTCAGAGCGGAGGAGGAGGGAGGTGAAAAAGGCAAAACACAGAGTCAAGCTCAACTCACTGTAAGGTTGTCGTGAAGGCTGCCATGTTAAACCCAGGAATCCGCTCCAGTAGCTGTTCCTCAATGTACTTTTCCACCAAAGAAATCTAAGTGGGAAGGATCTTGTCAGACCTCAGGACTGCTTTTTTAGAAAGCCTGTCCAAAGAGCCGATCCTATGTGCCAGGCCCTGTGGTGAGTGCTGGGGACACCAAAGAGACCAAAACACAGCTCCTGGCCTCTTGGACTGCCTGGCCCACAGAGGGAGAGGCACTCACAGGTCATTATACTGCAACAACACGCATGCTCTCAGATCAGCAGGGACGGCAGCCGGGCTCCCCCCACCCGTGGCCGAAAGTGAGGAATGAAGTAAATGGCTTTTTCTTCCTGGGCAGATGGGAATCTGTGCAGAACATACGCAGAAGTTCTGGAGAGAGGCAGTCCAGGGTCCTTAGAAGCTGAGGCCTGGCCTGAGGGAACCTGCATTGATTGCCAAGCTGCTACGTTAAGAAAGGAAGGCTCTGGAGGCTCAAGCCCATTCTCAGCCAGATGACAGCATTCCAGAGGCCCTGACCTTGGCAGAGGGGAAACACCCAAGGGTCAAGAATGGAAGTTCCTGGATTCTAGTCTTGGTTTCCATGTTCACCTGATAGTCATACATACCTGGATTAGTAATAGGAAAAGAGTGTGTGAGAGCCAAAAGGTCAAAAGTTAGAAATGCATGGTGTGGTGAGCCCACCAATTGTAACTGAAAGCGGAATTATGATAATCCAAACAGCTTGTGAAATAAAAGTTGATGAAATCATCAAATATCTGAAAAACAGCCCCAAAAGCTGTGTGCGGGAAAGTGACAGGAGATGAGAACTACACCAGATTCTAACAGGATTCCTGACAGGGTACGGTGGCAGATTTTAAAAGTCAAGCAAATTTCAGCATCTTTTGATTCTAAATTCACATTTTAATGAAACTCTAATCTCTGGTAAGAGAAATAGAAATCCACTTACATATTCGTTAAAAATAGGCGTGTAGATGAGTTTATTCTCTTCTGTGTCTTCAAATTCCTGGTAGTACTTGTCCATGAAATTTCTCTGTAATAACTGGAACTCGTCATCTGAACCACAATAAAAAACAACTATTATTTTTAAGTCTAACTAAAAACCATTCTGATTTATAAACAGGCAGGAGTTATATGTCAGAAGTGGTTTCTCAACGGTCAGTCTCCAGGAGAGAAAAGGAAAGGTTTTTCAAGGAAGTATTAAACCCGGGACCCTTGAGTCTGCAGGCTGACACTCTACCCACTTAGCCAAACTGGCTTTTTTTATTAGTATTTTAAAAATTGTAATTAAATATATACAACAGCCCTAACCAGTTTGTGATAAATAGTCTGGGCTTACAGAAGTTCATTTTCCCACAGGGCACAGGGTATCCATAAAAGGCAAAAGAATTCAAAGTATTCCTCAGCATCCCCCAAACCCTCAGACCCACATGGAATGAGAGCTTCGTGGTGAAACACCTGTATTTTCACTTAAGGGCATGACCCTTTGCCACACCTACCTGGACATACAAAAACTTAAGTAATTTTTTCAGACTAACCTAGAGTAGGAGACACAGCTAGTAACACCAAATAACAGCATTCTCTTCCTCATTCTCAGAAGGCTTGAAGTCAATAGACAACATTTTCTCCAATTTTAAGTTTCTCTCTCCCACATATTTGTCTTAAACCTTTGCTGCCAATTCCTTAGTAGGAATTATGGATGCCAAAATGAACCCACAAACAGGAAATAGCTTGTTTGATTCATGCATGTGTGCTATAGTTATGGTATTACTTAGCATGAAAATGTTAAAAGGAAAAACTAAATTGCTCTTCGTCTCTGATACAGAGTAGATCAATATTTCCTGAAGTTTCGCCAAGAGCCCCATAACTTCTAGGTGTTGGGTTTCCTGAAAAGTTCCTTCCTGAGGCCTGAATGGGGGGGATTTGTTGTTTTAAGCAATATGGGCTGTTTGCCTCTAAGACAAATCACAGTAAGACTTAATGTTACATTGTGCTACATTAAAAATTACACACAGCTTGATGTCTTCTCTCTTAAAAATTAACTCCCCAAATTGATTTCAGTGTCCTTAAAAGCACAGGTCTAAGAAGTAAGAGCAAGGCGGCTTACCCATGATAATGTCCTCTAAGTAGCCAACCACAGCGTCGAATTCTGCATCAGAGGCGGAAGAGCTGAAAAACATGCCTGGATTAGGTGCTGTTTCAAATAGTTTTAAAAAAAAAATGATTATGTACATTTACAAGCATGCGCAAAAAAAAAAAAAAAAATGGGATAGCGAAATGAGCGTCCTATCACTCAGCTTCAACAATTAATTAGTCCACCAATTCCAAAGAGAAGAAAACCCACTGAGCGCATCTGCGACATCAAAGATGAATAGCAATGGCTCCACTTTTCAGAAAACCCGATGCTGCACAAAGAATTACAAAATGGGAAGGGGTCGCATAGGACATCTTTAAGGCTCCTCCGCATGTCTTCCCTGTGGGTCCCACTCACCGCATTTTGGCCAGCAGCCTACACCTATCTGCTGGTGAACGGGAACCTGGCGCGGGCGATACCGGCCGGGGAGGGAGCAATGAGACCAGGGGCCCTGGTGGTGGAGGGTCCTCTAACCCGTGGTCGGGCCTCGGCAGCTCAAACCCGCCAGGTTTTGCCGACGACGAAAGATTGGAGGCGGAGGTGGGGGGATTGTGATGGAGGCGTTGGTCAACGCGTGACACCCGCCCTGCACTCCTGTCCTCCGGGCCTGAACCAAGGGTCGCACCAGCGACAGAACCGACCCCGGGAATTGGGGCGGAGCCTTGACAGTCCCCCACCCCGTCAGGAGACCCGTTTCTAAGGGCAGAGGCCGAAACTGAGCGCCAGGGGGCCCGGGCCCAGGCCGTGTCACCTACGAAGACAGCACGAAGCTCTCTTCCTCTAGGGTGTCCATCGCCGCCGCCGCCGCATCCACCCCGCGCAGGCGAGCCGGCCCGTCCGCCTCCTACCCGGCCCGCGGCCCGGACCCAACCTCCGTTCTGCTCCGCAGAGCCCCAACTGGCGTCGGGGAGGCCGTGCCGCCGAGGCCACGGTCGGGTCACGGCCTAGCCACGCGCCGGCCCGGCCTTTGCCCGCCGGGCCTCCGCGTGAGCCTTAGCAGCCGCAGGGGCTTAGCGGCGATTACTGACCTCGGGGCGCCGCGCCCGCCTCCCGTCACCATGGTCACCGCAACCTCTTCCGCTGCCTCGCAACTCCCGATAGCCAATCACAGATGCGCGCTGCCGACGCCAGGGGCGGGGCAAACGGGAGGAGGAAGTGAGGGAAAAGGTTGGAGAGTCGCGTCGGGGGCGGCGCGGGAGGGGGAAGGCGGCTGGGACTCCGTGAGCACCGAGGGCTCGCTGACGTGTTCTCTCCTTGGGCGGCGATTGAATCTCACGTAGCCCCGTTTTATGGAATGAATCCAAGCCAAGTGCCTCAGTTTCCTCATTTGCAAATTACAAGACTTAAGAAGAAGATGAAGTAGTTTAAAGCGGATTTTAAGAGCACTATAAATAGCAAATCTCTTGAGAGGCAATCCTTAGTTTTAGAATCAGATAATTGCCGATTTGCAAGGCAGCTACTCCCTCCCGTGGAAGGAAAGCCTCATCGCAAGAAGTGGATGTCTTGTACGTCATGCATATTCACATCATAAAGATTCGGCAGTAAATGGTTTCTTGGCCAATTAGGCGAGATGAAAGTTGATAGAACCCCTTTGAACAACGCAATCAGAAAAAGTCCCCTCCAATGCTGCCAAATTTTGCCAAAAAGATTCCCTAGAGCAGATTTCTCTTGACTGGACCCCTTGGGCATCGTCTCTTCGGTTGCGTTTATACATCTTAGCCAAGTGTGTGGTGCATGGGTACAGGGATTTGTTATCAGGACAATGGTATCTCAGAGGCACTAACTCTGCGTAGCACCGAAGAGAAGCCAGGCATCCGAAAAGATTTGCTGAGTAACCGGGCCGAGCTCTGTTTAAGTCAAGCACTGGTCACACAGCTCAAAGCAAACTCAGCAAATTTCCTCATGACCTACTTTCTCTATAAACCACTAATTTCTTTTGGACTAAATGAACTTGCCCACTCTTTATTTAAAATTTTTTTTAAAAAAATTGATTTCAGGGAGGAAGGGAGAGGAAGAGAGAGAGAAACATCAATAACAGAATCATCATTGAACGGCTGCCTCCTGCACGCCCCCTACTGGGGATAGAGCCCGCAACCGTGAGCTCCTGGGTGATAGGTTGAAGCTCAACCACTGAGCTACCCCGGCCAGGCCTCTCCACCCTGTCTACTGCCAAATCATGTATGAGATCAGAGTGGAGGGAAAATGATTTCATCTGTTCTGGTCATCTACCTCCATTACAAACCACCCAAAACTCTTAGGGCTTAAAACAATTATTTTGCTCACTAATCTGCACTTTGGGCAGGACTCGGTAGGGACAGCTGGTCTCTGCTCCACTCATCAGTTGGGGCAGGTGGAATGGGCTAGAGGAGCTTCTTGCCAGAAGCTCACTCACATGGCGGCAAAGAGCTTAGTGTTGGCTCTTGGCTGGGAGCTCCGTGTGGATGGTGATTGGGATGGAGGGATCTCAATTCCTCTCTACGTAGGTATTCCCTTGGTTTTTCTCACACCATGGTGGCTGGGTCCAAGAGCAAATACCTCAGGAGACAGGAAGTGGAAGCTGCCAGTCACTTAAAGGCCTGGGACTAGGAATTTGGCACAGTACCACTTTCACTGAAGTATGTTAGCCAAGCAGACACCGAGCCCACCAAATTTAAGGAAGGGACATAAATCTCATTTATAGATGGGAGGAATGTTAAAGAACTTGAAATATCTGAAACGAGGGGGGAGGTGGAGATTATGGGGGGACGTAAATGGTGATGAAAGGAGACTTGACTTGGGAAGAACACACAGTACAGTGTGCAGATGACGTGTTGTGGAATTGCACCTGAAACGTGCATAATTTTGTTAACCAGTGTTAACCCAAAAAATCCAATAGAAGTGCATAAAAAAGTGAAATACTTGAAACTATGATTTTAAAGAAACACTCCAAAGCTGGCCGGTTTGGCTCAGTGGACGGAGCATCGGCCTGTGGACTGAAGGGTCCCGGGTTCGATTCTGGACAAGAGCACATACCCTGGTTGCGGCCTTGATCCCCAGGATGGGGAGTGCAGGAGGCAGCCAATCAATGATTCTCTCTCATCATTTATGTTTCTATCTCCCTCTCTCTCTGAAATCAATAAAAATATATTTTAAAAAGAAAAAAAGAAACACTCCATGGCAGGCGGTGTGGCTCAGTGGTTGAGTGTTGACCTATGGATCAGGAGGTCACGGTTGGATTCCGGTCAGGCCATATGACTGGTTGTGGGTTTGATCCCCAGCGTGGGGCGTGCAGGAGGCAGCCAATCAATGATTCTCATCACTGATGTTTCTATCTTCTCTCTCCTGCTCCCTTTCTCTCTGAAATCAATAAAAATATATGTAAAAAATAAAAATAAAAGAAACACTCCATCATCTCGATTTTATAGATCAGGAAACCCAGGCTTGGAAGTACTTGCATACTTGTGGGAAGTGACATTATGGGGCTGGAATCTGAGAGGAGGCTCACTCCTGTTTCACTCATCTCATCATGCCCTATATAGGGCCCCAATCCCCGACTTGTCAAACAATACTGGGAATCAGAACATGATACTTTTCTGGGGAAAAAACCTGAATGGTGGCCTTTTTGTAGAAACATACATTTACTTGAATATATTAAACGTTTTCCATATTAAATCCTTTGATCGTGGGTATTAATAATTGGAGTAGCAAAAAAAAGTATAATATTTAGAAGAGCGATCATAGTTGGATAGTTTGTTTTCATGGATACATATTCGAGATGGTTGAAATTAATGAAATATTTTCTGCAAGTGAAATTGTTTCTGTCACTGAATCGCTGTTTCCTGGCATTCAGCTAATGGCATCATGACTTTACCTTGCCATTCAAAAAAGGTGGCAATTCATTAGAAACATTTTTTTTTTCGGCTGTCTGGAATCCTGGGCGTATTTCCGGGAAATAAAAAGATATGTTACATGTCTGGCCCTGTGGCTCAGTTGGTTGTAGCGTTGTCCTGTGCACCAAAAGGTTGAGGGTTCAATACCCGTTCAGGGCCTATGCGGGAGGCAAACCCATTGATGCTTCTCTCTCACATGGATGTCTCTTTCTAAAATCAATAAAACATATCCTCCGGCGAGGGTAAAAAAACAATCTAATGCAAATGACTTGACAATACACAAGTAATAAAATTTAAAAATATATACATTACATATTGTTCTCTCTGGTACAATATATCATCAATAAAAGCTTAGCTTTCCATTTCTCTTAAAATGGTTACAGGCCACACAGAATATAGATCCTTGTTTACCCTCTTCCACATAGCTTGGTAATTTTTTTCTCTTCTATGTGGAGTAAATGTCTTTCCCTTGGAAGCAACTCCTAAATTACAACTTTGCTTCCATCCTGAATAATTTAATATTGAAACCCTTGTTTTATGGTCTAGAAGAATTGGAAAAGTAGCCCGGCTGGTGTTGCTCAGTGGTCTCCTTCCCACTACCAGATGTACGCAAGCTCCATGAACAGATCTGTTTTGTACACAAAGTGCCCAGAATAAAGATTTGCTGGATGGACAGTGATTAACCTCGCTTCTTAATTCTAATATGTGATTCTCTCCTACTCAGGGAAGTGGCCCTTACACCTGAGAATATGCTGTCTTAGAACTTTAGGAGCAGGGACCAATGAAAGTTGTGAAATCTTAGTTAAAAAAAGGCAACAAATGTTTTATTTCTTCAATGCAAATTACTGTATTCACCACAAGCTAAGAGAACATATATATATATATATTTATATATATTTTTGAATTTATGGAAGACTAAAGACATGGGAAAAATCCAGCACCCCAACAAGTACGGCCAGGAAGGAAACCAGCACTGAGAGGACATTTTAATGAACTACAAATGAAAGAGAGTGGGGAAGGAAGAAAAAATGTGCATTGAGTTTAAGACACCGTAAAACTCAGAAGACATATTTACTATTCAAGTATAAACTCAGTAAGGACTTGGCATAAATTGAAAGGCAGCTGCTGAGGTACACCATTATAAAGTAAATTCTAGGAATTTACAATTCTACCTTCCAATTTTCTGGGAGAAAAAAACCAAACTCTTGAAGGTCTTCACCAGAGACCCTGAGAGGGAGTAACACTTTTGATGAAGATATAGTCAGCAATCCATGATTGAATTTACCATTCAAAACATGTTATTTATTTAAAACAACAGGAATACGTGCTCTCAGACTGTCTGCTAAGAGTTTTTGAGACTGTTAGTTCAAGAGTTTCAAAGTATGCTACTTCCAAAAACAATACTGATTAAAAACAATTTTTTAACCAAAAAACCTGATTTGATGGTACCTTAAAAATACCTTAAATACCAAATTTTCTCCAAACATTGCAATTAATTTAAGAATTCATCCTGCATTGTTAAAACATGTTTTCCTCACGAAATGTGGGTACTGAAGTTGGATAGAAACACCATGAATGTGAAAATACCACCGATTTTCTGCAGTTAAAAAAAACTAGAATGTTCTTTGGAATCACTAAAATATCAAAAATTTGGGGGTTTTCTACAGTCTGTGCACCTTCTTTTAGGCTCTCCAAATTGCTCGTAGTATTGACCTGTGTGGTTCTAGTTTGATAGATTCAAGTTTTACAGTGCAGTAGCCACACTTATCACACCGCTATCTCTGACCAACGGGAAGTTATACTCAACCCAGAAATGCTGCTGTTCACTCCTCCATAATGACCTTCTGTCCAAATAAAACTTCAGAATATGAGACAAAACATCCTGTTAAACAATCAAACGAACCCAACAGGGAGAAATCCGGTGTGGTCCCAGCACTCGCGAGGTGCTGTCCCCTATCGTTTTCATGGAAGTACCACAGGCCTCACTTGTTAGCATTCAGCTTTCCTTGGCCTTGAAAAGAATTTCTCAGGGCTGGCAAGTTGGGTTAGATTCTAAGAGAATTTTGTCTTTGACAAACTACCACTTTTAGCATAAAATCTGGCCATGGCTATAAGTTTCAATGTGCGTACAACTGATTAGAGATGGTTTTTTTCTTTTTCTTTTCCACACTGGCTGGAATTGAGTAGAAATAAGTCCGTGATGCCTCTTCCTGAGTGTCATGAAATATGAGAGATCTGTCTGACTCTAGACACTATTTCTTTCCGACACAATGGGCAGGTCTCCAGTTGCAAGGCACAATTCATGCACAGGTCACTGTGGAGAAAGACAAACACTGGTTAGGTAAATGCATCAAGAGGCCAGACTGATGTGATCAACAATGTTAACAAGCTTATTAATTGAAAGAGTAATAGTTCATGGCTAATAAAATGAAGTACATATGTAAATAAATAACAAGTCTCCCTCTCATTTCCTCCTCTAATCTGTTTTGGGTTTGTCTATTAAGGAAGCTGTGCTCATATTTAAGATAGCTGGTTCTAAGTTTTTAGATTTCAGCCTTCATTCATGAGCCCTTATTATGTGCAAAAACCACTGAGAGGGCCCAAGAGTACAGAGATGAATAAGACCAGATCCTGGCCCGACTGGCGTGGCTCAGTGGTTAAGCATCAACCTATAAACCCAGAGGTCATGGTTTGATTACCATTCGGGACACATGCCCAGGTTTCGGGCTCCATCCCCATTGAGGGGCGTGCCGAAGGCAGCCGATCAATGATTCTCTCTCATTATTGATGTTTATATCCTCTTTCTCTCCCTTCCTCTCTGAAATCAATCAATCAATATATATCCTATATAATAAAAGCCTAATATGCTAAGTGTCCGGTCATCCAGTCAGCTGTTCAACCAATCAAAGTGTAATATGCGAATGATATGCTAAGGCCACTCAACCACTCGCTATGACGTGCATTGACCACCAAGGGGCAGACAGTTGACGGATCAACCAGTCACTATGATGTGCACTGACCACCAGGGGGCAGACGCTCAATGCAGGAGCTGCCCCCTGGTAGTCAGTATGCCCCCATAGCGGGGAACGCAGCTCAGCCAGAAGCCGGGCTCATGGCTCATGGCTCTGCGGCAGTCAGACATCCCCTGAGAGCTCCTGGACTGCGAGAGGGCGCAGGTCAGGCTGAGGGACCCACCCTACCCCAGTGCACGAATTTCGTGCACCGGGACTCTAGTATATACTAGTATATAAAAGACCAGATCCTGCTGTTTGTTTGGGATCTTAATATACTTACGGAGTAAAGATCAAAAAGGGTATTGAGATACCCAACCTTTAAACTCTGCACTGCCTGTGAGGCCCTGATAACTAAAACCTCAAAGTGAGGAATTCTTGGCTGCGGAGTAGATATCAAGGAGCAACCATAGCTGGAGCCACTGTACCCTTCTTTCAGGAGAGACTGGTACAGAAAAGGGTGAAATGAGGTACACTGAATGCACTTTCCTTAACTGCCATTAGATAACAACACATCTCAAAAGACAGCAGAGGAATAGAGGCAGAGTCAGGGCCCAGGCTGAGGCACACCTAGGGGTGACAAACAGGTCCATCACTCCAGGCTCTAGACCCTGGGAGGCCTGGTGGCTAAAGTTACATCAAACATAAGAGCAAGGTAGGGCACGGGCTGTGCTGAATTACAGGGAGCTGCTCACATATAGTCAGCATGCATGCCTGGGCCCGCACACTGCCAACCCCTTTCTAACCCTGGCTGGGATGGCATTCTTGGGGACTGTCCTACTTGCTGATCTTGCTGATGTTTAGCCACTCTGTTCTATAGGGTCTAGGCTGCCCTCTGCGTTCATTTCAGACAACTGATGTTTGGTTAGATGGCAGGGAGGCCCTGCCTGCTCAATGGTTAGGAGTATAAATAATAAATATATGAGGAGACTCTACAACTAAGAGGGACTGCCCACGAAGCTCATAAATAACATTAAACGTTTCACATTTTGAGATTTGAAAATACAGCACTGAGAAAACAAAGGCCTTCGGTATGAAGCAGCTGCTATTTCAGGTATGTTCTTGGAGACAGCCATGCATTACTTGCCCAATTGAGCTCCTCATTTAGCCCACTTTAACACAGTAAACTTGATGAACAGCTATGAAACTGGACACTCTAAAATCAATTCAAGGACACGATGAAACTCTGCCTAATGTATCGTACAAAACAGGAACTAATCACACAAGCCCTCTTACCTGTGTCCACATGGCTTCAACTGTGTGTCTGCTACCTCATCGCAACACAGGGAGCAGCAGTTTTCCCGGATACTGACTTGCTTCAGCAGAGCAAGACGCCTGTGCCTGAGTGGAAAACACAGCGTGTCAGAGAGTGGGCCCGTGAGCAGTGAGGCCCAGGAAATGCTTTGAAAATGCTGTGTGTTGTGAACGAAAGAGGGGCTACACATGCCAAAACCGGTTTGGCTCAGTGGATAGAGCGTCGGCCTGCGGACTGAAGGGTCCCGGGTTCGATTCCGGTCAAGGGCATGTACCTCGGTTGCAGGCACATCCCCAGTAGGGGGCGTGCAAGAGGCAGCTGATCGATGTTTCTAACTCTCTATCCCTCTCCCTTCCTCTCTGTAAAAAATCAATAAAATATATTAAAAAAAAAAAAAAAAAAAAAAGAGGGGCTACACAGCAGACATGACCCGCTCAGGGCCACAGAACAGGACTGACAAGTAGTGACTGACTATCCACACAGGATGAGCTGATCATAAATTCCTCACTGGGCAGGTCACCGTAGGTAGTCACATCCCAGGCCTATTGATTCCTCAGGAAAAGGTTAACCTTTACCTTAATTAGCCCTGTCCATGTTCTTAGGCATCTGGGATACCAGAATTTGAAATGTTAAGAGTAATCTTCTTTTCTAACCCCTGGGTGGAGCATTTGCAACTCCTCAGAGTTATCTTGTTGCCCACATACAACCTCTAGTCTGTAAATGTTAAATGGTAACCATCCTGTACCTACCAACCCTAGGACCCGCCTCCTCCTTGCAGGTTTTCTTGGTGTATGTGCAATGTGTGATACTGTCTGATTTTTATACCCAGTATTAGTCAGCTCAGAACAATTATTTGGAAGTGCTCTTTCCTTCTGGGTTCTGCAACATTTTAAATAGCAGTGAAGTGATCTGTTGCCCAAATATTTGGTGGAGTTCTCCGGTGAAACCACCTGGGTCTGGTGCTTTCTGGGACCATAGCTTTTGATTTCTTTCAATTAATTTTGTAATAATTGTTTTGTTTCTACCTCTTCTGGGATGTGTTTTGGTAATTTATATTTCCTAGGAAGTTGCCATTTTACTCAGGTTTTCAAAAAAACCTGAGTATGAAGCTTCATATTTGTATAAAGCTGAAAAAAGCTTTAGAAACGGTTATAATTTCTCATGAGATACACGAGGCTGTCTGGAGCTGGTCTGTAGACTCCTTACCTTGGCAAAATGATTTTCTCTTCAGCTCTTAGGAAGGCGTAGTCATTAAAAGTGCTAAATTTCATAGATGGTGGATATTTAAATGGTTTTGCTCCAAAATTGAACTCACATTGTTGATATGACATGAAACTAGCTGCAGCAAAAAATCCAGATCTACAGAAAAAAATAAGCAAGAGGTCAAGAAAATTCATAAAAACAAAGCAACGCTCACATGTGAAGTGGTTTTCAGAAGTTGGAATGAGTCACATCCTAACGGAAAGGGGGACAGGATCTCCTGCCCTTATCTTCCTATGTCAAACTTTGAGGTAACTTGACGTATGATCAAATGGGTCCCCAATTACTTGAAATAAAATGGTTTCCCATCACACCTGACTATATAAATGGACAAATTTTTTTTTTTCTGGAAAAAAGTACATTCTGGCCTGGCTGTGTGCTCAGTGGTTGAGTGTCGACCTATGAAGCAGGAGGTCAAGGTTAGATTCCAGGTCAGGACACATGCCCGGGTTGCAGGCTTGATCCCCAGTGGTGGGAATTCAGGAGTCAGTGGGTCACTGATTCTCATCATTGATGTTTCTATCTCTCTCTCTCTCCCCCTCTCTGAAGTCAATAAAAATATATTAAAGAAAATAAATAAGATAAAAATTTTAAAAATTAGCTTTCTCAGAATAACAATTTTTTTTTTAAAAAGTGCATTCTGTGCATGTCCTCAAGTTTTTGAATGGGAAAAGCTACTTACACAGTAGACGAAAAGACTTGCTTCTCAGGAGGCAGCTGGTTGCCATTTAAAAAGAAGATCATTTGCTTTTCATTCAAGTCTAATAGAAATCCTACCGTATCTCCTGCAGGATAAAGCAAAGCACTGTTAGGATGAGGGTGTATACCACTGGGATTCTGCTAAGTGTCTTAGGGTTTTATATATATACTAGAGGCCCAGTGCATGAAATTCGTGCACGGGGGTGGGGGAGTGGGGGGTGTCCTTCAGCCCAGGCTGCACCCTCTTGCAATCCAGGATCCCTCAGGGGATGTCTGACAGTTTAGGCCCGATCTGGTCAGACACCCCTCTCGCAATCTGGGACCACTGGCTCATAATTGCTTGCCTGCCTGCCTGCCTGCCTGATCACCCCTAACCACTCACCTGCCTGCCTGATCGCCCCTAACCACTCTGCTGCCTGATTTCCCCTAACTGCTCGCCTGCCTGCCTAAATGCCCCTAACCGCCTCTGCTTCTGCCCCCAACGCCATGGCTTCATCAGGAAGGTTTTCCGGAAGGACATCTGGAATGATGTCCAGAAGGTCGTTCTGCTGTTCAGTCTAATTAGCATATTACGCTTTTATTATTAGATTTCAGAGAGGAAAGGAGAGGGAGAGAGAGAAACATCAATGATGAGAGAGAATGATTGATTGGCTCCCTCCTGCACACTCTACATTGGAGATCAAGCCCGCAACCTGGGTATGTGCCCTGACTGGGAATTGAACCATGACCTCCTGGTTCATAGGTCAACGCTCACCATGAGTCACACCAGCTGGACAAGTTTTTGCTTTTTAAGTTGTTAAAGGTGAACACATGAAATTATACAATGATGGTAAGAAAAATAGACACTCACTGCTAGTGGAGGATAATCTGGTAATATAGAGCAAAACATTGACAAAATGAAATTCTTTATCCCCCTTATCAGAAGTTCCACTTTAAGCATTTATCCTGAGAAAATCCAAAATGGTTCATATTTTTCTATGATAGTAATTTTAAAAGGTTAAAATGTAATTATCCAACCTTGGGGTATTGATTAATAAGTACAATTATGTAACATATTTACACCAAATTTTAAGTGTTTTTTAAAATATCTCTGGATGGTGGAATTACAAGGGATTTTAAGTTTCATTTTGCTTCCCTCTTCTAATTTCCAAAATTTGATAATAAACACATTACTTCAGTAATCCTTTGTAAAATTATAAAAAAAACAAATTACACAGTCTTTATAGACAGTGCCTCTATCTTATGTTCTGTTAAATGAAGTTTTATATACCTTCTTTAAGAACCTGCAAGCCATTCAAATGAAGGCCTATGTTTGATTTTTAAGGCTTTTTTCTTTCCTCCACTATCACTTTAGTTACTTAAGTGGAGCTGTCCCTGCATGCAGGGGTCAATTTCCTGCTCTCTTAGCATACCTGAAAATTCAGTTCACATTTATAATGCAGACTGGGGCAGGAAACTGGGAGAGAGAAGGCTTGGAGAAGGAGCTGGCTATATCCCCTATCTAGCTCCAATGCTGGGGATAACATCTTTGCAGAGGATCCATCCCCTACCATTTGATGCTATGTCTTCAGAACCTGCGTGTGTGTGTGTGTGTGTGTGTGTGTGTGTGTGTTGGGGGTGGGAGTGGGGGAGGGTTGGGGCACAGCACCAGGAGGCCCCTGAGAATATCGCCCTCTAGTGCAATGGTGCTATGGCAGGGAAAGCCTGTTTTCACTGTATTTAGCCAGGGGTGAAAAGACTCAATAACCTTAGATCCTTCCATCTAATTGTTTAACAAACCAACTGTGTGGCTCTGACTTCCTGCTTGAATCTTTCACTAATAAATGTTTTCATGAGTCCAGGGTCTTAGATACTGCAGAGTGGATGGAACAAAAATGGAATGGGGTGAAAAAGATCATACTGTTGCTAAGATACATTCCCGCAAACATCCTAGAGCCATGACTGAGTTTCTGGAAGCCTGTGTCTCCTGCAGCATCCTGAGGTTGCCGTCTGGAGAAGGGAGGCCGAGCAGATGTGTTTGAGGCCAAAAGTGCTCAAGCTGCCCTTAAAGGCTGCGCCAGAGGTGCCCAGCATGTGTCCCTGAACAGTGCCTATTCCTCAGCCATCTGGTCTCTGAAAATATCCTCATTTAACTGGCATCACACTTTCAGTATCTTCAATATCTCCATAGCTGCTTTGATTCAAAACATATACCCAGAGAGGAAACTAGAATTCACATTAATCATAAGATGATCATTTCCCACTAAATTAAGACTTTCGTATTCTGAGATGTTTTTGCTGAAGGAAGGGCTCCACCAGAGGTGAATTTACCAAGTGAATACCTTTCCCATCCATGGCAGGGGATGTGAAGGTGAACTAACCCTCTTCACACTTCATGTTCTTCCATTAAAACATTTTAAGGCCCCACAGAATAGATGCTTCATAATAAGTAATGTCTTGACCTAATCGCTAACTTCATGATGGAGAGAAATGAATACCTTCTTTCCAGCACGGGTGCAGGTGAGGCTTACTTCTGGCATTGTACCAAATCAGCTGCCGACAGCCATCGTAAGCACAGGAGTACTCATCGTCCCCAATGCCATAGCCTTCCTGGAGGGAGACAGGGCCCAGGAGATTAGCAAGGCCTGCCGTGTTGCAGGAAAAGTGTGTTGTTGTTTTCTTAAACATATTTTTATTGATTTCAGACAGGAAGGGAGAGGGAGAGATAGAAACATCAATGCTGAGAGACAACCACTGATGGGCTGCCTCCTGCAAGCCCCCTACTGGGGATCGAGCCCACAACCCCGGCATGTGCAAACCTATCTAAAAAATAAGAATCCTCCACCCACTCAGCCAAAAACTGCCGCCGCACCCACTGGCAGTCCTCAGGGTACTCACATGATTGAGAAATTTGCTGTCTCGGGTGGCCCATCCGATCTGCATGACACCGGAAGTAATCACGGTTACTTCGTAGTACCACACCCCAGCATCCACACAGAAGGTGCAACGCACACTTTCAAAAGAGGAGGCATCACAGCGAGCCTGGCAAAACCAAAGAGCGAGACAGGCCCCCCTCAATGCCTGAAGCCCACCAAAGACACTGACAGCTCAGGAGGCTGAGTTTTTCCTTCTGAAAGCTTCTGGTGGACCACTGCCTCCTCCTCTGCGCACCTCAGTGACAAAAAGCGCAAAGCCGAGTGAAGCACACACCAGGTCGCAGTTTTATTTCCAGGGAGTTCTAGCAGGACCAGAAGACCTCAAAGACGGCGGCAGTAAGAGGTAGTGAAGGCTCCTGGCTTCATTTTTAAATACCTACAGAGCTTCGCTCTCACAGTAGAATCTTTTACAAATGCATACACATTGCCTTAACCTGTACTTGATATGATGGAGGAAGAGAAGGATACTGAAGGGTATAAGATGCGGTACCTAAAAATAATTGAAAGCAGAAAACTACATCAAGCATTTGGCAATACGGAAGATCAAAGAGCTGTCTGCAGCCATTCTCCAAACAGCTCTTTCATCTTGACATGCCTACTGCCCATGGTGCCTTCTATACATAAGCAGCTTTCTCATCAACCTTCACAAGACCAGCAGCATTTCCAACACATAGGGAGGAGAGGAAGCACTGGCCCCAAGACAACTGGCTATGTCGGGATTAATAAAAGGAAGGGCCTCTTTTAGAAACACTCGTCTTTGTACCTTTAGCTGGATAACGTGGCAGAGATGAAAGACGGACATATTTAAACCAAACCGTCAATAAATATCATAGTGTTTCCTATACGTACAGCACTATGTGGGATCTAAAAGGGTAAATGATACCCAACACCCTCTCTCCTGTCACCTGGACCTCTAACCACTCTCTGAAATGAAATAAATGTCCGTCTCCTCTGCAGGAAATTGCTTTCGTTCGGAACCAGGGCATGAAAATGAAAATACAATACCCCTCCCCCCAATATGTGCAGCAGCTTTACCTCCAGGCCATGAGGCGAGATCTTCAGGTACTCGCTGACATCATTGCTATTCAGCATGGCCCTGATGCTATTCAAGTCCACTTTCTCATAGGTCAGCTGCCTACCTTCTTTCAAAACTGCAAAAGAGAAAGTGTCATGTTTCTAAGCCCCACTGTTGTGGAAAGAAATAGTGCTGTGGCTCAGTGTCATGCCTGTTCAGAAGCGGAGGTGCTCAGGAGCGGCAGGGTTGGTGGGGGGACTTACAGCCTTGGCTTTGCGGCTACACTACCCTATGACGCTAGGGAAGGCAGCACTGCTGGGCTTATGCTTTTGCTCCCCATATTCATTACAGGAAAGCCTCAGAGATACTGTGGGTTCTGTTCCAGACACTGCAATAAAGTATTGCAATAAAGCAAGTCACATGAATCTTCTGGTTTCCAAGTTCAATAAAAAGAGGTCTGTCTGTATTTTATATGCAACAAAATCTGAACTGTAGTTTTTCAGGATTATTCTTTGACTGGCAGAACACAGGCTGTGCGCTAAGCCAGCCCCCACGATGTTGCGGTAGCAGCAGGGGTTACATGTCCGCTTCGGCACAGTGCTCACTGTGGATGGGAAGTGAGGAGCTACTGGTAATATTGTTTTATTCTAGCAGCCCTTGGAGGAGAAGAAGAGAAAACTCAGGAGCAACCCTGTTGTGTAGGTAAGACATGACTTGAGTTTTGTTTTTTTTAAATATTTTTTTAAAACATATTTTTATTGATTTCAGAGAGGGAAAGGGAAAGAGAGAAACATCAACGATGAGAGAGAATCATTGATCGGTTGCCTCCTGCACGCCCCCTACTGGGGATCAAGCCTGCAACCTGGGCCTGTGCCCTGACCAGGGTTCAGAATTGAACCGTGACCTCCTGGTTCATAGGTCATTGCTCAACCACTGAGCCATGCCAGCTGGGCCATGACTTGAGTTTTGAAGAGCCAAGATGGGACAGAGAGAAGAGTAAAGAGAGGAAATGCCTAGTGAGGGAACAGGCCCAGAGGTAGGAACGATGGGGACCTGCTTGTAGGACAGCAGGAGACAGTGTGTGCTGGGAAGAGTTGATCACGTAGTGCCATCTGATTAATGGCCTTGATGCAGCAGGAAACAGGGCAGCAGTAAAACTTTTAGAAGGGGAGAGTGCTGGAACCGGAAGCATTCCAAATCATGCCTGTCTGAAGGGCCCCTAGAACATGTTTCTGCTAGAATACAGCCAACCTACAAGTAGAGGTCCTATAAGGAAAGACTCATGCTCACTGTTACAAACGGAAGGCCAGTGATCCTCTGTAAGAAATAAGTTTGGGCCCCAACTGGTTTGGCTCAGTGGATAGAGCATGGGCTTGCAGACTGAAAAGTCCCAGGTTCAGTTCTGGTCAAGGGCACATGCCTGGGTTGCGGGCTTGATCCCTCCCTAGTAGGGGGCGTGCAGAAGGCAGCCAATCAATGGTTCTCTCTCATCATTGATGTTTCTATCTTTCCCTCTCTCTTCCTCTCTGAAATCAATAAAAATGTATTAAAAAAAAAAAAAAAAGAAGAAGTGGGTTTGGGAATGGAAACTTACAGAGATTGTCTAAGCTCCACTGGGCACAGAAACCAACTTGACGTTTCAGATAATCGGGATCATGGGTCCAGGACTCCAACGTGACAAGCCGGTTACTAATGCTGGATTCAGAGATAGTCAACTTATTTTCACCTGTTTGGAAAGACGTAAACCTTGAATGGACCATGAAAGAGTAAGATGATTCGCTGGACAGATTAGTGGTGGGAAGGAGTGAGGAGAGGTAGAGAACTTGGAGACTAGAATAATGACATAGCTCAAGAGCTCTGCTATTTTCTAGAAAGTAGCAACCTCATCGCTAACTTTTTAGCTACAAAAAGTGGGTAATCATGGTCACCAAGTTTTGATTCTCAGGTGAGAACCTCTTGCTTTTGTCCCTGGTACATCTCACTGGCCTTGAGGTGTCTACACAGACAAAAACAGGATGTATGCATGTTCCATGGGGTTCCAAGCGTAAACTCATCCAGTAACTGAGAAAAATCAGATTTTTAACAACCGATACATAAGATCATTAGTGCAAGAAGTCACTATACCTACTTGTCTGTGCAAACTTTTCCAGTGCGATAAGTGCAAAAAGCATGACTGTGGGGTGGGACTGTAACTTCTGAAAGACAACAAAAGATAAAAAAACAAAAAACAAAAACATCATTTCCCTGCAGAGGCGGCAAGTTATCAACTTCCTCTTCTTACCCAACATGTGCTAGATTTTTGTTGGAGCAGTCAGAAAAGTTTTCCTCATTCCAGGCCTCCATTATCCCTTTGCTAATACTGTTAGTAATGAAGAACCAAGACAGAGTCTCTTCGAGGCTTATGTTATTTTCTTGAGGTTACGGGGTTCACTTAGAGTTATGGAAATTTCAGAAGTATCTGGTTAAATGCACTATGTTATTTTACTTAGTAGCATTTACGTATATTAGGGCTTTATTAAATAAAATAATACTGATTCTTACATTCATTTAAGCAAGCCAAACAGAAACCTAGAATTATAGCAAAAAAATGACTTTATTCAGCACCCTAAATGGAACAATTCATCATTGCTGGATTCTTAAATAATAACGAAATTAACAACCAGTGGCTTAGTTTTCAATCTGTCCTCTGAAAGGAATGCCACATGCCGATGGCAGGTGGGAAAGCAAGGGAGTCCTTTCAGTTACATTTCAGGTCACGTCCCATGAGCTTACCTATAAAGAAAGGGCTACCTGCTTAACATCACATCTCACAGCCATGCTTTCACACAGCTACTAGGAGCTCTAGGACATCCAACGAGCCCACTCACTTCCCTGGCGCCCACCTAGGTTCTGCGAAGCTCATATAACCACCATCCTCCCCTGTTGCAAGCCTGCTCAGCACCCCACTGTCTGGCTTTTTGGGCCCTAGGCCCTCCCCTCTGGCTGCTCAGTCTATGTCCTCCTGTCTTTGAACACTATCTTCCAAGCAGTCAATTCTCTGTAATATGCCAGGAACACGGTCTTGTCTGTCTCTGGGCTCTGCCAGCGAGGTGCCGCTGGCCCAGAACTCACTTCTTTCTCCCTGTGTGCACAAGCAACTCCTAACCTCACCATGTGGCCCACGAGGGCCCATCCTCCTCAGGAAGCCTGTCGCCCAGGACTCTCCCGCCGGCACCACCCACAGCTCCCACCTCCTATCACCTCAGATCTCGCAGCACGTGGTCTGAAGGAAGCGATTTTGCCCTTGATCATATCCTGCCACAACATGGAGGCTTATTGTCTTGTCTGAGTAGTTTTGTTCCCTCAACTAACCAGGAAACTTCTGGAGGGCAAAGAACTGGTATACAACTCCATATCCCCAGAGTGGCTCCCTGACATAATATTGAGTGTTTTAAGTCCACATCACATAGTACTGAAAGAGGTCTTTCAGATTTTGAAGGCCAATGCTCACTGCAAAAATAACTGAAAAATACAGAGCAGTCAAGACTGCAGCCCAGCAGTGTGAGGTCTGACAGTAGAGGCACAGCAAACCACAAGCTTCCCAGACAATACATCAAATCCCCAACAACAGTTTTAGGAGCCTTAGTGACGGGGACAGGAGAAGGACTAGAGATTTAGATACACTAGGAGTCTGACCTGCACATTTCCTGGTTTGGAATGCCATGTAATTTTGTTTCCCTGGGGCGCGGGGAGAGGGGACCCCTACTACCATTTGCTAGACTCTAAGGACACACACACAAAAAGTCAATCATAGCCGCTATCTTGTGACTACATTTAAAACCAGCCCAGCCCAGCTGTTTTTGCTTGTAATAAATTCCTATCCCACCCTCAATTTTTTTTTTTTTTAACATAGGAGGGAATAAGCACTCAGGAAACACCTGCAAATAAAATTTATAACATTTATAACTGATTCCATTCTCTGTGCCAATGGCTAAGCTGGCAATTTTAGAAAAATGCACCATTCTAAATGGCTAAGAATAACTAGCTTTGATGTCTCACTTACCAGACACTGTAGCAAATATTCCAGTATTCCTGGGCTAAGTAAACCTATACTTGCAGGACCTAGATGAATACAACAAACACTGGGTATAATTAAATGTGCCATGTTATTTTTGAGCAGTAACTAGTAAAAATACAATAGTTTTGGTAGAACTCTTACCAAGCACTCGCCTGCACATGATCTTATTCAAGCCTCTTGCTCTGAGGTAGGGACTAGTACTATCCCCAAATCATAGATGAGCAACTGAGCCCTCCCCCGGTGCCCCCCAAGTGAAGTGACTTACTCCAGGCCACTTGGGGAGCACATGGCAGAGCATGAACCAGCACCCATTTGTTCTGATTTCGAATCCATTGCTCCTTCCACCACATAAGACATAGTGAGCTAGTCCCCTGTACTTTAATGTTAACCTTCCTAAAATGGGTACTATTCATAAAAAAGTTAAATATCTGTTTCTCTTCTCAGGAACTGCTCCAATTTAAAATTCTTTTTCCTCTCCCCCTTACCTTTTATGTCTCTATCACCTAGATAAACTTTATAAAGTATGTGCACATATGTACGTTACATACATACATATAGAATCTTTATGTTAGTAATACTAAGCTCAGCCTTTTCTCCTATTCTTAATTTTAAATCAAGTATGTACTACTCGTTCTTTTAAATTTTCCTCTGAAAATCCTCAAAGCTTAATTAGATTGCATTTACCTCCGTGGCCTTTGTGTAATTTTTTTCATTATCCCTGTCCCTCATTTTTGCGGGTGGGGGGAGATTCTTCTTTCTGGTACCATTATAACTTATTAGCCCTGCCGTGAAATCTTCCCCTTAATGTCAAACAACTTAAGATCTTCTTGGTGGAGCTTCCCAGAGTTACCTGCTAGTTTCTCGGCCAAGCAGCCCAGGACAGCAGACGTGTTTCTGTGTTTGGCAGGATGACCTGAGTCCTGGCAGGCTACTTCTCCATTTAAATTCAGAATTTCTGTCAATTTCTGGAGTGCATCCTAAAAACAAAAATGAACAAGTGGATTTGATAAATACACTACTTAGTTTCCCCCCGCCCCCGCCCAAGATAATCCTCATAGGCAAAAGCTATAAAAAGGTGCTAACTCAGAATAACCATACAGAAATGATATAATGTTACCCAATATATCATTATCGATGGGAAATATTATTTGATTAACCTGAAAGTTGTCTCACATAAATTGCTAAATTCTATTCCATTCAAAATGTAACAGTCATACCAGATATATGCTATATACTCTCGAATCATGAAATCATTTGGGTAGACTAAATCTACCAGTGCCATTATAATTTATAACAACAGGGTCTAGTGATGTTGAAGTAAAAAGTTACTTTAAAAATTTTTATTCTTTTACCAAGCAAGAATAAATCTCACCAGAGCTTTTGAGACAAATTAGGATAAAAACAAACCTCTTATAAGCCTAAGCAATAGTCAATTCATCAGTGACTTGGCCAAAGACTCTTCCCTTTTGTCCACATTGTTTTGCAATGTTGGGCCTTAAGGTCTGAGGTTTAAACAAATGAAAGATGCCAGAATCCAGCATTTTAAAAAAAGGATTCCATAGAACACATGGACTAAGGCAATGAGAGTTTGAACTTTGGTTCTATGTAAGGGATAATCAAGGTTATACAATCTTTAATGTTTGAATAAGACTCAAAAGTGCTTTCAGTATAACAGTTTTTTTCTTAATAGAAAATGTGTAAAATTTTTGTTACGAGGAATTTGTTTAAATATAAGAAAATCAGCTCAGCAACTGATTCCTCTCTTCTAGTTTCCAAAGATTGTATTTTAGATTAAATGCCTCCATTTTTAAATTTTTAAACTAAAGCTTTATAGTGAGCCATTGATAGGAGAATGTAGCATTTCATTAGTTTATATAATGAAATTAATACTGAAAAAAAAACAAAAACAGATACCATAAAGAGGAAATGCATTACATCAAATAATTCTTTGTGGTCATTCATCCTGTGTTTAAGCACAGATGACAGTTTCATAAAAGATAAGTATTAACTTACTTTAGTGGGCAATGGACATTCATCTAGTAACAATGTTATAACAGCTGGTCCCAATGGATCTTCCAATGGAATAACTCTAATTAAAGACTGGACAACGTCCAACCATCCTTCATCTAAGAGCAAATCAAGAAGATTACATGATGGAGCCACTATTTTAAAAATGTGAAAATACATAACCTATGACCCAAGATGACTTCACATTAAAATAGAAACACTGTTGGCCTTCATCCTGTAACTTTTTAGCAGCTAAAATCTGGCATGGACATAGTCATCAATTGCTAGTAATCATGGTAGAGTCAAAGAATCCAAAGTTACAGGAGTCTGGTGATTTTTTGGCAGCTTTATTTGGAGGAAATTCAAGCTATGGTCCCAGGTTCTCAAAATATGATTTAAAAAGTTTTTGGCATTTTATTTATGACATAGGAGTTAACCAAGAAGATTAAGTATCTGAAGTAGTTGGCTCTATTTTCAGAATTATATTTAGCAAATTGAGGGACAAAAATGATCCTTCCCATTTTAGAAGAGTTATGGTCAAAGATCCATCAATGCCAAAAAAATTTTCTGGTAATAATTTCAATGAGATAAAACTATTACTGAGAGGTACAGCTACATATTCAGGATGCAATATACATTTCCTATGCCTTGTCTAAGAAAATTTCCATATACTAAGGGATTTTTTTTTTCTTTGTCATACCTGTGAAGTATTTTTGGGATCTTTTGTTTTTTAAAAAAGTGGTCACATTTCTTTATAATCGTTAATTTCATAATCACTAATTCATTAGGAAGTATTTTTTAAAAAAAACTTAAAAAATACCTGTTTCTGCCATTTCGTGCAATGTAATCATTGAATAGGGAGGTTCCTGATCACTGAAAAACAAACATTCAAGGCATCAGACTTGAAGAAATGAGAAATGACAATTCCAAACAAAAGTTTACCCTCTACCCGGCTGGCGTGGCTCCGTGGTTGAGCGTTGACCTGTCAACCAGGAGGTCACTATTCGATTCCTGGTCAGGGCACATGCCCGGGTTGCTGGCTGGATTGGCGGGCAGGAGGCAGCCAATCGATGATTCTCTCTCATCATTAATGTTTCTATCTCTCTCTCTCCCTCTCCCTTCCTCTTTCTAAAATCATTAAAAACATTTTTTAAAAAATGATTAAAAAAAAATAATAATAAAGTGTATTTGCTACAGCCGCTCTCTCACTATATTGAGAACTGTGCTCTCCTGTCACCCTTTCCTAAGCAACAAGGAGAACAATAAACACAGACCATTTTATGACTGCAGACACCCTTTTAGGTGTATTCTTACTAGGCCCATCTATCTTTCATGTCTAGTTTTAAAAGCCTTATAAACTTTATAGGTTATAAAATTCTTCTCCTTCAGTAGTTTCTAAAAAGCAAGTTATGTGACTCTGTTTATAGACTGTCTGAACCCTGCTTTGCCATTATATTCTCCAATGTGGCACTTCACATTTGTTCTACACCTGCCTTAGTTTTCTATTCTCAGAAGAGTTGTAACTATAATTCAGCACAACAGGTTTAAGGTGCAAGTTACCTGATTACTCAAATGTACATCACTTGGCCTCATGGAAGCGAATTATGTGCTTTATCAGCAAGTTCTCTTATAATTTTTAACATTTTCCTGAAGTTTGGAAATAAGCTCCTACCTTGCATCTGGCTGGTGTGGCTCAGTGGTTGAGCATCAGCCTATGAACTTAGGAGGTCATGGTTCGATTCCGGATCAGGGCACATGCCCGGGTTGCAGGCTCAATCCCCAGTGGGGGGCCTGCAGGAGGCAGCCGATGAGTGATTCTCTCTCATCCTTGATGTTTCTCTCTCTCCCTCTCCCTTCCTCTCTGAAATCAATAAAAGATATATTTTTAAAAAATACGTAAAGCTCCCACCTTGCCCCCAGACTCTCTGAGTCACTTTTTAAAATATATGACAAAGTCTATTCTATATTGGTTTTTCCAACGGGCTTAAATAGCATTGCTTATGGTTTACTTCCTTATTTGGGAGGGACAACTTTTCACTACAATTTTATGGTATGTTTTAAATTTCACCATGAAGAAATTTTATATAACAGCTTCTAGTCCCTTGCTTGAGTTTGGAGGATGTAAACGGCATAGAATTATTCAATAGGTATTTCCTACAAATATATTAAGATTACATTAAATTAATTCAGAACTACTGCAAAGGCTGGTTTTAATGAACTTAGAAAGGCCTTTCTGAACTACTATGGAGAATATATTTAAGAAACACTTTTCCCCAGCATGTTCTATAGCAGATAAAAAGATGTGCAGAACAGCCTGGCCGGCGTGGTTCAGTGGTTGAGTGTCAACCTGTGAACCAGGAGGTCACAGTTCAATTCCTGGTCAAGGCATATGTCTAGGTTGTGGGCTCGATCCATAGTGTGGGGTGTGCAGGTGGTAGCCAATAGATGATTCTCTCTCATCATTGACATTTCATCTCTCTCTCCCTCTCCTTTCCTCTCTGAAATCAATAAAAATACATTAAAAAGATATGCAGAACAAATTGCTTTCTACAAGGGAAAACAAAAAACCCACCTCAAAATAACATGCACAGGTATACTTTGCTTTATTCTATGATTTTTGAGGGACTAAACAAAATCACATTCTAAAAATGTGATTATCAAGTATTTAGACAACTAAATTTACTAGCAGAGCTTGAAGGAAAAACAATTCAGATATAACTTATAAAAAGCATTATCATTATCCCATGACAATCCTCTAAGAAAGGCATTATTCCCCTTTTAAAGATGAGGAACCTGAGGCTTAGAGAAGTCACTTACCAGTGTCATGTAGCTAGTGAAGGGGCTGGGTTAGAATCTGAATATTTTTTTTTTCTTAAATATACTTTTTATAAATTTTTATTGCGTTTTTTACAGAGTGGAAGAGAGAGGGATAGAGAGTTAGAAACATCAATGAGAGAGAAACATTGATCAGCTGCCTCCTGCACACCCCCTACTGGGGATGTGCCCGCAACCAAGGTACATGCCCTTGACCGGAATCGAACCTGGGACCCTTCAGTCCGCAGGCTGATGCTCTATCCACTGAGGCAAACCGATTAGGGCTAGAATCTCAATCTTGGTCCATCATGGTTCATCAAAAGTTCGAAAACTTCTGCTCCTAACTACTGAACTGTATGGTTCAGTTAAAAGATTTTTTCAGTTTGAACAATGCCCTTTGATTTCACCATTGTTCAATCTGGGATGTCGTGTTCAAGAGTTAGACAAAGCAGAGGGAAACACAAGATAGGTACAGGTGTGCCCTGCAGTTTCAACTTACAATTTTCCCGAATGGATCTAAGAGGGCCAAATAGGGAGATTAAAAAAGAGAGCAGGATGGAAACTCCTTGATCTATGCTCTTATGTTGCCATCACAAGTTGCGTGCAGCCATGCTCTGAATTTCTGGTCAGAGGAGTAGACAGGATAAAAGTGGGTCTTCGAGAAACCATTTTCTATTGTAGCCTGCAATACAAACTCACTTCATATTTACTACATTCCCTATAAAGACCATAGATTTAATTAGTGTTTTCTGCTATAGAAATATTTAGACAGCCCTAGTCAGACTAAATACTTGGGCTCAGTGGATAGAGTGTTGGCCCGAGGACTGAAGGGTCCCTGGTTTGATTCTGGTCAAGGGCTCTTACTTCAGTTGCAGGCTCCATCCCAGGCCCCGGTCAGGGCACGTGCAGGAGGCAACCAACTGATGTATTTTTTTTTTTTAAATATATTTTATTGATTTTTTTACAGAGAGGAAGAGAGAGGGACAGAAAGTTAGAAACATCGATGAGAGAGACATCGATCAGCTGCCTCCTGCTCGCCCACCACTGGGGATGTACCCGCAACCCAGGTACATGCCCTTGAATGGAATCGAACCTGGGACCCTTCCGTCCACAGGCCGACGCTCTATCCACTGAGCCAAACCGGTCAGGGCCCAACTGATGTATTTCTCGCACATCAATGTTTCTCTCTCTCTCTCTCTCTCTCTCTCTCTCTCTCTCTCTCTCTCTCTCTCTCTGTCTCTCCCTCTCCCCTCCACTCTCTCTAAAAATCAGTGGAAAAATATCCTTGGGTGAGGATTGACAAAAAAGAAAAAAAAAAAAAAAAAGGAAATATTTAGACATTTCCAGTTGGTATTTAGACATTTCCAGTTGGGAGATGTTAGTAAGTAAAAACACACAACTGTAAAATATACTCTGCCCCCAGAGAAGAAATAAAATATTCTCCCTTGCTCTATGAGCTCAAGGCTTGGCGAATACATCCTGTGAACTGCAGGAGTCCAAGAGTTATGGTTCCTGGCAGAACACTTTTCATTACACAGAGGGCGACTGTTACTCAGATACTTACTTATCTACAAGAGTCCGTATGACTGCCAGTGTGTCCAGCACTAACCCATCTACGTTTTGTTTCTTTCTCCGTGGTTCATGTGGTCCTCGGCCCCTCCTTGGTGGCCGAACAGGATCCCGGGGTTGGTTCCTTATGTCAACAGTGGGTACTGCATTGTTCTCGGCCTGTTGCTGCTGGGTGTCAACACTATCTTCTGCTCCACTGTCATCTCGGCAGATACAGGAATTCCCCATGGCAGCAGCAGCACCTCCAGTCCCCAGGAAGTGGGCTATGTGTTCCTCAAGAGTCAACAGCAGACCCTGGCCAAGGCTTCTGCTTGCTAAGAACACGGCCCAACCAAAGACAATCATTTAGATAGTTTTCAGTTTTCCAAGTATTGTTTTCATAATCCAGGGTTGAGACACTTGCATCCTATCTGTTTTTAACAACTGAATGCTGAAGAAAGGTGCAGAGTTGATCTCCAACATTCTCAATTACAGGGAATCCTGGTCATCCAGCAGCAGTTCTAAAAGAAAAGGAAAAAACAGAAGGAAAATGAGCCAAAGGTTTGTGGCTATTCAATGACTCAAACTTTTCTAGTTTGATTTCATAGACAGTGGGATTACAATGAAGAATCGTCTTTGGTTATTTTTATACGTTTCTGACTCAAAGAGGTATCTCTGCATGAGAGAATTAACAATCAATAATTTTTATCATCTTATATTATAAAAAGCCTGTGGTCGTGATGCCCTCACGCCATAACAACCAATCAGCAGGAGGCTGCATGCGCATGCACGGAGGGCCGGAGCCTCCATGTTGCTCCGGAGACAGGGTGGAAGCAGGGAGGCGCCTGGAGGAGGTGGGACCAGCCAAAAGCAACTTGCGGGACCGAGGGTGGGGCTTGAAGTGGCCAGAGAAGGCTGGAGGGGTCAGGGGTGGGGCCAGGCACACTAGAGCTCTGGGTGGAGAGGTTAGGGTGTCAAGGTGGGGCGTGGGGGGAGGGGGTGCAGGTGGGCGGGGTGCACGCTGGTAGGCAGGGCCGTGAGATTTTGCGCACTGGGTCACTAGTTACATTATAAAATTGATTGCTAAACCATATCCTTATAAACCACCGGAGTTACCATCGATTTTTTTAAAAAAAGTATGTGCGGTTCTATATACAGAACTACATTAGAAAAATGTGTACAGTTGTTCAAGGGTTTCTTTCTTGGATAAAAAATGAATTGCCTCCTTTCTTACTTTACATGTATGAGAAAATTTAATGTTTCAAATAAAATATCTAATTACAGAGGTTTGTTGTTAAAAAAGTATGATAAAATTGTGATGGCACCCGTTTGATATCAAGAAGAATAAAAGGATAGAGCGTTCCACTTAAGTTACCCAAACTACAGTGGTTTCCTAGAGGCTCTCTTGAGAATTTACAGAAATCATACAGGTAGTTACAAAGTTTTTCTGTTATCTAAGCCAGATTCAGTTTGGGGAAAGGCAGATGCAACAAGGTTGCATTTTCACAATGATCAGTTTGTTGTACAACATAGCTGCTACAAAGTCAAGAATAAGGATGCGCCATTTGTTTTTGAAAATACTGACCAAGCACCTTGGTTCAGTCACCATGCTGGCACTGGGAGAACAAGGCCCAGTCCCTGTCCTCCAAAAATTCATGGATAGCCATTCTCATCCCACACAGTATGTTAATCACTGAAAGCCTAATGATAGAACTAGCACTTCATTAAACTGAAAATCTGGTTAGGTCTAGAAAGAAAGATTTAGAAGCAGGAGACTGACATGGGGCTGGTAGCAAAAAGTAAAAAATCATGCCGAGACCTGGAAACTAGGACCCATTAAGACTCAAATGGACACAGAAAGAACGAAACATTTGCTTACTTACAATTAAGTCCTCTGATATTGAGTAATGGCTCAGGAATAAATATATAATTTGGTGGGATTAGAAACAGGAGAAAAATTCTATTATTTGAACAGATTTGCAACAAATCATTTTAAACATTATGTCAAGTTTAATTATCGCTCATAAACGGGGATGGGGCTTGAAGAAAGAGACAGATAAGATGGAGATAGAAAGTTTGTGTGTACTAGGTGTACCGGTTAATAATGCGAATTTTTCTCAATAGATAGAGTTACACATATGTTTGTGTTTTTTTAAAAAATATATTTTATTGCTTTTTTAGAGAGAGGAAGGGAGAGGGATAGAGAGTTAGAAACATCGATGAGAGAGAAACATCGATCAGCTGCCTCCTGCACACCTCCTTCTGGGGATGTGCCCGCAACCAAGGTACGTGCCCTTGACCGGAATCGAACCCGGGACCTTTCAGTCCACAGGCTGATGCTCTATCCGCTGAGCCAAACCGGTTTCAGCCGAGTTACACATATGTTGATATATATGAGATTTGATATGTATGCTATTTTGTTGTATTGCTCCTTCAGATTACCACTTGTTCCAATCGATGGCACACGTACTTTCTGAGCAGCACTTCAAAAAACGTACGAAGAAGTGGAAAATTGGGTCTCCGAATGGTCTGCCTCAAAACAAGAAAAGTTCTATTGGGACGGTATCCACAAATTACCTGAAAGATGGGGGAAATGTGTAGCTAGCAATGGACATTACTTTGAATAAAGCACTTTTGATGTTTCTCTTGAAATTATCCTGTTTCTTTTATTACAAAATCCGAATTATTATGGTTAATAATGCGATTAACTATTAACTGGTTAATAATGCAGATTAGTTATTAACCAGTTAATAATGCGGATTAACAATTAACCAGTTAAAATGCGGAATAATCATTAACGGGTTAAAAATGTGGATTAATCATTAACCGGTTAATAGTGTGGATTAACTATTTAACTGGTTAATAATGCGGATTTTGTAATCCAAAAAAAATGTCAACACTTGTAAAGCTATTCAGAATAACTAAGAAGAAAGTGTTGGGAGTGCTTGTGAGGAAAGCAGTGAGTTAAAAAGTGGTTGGATCACAAATTTTTAAATTTTATTCTATCCAAAACTTTTTCGCTAATGCTTATATATTAGTAAACTGAATGTAAAATAATTAATCTACGCAGCGCTCCATTTAGTATAGTCTCAAAGTAAATGGAAGATATCCAATACATACAAACAGGCATTTTTCAAAATATGACTAAATTTGGAGGTGAGAAGACCAAAACTGTGTTTTGTTTTTTTTTGTCTATTTCTAAATTGAACTCAATGTAGCTTGGGTCAATTTCTTCTAAGTCACTTTCCTTATTTGACCCAGAAAATGATGTCAACTACAAAATTTGTCAGAGAAGAAAAATAAGTAAAAAAAAAAGTTTTCAAATATTTCAAAACCAAGGCTTTCTTTTTTAAGAACTAGCTGTAAAGACCAGTGTAAAGAAGAGATGAAATAGGTGGGAGAAGCTGTGAGGCATTTCAAAGGTAAAGCTATAAAACATACAGGGAAAAATATGAGCTATTATCTTTTGAAATGTTCTGAAATGAGCATATGCAGAGTGCTTTTGAAGTTACAGCCAAAGGCAGGGCACATAAATAAGCAGAGTGCATGATCTTTCAGATTTACGCAGCACTGAGAAACCTATAGCTCTTCCTCTGGAAAAGGCTGTCATTCCTGATACTTTTCTCAGAGAACAAACTGTGAATAAGTACTTCAGGCAAAAGCCTGGGCCGTGAAGTTGAACAATTCCTCTTTAGAGAGCTTTATCTCATTCCAAAAGCATTATGTGGGCCATTGTTTTAAGACAGTAACACTCGGCCTCCAGAGCTGGTACAGGATGCCAGAGGCCACCGACAGCACAGGGGAGGGGCTTTGCAGTCAGAAAGACTGGGCACAGGGCCCAGCCTGCAATGTTGACAACTAAGCATTCTAATTACCCTGCCTATAGACACACTTTACAAACAGGGAGAGAGTAGTAGTTCTTACAGCTCACAGTGCTACTGTGAGGATTAAATCAAACAGGGCTTGTAAAACAAATGGCACAGTGCCTATACTTAAAGGATGCCCAAATGCAAGATGTTCTTAGAAAATGAGACCTAGCTAATCCAAGGTAACAAAATAATCTGGGAGGTGGGACTCTGGAGTAAGACTTAAGAGCACTAAGATAACTAAACAGTTTATCTTTTCCAGCACTCATCTACCTTGTACTGAAATAACCTTTACTTAGCCATACTTCTAGACTACACCTGGGAAGGGATTGTAGCTTAATCATCCCAAAGGTGATGAGCATTCAAAGCCCTTAGGTACTTCTCTTGCTAATTCCTGGTTCCACTCCAAATAGCCAGAGTCAGAATTTCTAGGATGTGGTCCAAGCAAGTGCTTTCTTAAAAGCTCCCCTGGTGATGCCCGGCCGGTGTAGCTCACCTGTTGAACACGGAACCAAGAGGCCGCCAGCTCGATTCCCGGTCAGAGCACATGCCCAGGTTGTGGGCTCGATCCCCTGTGGGGGGCGTGCAGGAAGCAGCCGATAGATGATGTTTCTAACTCTTTCCCTCCCCCTTCCTTTCGCTCTAAAAAATCAATAAAAACATATTAAAAAAACACACAAAAAATTCCCCAGGTAATTCTGTTGGGACCAGGTCTGGAAATCACTGCATATAGAATCTAACAAAGAACTGACACAGCAGGCAGGACCTACTACTGACTGAATGAAGGGACAAACTGAAACACGAATGGGTGATTCTTCTGGGTTCAAAAAAGTTAACCTTCTTCCCAGGAAAATGAATTGTGACTATCTTTGGAGTGGTCAGCCAAAATACCCACTAGACCACAGTTACATCCGTTAGTCATTATGTACAATGCATAGCAACACAATGAATAAAACAGCTCCCCATATTTCTCACCAGATCTACCCTATAGAGCATCAAAATGAACCTAGATGGTACCTTGCTCTTGGGCAATGTCGTCCAAGGGTTGACAGACTGAATGAGAGAGAAAATGAATAAGACTAGAGATTATGTAAATCTGTAATGCCTAGATCCTTCACCTTAACTTTGAACACTACTTAGCATTAGATGGGCAGTCAAGTCCATTTAAGACCAAAGATAAGCTAGTCACAAAATTTAAACATACACAACTATTAAATCTGCAGCCATGGCAATCATCAACTGATATGGCAATTATCGATTGTATTAATGATGATGATACCACTGGATGCCATTGCTTAGTAGAAAGACTTCTCACCATCTAAATGGTAATGCTTTTTAAATCATTATATTGTCCATAGCAATTTTTCTGCAAGAGCATAATTATAATCAAGCATTTCCTTTGTGAATCTGTTTCTCCGAAGAGTAGTATTAATTTTGATTTCTTCTATTTTTTAATTGATTTTAGAGAGAGGAAGGGAGAGAAATGTTGATGTGAAACACTGATCAGTTGCCCTCCCCGCCCCACATGCCCTGACCAGGATCAAGTGCGCAACCTGGTATATGTCTTGACAGGGAATGGAACCTGCCACCTTTTAGTGTATGGGATGATGCTCCAACCAATGGAGCCACACCGGCCAGGATTGACTCTTTTTTAAGAAGAAAGTAAAGACTATTCTTTCCCCTTCTGTGTTATGATTTATTAGATTTTTGTATTTTATAAATCAAACTTGGGTTCTCAGTAAGTTTTGTGTTAAAGCAATGAGGTCTGGTACTCAAAACACAGAACTCTACCATCATAAACACCTCACCACAAGAGACATCTGGCCAACTGGCCTACTCCTCTCTAACAAATGGTCCAGGAATCAATGATTCAGCTCTTCAAATATTTGCTTGCATTCGATCATAATACAGCTCAGTGACATTAAGTAAGACCACTTTCTTTTCTCTGAAAATCAGACTTCAGGATTATGTTTCCAAGAAAGGAGAGGCTGGTTAAATAAATGACCATAGGAGTAAAAACCAAACTGTGGGCATGAAATTACTGTTGCTGTCATCTTCACTTTATCATTCCCAAATAGTGTTGCAGGATGCAGCGTTTTTTTCCAACCCACTTCTCACCAGTCAAGGCTAAATCACAGAGCATAAAAAGTAACAATATGAAATGCACTGGAAATGTTCATGATTTTCTCTCATTAGAAAATGTTTTGGATGTTTTCCTAAGATAGTATTAAAAGTGATAGTTCTTTGTGCATGTTTATTAGCCCCCACTTTTATTATGAAAAATTTCATACAGCAAAGTTGAATTTTACAGTGAACACCTACATACCCACCAGCTGGATTTTACCATTAACATTTTACTACTAGAGGCCTGGTGCACGAAATTTGTGCGGGGTGGGGGACGACCCCCCTCAGCCTGGCCTGTGCCCTCTCGCAGTCTGGAAGCCCTCAGGGGATGTCCGATTGAAGGCTTAGGCCATGGGGGGCGAGCCTAAGCCTTCAGTTGGACATCCTTAGTGCTGCCACAGAGGCAGTAGAGGCTCCCATCACTGCCAGCCGTGAGCCCGGCTTCTGGCTGAGCGGCCCTCCCCCTGTGGGAGCGCACTGATCATCAGGGGGCAGCTTCTGCGCTGAGCGTCTGCCCCTGGTGGTCAGTGTGCATCATAGTGACCGGTTGTTCCACCGTTTGGTCAATTTGCATATTGGCCTTTCATTATATAGGATGCTTGCTTTATCACATATCTATCCAACCCGGGCATGTGCCCTGACTGGGAATCGAACCGTGACCTCCTGGTTCATAGGTGGACGTGTTGCGGGCTTGATCCCCAGTGGGGGATGTGCAGAAGGCAGCCGGTCAATGATTCTCTCTCATCATTGATGTTTGTATCTCTCTCTCCCTCTCCCTTCCTCTCTGAAATCAATAAAAATATATTTTAAAAAATTATAGAATACAGTCTGATATGAAAGTACAAAAGAGAAAAGACAAATCCTTTCAGCATTCAAAAAATGTATTAAAAGATAAAATTTAGGGCTGGGATAGATTAAGAAATTCCTAGAAGCAAATAATAGTTTTAAAAAAAAAGAAAAAAGAAAAAGAAAGAAAAAAGGAGAAGTAAATAATCCCTGCCAGGTCTCAAGACTGAAAATTTTGCCTTGGACCCAAAAAGGAAACACTACAGAAGAACTGAGGTAAGTGCTAACGATGGCTGCAGCACAAAGGAGAAAAACATAACACTCTACAGTGCTTGGGATTGTCCCCCCAGGAGACAAAATAATAGGAAACCACACCGATGTGTTATTTAAACAGGTCATTCATAATCTGAAGGATAGGGTTTTTCTAGTATAGAAAACTCTTTACTAGTAAGAGAAGGAAACAAAATATATAAACAGCATGGGTAGCAACACGTTCCTTAATGAAATCGATTTAAAATGGTGTCTGAAAACACTCAGTTGGACACCCAGAAGCTAAAAGGTATTCAATAATGACATCAAGTGAATTTATTCTAAAATTTGTAAAAGTAGAGAATGTTTCCAAAATACTTACCATTTTGAAAAACAAAAAACATTCAATAAATATGATTATAATGCTTACAAGCCAGGCACTGAGAAGAGATGGAAAAAAAAGGTCCCTCATGCTCTTGGCAAAGAGACGAAGCAATAGATAACACCGGAGTGCCTGACCCATAACGTTATACACGCCAGAGACGCCTCCGGGTAAAGCATCATCGGGTTCACCAGGAGCAGGCACCTCATTCCTCCATTTGTCCAGTGGAAAAGGAACTTAGTAACATCAAGTATTTCTGTCCAAGCAAGTTTTTAGGTGACTACGTATCAGCATCAGCAAAAGGGGTATGGAGGACTTATATTTGCATTGCCACACATTCATGTCTTGAATTGTAAGCCAAAAATGGTTGGTACAAATATCCTGACCACAGTGAAAGGGAAACCAAATGCCCATAAATTAAATTGATAATGAAGCTAATAGTAGTTCTGATGAAAAACAAAACCAACAAAAACCACAAGAGGAAGCGCCATGGAAAATAAGCACCATTCCGATGACGGAAGGAATCCCTCTCCGCACATGCCACGCAAGCAGCTTTGCGTGGTGCCAGTGTTCCCAGGACAGGCTTCCTGGGAGAAAAAGGTGTCAGACAACGGTAAGCTCTGGCGTGCTGGTTTTGGTTTATGAATACCATGTTTTAGCAACCCTTAATGATTCACTTGGTAGGTTATGAATAAGTAGCCCTCAGGCATGTGTAAGTATGAATAACTATGAAGCAATAAGAATTGGAAAAAGGGAGCTGCTCTTTCCACAAGGTGGGTGGGGCAGGGTAGGAGTCAGACTTTGGGAACCAAGGCACCAAGGGATCACCGGAGAGAAAACGTGATTCTTCCGAAGGTAGAAGGGGTGAGAATAAGCTAACACTGCAACATTAAACTATGAGGTAATAATAAACTGGCCAAGTAAGGTATTTCAAGCCTTCTATTTGATGTGTATAGGACCCATGGAATTATGCCTGGAAACTATAATTTCAAGCAATAAGAAAGCAATGAGCAGGGTTCATTCCTTAACAAACTTAAGGAGTGCATCAATTCTTTGCTATCTTAAATGCATTCTTAGTTTTCAAAAGCTCAGAAAGGGAGAAAGGGGAGTACCCCCTAAGAGGCCCCCACTGTGTGTAAGATTAACTTTACCTCATTTAGCCCTGTATGTATCACACAGTTATCCACAGTTAAATATGCTCTTACATATTTAACCAGCAAGCAAGCATTTCCTTTTGGAATGGACACTGAGAGTCAAGTATAACAATTATGTGCTTTTTTTCTAATCATAAAGCTTGGCACGATAACTATTTCCAAAGCTGACTTATTGAATAGATAAACCAAAGGGAAAATACTCTTTCTTTTACGCCGCTAAAACTTGTAAGTCTTCTAAAGGCTGTGGCCCAAGTTTTGGCATTCACTACTTCCTGACTATTCTGTTTTTCAATTTTCTAATTTGAATTGGGGGGTGGGGGGGAAGGACTATGCAATTTCAATGGTAAATGCCTTGAAAATATCAAATATTTGAGAGAAGCTAAATTGATAGTTTACTTCGCCCAAGTAACTCTTTTGAAATAGATTACTGGTTTCACTGTGGTTCCCATCCGTGGTGCAGCCCTGTGGCTATCACCTCCTTCTTTATAAAGATCCACCACAAAGCAGAAAATCTCCAGTTTGAAGTAGTGTAATAGTGATTACCATCCTCAAGAATTCCTAATAACTTCTCAAACCAGATAGCTATTAGACTATCCAAGAGAGTTGTATTTTAAAGGATGCAAAGTGACGTCTCATTTCATTATAACAAATTATTATTAGGGAAGGTATAGGCAATTCTTGACAGACTGAATTAAGCTTATGAGTTGAAATAAACTGTTGTAAATGCACTTCAGGAACACACAACAATTTTTTTGTTGTTCTCTTGCCAAAACATACTTCAGAGTTGTTGTTCTTCCCTATTCGCTACCGAGTAGCAGACTATTATACAAAATGTTAAGTTTTTATTTCCTCTGGATTCTTAGCCAAGTTAGTAAGTGAAAAATTATTCTGCTGACAAAGCAGAAAAAGTCCACATAGAGTATGCTGGGACACTTCCTCTAATCAATAACTTAAAAATAATCACGGAGTACAGACATAATGAAGGGTGTGTGAAAACAGCCAAAAGCAAGTCACAGACATTAGGCAGTAGGTCAGGACAACATGTATCCTGGAAAATGAGAAACCTCACAAAATTGCCACAGTGATTCTTTTTTAAAAGACCCATGAAACAGAAGACTAGAAAAACAGGAAATACGAGTCAGCTTTTTTGTTTAAAAACAAGCTTCAAAAATCATAAATTAGTGACTATTTGGAAAACCAACTCTAACAAATGCCACTAACTGAACACCAGGAAAATGTCATACCTGGACACAAGTATCTTATCACCTCATAGAGGAGCTACACAGCAGGATGTCATCCAGGAAATGCAAAGTCTACGATGGTGGGAAATAAACCATTGTGGAAGAGGAATTTAAAAGCAATTGCTCATCTTTAGTTTGAAACTGCTATAGGAAGGCATAATCTCCATGGAGGAAAAAGGAAGTCTCACTTACAAAATCACAACTGAGGAAGGAAGAAAGATTTCCTACCTGTAGACATCCAAAGGCCATGAAATATATATATATATATATGAAAAAGGGGAGGTAGTTTACATAATTGAGATGAAATTACATGGAAGAAAAGGTCAGCTATCAGGGAAAAATTTCCTGAAGGAAAAGATTATGTTATAGTGCTGCCTCCTGCCAGCACCATCAGAATTTCAAAGTAAATTAAAACTCTGAGCAAAAACTGGGAATCCTTCCACCCCCATCTTAGCAGGGGTTGAAACCTTGGGTTTAGAGCATAATATGACCTACACAGCTGTGAACCTTGAAGCTTTCAGTCTCCAAAAGTGATCGACAATTACTGTATGAAGGCGAACCCCTTACAGCTATCCAGTTTTGGTTTAGAAAGTGCCTTCACTTTCCTTCCTCAACAGCAAGCCCTTTGGTGGTACAATCACAGTACTTTCCTTTCACACTGCTTGTAGCCTGTGCTTTCCACACTGCGTGATTTTACAGGAGAGACCTAGATTGGTTGAGTCACTTGTCTCTAAAGACAAGCAGATGGTAGGTGAGGTGCTGGGGCAACTGCCGGACTCTACTCAGTCAATAGAAGACACTTTCAGCCCTTAAAAGTTCAAAGTACACCACTCCAAGGAGCCCAGCCTCATTCAGAAAGGACAGAACTGCAGTCTCGGTGGACCGTCTCTGTCTTGAGGTCTCTCCACAAAGACAGGGAAACTGAGGCAGCCGGGAGGGGCAAAAGTCTGATCTAGACTTGCGCCGGGAGCGTTGGTGGGAATGGACTTCCCCCACCCCACCTGCACTCAGCCCAGAAGCAGCTGAATTCTGTGTTTAAGACCCCGGGTCAGTCTCCGAGGGGACCGTCTCGCCATTCCTGCTACCTTCTCACGGTTCCTCACCGAGGCTTTCCTACGGATCGGGGTCTCTTCTTCCCAGAACCGCCCAGCGATCCCCTCTCCCCGAGGCCCTTACCCACTTTCCACGTCGGGCCTCCGGGAATCGGCTAGCTCGGGCTCCAGATTCCTAGCCCCTCTCTCTCTGGCATCTCTCCACCCCGCGGCATTTTTATGTCTCCCGGGGGAATGTCTGCTTCCCACCCGTGCCACCTAAACCTCAAACTCCACAAAAGGAAACCCTCCCAAAGCGTCCTCGCATCTACCCCTTCCGCCCTGAACACCCCCGAGAGCACTCCTAAATATCAGGAGCCTCCCGGGAGCTACCTGCCTCTCACCTGGACCCCTTTAAACCGCGGCCTTCTCAGAAGGGCGACCCCCGAGCACCTCCTCTGGTCAACATCCCCCTAAAGGGGGAACACCCTCTTCCAGGAACCTCTTCAGGCGCCTTCCGCGCGGGCCTCCGTGGACAATCTCCGGGCTGTTTCCCGGGCTCTGCCAAACGCCACCCTTCCCGGGCCCCTTCCCCGAGCCTCCCCCGACCCCAGTCCGGTCTCCCCGCCGCAGACTCGGGGACTGTTCCCTCCCTCTCCGACGTCCCCTGCCCTCGGACTTCCCCCCGCTCCGCGTCCCCAGGGGCTTCCCGGGGCACAGCGGCTGGGCTGCGGCACTGACTTGCTCCAGCTCCCAGGTCCGATCGAGAGAGGGGGAGGCAGCGACGGCGCGACTCCTTTGTGACAGGTCCGAGAGAGCGGTAAAGATGGACGCGAGGCCACGGCGCTGCCATTACGTGCCGGGCCCACCCCCGCTTCGTACCGCCCCAGGCCCTCCTTCAGTCCCCTAGGAAACGCCCCTTCCTCGGTGGCAATCCCTCTCCCTGACAACCAATCATCTTTCCTGGACTGGATCACGTGATCTCATGGCCCGGCCCGCCCCCCAGGCGCGAGCTGGCCAATCCGCTGGCTGAGGTGTGAATGGCCCAATCCAGTGTCTCCCGCCCGCTTTCCGGGCACCGGATTTCCATCGGACTCCTCAGGAGGAAGAGAGTTGCGGATTGGGTTTCGCCGCCGGAAGCGGGGTGGACTTTTGTTGTGGCGGCGAGGAACAGGAAGCCCTGAAGGGTCAAAAGGAATACAAAAGCAAAGGCTATTTTCCTTTTCTGTTCTTTCTTTTTTTAACCCCTAAAGAGTAAGCGGCGGTGGCGGTGGCGGTTCGGGTGAGCGCTACCGAGGAGAGGGTGTCCCGCCTCCCGCGCGTTGGTAGGTGAGTGTGGCCTAGGCCCGGGCCAGGCTGCGAGACCTGGGCTCCAGCTTCTTCGCCGAGGAGTTGGGGGGCTGTGTCTGAGTTGAGGTTTAGGGCCAGGCCTGTTCTCAGTCTGTGCACTCGCCCAGTGTTCTTGGTCGCCGGGGCCAGAGATTTGCAGAACCCAGCCTGAGGGGGGCCGAGGGAGCCCGCGGGGTGGCCTCCAGGTCGAGTCGGGGAGGATACCTGACGGTTTCAGGCGGAATGGGGACTTTGGGCTTCTTGCTGGCTTCCCTGCACCAGGTGAGGAGCGGGTCTATTCCTAAGGTCTTGCTTGGAACGGCTCCCGGCTACTCAGGAGATGTGGGGATGCGTGGTTGGAAATGGATTTTTCACAACATGTAAGTGTAAGACGGGAAGCACATTTTATTATATACCATGTACCAGTCGCTGTAGCGTGCTCGTTTTTGCAGAAAACTTAAGCAACTAAGACCGAGAGTTGAAGCACGTTGTTTGAGAGTTGGTGGCCCACGTGGATGCCAACGTCCGCGCGGGGTTAAAGAAGGATATCTGTTCGGACTTAGCAGTGGTCCTTAAACTAGTAGAAAACAAGCTCTTCTGCGGCCCTTTTAAAATGCAGATTCTCGGACCCCATCCCCGGATAGTCTGACTGAGTAGGTCTGGAGTGGGACGCAGAAAACCAGGTGCCGGCCTGGTGGTCAGATTTCCCAATGACTGCTTGGGTACCAGCTGTGAGGTAAGACTTGTTGATTTCTTCAGCTGTTTGGTTTATTGCTGTGTTAAGCGTGATCCCCTAAAATGGTTTGGAGGACAATGCATCTGAAATCCTGGAAAGGAGTCCGTGTGTCCACTCCTTTTTGATACAAGAGTTTAGCTGAGATAAAAGCAGCATATATAGTCTTTCAAATACAGCTTGAGCTAAGCTGTTGACAATTTGTAAGGGTCTGAGAGCAGAGGCTGGCCAGTTATCTTTCTCACCTGAAGTCTTGGTGCCTTTTACCCCAGTGGGCAGTTTCTTTGTGGTTTTTAGAGAGGAAGAGTTACCTCAAGACCTTCTACCTGGTTAGCAGTCTTTCCTTTCACCATCTAAGAATCTTGATGTTTGGTTAGAGTCAAGATGCCGCTTCAGAAATTGAAAACCACATATCTGGTAAACAAAGTAATTTAAGTGCCTGGTTCAGCCATAGACTCAACCATAGTGGAATTACACCTGTGTGGCAGCTAATTTAAGCAATTTCAGTGTGCTCACTCTGGATTACCTTTGGATCCTACTTCCTTCTTAAATAGGATCTGTTTCACTCTTCACTGTGGGATGTTTTAAAAGATTGTTCAGTCTTTATCTTTGGTTTTCTGCATTTGTTTGGGGTGTGTTAGACTTCTTGATTTTGTAGTTGAGTGTCTTTAATTAGTTCTGTCAAATTCTTGGCCATTTTATATCCATATATTGCTTCTGCCCCATTGTTTTTATCTTCCTTCTTTACTGATTTAACATAGACCTTTTACTCTGTTCTCTTATCACTTTTTATTCTTTTATATTACATTCTGGGTAATTTCTTCTTTGTTAATTCTCTAACCTATTTCTGATGTGTTATTAAACTCACCCATTGAAATCTTAAATTCAGTTACTGCATTTTTTTTCATGAAGTTCTATTTGTTCTTTTCAAATGTGCTCTACCATGTTTTACAGCTTCTTATTCCCTGCTGTTAATTTTGAGGCTTGGTTTTTGTTTCTTTACACATGATAAGCGTAGTTGTTTTATAATCTGAATGTTTTAAATCTACTGTCTGAATTCCCTTTGAGTCTGTTTCTGTTGTTCATTATTTATGCTCTTTTTCTTTCCAGTTCACTTTTACCTTGAAGGTGTAGTTCTTTGGAGCACCAAATTAACATGGAGAAATAAATAACATCCTATTTGGGCTTTAGTTTCTTTTGCTTCACAAAGGCACCAAAACAACAGCATTAAGGTCAGAGAAACCCTTAGGATGAAAACAAGTGTGGATAATAGCTTTAATTCTGGTTTTGGATTTTGGGCAAATTATTTTTAATATATTTTTATTGACTTCAGAGAGGAAGGGAGAGGGAGAGAGAAACATCAATGATGAGAGAGAATCCTTGATCGGCTGCCTCCTGCACGCCCCCTCCTGGGGACGGAGCCTGCAACCCAGGCATGTGCCCTTGACCAGAATTGAACCCAGGACTCTTCAGTCCACAGGCTCTATCCACTGAGCCAAACCGGCTAGGGCTATTTAATTTATTTTTTATCATAGAAGTACAGGATTGGCCTCAATTACCTCACTCACTATTTCTGGAAATAAAAGCACCCTTTCGTTTTGATTTTGGAATGTGAAATTTGTGATTTCAGGCAATCTCGAGTTACAGATTATTTTTCTTTGTATGCCTCAAATTTCTACCACTTTTCACTGCACTGTCACAGCTACTATCAAAATTAAGCTTCCCTCATGCTTTTTCTAGTCTGCCTTTTCTGAACTTCTAAGCTTCTATTTTCTTACAGCATTTACTCTTACACTGCTTTTCTAAATTGCTCATGTACCAACCTTATCTCTTCCTGAATATGAGTTCCTCACTTATTAAATAGTAGAGCGCCAGGTTAGTGCCTAGCACTGTGCTTTCCACATAATAGGTCCCCTGTAAAGATTTACTTCAAAAATACAGCTGAATGAGTTAGTAGACCTTATGTGTGGTTGTGTAATGCAAAGCCTTTACTTCTTTCTTTTTTTAAAATTTGATCTTGAGAGGAGTTATATAAATCCTGGGGGAGGGGAGGTATGATTTAGTGTGGGTTAGGTTCCAAAGCCAGCCCAGATGCAAAATGATCAAAGCTACCCTGGAAAATCTTTTAGGGGAGCATTATGATGGATGTAGGTATACCAGCGCAGCAAAATTCCAGCATGGCCAGGTTTTTCTCCAGCTTTGGAACAGATGCTATTTTTTTTTTCCCTGTGAGCCCTAGATGAAGTAGTTGGTTTACATTTAGGAGTCAAAATGTGTAACAGATACAACTAATATTAGAATCATACACAGTGAGGGAAGTGTTTATACACTGAGAGGCACTCATGAACTAGGGAACTGAGGATCAGCTAAGGCAGTGGTCAGCAAACTCATTAGTCAACAGAGCAGCAAACCGCAGCTCGCGAGCCGCATGTGGTTCGCGATCCGCAGTTTGCCGACCACTGAGCTAAGGGAACCAATAATTTAAGTTCTCTCTTTTTTTCTTCCAGTGTATATAAATGAATTCAGGTAAATGCACATATAAATGAGACTCACTTCTCATGTTATGAGAAGATGAATGCATATATAGGTGTGTGTTTTTTTTAATAATTTTCTGTTGTTAATCCTCACCTGAGGATATTTTTTTCCATTGACTTTTTTTTTTACTTTTGATTTTTTTTTAGAGAGAATGGAAGGGAGAGGGAGAGACAGAGAAACATCGATGTGAAAGAGACCCATCAGCTGATTGCCTCCCGCATGTGCCCCATTCAGGGCTGGGATCCAAGGATCGTCGAACCCGAGACCCTTCAGTCTATGGGTCGTTGCTCTAACCACTGAATCAAACCAGCTATGGTGAAAAATAACTTTATTGCATGTGTTTTTTAAATGCCTAGATGATAAGAAGGTTATACCAATTGTTCTTCATAATAAAAATTTTAAATATGAATTAAATTGCTATGTTGTACCCTCATTTTTAGGTTCTTTTAGTTTCCTTTGGTACTGGGGTATGTTAAATAAGCGTCATTGTTAGAAGAGTGAAGATTACTTGGTCTACTAATAAATGCTAACAGATTGTTCTCTGTTAGTAGTTGTCATTCTCCGAAGTTTTATAATACAGGGAAAATGATCTACTGGAAATTACTGTAGCTGGTAGAAGAGCCTTATGGCCAGAAAGCAGTCTTTATTTGTAATATAGCTGAATTTGCCAGATGGAGAATTCCTCTTAGTTGTGACTTGAACATTAGGGTAGAAATGTAGAAAGAGCAGTGCTTAACTAAATTGACAAAAAGAAAGTGTATTGGCTGGCTGGTGTGGTTCAGTGATTGAGTGTCGACCAATGAACCAGGAAGTCACGGTTTGTTTCCTGGTCAGGACACATGCCTCGGTTCTGGGCTCCATCCCCAGTGGGAGGTGTGCGGGAGGAGGCCAGTCAATGATTCTCTCTCATTGTTGATGTTACTATCTCTCCCTCACCCTTTCTCTTGAAATCAATTAAAAAATATATCCTATATAATCCCATATAATAAAAGGCTAATATGCAAATTGACCTAATGGTGGACCAACTGGTTGCTATGATGCGCACTGTGCAGGAGCTGCCCCCTGGTGGGGCAGATCCTCAATGCAGGAGCTGCCCCCTGGTGGTCATTGCGCTCCCACAGGAGGAGCACCGCTCAGCCAGAAGCCAGGCTCACAGCTAGCGAGCACAGCAGCCGTGGTGACAGCCTCTCCCACCTCTGCGGCAGCACTAAGGATGTCCGACTGTTGGCTTAGTGGGGAGCGGGCTAAGCCGGCAGTCGGACATCCCCTGAGGGCTCCGGGACTGCAAGCGGGCGCAGGCTGGGCTGGCCCCCCCCCCCCCCCAGTGCACAAATTTCGTGCACTGGGCCTCTAGTGTATATATATATATATATATATATATATATTTAAAGGAAAGTGTATTGTCCTGTTGCTTTTGCTGCTCAAAGAGAGAAGCTTTAGAACACCCTAACACAGAGTTCCCCAAATGTATTTTTACACTTGCTAACTAATGTTAGAATTAGGGTGTATGGTGGTCAGTGCTGCAAACACTTAAAGTAGTCTGCCATTACAAAATTTAATTCCATAGGAAACCAGATCTCTTTAACTTGTATCATGGCACTAGCTAAGTGGCATAATTTTTTAGTTCAGCAGTAGCAATTTTTGCATGCAGCAATGTAAATTTTGTATCTTAAAACTTGTGTGTCATGCTATGTGAGACACTGAGCCCATTTTGTCCCACCAACCTGGAAATTAAATACCACAGTCTCCAGTGCAAACACAGTAGATCAGTGTATTACGGTTACTTTGGCTTGAAATATAAGAACTTTGTTTTTTTTGGCTGTCAAGCAAATGTGAAAACTATGTTCTTTATTTATATCAGTTTGAAACTTTCAAGTTTGGACAAAGTGATTTTGGTATGGTTTTTCCATGAATTCCCTTTTTGAAGAACTTCTTTTTAAAATAATGTAATGTTAAGTTTGATCATTTAACTCAGGTCACCTTGAAGAAAAAAGTTATGTGAGTAAAGGAACGTTGACAACATTGTTTCTAAAATTAAACACAGTAAGGACAAAACAAGTATTCCCACATGACTCTTTATAGTTGTACCCTAGGATTTTATTTATGTTTTGTTTTGTTTTCAATTCTAGCAAACAAAGGAGAGAAATGAGACTTGTGAAAATTTAGCTAGGCAGTAGGAATTAGAAATAAATACTTTAACTTCCGGTTCTTCTGTCATTTCCAGAAGGAGGTAAATGAGTTGTAGTACTCATCAACTCCCTATTGCAGAATAAACAGTGAATGAATTTTGGACTCTTCAGAGAAAAATGCTTTGTGTGGGAAATACTTAATAATCCATGTAAAAGAACATTTTTCAACCAGTTGAAATGAAGTGCGAGTAATGAGTTATTCTTGAAGAAGACATCCTAGATAATAAAAGCCTAATATGCAAATTGACCATCACTCCAACACACAAGATGGCTGCCCCCATGTGGACACAAGATGGCCGCCACAAGATGGCCAGCAGGGGAGGGCAGTTGTGGGCAATCATGCCGGCAGGGGAGGGCAGTTGGGAGGGACCAGGCCTGCAGGAGAAGGCAGTTAGGGATGACCAGGCCAGCAGGGGAAGGCAGTTAGGGATGACCAGGCCAGCAGGGGAAGGCAGTTGGGAGGGACCAGGCCTGCAGGGGAGGGCAGTTCGGGGTGACCAGGCTGGCAGGGGAGGGCAGTTAGGGGTGACCAGGCTGGCAGAGGAGGGCAGTTAGGAGCAATTGGGCTGGCAAGGGAGCAGTTAGGCATCAATCAGGCTGGCAGGGGAGTGGTTAGGGGGTGATCAGGCTAGCAGGCAGAAGCAGTTAGGGGCTATCAGGCAGGCAGGCGAGTGGTTGGGAGCCAGCAGTCCTGGATTGTGAGAGGGATAGCCAACTGCCCTCGAGGGGTCCCAGATTGGAGAGGGTGCAGGCTAGGCTGAGGGACACCTCCCCCCACCCCCCCGCCGTGCACGAATTTCGTGCACTGGGCCTCTAGTCAATTATAATAAAGTGATTTACTAGTAATTTTTGGTCCTGTGTTTCCTACTTTACAAATCGTGGGACATAGAAGAATTCCCCGTGGGACATAGAAGCCTCAGCTAATAATTTAATGTCTACCCTTCTCTATAACTTACATCAGACAACATCTAGAAATATTTATGTGAGAGCATTCTTCTCTACTTAAATTCTTCCAATCCTCTATGGTTGGTTTATTCAGTAAGTATTTATTACATACTTAATATATGCCAGACACTGCTAATAAGCACTGTGGATACAAAGAGCTGTTGGAACAGTCATGAACGATAAGATGAATGGGTATGTGCTGTAGTAGAGGTATAAATGGCTGTGATAGGGCTGGGAGCAGAAACAGGGAGACTACTGGAATGCTATTGCAGTAGTCCATGCAAGAGTAGGCCCTGAAAGGAGTAGATTAGAAAGGAAAGGACTCTTCTCTTTAAAAAAGAAAAGGAAGAAAGAAGAGAGTGGATTAAAAAGAGGTCTTTAGAAAGTAGAAATAATAGAACTTACATAAGAAAGTGAGGAAAAAGAGAGTGTAGGTATATGTCTAATTCCTCTCGGTTTGATGTGATCCCTTCCTCACTTCAGGTGTCATGATTGTTTATGTCTCTATTTATGTCTCCCCTACGAGTGCATACAGTACTTCTCTCACTCCTACAGCCTGTCCAGAGCTTAGCGTAGTGCTTTGTACTAATGGCAGACCTTTCAGAGCATCTTTAAGCATGTGCCAAACAAACACGGAAGTACCTTACATGAGTTATCTGTTTATTCTCACAAAAGATTTATGTTGTGCAGTATTCTTTTAGTCCCCTTTGGTGAATGCAGTTGTGGGTGAGTAAACTAAGGCTCAGGAGTTAAGTGACTTGCCCAGGGTCATACAATGGGTAAGTGGCAGAACCAGGTTTCAAACCACAGTCTCTTGATTTTAGAGTCTTCTATACTCTTTATCATTACCTGCACCCCTCTTGGTAAGAAGACTGCAAAAAAAGGTACTCGCTATATATTTATTTTAATTATATTGGGTTGTAGTGAAGTTAAGCTTATTTCTTGGCAGCATTTATTGACTGAAGTTTTGAATTCTGAAAAGACCTGCATATTTCTGGAGAAAGACTATTCTGAATAATATTCAAAATATTCAGGAGTAATGCCACTTGTTTGTGAGCATGTACTGTCCCTGTCTTTGACCTCTCCAAGCATAGCCGATGACCAAATTAATTAGCCAGAAGGCTATTGAAGGCAAAGAGGGAACAATAGTGACGGGCTCGGGAACGAGGACCTACAGAAGGAATGCAGGTTGAAGAAAGAAATGGATAAAGCAGCCTGTGTTTTAGTCTTGTCTCTTTTAAACTCACAAGTTCATTATAATTTGGTGTGGCCAGCTAGCTTTGTTTTGGAATCAAGAGAATGTCAGGATTATAATATTAGCTTTAAAGAGCAGACTTTTATAAATATTCATTAGTTTTGACTGACTGTGTTTTTTAAAAAATATTTTTATTGATATAAAGGAAGGGAGAGAGAGAGAGAAACACCAATGATGAGAGAAAATCATTGATCAGCTGCCTCCTGCACGCCCCCTACTGGGAATTGAGCCCTCAATCCAGGCATGTGCCCTTGACTGGAATTGAACCCGGGACCCTCCAGTCCGCAGGCTGACGCTCTACCAGGGGTGAGCAAACTTTTTGACTCGAGGGCCACAATGGGTTCTTAAACTGGACCGGAGGGCCGGAACAAAAGCATGGATGGAGTGTTTGTGTGAACTAATATAAATTCAAAGTAAAGGAGCGGAGGGGAGAGCAAGAGAACCGGATAGAACAGCCGGATCCGGCCCGCGGGCCGTAGTTTGCCCACGTCTGCTAGCCACTGAGCCAGACCCGCTAGGGCTGACTGTGTTTTCAGGAAACCAGTCCATTGAGAGCTGTGCTTTTTGCCTTATTTTCATTAACCAACTGTGATTCCTGATTTGTGTCTGTGGAAGATGGGTAACAGCACAGACTCAGCTCTTTGGGTAGAAGTTGAATTCTAACACAAGAAAGATATTGAGGAAAAAGAGAGTAATAATTTCTTGGGAAGATCCTTATTTCTCTAGAACATCAATTTTCAACCTTTTTCATCTCATGGCACACATAAACTAATTAAAATTCTGCATCACACCAAAAAATATATTTTTTGTTGATCTGACAAAAAATATAGGTATAATTTTTATTCATTCACACTGGACAGCTATTGTGTTTGCTACTGTCATTTTTTTCTTTGACAGTCTAAGGGAAAAGAGGTCAGTACCCCTGACTAAATAGTCAGGTATTACATGTTTTAAAAATTCTTGTGACACCCCAGTTGAAAATCGCTGCTCTAGTTTCTGTTTCAAGTTCAAACCCTTGTGACAAGTATCCTAAAGGCTTTGTCCCTGAGTTTCAGGGATCTTTGTTAAAGTTAAATGAAGGGTAGTGGCTTCTCTTTTTAGAAACTCAGCAGGTCATGAAATAAATGATTTTCCTTTCTTAATTTTGAGTTATAAGAATAAATTTTAAGAGTCTCTGAATTCTTATTTAGAAGAAAGCATGTAAGATTCCAGGTTTTATTTTGGCCTATTGGAAGATTTTTTTTAGTATTAATATGTATTACTAGTGGCCCGGAGTATGGATTTGTGCACATTGAAAGGAAATTAATTTAGAAGAAATATTTTAATATCGCTATTCGCCCTTTCTCTATAATAGAAGTGTCAGAGATGAAAGAAAATTAGTAAAGTGTATATGAAAATATATAGATTAATAAACAACAAAAACATGATATAGAAACAACATTGATAAAAACAAGGACTGATAAATTGATTGAACTTATTCTAATTTCTCCTTATATACCACATTAAGAGTAACAACACTTTCAGAGTGCTTGACTAATTTCTCTTATGATGAAGTATTTACAACTTTAATGTCACACACTCTTTGAACTCGAGAGAAAGCAACATATAACTGACCATGTCTGAAAACGGGTTCAGGTAGGAATATTCCTACTCTGTCAGGAGTTTGTCCTTGTGATTTATTAATAGTCATCGCAAATGCTGGCATCACGGGAAACTGTCTTTGAATTAATTTAAATGGGAAGCCAGTGTCAAATGGGGACAAATCAATTCTTGGAATCAGAACCACCTCTCCTTCAGCAGATGCTGTTAATACTTCAGCTTCGATTATGTTAGGTCACAATATTTTGATAATCTAGTACCATTACAAAGACCTCATTTACTGTTAAGATTTCTCAGTAGCATGATGATTGCACCTACTTTCAATTTTAATTTATGACTTGGCATTCCCGAAGGAGTAATACTGTTAAGGAATTCGATGGGAAAATTTTCCTTTTCGGCATCATCCATTGAATCAGTGGAATCATCACTCATATAGGTGTGAAAATCTCCATCAAGTATATCCAAAATTTCTTCATTTAATTTATGAACGTGCTCATTTTTAGGACAAAGAATCGCATGTTTAGATATATTTTTAATATTATCTATAGATATACTATTTCCAAAGGTAGTTTCAATAATAGATCCGTTAAAATCATTTCATGGGGGATTTCAATTATATCCATTCCGAGAGCTTTATATGTATCACGCATGCACGAGTCAATGTTTATTTTTAAATTGCCAGTGTGCATCATATGTATGGGACCTTGGGATGGACCTACGGTCAGTCACTTGCCTTTTATATATATAGATTTTCATTTTTAAAAATGTATAATGAGAGTAGAGATGCCAGTGGCATTACCAGATTCTAATAATTACTTCTCAGGTTTAAATCATGCAACCTGATAAAGTAAGTCACTACTTTGAGACACTGTTATTTTTCTCCACTTATAAGATTAAAGGAACTAGAAATGTTTGGCCCAGAAAAGTGATAAAATAGGAGGAACATGGTCATTGTCTTCAAAGAGCTGAAGTATTGTCATGTTGAAAAAAGATTCCCGGAGGATGGAACCAATGTGTAGAATTTGTAGGGAGACAAATTTGAGTTTAAGGAAGAACTATACTATCAGTCAGGTCTGCTCTTGGAGGGATTGTGGTGGCCCATTTTGAAGTGTTTAAATATGAGTTGGATGAAAATCTCAGATCAGATACCAGATGGAGAATCAGATTAGGTGGGTGGTAAGGACCCATCCCACACTGAGTTATGTACCAGGAAATAAGGGTGAGGGGAAGAAACCAGACTGCCAATATAGGGTGAAAAAGGAGAGCGACAGCTAATAGAGGATAAGGAGGGGGAAACTGAGGGTCTAGTACGTCTCATCCATTAGAGTCATTCATAGCTGACATTGTCTCTGCCAGGAATGTTTAAGAAAATGCTGGCTCCTGTTTCACAAGAGGTCATTCTGCAGAATGGAGGAATGTTTGGCATGTTCACAGAGACTGCATAATTCTGTTTCTATCACAGGCTTCTGGGAGGAGAGGCGAAGTGAGGCAAAATCAGAAGTGTCCGGGCTGTGGTTTCTAGGTGGGAGCAACAGCTTCTGTCAATTGATTTAGTTTTCTTTCTAGTAAATTTCCACGCACACAAAAAAATCTCTCATTGTTACACTAAACTGAACTTCAGTAACAGTGGGATTTAGGCTGAGACTATTCTCTTGTTCTGAATGTTTGGATTTATTTTCTCAGCTTTCTTTTCCATCTTCATTAAAGAAAAATGTTGTAAGAACGTTCTCATCACTGGAATTTGATTTAGGAAGAAAGCTGAAATTGACATGTCCTTTTCAACCGGGAGCCCTGGTTTCTGGAGAGGGGTATGGTGAAGCGGGTATGAATTTTTGATGTCAGGCCTGGATTTGAATCTCAGTTCTACCGTCCACCAGCTTTATCACCTTAGACAACTGACCTAACTCTCTGGGCCTCAATTTCTTCCTCGGTAAAGAGATATATTTCTCATAGGGTCATTGTGGGTGTAAATGAGGTAATATACATAAAAAGTTTTCAGTACACGGTGGAGCTCAGTAAATGGTTGCTACTTTATTCTCATGCAACCAGTGGACTTGTTATTTTGGCTATTAGGGATCAACTTGAAATGGACGTTGAATCGATGTGCCAGTAGTGCAGAATGTGTGCTTCCTTGTTAGCGTGTGATTCTGTGAAGAGCATAAAACAGTTCTTCAAAAGGCAAGACACCAGCAAAGAAAAGCAGAAAATTTTTGTTTAAAAGGAGTAATGCACACTCCTCTATATCTTTATTCCCTTCCCTCCTCCTTTCTGAGGTTTCAGGTAGAGGTATACAGATTGGGATTTGGGAGTCTTCTGCTTCAAGAAATGATAAAGTGGTTGAGGTCATTGTGGAAATGAGAAAACAGAAGGATTGAAGATAGAAACTTAAGTGGCACAGATACGGAATTTAAGGAAGGAAGGAGGAGTTGAGTGTAATGCAGAATACATTGAATCTGTAGTTGGGACATCTGGGTTCTTCTAGTCTCACTTTCTCCATTCATGTTTTGTGTGCCTCTTTCCTGCTTTATAGACCAGACTTGATCTCTAAGGCTCCCTGAATAGCTGAGTTTTTCCATTTTGAACCTACTTGAAAATAAGAACAGGTGAGTCGAGGTAGTGTGATGTCCCTGAAACAGGACTTTCAAGAAAGAACAATATCAGATATTACAGAAATAAAGGACAATGCGAACTGGGAAAAAGGGTGGCCAGGAGGCCAATCAATCTAGATCAGAGAGACAGAAATATTTGCTGTGTAAGATTTACTATGGAGTAGCATGTAATGAGAATTATTCCAGATCCTCTTGCTGACTTTGTAGATAACTTAGGGTTCTTAAAACTACTTCATACATTAGGGAAAATGTAATTAAGTGTTTTCATCAATGACCTATAAATTAAACTATTTGAGGATTTCTTCAGTTCAAGGTCAAAGGGAATTTTGAGGTAGTCCATTGCTGGGTGAGAGAGCTAAATCTCCTTGTTTCTCTGTAGAATTTTAATTGCAGTTCTCACTTGAAATATTTTGTTTGTTTTCCATAGACTGATTGTTCCATTATGGATGGAGGAGATGATGGTAACCTTGTTATCAAAAAGAGGTTTGTGACTGAGGCAGAACTAGATGAACGGCGCAAAAGGAGGCAAGAAGAATGGGAGAAAGTTCGAAAACCTGAAGATCCAGAAGGTATATGAGCTTACAGTTGGCCATTCAACATCATGGTCTTAATCCTCACCACAAGCCCGCAAAGGAGGTACCAGTGTCCTCACTTTAAAGTAGAGGAACTGTGGCTCAGAGGGGTGAAGGAGCCTGTGCTAAGCCTCCACAGTGGGAAACAAAGCCAGGTTAATCATGTCCTTGCCCTTTTCACTCTACCCCACTGTCTTCCAGGAGATTCTACTAGCCTGTTCTGTCTAGACAGGTGGGTCTAGGATCCGAACAACTGAGACATTGACATTGACATTGACAGTTGGCTCTAAGTTCCAAAGGGAAGCTATGGACTTTGTACTATTTTTGTGTCATCTTTGCCCTCAGCTCATACAGGGACTTGACTTGATCTTTATATTCTTTTGTGATTCCAAAATAATATGAAAGAGTTCTAAAGTATGTAATCCCCCTCCCCCTTCTTTCTCCCTTCCTGTTTCTTTCAGAATGTCCAGAGGAGGTGTATGACCCGCGGTCTCTATATGAAAGGCTACAGGAACAGAAAGACAGGAAGCAGCAGGAGTACGAGGAGCAGTTCAAATTCAGTAAGCTTCAGGAAACACGGAGTCCAGGGGTCTCCGCAGGGGCTTTTTAATGCATGTCTACCTCATGCAACACTTTTCCTAACTAGCCATGGAATCGTTGTGATTATCTAGTCTCTAAATGCTTGTTTGCTGGGAAAGAGACAAACTTCTGCCTTCTAGACCACATTGAGCATTTTGTTTAGAGCTCAAGATACCCATTTCCATTCTATGCTAATATCTAGTAATGGGAGAAATGCCTTGATTTTCTGCCATGCTATCTATTCCAAAGCCATGGTGTTTACAAAATCCTTCCTCTAATCCTCTGAAGTATCTGCTGTTTATTAAAAACGAGGTAAAGGAAAACTCTTATCTGACTGTATTTTCCCTTAAGCCTGGTAAGTGTTCCTTTTTAAATTATTTCCTCAGAAAACATGGTAAGAGGCTTAGATGAAGATGAGACCAACTTCCTTGATGAGGTTTCTCGGCAGCAGGAATTAATAGAAAAGCAACGAAGAGAAGAAGAACTGAAAGAACTGAAGGAATACAGAATATCCTTTGTACTTTGAGAGAAGGTGTCAGTTTTCCCATCAACATCTACGATTTTGGTTTCTTAATAAATAGAATGAAGGTCTTTATTTTTATTGATTTCAGGAAGGGAGAGGGAGAGAGGAACATCAATGATGAGAGAGAATCATTGATTGGCTGCCTCCTGTACGCCCCCTACTGGGGATCGAGCCCACACCTGGGCATGTGCCCTGACCAAGAATTGAACCTTGATCTCCTGGTTCATAGGTCAATGCTCAACCACTGAGCCACGACGGCCCTACCAATGGTGATATTTTGATGACTGAGTAACTAACTGGTACTGATTTATGGAGTTATGTTGCATTTAAGAACCTGGTGCAATCAAAAGTCCAAATCATTTAGAATTAACTAAAGGCCTAAATCTTAATAATATACCCTTTTGAGATTAGGCTCTGAAACAGATGGGCTATGCAGTAAACCTCATCTAGGGGAAAAACTGGCCTCTGAGTTTTAAAATAAAATGTTTAGCAACTTTCTTGTGTCCTTAGTAACCTCCCCTGGTCTGTCCCCATAGAGGAGTAGAGGCAGCAACAAAGATGACTCTTTCAGCTCAGTATTGCCTTTTTAACATCCACTTGAACGTCCTAATAGACATCCCAAATGTAACTTGATTAAATCAAAATTTTTAAATCCATGCTTCACAACCCTAACCCTAACCCTGGGTCAATCTCTTCTTTTTCTGGTCTTCCCAATCTCAGTAATGGTACTCCTATACCTCCAGGTGCCTGGGTCAAAAATTGCCTCCAAAATGTGCTCCAAATCTGTGTAGTTCTTGCTCTCCATACTGCCATTGCAGTAGCCATCGACTCTTCTCTGGACTGCTATGGCCATCTACTTAGCCTCAGCTGCTTCTCTCATCCCCAACAGTCCTTTCTCAGGAACTTTTGAAAACATACATGGGATCATGTCGCTTTACTGTTTGAGCTCTAGTGGCCTCCTGTTGCATTTAAAATTAAGTCTACGTTCTTTACCAGGCCCTATGGGCTCGGCATTATTTAGGCCAACTAACCTCCCCATTGCATCTGAGCTCACTCTCCTAGTGTTCGCTGTACTGCAGCCCACTGGCCTTCCTTAAGTTCCTCTCACTAAACTTTGTGCTTTCATCCCAAGGCCTTTGTAGTTGCTGTTTCCTTGGCCACGAATGCTCTGCCCTCAGATTTTACAAGGCTCATTTCATGGCCCTCGGATCTCAGATCACATCTCCCTGACTTTCCCTAAGCAGCCCACCTAAAATTGCACCCCCTCCCATCACTGTCTATAATGTCATTTTTAATAGTACTTGTCACTTCCTGAAAGTCTTGGATTGTTTGCCTCTCACCTGCTGGAATGTAAAGAAAGCTTTATAAGAACAAGGCCTTGGCCACCACTGATTTCCCAGTGCCTGGCATGTAGTGGTTGCTCAGTATGTATTTGGGTAAAGTACTGAATAACTCATAGGAGAGGTTAATAAGACCACCCTAGTTTTCCTATGAGAAGTTTTTTTAAGGGAAGAGGGTTGATTTCTTTAAAAAAATGTTTTAATTGATTACAAAAAGGGAGGGAGAGAGAGAAACATCAATGATGAGAGAGAATCATTGATTGGCTGCCTCCTGCACACCCCACACGGGGGATCGGATCAAGCCTGCAACCTGGGCATGTGCCCTGACTGAGAATCAAACTGTGACCTCCTGGTTCATAGGTCAGTGCTCAACCATTTGAGCCATGCTGGCTGGGCCTCCTATGAGAAATCTTATTTGAATATTTCAAAGCTTATATGTTGAGTAACTTCACTAGTGCGATGGAACAGGCTTCACTTCCGAGAGTGATAGGACACTGTGCTGTGTGTGTGTTGATATTTTTTTGCAGGCAGTGTACAGTGGGTTCTATTAAAGAGTTATATGGGAGAAAGTGTGCAAAGGTTCCTAGGGATTTGGTTTAAATCAAGGTGACAGTGATTGAAATAAGGTGGTAGCATGGTGTCACAAAATCTCTTAATTGGTAGCAAAAGACCTGGCTTCCCATCCTAGTTCTCCGAGTGGCTTTCTGGTTTATTAAGATAGGAGTTGATGGAAAGTTACCCCTCGATCCCAGCTGTAGGATTGAGACTGATTATTCAGAAGCTCCCCTCTGCTGACCCCAGAACAACAGTATGCATTAAGGTTTGCAGAGATGGGCAGAAACGTGTATGGCATTTCAGGCACCAGGCTTTTTCCTCTAAGGAAGTACATTAATTCCACGTCTCACGTGACTTGTCCTGTTTCATGTGCTTTATTTGGTAGGCTAGCAAGTAAGACTGAGTGCCTCCCAAAGCAGTGTTCTGGAAAGCAGTGTTGGTGATGGGATGAGAGGCCCTTCAGTTTCCAGTTCAAAGGGAAGAATGAACAGGGCAGCAGTGAGGCCAAAGAAACTTTCCCGTCCTGGTAACATTACAGCCACATTGACGAGGCCCCAGGGGTATTGGCTTTCGTCAGAAACTTGGAAAGTTCTGACTAACAGGGGTCCTCAAACTACGGCCCGCGGGCCACATGCGGCCCGCCGAGGACATTGATCCGGCCCACCGGGTGCCGCTGCCTGTCCTGCTTAGCAGCCGACGCGTCCCGGGCTCGCAGTGCGCATAGGAATTTGTTCATAGTTGTTTTTTTAAACTATAGTCCGGCCCTCCAACGGTCTGAGGGACAGTGAACTGGCCCCCTGTTTAAAAAGTTTGAGGACCCCTGATAGAAAAACCGAAGAAAAGCAAGCCTTCCAACTCACTGATGTATATGCACTAATCCCAAGGGTGACTGTAGCCAGAGACATGTTGAGGGAGGAATTGAAGGACTCCACATTTGTTTATGGAAGCTCTTGGCTCTTGGCTTTAACTGACCTTTATAATATGATACATTTTATAATGTGATACTTGTGAATACGAATAAGCTGTTGTTTGTGTCATATAAACAGCAGACCTCTAGTTTCCTTTAGCCATATTATGTGTTAAGAATTGTAATTTTTTTAAAAAGCCTTTTAATGAGTTCCTTGAGAGTTTTGAGGTGTGTTTGTGTATTTAAAGCATTTTACAGGAGAGGGACTTACGGGAAAAAATTGCTTATGCTTTGGATATGGATCAAAAATAATATTACCACCTTCCTCCCATCTTCCCCGCCTCCCCCAAAAGAAAAGGATGAACACTTTTCTTCACTTTAAAAGAATAAAAACTTAAGGTGTTTTGTTTTTGTCTGCGTCCTGGTATTATAAATACATGAGTACTTTTATTGTGTTAATTCCAATTTGTTTTATTTTTCAACATTTAATACTAAGAATTTTCTTTGAGTTTCTATTTCTTAATGTTGGAGTTGCAGGGAAAAATCACAGCATGCTCATGGGTTTTGCCATTCTATACTAGAAAGATAAAATCTGTTTCTTTTTTATTCTTTTTTATATATTAATCTTTATTGTGAAAGAATTACATATTTCCCTTCCCCCCCTTTGCCCTCCCCCACCTCCCTCCCCCCAAGCCTTCACCACCCTATTGTCTGTGTCTATGGGTTATGCTCTTCCTTTTTTTTTTTAATATATTTTATTGATTTTTTTTTACAGAGAGGAAGGGAGAGAGAGTTCGAAACATCAGATGAGAGAAAAATATCGATCAGCTGCCTCCTGCACACCCCCTACTGGGGATGTGCCCACAACCAAGGTACATGCCCTTGACCGGAATCGAACCCGGGACCCTTCAGTTCGCAGGCCGATGCTCTATCCACTGAGCCAACCCGGTTAGGGCGCTCTTTCTTTTTTAAATACATTTTTATTGTTATCAGAAAGGAAGGGAGAGGGAGAGGGAGAGAGAGAGAGAAACATCAATGATGAGAGAGAATCATTGATCCGCTGCCTCCTACACGCCCCCCCCAGTGGGGATCGAGCCTGCAACCTGGGCACGTGCCCTTGATTGGAATCAAACCTGGGAACCTTGAGTCCACAAGCCGATACTCTTATCCACTGAGCCAAACCATCTAGGGCTCATTTTTATTTTTATTTTTTTTTTACAAATTTAAACTGTTTATTAATGCACTTAAGAATTACAGTAACAGTCCTGGCCAGGTGGCTTGGTATGTTGGAGTGTCCTCGCATGCCTTGAAAGGTTTCAGGTTCAATTCCTAGTCAGGGCACATACCTGGGTTGTGGGTTCAATCCCTGGTCTGGGTGCATTTGGGAGGCACCCGATTGATGTTTGTGTGTGTGTGTCTCTCTCTCCATTTTTTATTCTTAAAAAGGATGAACATTCAGTATTAACATCCTGTCTGTTCCCATAATGACCTTAAAAACATGAAACTGATGAAACTCACAGTAGTATTGAGCTATATGCATAATCCCCATTGAATAGTGCAAATATTTAAGGTAACTGGTGTTCATAGGAACAGAGATAATGCCTGGAAAGTGATCAGAATTAAACTTTTCTTATTTCTGGTACCCAGTGTTCTCCATTGTTTAAAGACAAACAGCTTAGACCAGTGGTCGCCAAACTCATTAGTCAACAGAGCCGAATATCAACAGTACAGCGATTGATATTTCTTTTGAGAGCCAAAATTTTTAAACTTCTTCTAATGCCACTTCTTCAAAATAGACTCGCCCAGGCCGTGGTATTTTGTGGAAGAGCCACACTCAAGGGGCCAAAGAGCCCCATGTGGCTTGTGAGCCACGGTTTGCCGACCACTGGCTTAGACCATACACCCCCATCCCCACCTCTTGGGGTTGATAGTAGTAGACGCTTCTCAGATTCCTTGGGCACTAGATGTCACTATTGTTCCAAGAGGGCTCGACTGCGTCTTAACTAAGGAGTGGCACCCTGTTGGAATACTCATCTGTTGCATAATAGGTTGTGAGAGAATGAAAGGGAAGGTAGAGAGGAGGCAGGTAGAGAGAACAAAAGAAAGTGACAGACCTTGAATGCCAGAGATTGACATCAAACATGAAAAAAGTGATGCTACCAGGAACAGGTTATGCTTCAAAATCAACTTGGTTCTTGTGTTGTATATGCACAGGGGTTTCTCGTTAAAATCACTTTGAGGGAGTATGTAAAACTGGTTCCTGGGCCGCTGGAGGTCCGCATTCAGGAGGCTTGTGACAGGAGAGGGGGTGGTGACTGATCGACGCGAAGACTCTGTTTTTTAATGAACTTAAGTGGTTTTGATGTTGCCTTGCACCAGCAGAGTAGGAGGTAGTCTTCGTCGTGTCTAAGATTGATGCCATTAATAGTCATAGGACATTCTGCAAAACTGGAAAAGCAAACATTTTCAGGGAAGCCATATTTTTTTCTGTTGCATTTCTATTCCTTAAGATTTTTGTTTTCCCCAGCGAGCATGATGTCGACTATGTCTTCAGTAGTAGCAGGTTTTCTGGCTGTACTCAGATTTTCATAGAGAATCAGAGGGGAAAAGTTCCCTTGCCTATATTATTTTATGCTTGATTTGCCATCTTCCTCTGTGTTCACCTTCATTTTTCTTGAAATGAGCTGGGTTTGACTGGCAGAATAAAGGGGCGGGCTTTTTGAAATCAGTAGGCTGGACATTACGTGGCAGAGCCAGGGTGCTAGTGGGTTAGATTTGCATTCTTTTTCAATTTCTCATTGTTCTGGCACAGCTCTTCCTTTTGCTTAGTTTGACCCTTAACCTGTAACTCACAGTAATCTCACCAAGGCTGGGATTTCTCCAGAAAACAGGAAGGAAGTGGAGAAGAAAGTGGCCATGAAACCCATAGAAACCAAGAACAAGTTCTCCCAGGCAAAGCTGTTGGCGGGAGCTGTGAAGCATAAGAGGTCAGCCGACACTTGCACAACTTAAATCTCCCTCTGACCGTGTCCTCTGAAATGCCTCTTGGAATGATAGCCAGAGCTAAGCGTGAGTCTCCGTGCAGTTCCCTCAGGAGCCTCCCCTGGCTCTCCCCTTCCCAGTTTGGTATGGTCTGTAGCCTCTCCCTGGTCTCTGACTGTTCATTCAGCGTAATAATGGCCACTCTGCCGTGGGCACCTGCTGTGTGCCTGGCATTGTGCTAAGTGCTTTCTGCACATGAACTCATTCTGCCTCCTCAACCAGTGTATGAAGTACAAATGACTTACCAGGTGAGGAGACCGAGAATTTGAGAGGTTGAGAACTTTTATCCAAGGTCACAAAATAATAGGAGGGGTGGAGTTTTAATAGTCGGGCATTTGTGTTTGTAGGCAGACAAGGTAGCAAGGTCTATGAAAGGATTTGTTCAGGGCGTAAGAAGAGCAGGGAAGAGGAAACACCTCAGGCTGCCTGGCGGGTGTGTGTGCTCCTGTTGGAGAAGTTAGGAAGGCTTTAGAAAGGGGATGTTGGTTAGTGAGGATGACTAGGACTTGGAGAGGCGGACAGGTGAAGGGCGGGCAGCTGCTAGCAGCAAAGGCATTGTGGCTGTCCGAACATGGCCCTGTGACAGGGCCGCAGACCTGGCTGGGCTCTGCTTGATTGCTGTGGGGGTGGCCGCAGTGCCTGGAGATTTAGGTAAGTTCTTTGTTATGTTTGCTCCTCCCTTTCCAAATCCTGAATGGCACCAGAGCGATTAAATCTGGTCATTTCAGTTTGACCACCATACCACGGGCAAAATGACAGAAAGTTTTTAAGTGCAGTCCATTAGGAAAATCAATATGGTGTATTGTCAGCCAGCCACGTGTATTGAAGGGAGTGTATTGATGCAGTCTTGTGGTTTGGCACACCATTCATCTGCCGCAGATGTTCTAGAACATTGTTTACGTGTAAAAGTGTCGTTATGAGATAGCAGCGGAGGGGAGGAGGATCAGCAGCGTGAAGAGGGCTAGTTGCCTGAGCTATGAATTATTCCTTTCACGTTTTCACAGAAGCTCTCATGCTTGGCCCAGTGTCTTTCAGGATTTGGGCCTGAGTCAGTTTTCCTGGACTGCGCCAAGAAAGGGCTTTCTAAGTGGGCAGTTACCTTAGCAGTGTCTTGCAGCCAGCAGAATGGGTCTTATAACTGTCTCCCTTATGGTCCTTAGCGTACTCGGTGACACGCATATAACCCCTTTTTGGTTTTGAAACTACATCATTTATTGTTATTTTGTGTAGCAAGGTGATAAATGAGTCTCCTGGGGCTGGAGTTCCTAATGCTTCCAGCCTGGGTTTATTAGAATCACTTGGGCGTTTGTTAATGTGGCTTTTAGGCCTCACACAAATTCTGGTGCAGTAAGTTTGGAGTGAGTCAGTCTGGGAGTCTATTTAAGTCTAGTTAACATCCATCACCACACATAGTTACAGTGTTTATTTTCTTGTGATGAGAACTAAGATCTACTCTCTTAGCAACTTTCAGACATACAATACAGTATTATTAACTAGTCACCAGACTGTACATTACATCCCCAAGACTTGTTTACTTTATAACCGGAAGTTTGTACCGTTTGAAGGTGGTCAAATCTACCAGTATTTTATGGTTAGATCTTTTTGTATTTTATTCACCAAATTCTTCCTACCCTAAGGTCATAAGATAGTTTTTCTTCTCAAGTTTAGAGTTTCGTCTTTCACATGGTAGTCTTGAATCCATCTGTCATTGATTTTTGTGAAGGGTATGAGGTAGGGATCCCATTTCAATTTTTTTCTTCAAACGAAAAGCGAATTTTTAGCAGCTGTTACTAAATATGTGTATTCCCTCCCCCCAGGAGTCTTTAATATCACCTCTGTCTTATAACAAGTTTCCATACATATATCGGTTTGTTTGAGGGGTCTTTTTTCCTTGTCTTTGGTTGGATCTGTTGGACCTGTACCATTTTGGGTAATTATTGTTGCTTTATAATAAATCTTGATATCTGGTCGGGCCAGTCATATCTATTCTTGGCCACTTTGTTCTTCCATATAAATTTTAGATTTAAATTTTTTTAAATCTCTATTGAAATTTTTATTGGAATGTTATTTAAATTGAATGATAAATTTATAGAGAGAACAGATCTTTATGGATTTGAGTCTTCCTGTCCGTGGCATATATCTACATTTATTGATTTCCTTTAATGTCATTCTGTAAAGTCTTATAATTATTTTTCAAAAAAGTTATACACAGCCCAGCCGGTGTGGCTCAGTGGTTGAGTGTCGACCTATGAACCAGGAGGTCATGGTTTGATTCCCGCCCCAGGTTGCGGACTCAATCCCCAGTGCAGGGCATGCAGGAGGCATCCAGTCAATGATTCTCTCTCATCATTGATGCTTCTCTCTCTCTCTCTCTCTCTCTCTCTCTCTCTCTCTCTCTCTCTCTCTCTCTCTCCTCCCTCTCCCTCTCCCTCTCCCTCCCCGCCCCCCGTCGTCCCTTCCTCTCTGAAATCAATAAAAATGTATATTAAAAAAAAAGTTGTGTACATTTTTTCTTAAATTTATTCCTAAGTATTTTATGTATATTTTTGCTGCTGGTGTGTAAAAAATGCAGTCAGTGGAATATTTACATCCAGCCACCAGCTCTTATTAACTTTAATAACTTATCAGTGGATTCTTTTGAAATTTTTATGTAGAAAGTTACCATCTGTAAGTAATGACAGTTTTATTCTCTTCCTTGTATTTTTTAATTCCTTTTTCTTATCTTACCTCACTGGCTAGGACCACCAGTAAAATGTTAGAAACAACTCTGCACAATCTAGTTTTAAACATACTGTTTATAACTTTCACTTCTAAGATTAGTATTGATCGTTTTTGTTTGTTTCAGATATCCTTTGGCAAGCAAGTTAAGGAAGTTCTGTTCCTAGTTTGATAAGAGGTTCTTTTGTAGCCATTAACTGTTAAATATTGTCTTATTCTTTTTCTGCTTTTGAGTTGATCAAATAATTTTTTCTTTACTCTGTTACAGCGAAAAAGTAAATTTATAGATTTTTCTAATGTTGCATTCCTGTGAGAAACCCAGCTTGGCAGTGATATAGTGTTATTTTTCTTAACTCCACTGGCCTGTTTAGCTCATATTTTGTATCAGTTGTTGAATCTATGTTCTTGAGGGAGACTGGCCTGTATCCCCCCCCCACCCCCCAGTTTTATCTGATTTTGACATGAAAATGAAAACTAGCTTCATAGAATGATTTAGGGAGTGTTCCTTCTTCTCTTCAGGAGTGTGTATAAGTTGGTAGTGTTCTAGTTTGTGAAAGCTTAGTAGAACTAGATAAAATCATTTTTATCCCCCCTTTAAAATTTTTATGATTATAGGACTAAGTTTATATCTTTCTGAGTCAGTTTTATTTGGTTCTATTTTCTGGGAATTCACCCATTTTGTCTTGTTTCAAATACATTAACTACAGTTGTTAGTATTTTTTTTTTTCTGATTGTTACTCTATCTGGAATTGTCTCATTTTGTTTTTAGGTGTGTGTTATATGTAGCAGATTTAAAATTTAGTCTGTTGATATCTTTTTATTGGTAGGTTTGGATTTATTAGGATTTTTGATAGTTTTTTAAAAATTGTTTATTTGAGAAAGAAAAAAGGGGAGAGAGAGAAACATCGATTTGTTCTTCTACTTATTTATGCATTCATTGGTTGATTCATTGGCATATCAGGATGATGCTCTAACCAACTGAGCTACCCAGCCAGGGTGATACAGTTTTTACTATCTTAATGTTATTTGTCTTTAAAATTTTTTTTCTTGTATTCTTCTTGCTTTAAAAAAAAAAAAAAAGATTAAAAATTACTTCATTCAGTTTTTCTTTCTTCTTACTAGTTTGGATTTAGGTATTCTATTTCTGTTCCTTTGATGGCTAACCTTGCAATTGACCAGCATACTTAGGAAAACCTAAAGTAAATAGCCATCTTACTTCCCTGCAAAATTATACACCAACCTTAGGACTTTGAGCTACAATCACCGTCTTCCTTTTTTACATGCTTAGGACTTTAGTATGATCATGTTTGACACCACAAATTAGATGGGGTTTTTGTGTGTTTTTTATAGAGACAACATTGTGTTTAGATTTATATTTGTATTTGCCAGGTTTTTGGTGTTTTTTTCCCCCACCATTTCTTCCTTCTGGAATTAAGTCCTTCCTTGCTGAATTATTTTCTTCCTCATTGAAGTACACTGTTTAGATGATCTTTTAATGAAGGCCTTTTGGGTGACTTTCAGAATCTCTAGCATGTCCCTAAAGATGTTTCCTTTGGTCTTTAATAACTTAAACTAAATTTTTGTCACTTATGAACATGTCCAGATAGTCTTGAAATCCATCTATGGTTCTATCCAAGATGAATGATAAGGACAATAAAGGATCTGAAGTGTAGGAAATGGTTGTATATATAACACTTTATCCCTTGAATTGGTCAGGGTTTTAAGTTGTCTTTATAACCAATAATATAACCAGAGGGAGACTCTGAAATGAAGACTTTTTTCCCCCCAGATTATTCCAGTTCCTTGAGGCTGCCTCAGAGCCATATAAATGGTTATTGGAGCTCCTGGTCCCAAAGCTTTGATCCCCAAGATTGGACTTCGCTCACATCACCATGTTTTCTGTTACAGCTCAGAGAGTGGCAACAGTGTAAAAAGGCTGAAATCGGACCCTGACCCAGATGACAAGAATCAAGGTGGGTGGCAGCTTCCACTTTGTTCTTTATTCCTAATACACATAGTAAAGGGCTGGAATGCATTGCACTTATGAATGACTGCATTTATCTCGAAGCAGGCCTACCTAAACTTAATTTACCAAATTTTTTTACCAGACAGGATTTATACCCAAGAGTATGTCAGCTGCCCTGCAAAGCACTGTGTTAGAAACCCGTGGAACTGATAAGTGGCCATTGTGCTCCCTAGGAGTGCGTACAAAGCCCTGGTCCTATCACCTCTTCTCACAAAGGGTTTGTCTCTTTTCCCCAAATGTTAAGTTTCTTGATTTCACCTGGCTTGCTACCAGTGAGAGGTAGAATGCCTGGCTCCTGCTAGTGGTTGGATTGGATTGAGCCTAGTTTTAATACAGTTTCCAGGACTACGCTTTCTTTGATGGTTATGGTTATGTGATCAAATCTGACACTGCATTAAGTGGCACAGTTGTAAGTGAAGGTAAGTGTATCCTGGGTGCTGGATCAAGAATGGGAAACTCAGGAGTGTTTTCAGTTCTACCCCTGACTCCCTGTGGGATTGAGAGTCTGAGCTAAACTCAGTGGGTCATCCATAAAACGGGGCCTAATTCATTTTCTCTCTCAAAAAAATAATGGATATTTTAAAATAGGTATCTACTGAGCACCAGTAATGGCCAACTGTTGCTAAAACCTTTTGCTGTACAGTCTTTTTAAAAAATATATATTTTTATTGATTTCAGAGAGGCAGGGAGAGAAGGGGAAAGAGAAACATCAATGATGAGAGAAAATCATGAATCGGGTGCCTCTTGCATGCCCCCCATTGGAGATGGAGCCTGCAACCCAGGCATGTGCTCTGACTGGGAATCTAACTGGGACCTGGTTCCTGAGTCGATGCTCAGTAACAGCCACACTGGCCAGCCTCTTCATTCCTTTTTAAGACTGCCTAGTATTCCATCGTATGGTTTTACATAGTATATTTATCCCATTTTTTATTGATGAACATTTAGCTTCCATTTTTTCACTTTTATGATGTTGTATTAATCCTATACATGCATCGTTTTTCATATTCACAAGTGTCAGGTTAAATACATGGAGTTATTAGGTCAGAAAGAATATACTGTGGTTGCTTAAATAGCATCAGTGTGTACTGTGTATACTTCATGGGAATCTTAAACATATTTCAGCCAGGTAATTCGTAGCTCGGCATCTGGTGCTTAGTCTCTGGTAGGAAGTATTTGCGTGAATCAGTGGAAAGAAAAACTTGTGTGGGGTCTTTACAGTGAGGCAGACATGTGTTCAGAGCCATCTTTTTTGGCATTCTAAATGCTTGCTTCCTCCCCATTCCATTCTTACAGCAGAAGCCGGACAAGAAAGACCTTCTTTTGCTAGGAGCTAAGGCCACACAGGAAGAATGTCTGCTGTGTCTTGCTTCAGGGTCTTGTCCTCAGCAGTAGGAGGATTTACCCCGCTGGTCCCCCAGAAGATAGCTCTTTGCCCCTTGGGGAGAGTCAGGCTTCCCCCACTGGAGCTTCTGGGCTTCAGCTCTGTGCAGAACGCACTCGTTGACCCCATCTACTCTCAAGTCACGCAGCTGTCTGATTCCCAAGCACATTCTCTGTTAGTAATTTTCAGTGTTAATTTGCTGTGACAATGTGGTCCTGCAAATGCAGAAGTTGGCAGGAAACTTCACCAAATGGGTGCGATCAGAGGGCACCGTTTTGTTCTCTTTGGACAGTTAACTGCTTTTGGAATGAAATTTGTCAGAGTCGTAGTGTCTTTTCTTTCTTGAAACCTAGATAATTGGGAGATTTGGTCTTTTGGCTTAAACTCTGCTGACGCCACAGAGTTCTAGATCTTTGGTTGCCTTTCTGTGGCTGCCTTCCACTCTTCCCTTCGGCCAGCTCTGGTCCTCACAGGTACTCTGGACTTGGTCCTTCTTTTCTATCTAAGAAAGTCACCCTGAAATACTTATAAAATGTCACATCTCACTGACAATTATTTTTCTAGGTAACTGACTTATATTCTATATATTTTTTAACAGAATACTGAAAGTATCATTGTATATGTAACTTAACACAGTCAATGTTCAAATAGTGAATGGCATACAGTAAAATGTCATGTCCACCCCGCAAAATTTTTACCACCCCCCACAAAAGATTTTTGCCATTTGCAGTGAAAATCCTCTGTGTCTTGAACACATTTTCCTGCGTTCTCATACATTGTGGACACTGGCCCGCTCTGTGCCAGGCCCTGTGCTGTATGCCCAGGGGATGGCATGGTGAAGAAAGAACCCTTGTCCTCTGGAGACTCATGGTTAGAGGAGAATATAGACAAGCAGTCTCTGTTGTCTCTAGGACTGTCCAGTCGTCCCCAGCCCTCCTGGCTATAATACTGGGATGCCCTGTGGTCACAGAGACGTGGTACTGTTCCTCCCTAATTTAAGTGGCCCAGGGTGCTCTTTGGATTTTTGCATTTACCTTTAAAACAATTTGTCTGAATAGGTAGTACATGCACATAATAGAAAATTCTAAAGGGACAAAGGAGTGTGGAGTAGAAAGTTCTCTCTCCTGTTTCCCAACCACTGAGATTTGTTTTTTTTTCCCCAGAGCAGCCCCTGTTGCCCGTTTTTAATGTCTTTTTTTCAGACATTGTCATGCATAAACCTGGGCATGTTCCACCACACACACACACAAATTATAACTTAAATGCACCCTTGTCTTTTTCATTTAGCACAGTGTCTTGTAGACCATTTGATACCAGTAAACAGATGTTTTACTTTTCTTGGTGACTGAATAGTAGTCCATTACTTAAATGATCCCCTATTGATGGACATTTCGATTGTCTGCAGTCTTGCTGCTGTCGGCAGTGCTGCAGGGAATGTTCTCATATGAACATCATGTAAGTTTGAAGGACATTGCAGAACTGCCCTATCCTCCCTCCCCCAGCAATATGTAAAGGTGACTGTTCCCCATACTTTCCCTTCTTATATATTTTTTATTCTCCTGTGTTTAAAATTCATCTGTTCCTTTTTCTGGGACTGTTCATTTCTTTTGTCCACTTCTCTATTTGGCTATTGATTGGTTGGTTGGTTTCAGAAGAACTCTTTATATCTTGAAAGTTTTTGTGATAGTTGTTACAGATATTTGCCTCTACTTTCTTGTGGCCTTATGGCCACTTCTGCAGTCACTGTCAGCTCTCATTCCACTTTTCTACATCTCCCTGTTTTAACACTGCCTATCTTAGCAGCTTATTAGACCTTCCAGTAAGATAAGGAGATATATTCCAGTCCTGAACTCTGTGTTGGGGCATTTGAGATCTCTCTTAGCTTTTCAGCGTATCTCTTGCTTACCCCTGGTTTTATACACTAGGAACCATGTATCCTTTCCATATTGACATGAGCTGTTAGGTCGGGCTTTGTTAAGACAAACCCTAGACGATAGTATGCTTGTCAGTTGAGACGGTGAAGTTTGAACTCCAGCTCTTCCTCTGCAGTGAAGAGCTCAGGAATCCTTTTAGTACATGATTTTTTTGATTCAGATTTAGTTTAACATTTTCTCCTCTACGTGGCCTGTAACCTAGCAGGTCATTTGACCTCCCTCACCAGTAAAATGAGGGATAAAACTTGCATGGCAGGTTGTTGTAATGGCTGAGGCTGGGAACATTTAGAAGGAAGAAGGAGGAGTGGACCTCTTAACTTTTCCTTTAATCTTTAAGGCCTGCGTTCTCTAGATTGAGGCTTTCTGTCACTAAGGTGGCAGTGTAACTGGGGGTGTCCTGGGGCAAAAGAGCCTCGGCCTACTTGGTGGCATTGCCCGCTCTCTGGTCTTAAAATGCTCTCTGGCTGTGGCTTCCGCTCTCTTAGATGTAGAGGAGGAGGTGAGCTAGAGGGTGAGGGTGACAGTAGTGTCGCTGGCACAGGGTGGTTTTGAGGCTTCCATGGTAAAGCCCTCGGCACAGTGCCTGGCACAGGAAAAGCAGACCATCAACTGTGGAAGGGGGTGATGAAGCTAAAGTCCTCCCTCCTCCTTTGCAGAAGCCTCGTCTTGCGTGGCTCTTGGAAGCACATCCCTGAGTGGTCCCTCCATCCACTGCCCCTCGGCTGCGGTCTGTATCGGCATCCTCCCAGGCCTGGGCGCCTACTCTGGGAGCAGCGACTCCGAGTCCAGCTCGGACAGCGAAGGCACCATCAACGCCACCGGCAAGATCGTCTCCTCCATCTTCCGAACCAACAGCTTCCTCGAGGCCCCCTAGCTTCTGTGTCCTTATCCAGGGAGCTTCCCCCAAGAGTAGACAGATGGCTCATCTGCCTGCAGGCATTGCCTCCCTCAGAAAACGTCTTTGCCTGCTTCCTGTGCACACCGTGACATTTTTAACCTCGTCTAAAAATGTGCCGGCACCCACCTGTGTTTGGTTTCTCTTTCCACTCCGGTGCAGATGCCCAGTTTGGCCCCTGCCTCTCTCCTCACTGATGTGTGGGGTGGGGGTCAGGGCCCGGCAGAAACCCCACTGAAAACGCCCTGGGAAGACAGGGCAGCTGGCTGGTACAGGGTTTGGGTTATGTTGCTTTCTTGTGGGGTTTTTTGTTTGTTTGTTTTGTTTTCGTGTTTTTTCCTTTCTGAACAGCACAGGGAAGCAAGGGCCATTCTTGGACAGGTATTCTTTTAAACATTCTCTCCTAGATGAACACATTGTTTGGTGGCACTGCATTGTGGAGATGCAGAGGGAGAGAACTGGTCCAGGTAATGAACGGGCGCACTCCCCTGGAACTAACCAGTTCTTGATGTTGTGTGACTAAGATTAAAAACTACATCTGCAGGGGGTGTCACTTCACACTCATCATTCACTGTGAAGTGTTTCCTTACTCTGAGAAAGCAGACTTTCTCCTCCCTTTAGCTAATCCCATTTAAAACTAAGCCTTAGCCTGGCTGGAGTGGCTTAGTGGTGAGCGTCGACCTATGAACTAGGAGGTCACAGTTCACTTCCTGATCAGGGCACATGCCTGGGTTGTGGGCTTAATCCCCAGTGTGGGGCATACAAGAGGCAGCCGATAAAGGTTCTTTCTCATCATTGATGTTTTTATCTCCTTCTCCCTCTCCCTTCTTCTTTGAAATCAATAAAAATATATTTGAAAAGGAAAAAAAAAAAAGACTAAACCTTAGAGGAGCAGACATAGGCCTTATTTCATCAGAGCCAGAAATCACAAGTGCTGATAGGTCTGTGGACAAGATGACTTAGTTTGGGCAGCTCCTGGGTTCCTGTGGACCCCACCTGCAAATTCTGACTATGCTCTGTATTCTGTCGAGGTTCCTCTTTGGCTGATAACTTTATAGTGTGGCTTCCAACTCTGGGAGCTATGTCTAGCTTGAGGTGCTGCCCTAATCCTCCTCCTCGTCTCTGCTGCCCCTCCTGCTCCTTTCCCTTCCTACACAGAGCAGCTCCGAGGCGGGGAGCCGCCAAGACCTAGAGGTATTGCTCCACCTCTGTGTGTCAGAGAAGGAGGCAGGGGCTATCCCTTCAGGAGGGAGGAAAGGACGGAGGGAGACTGGTATGGAGGCCTCAAGGACAGAGGTAGTCATGGGTCTAAAAACAAACAAAAAACCTACTGGTTTGGCTCAGTGGATAGAGTGTCGGCCCATGGACTGAAGGGTCCTGGATTCGATTCTGGTTAAGGGCATATAACTGGGTCGCAGGCCCGATCCCCAACCCTGGTCGGGGTGCGTTGGGGAGGCAACCGGTTGATGTGTCTCTTTCACATCGATGTTTCTCTCCCCCTCCCTTCCACTCTAAAAAATCAATGGAAAAATATCCTCAGGTGAGGATTAACAAAACCAAACCTGTAGGCCCCCTGCTTCAGGAGAATGGGCCTGTCCGGTTCTTTTCCCTCTGGCTTCCTACGTCAATTGTTTCTCCCTCCTCCGGTGTGAGACAGAAAGAGAGAGACACACAGGATGTGTGACACTGTGAGGCTGGCAGGCAGAGAAGCTGCTCAGTGTTAACGTGGGCAGAGAGGCCCCTGGATCTCATCCAACCCACTCCTTTCCCCCTTCCCATGCAGTGGCATTCCAGTGCCCACTGCCAGATGGTGACTTCTCTTCACCCAGAACTGATGCCTGGGGTTCTTCCTCCTCTTCGGAACCACTCTGTGCTAATTGTCCCTGACTGGCAGGACAGGCACGTCGGTTCTATTCTAACAAACAAGGCATGTAGGTAAAACTGTAGGCACCTTCTGCTTCTCTGCTTCATTGTTCCTGTGACGCGTGCTGTCATGATTACAGAACGTCCCCGGAGCAACCTCGGCTCGTTCCAGGAAGCAGATCGAGAAATCAAAGGCGCCCTCTTTGTGTGGTGTGACTTAAGTAAGAGGCCATTGCGCTACCTCATGGCCTCTGCTACGTTGGAGGAAGTTAACAAAGCATTGCAGGAATTTAAAACATACTTAGCCGAAACCGGTTTGGCTCAGTGGATAGAGCGTTGGCCTGAGGACTGAAGGGTCCCAGGTTTGATTCCGGTCAAGGGCATGTACCTTGGTTGCGGGCACATCCCCAGTGGGAGGTGTGCAGGAGGCAGCTGATCGATGTTTCTATCTCATCGATGTTTCTAGCTCTCTATTCCTCTCCCTTCCTCTCTGTAAAATATCAATAAAACATATTAAAAAAAACAAACATACTTAATGTGAAGGCTAACAACAAGCTCTTGCTTGTGCTGCACTGAATGAATCTGTGCTCCCAACTCCCCATCTGCCCTAGCAGCTAGATTGTGGCAAAGGCTGGGGCTTTTCAGACTGAGAGTTCTGCTCATGTGTGTGTCTCAGGCGAGACTGAGAATTACTGGTGATCATTACATCGTATTCTGTTGTACCAGGTAGTGTGGAGCGTTGGGACTGAAACACGGGCTCTGTGGGAATCTGTATAGCAAAGCAGGACCTGGTCTGTCCAATAGAGGAAGCAGCCTTGTAAAGCATCCAGTGTAGACCGTGTGGTTCAAACCCAAAGAATAGGAAAACGGGGCTGGGAGGAAGCATTGCTCCTGTCTTAATAGATAACGGGTTTTATAACTAGGTCATGAGGGATAAAAACAAAGTTCGGGGTGGGTTTCTTTAAACTTGCTTATGTTGTCCTGAATGGTAATAATAATAATTATTATTTTTTAATGTTTTTATTGAGCCTGACCAGCGCGGCTCACTGGTTGAGCATCGACCTATGAATCAGCAGATCATGGTTCCATTCCTGGTTGGGGCACATCCCCGGATTGCAGACTCAATCTTCACCGTGGAGGTGCAGGAGGCAGCGGGGAGAAGGGGAGCATGAAATTCAAAGCAACCACTGCATCTGATGTGACTGGACCTAATGAGGTGGCTGTGACCTGTTTATGTCTTTTTCGGGAGGAGGGACAGCTGGCTTTTCGCATTCGGGCTGGGGAGGGTGCGCAAGCTTTTGTCAGGAGCATCCTGGACTGCAAGTCAGGTCCTGACTAGAGGTGTCTCCCGCTCATCCCTGGCATTTCTTTCACTCTCCACCTCAGGTACTTCCCTTCTGGCTGCCTTCTTTCCACCCAAGAGAGACGCTTCCTTTGCCTAAAACGTTTGCCCTGCTTCTTCCTGGGAACTTGGCCTGGTTCCACCTTCTGTAGAGGTGCCATAGTGGCTGTGAGTTTGGACCAGACATTCATTGGCTGGGTCACTTGAGCAAGGCCCTTAACCTCTGGGCCTCAGTGTCCTCCTCAATGAATAAGAACAGCGACACCAACTTCCTAGCGAGGGTGAGATAACCTAGGTAGCTACTCGGTGTGGTAGCTGGCACAGTGCTCAGTGGATAGTAGCCATCCCGTTAGCACTGTTAGGCCAGCCTCCCCGTTTGCAGGCGGGGTGTCGGAGCTTCCGGTAGTGGTGCTTTGTGGCAGGTCTGTGCATCCTGCTGGCATTCCTCAGTTGTAGCGAGAACACTTAACAGGACGAAGGGTCAGATCTGGTTGTCAGAGCTGCCACAAGCAGCTGGTTCTGTGCGCTTCCCTCTCAGCTAAATGTTAATTGCTCAGGCACACGCGGTTCCTTGGCTCGGGTGTCCTAGCCGTGGGTATATGGCTCAGCTGTCATCTTAAGCCCCTCCAGAAAAACAACAAGGAGACCTTTGTGTGATTCTCCAATGTCCTTGGGGGGACCAGGGCTCCAGGCAGTCCTCAGCCCTCTCAGGAGACGCGAGGGTATCCCTAAAGGATATTTTAGCCAACTCTTGGTGGCTACAGAATCAGCAGACACATTGAAAACTTAGGATGAAAAAGAAAAAAATTTAGGATGAAAATATTCCTCACTTGCTTCTACCAGGTAGACACTGACTCCTGAGGTCACCAGTTACCCGTAGGTGGGACCCTGCCTGGCGCACCACCCAGGTGTAGCAGCCACTAGTAAGAATTACCTGGGAGAGGAGGTCCAGGTGAGTGGCTTCCCGGTCCAGTAGAGAGGAAGGACAAACTACCAGCTGGAGCAGAAGACCCCTGGAGGGTCGAGGGAGGACATCAATGCAGTGGGCGAGTGTGAGCTCTGGAGTCTGCCAGACCCGGATCTAAGGTCTGGCTCTGCCTCTTGAGAGATGCGACTAGCTGCCTGCTTGCGTGCGCGTCTCTGAAATGGTCCTGGACGGACTGTTGGGAGGGTTCATCAGGATTATGCCTGTGAAGCACTTAAACACGAAGCGGGGAAAGGCGCTTAATATAAACGCCAGTTATTGGTTATACACAAGCCTCTGCATGGTGCTCCCAGGGGAGGTGGATAAAAGAGATGTGGGGGGGAGGGGCGGGGACTGAGGATGGCGGGGGTTTGAGAGAAGGGTCTCCTGGTTGGTTTCATGGTCTGAGCCCAGAGAGGGGATGCAGGAGAAACCAATGGCTGCTGTCAGCAGGGACAGAGCAGCCCTGTTGGCATCCTGAGAGCCTTTCCCACAGGGCGGACCCCGATGTCAGACACCTGGAAGGGCAGCAGATAGGTGGCAGTGACTGCTGTCCTGTGTGTGTGTAAGGGGAGTGAGGGCACAAAGTTCGGACCAAGAGGAAGAAGGGGTGGTGACCATGTGGTGTTGGCTGGGCCAACATGGGGCAACTTCCAGTATAAGTGGTGCTTAATGTAAATGTCAGTTGTTGGTTACACACAGGCCTCTTGAGCTTTTTTTCGGGAGCACCCCGTAACACTGGTGTGGGCTCTGCAGGGGCCAGGAAACCCAGTCGCTGGTGGGGCCTGTGCATGCTGTTCACCCACAAGTGTTTATTGAGCATGTACATTGTGCCAGGTGCTGTCCCAGTTTAACAGAAGTCTTACTGTTCATGTGGAATGCAGGTCTCCAAACAGCAGGGAGCACCACCCTCACAGGCTTGCTGGGGGAAGGGCTTTTCAGGTTCATTTCCCAGCGCAGTGAACCCATTGGGTCCCGGCTGAGGAAGGAGCTGACACAGGGATGTCAGAGCCTCCTTATTACCCCGAGTGTAATGAATAGATTATGGTCACAGCATCCAAAACAGAGCAGGAATTAGGTGCGGGCTGCAACGCAGAGTGTGAACCAGGGACACGTTCCTCTCAGAGTCGGCAGCTAGTCATGATTGTAAAAATTTTATTCTCTTTAATAACAGTAATAATTCCACAAAAATTATACAAAGTACATTCAATACTCAGGAGTGGCGGGGACAGGAGGAGAGGAGGCCCGTTTGGCCTGGAAGCATCACCAGTCGACTCCAACCAAGGAAGCCCAGCTGGGCTGGGGAACACGGGGGCGGAGGTCCGATTGTAAAAAATAAATGTGGATCGGTAAAAAAAAAAAAAAAGGCCCCCCATAAGGAGGCAGGGCGAGCGTGCATGTTCCTGGGGCGGGCAGGAGGCCAGCGCATGCTGCTGCTGGGGGCTGGCTCAGGCGGGCTCCGAGTTGGTGGGGGGCAGGTTTTTATGCTTGAAATACTGCACAACTTGTTGGGGCAGCTCCGCCAGCACGGCTTTGGCCAAGGTTTCTTTTGCTGCCTGCAGGGTGGAGGGTGGGGTTTAGAGAGGAGAGAATAAGGGTTACTGAGCGGAAAGTTGTGAGGGGCACTCTTCTCAGAGAGCTGCTCCCGAAGGTGTCCCTGGACAGATCGGCTGGGGCCAGGGAGTGGCTTCCCAGGTCCAGTAGAGAGGAAGGACGAACTACTGGACACAGGGCTGTCTAAACTGGTGTCCCTCATCCCTGTCCCTGCCTGAAGTCCCACCATTAGCAGTACCTTGAGTTATGGGTAACTTTTATTTTTAATATATTTTTGTTGATTTCAGAGAGGAAGAGAGAGAAACATCTATGATGAGAGAGAATCATTGATCAGCTGCCTCCTACAAGAGGTAGGAGAGAATACAAGACCCCCACTGGGGATTGAGCCCACAACCTGGTCATGTGCCCTGATGGGGAATTGAACCGTGACTTATTGGAGCCTCAGTCTGAAGCCAGTGTTCACAGTATCATAGGTCGATGCTCAACCACTGAGCCACACCGGCCGGACTAAGTGTAACTCTTGAGCACTTGGGGTGCCTGGGAGTAACATTTTAGAAAGAATTTGTCTGTGGGGGGCTTTTCGGGTCAAGAGCCCGTGGGAGGCAAGCTGCGGCACAGCCTACTCATGTGGCAAACACGTCCCGAGCACCTTGGCTGGTATAAGTGGGCCGTGACTGGTTCACTGCTGAACACCCAGGCCAGGCACCGGGGGTGCTCAGTCATTGGGCGAGCATGAATGATGGCCGGGCCTGGCATTTGTCCTCAGACAGCTAATGCTCCAGAGAAGGAACTGAACCGTCTCAGCAAACCCAGAGGGTACTGGGCAGAGATGTGAGATCACCAGGTACAAAACAGCGGTCAGTTCTTTTGTTGTTAATGCTCACCCGAGGATATTCTTCTGTTAATATTTAGAGTGGAAGGGAGGGGGAGAGACAGAGAAACATCGATGTGAGAGAGACACATTGACTGGTTGCCTCCTGCACGAGGGGGGCGGGGTACATGCCCTTGACTGGAATTGAACCTGTGACCCTTCAGTTTGAGGGCCGATGCTCTATCCACTGAGCCAAACTGGCCAGGGCAAGAGTGGTCAGTTCTTGCTGGGATTTGCTGAGCCAGAGGTCCTTATAGCTGAGAGAACTGAGGCTCAAAGAGGTCAAGGACTTGTCCAAGGTCAAGTAAAAGTCCCCAGGCTGGCACTACAGGAGTGGCATCTGAGAGGCTCCTCATGGGCCCAGCCACCAGGGAGTAACCAGGAGGCCAGCCACAGCCTCCCATGAGCCGACCTGGGGTCACCTGCACTTGGCACAGTCCCTCCAGGAGCCAGTCCTCCCGGCAGAGGCCCTTAGAGAGAGGAGCCGTCCTGAGAGGGGCCTGGTTCCCATCTGGGACGTGGAGGCTGGGCCAGGTGTATGAGGAAAGCCTCTCACCTCTAGGCCTTTGCTCTCGCCCCTCTGTCTCCTGAAATCTGCCTCGCGCGGGTAACTGACTTCTGGTCAGAGTTAGAGGGCAGGTCCTCCAGGAAACCCTGCCTGGAGCCTCAGTCTGAAGCCAGTGTTCACAGTATCACATGGTCTTATCCAGGGCAGGGCCTGGCATGGCACCTGGCACTTAGTAGGCCCGCAGGAAGTGCACAGTCAATGGAGCTGAGGATGGAGGAGCCTGGGACTGGGCAGACAATCCCAAGACCTTCATCCTTTTTATGGCTCTTGGGGCCCAGTGACGCCCCCTCCCCAGCCTGGCCCCCACTCACGTTGCGGAACTCGCGGAAGGGCACGAACTGCACGATGTCTCGGGCTGCCTCCTCCCCAGTGTGGGAGCGCAGCCTGCGGCTGTCCCCGTCCAGGAACTCCATGGCAGCGAAGTCGGCGTTGCCCACGCCCACGATGATGATGGACATGGGCAGCTTGGAAGCCTGTACCACAGCGTGCCGCGTCTCCTCCATGTCACTGATGACGCCGTCCGTGATGATGAGGAGGATGAAGTATTGCTGTGGGGAGGAAGTCAGCGAGCACTCAACAGAGCCCTGAGGCCCCTTCCCCATCCCCCTCTTCAGAGCCCTCTGACCCATGGGAGGAAGGTGACTCCCCAGCTGTAGCGAGTCCCAGCCCCCTCCAGCACCGGGGCCCTGCAGCCCTCTTGTCTGTTTAAAGCCCGACCCAGTCTCAGCCTGAGACTTCGTTTTCAGCTCAGCCCTTAGCACCCTCTGGCCCTTTCTGGGGGAACTCCATTTTCCGCATCCATAAATAGGAGAGCCCTCGTAGCTGCCTAATCTCTGCTTAGAGCTTTTGCCTCTTAATGCTGACCTGCTTCTCAGGAGAGGAAATTGGGGCCCAGACCAGTCAAGGTCATGGAGGGCAGGCCCAAGTCAGCCCCCAGGCCAGCATTTGGCCACCTTCACACCTGTTTGCTCCTGTTTGCTTCCTCAGGGTATACAAGTTCAGCCCCTAGAATGCCTTGCTCTCCTGCCTGTCCCCCAAGCACAAACTGAGGAAGGAAGGAGGGGGAGAGTCACATGGAGGCATGAACCCCACGATCCTAATCCCAGTCCTGGCAGCAGTAGGCTGGCTCCTGCACTGTGCCTTTAAGAGATCAAACCCTTGACTGGGGATACCTGTTGCTATGGAGATGGTGGCCTGAACCCCTGCAGTGGAGGGCTGCTGGTGCCAGCCCCCCATCCTAGCAACCCTTCCCTAAGTCGGGTGCTTCCATCCCACCAGAAATATTCCAGGGCACCTAGCTGGCAAGAAGACATGAACTGAGAGGCCTGGCAATGAGGGAGGAAAAGAAGGGGTGGGACAGGCCTCCCATCCTTCACCTCCCGTGGCCCTGTTGGCTCCCCATTCAATCAGCCCCTCATCTGCACTGGGAGCCTTGGAGCGCACAGGCCTGAGCCTCCCTCAGCCCTGTCCAGGGAGGTGGGCACAGACAGGGCCTGGGCTGCTGCAGGGCAGTGGGCACCAACTATCTGGGTGAGGAAGTCCCTATGAACACAGGGACTGCGCAGGCCCTCCCTGGCACCTTCACACTGCAAGTCCCCTTTTAGAGACAAGACGCACTGAGGTTAAGTGACTTCCGGCCTCCCAGCCAGTCTGTTCTGAGCCAAGCCTAGCTGACTCCAAAGTTGGGGTTCTTCCCACAGCGCCCTCCTTTGCCTGCAGTTGTCTCTCCAGGAGTGGGGCCTGCACCCTCTCACCCAGCACCCTAGGGTCAGGAGGCCAGAATGTCCAACATAGCAGCCCAGGGCAGGGTCCAGAGCCGTGGCACTGGACTTCCACCTCGCTCCTGGGTGCCAACCAGCTAGTCACAATGCCCACACTCACGTTTGTCCTCAGCTTGGGATCACCAGCCTTGGCGATGGAAGTCCTGGGCTCCTTGCCCATCGTGGGCAGAACCCAGGTTGTCCAGGAGCCTCTAGGGTTCATTACAACCCCAGGGGTCCAAGCCCCCTCCCCCGAAGACAGCTCAGAAGGGACCTGGGAGGGGGCTGTGGACAGGGAGAATGAAGGGCAGAATTGGGCAGTAGGAGGGGGAGGGGCTCTGCTGTCCCCACAGACAGCCCTGGTCTATGCTACCCCAACATTTCCCACCTCCATGGGAGCCTTCCCTGGTTTACTTCCGCCTGGCACACCCTTCCCAGCCTCAGCTCCAAAACCCCACACCCTGAACAAGCCTCAGGATAGCCCCGTGTACCCTCTTCTCCACCTCACAGGCCATCTCACCCTGTCTGTGCTCCGGAAACGTAGCCCATCACTGTCAGGTTGAACCCCAAACCCAAACTCCCAGCACCCTTCAAGGATTGCCTTGCATCTTCTGCCTTGGCCAGAGGTTCTTTGGGTTTCTAGGACTGTAACTAGCCAATAACCCATTTAATGCTGTGATCCCCTCCACTGGAACACCAGACACCTAGGAGGCCAACCAGGAATGGGCCATGGACAAGACGGCCCGAGTCTTATGGGCCAGAGCAGAGGGAGAAATGAAGGCCCTGTGGTAGGAGTCCCCTGGCCCCACCAGAACCTCTTAACACCCTTCAGTGGCTCCGCCTGCCCTCAAGGGCAAGTTCAGATTCCTCACTACCTTCCACGGCCCTGTGGGAGCTGGCTCAGCCCTCTTCCACCACACTCTCCTTCAGTTATGCCCACACACTGTGCCTCCAGGCTTTGCACGTGCTGTTCCCTCTGCCTGGGATGCTATGCTACGCACGCATGCACACATTTTCACACATGCACCTGCACACACATGACTCAAGGCTAACTCTCAAGCATCCTCCAAGTCTCAGCCTGGACATCACTTTCCCAAGAAGCCTTCCTGCACCCTCTGGGTCAGGTGCCACCTTTATGACTCTACTTCTGTCACCGCAGGTTTTGCTGTTCTCTGGCCCGGCCCCCCACTAGACAGCAGGCTCTGGGAGGACAGAGGCCATATCTTGTATATCACAGTTCCCCCCCCCCCCACGACTACACAGAAATATTCTCGGTAAAGATGGGTTGTGTGGCCCAGCTGGCATGGCTGAGCATCGACCTACAAGCCAGGAGGTCATGGTTCAAATTTCGGTCAGAGCACATGCCCAGGTTGTGGGCTCAATCCCCAGTGGGGGATGTGCAGGAGGCAGCTGATCAATGATTTTCTCATCATTGATGTTTCTCTCCCCCTCTCTGAAATCAATAAAAATGTATTTAAAAACAAAAGATGTGTTGTGTGAATGAATGGAGTACAGCCCTGCCTAGAGAGACACTTCCTACCACCTGCTCTCTTTCCTCTGCGTGGGCATGCATGCGTGTGTGTGTGTCTGGGAACAGGGAGGGTGAAGCCACACCAAGTATTCCCCCCAAAGCGGCTATATAAAGCATCCGTTAATGCTCCGATGGTTTTCTTTTGCCTCGGGCCTAAATGTGCTCGGCATCACCAAATGCTGGCCCAAGAGACGACCCCAGAAGATGCAGCCACCCACACTCCGAGTGCTCATTGTGCATCAGGCACTGTGCTGAGCAATGTACACGCTCATCTGGCTGAATCCTCACCATGCTGCTATTAGGCAAGTGCTGTTCCATCACCTACATCGTTCAGGTGAGGCAACTGGTCCAGAGAGCTTAAGCAACCTGCTGCGGGTCCCACAGCCATGAATGGGGGCACTGGAGTATGAACAGGGTTTTGGGGCCTCCCAGAGCTTGGGACTGTAGGAAATGGACCTCTGTGACCCATCTCCAGCATGGTTGGCTTTTGATGGAATTTGCTGAATTCCCCAAGGCAAACAGAATGTAGGAGGAGGAAAGAGGAACAAAGAACTGCATGTGGGCCAGCATCATGGTGGAAACTCCTGGGGTGCCTGCCTCAGCTAGACGGGAGGTGGAGGCAGCTAGAAAGGCCTCAGCCCAATTTTATTTTTAAATGGCCCAATGGGAGACAGCCAGACCTAGGCGACATGTGAGGAAACGGGTGACCCCATAGTACTCAGCCAATGAGGAACCGGGGGAGGGACTAAATTAATAGGCTGTGCTCCCTGCACCAGGTGTGCCTGTACAATGGGATGGACGGACGCCCCCCTCTCCAGAGGGTATTAAAGTCTCATTTTCGCCATACTTCTGTCTCCGAGTCTGTCATTTGAATTCGGACAGGTGACCATTTCTCACATCGCTGAACCATCGGACAGCCCACCGCCCCCATATTCTGTGCAAGGTGAGACGGGACCCAGGTCGGGCAGGAGGTAGAGACCTATCAGTATCCATTCTTGGTGTAAGAGGAGCCAATAGAGACGCCCTGGCCCCTCTCCTGCGGCCCAGAGATGGATGGAGACGGCCCGAGGTGGGGTGGGCAACAGGAGGGAGCTGGCTCCCGAGTCACCATAAAGTGGCTGGAGTGTTGGGAGAATTAGGAATGGTCAGAATGCAGACTTGCTCAGGGAATGGGCCAGTTCTCCCCTCAGCCCAGGCACCTTCCTGGCCCTCCCCGGGGCCCAGGCCCTCTGCAGACCTAGGATCCAGCTGGTAGGGGCCACGTCTCCTGGACCCCACCTCCACCTCAGCCCTACCAGCTCTCAGCAGGTAAGGGCCTTGGAGGGCTGCTGGCTTCCTTCCTGCTCCCCCTCCTGGTTTTTCCCCTTAAACAAGAATGCAGGTCTTTTTTCCATTCCTTTGAAAGCTGGCTCAGGCGGATAATAGCCTGGGCAGGACAATGGCCTGCGTGGCTGCAGGCATCCAAACAATTCCAGCCCAAAGCCCCAGGAATTTTATGAAAAGCCACTCCCAGGCCAGTCCCAGACACTGCCCCATTCAGGTTGCCCCAGATGCTCACAGCACCCCCCCCCCCCCCCCCGCAGCTTTCCTTCTCCCATTTCAGAAAGGAAACAGGCTCAGAGCTGGGGAGGGGCTTGTCTCAGGCCCCTACTCACCGTGGCCGTCTGCTGCTGCGTGGCCTGGGCCGCAAACCGGGCCACGTGGTTGACGATGGGAGAGAAATTGGTGGGACCGTAGAAGCGGATGTGGGGCAGGCAAGCCGAGTATGCCTGGGCGATGCCGTCCACGCCTGCCTCGGAGATAAGAGTCTAGGTCAGCCTGGTGCTCCCTCAGCCCGTGCCTTCTCATCCAGATTGCTCACCCCAGTGCCCCCACTGGAAGATCCCGGAGGGCAGGGCCGGGCGGTATAAAGAGCCCCGAATGTGGAGTCAGACAGGCCTGAGTTCAAATCTTACCTTTGCAACTTCTTAGCTGTGTGACCTGTGGCAAGTTTAATCTTTCTGACCGTTTCCCTTTCATGAGGCTGATAATCTACTTTTGGGCAGTAGGCGGGAGGGGGTCCTGCAGACTTGGAAAAGCCTGCGATGACACGTCAGGGCCACGGGGAGCCATCAGGAAGTCCATTTGGGACACGCTGTGGCTTTTGCTCAGGCTTGCTGGGGGGACTGAGCTGCTTCCCCCGCCCCTGCACGCAGTAGGTGCTCTGTAAATAGCCACCATTCTGAGCCCAAGAATATCCGCCTGTCCTGTGGTCCTCTCTAGAAGGTCTCTGGCCAGAAATGAGGGTGACTAACAGGAACTTGGACAAAATATCTCTGGAGACCCGCTCCAAACCAGACGGACCCCAGCAGGAGGGCAGGGTCACATTTCTTGCCAACTTGTGGCTTCTGAGTCTCAGCATCGTCCCCAAGTTGGGGACTTGATGCGTTTCCCTTCCAAGTACAAACCAGGCCAGCTTGGGGGCTCCCCCAGGAAGGTGGGTGCCTCACCCAGGCCAAAGCCCCAGGAATTTTATGGGCTGAAAAGTCCCATGATGGCAGGGACCACCCTCTTCCATACCCACCCAGAGCTCCTGCTCCTCCTCCAGTACTTTCCTAACTGATTCTGAGGCTCAGAAATCCTCTAAGGCCTTGGGGTACGGGGCTGAGCACAGACTGCCCGCCCACTGCCTGCCCCTTCCTCCTCCCTGCCCCAGGCAACCTTCTACCCTTGGGTGCCAAGGCTCTCCTCAAAGGCAGAGCGGAGTGGGGCAGGGCTGGGCCCTCCCAGCCAGAGCTGGCAGGAAGTGAGGGGCAGGGGTGTAATCTCTGCCTTACCCTCTCCTGGTCTACCCAGGGCTTCCTGTCAGCGCTTTCCTGAATTCCCACCTGACCACAGTGATGTGAGCTAAGCAGGTATCACCTCTCCTAGGGCAGGTGAGAAGCCAAAAGCTCAGGGGTGCAGTGATCTCTCCAAGGTCACACGGCCAGGAAAGGGCAGCAGCTAATCTTGGACCCAGGACCGCCCGACTCCAACCTGCAACTCCAGCCCCCATCTTTCTCATTTTGAGAAAGCCGGAGGGGGAGGAGAGAGGAGAAAGGTACGGAAGCCTGTAGGCCTGTACTCCGCCCTCCCTCCGCCCAGGAAGGTGGCCCAGCGCAAACCCAGGGCAGGTGTGGGGAGGCTTGACGCTCACCTGAGCAGAAGGGGTTGGTGGGGTTGAAGTTGATGGCAAACTCATGGGAGACCTGAAATGCAGAGAAGATGCTCAGCTGGCGGCCTCCTGGCCCCAAACCTGGCCCCAGGCCACCCCCCAGCTGCGCCCAGACTCCCTCTGTGGGCACCTGGCTCTTTACTGCTCCCCTCCCCGAGGTCAGGGCTACTGATGCCCCCACATCTGTGTAACCTCCACTGCAGGGTCTGAGCCACACAGAGAGGCCCCTCGAGACCCCTCCACATCACCCTGATCCATCCTCAGGATCGGGGCTGCCTGAGTGGGGCAGAGGTGCCTCTGAGGCGGTGGGTCTAGGAACACTCGGAATGCCCCTTCTTCACCAGCTCTCGCGTGTGCTGGGGCCAGAACCAGAGTTCCCCTGCATCACAGGCTGCCCCGCACACTCCTGGCTGCCAGTGCACGCTGACAATGGGGAACACGCATGGACCAGAACTAGACCCCACCAGGGCTGCAGGTGGGATGGGGGGTGCTGCAGAACCCGGGGCCTCAGGAGAGCCAGAGCTCCCCCCACTCTCCCTCCTCCTGCGGGTTCAAACTCCCCACTCAGCCCCCCTCCCTATTGCGTGCCACACCCCGTGTTCCTGCTTCGCAATCACCCCTCACTCCTTCCTCGCATCGCCCAGTGGGGAAAGGCCAGTTATTGCCCCATTTTTTAGATGATGAAACTGAGACACAGCACGTACCAGAACGTGCCCGTGGTCTCACCTCTACTGAAGGTCAGGCTGCCTCCTGCGCTCACTTTCCATAAACCCACGGACCTCAGCAGGTGTTCCTGCCTTGCGGGTTTTTAATTAGGAGGGTGAGGAGTCCGGCCCTGGGGGAGCTCCAGTGTGGGCAGAGACCACCCCAGACACACACGTTAGCTCCTGACACCTCAGTGAAGGCGCTGGAAGTCCAATGCCCCCATTTCACAAACACACACAATGAGGCCCGAGAGGGGAGGCCAGGTGCCAAGGCTACGCAGCGGAACAGGCCAGAGACGCAGGCCCCTCGCGCCTTGAGATGGGGTTGGACGCCAGCCCTTGGGGAGCCCTCCTGCGCCAAGAGGGGAGGGTGGGCAGAGGCCTGAGGAGACCCCTGCCTGTTCTGGGGATGGGAGGGTTCTGTTTTTTGCTCCTTCAGCCCTAAGTGCCTGGCATGGAGCCAGTCCCCTGATGTCCCTCTTGGGCCCTCGCCCTGCCCAGGTCCCCACTCCTCTGTCCCCAGTCTGGGCTCCAGGTGTAGGGGCCCCGAGGTCCTCGTTGCCGTGGCAACTTCATGAGCCTAGCGATCTGGAGGGGGGCTTGCCTGGAGGGGGCTGAGAGAGGAAAACGGTTGCCAGGGAAACAGGTCTCCCTTGGGCCCACGATTTCCTACAAAATCAGATTTTTGGAGATTTTAGAGACCAAGGGGGAAAAGCCCCCCCCCCCCCCCCATAGGGGTGGACTGATATTTACCTTTCTCAGCCTCTCAACCTCTTCTCCTTGCCCACTCCTTTCCCCTCTTTGGGGGAGGGCGTGGCCTGGGGTCAAGTGGGTGGGGCTGTGGAGGTCAGCCTCCACCCCAGGCCTCTCAGGTTACCTACGGCAGCTGCTCCATTTCCCAGGTGGCAACACTGAGGTTCAGAGAAGGCCAAGGGATGCCTGGGTCACGTGAGTGAGCCACAGCAGAGCCAGCAACCGGCCTGGGGGACAGGTGTCCACGCTGCCCGTGCACAGCCCCTCCCACACTGGTTGCCCTGGTTTGCTGAAAAACGCCAGTAAACCACCAGCTGCGAGGAGGCCGCACCAAGCCGATTAGGGGCCCCTGGGGGCCGGCTGGCCAAGGCCTCTGTCCTGGGACTCCCGTGGCCTGTGACAACCCATGGGCCCCGCTGGCCTCACCTGGCCCTGCTCGGTGAGTTACTTAAGACACGGCTCCCTGTGGCCCTGGCAGAGGCACAGGCTCGGATGGCAGAGGGAGCCGACCTCGGAGCTGCGCTCCGTAAGCCTCCGTTTCCCCATCCGTCAAGGGAGGGGAGTCACGCACGGTGTTCCTCCCCACCCAGCCCTTCCTCTGCCCCATCTCTCCCTTCATCTAATTCTGGCTCATTTCGAAGGTCCAAGCCCTCATGCCACCTCCTCAGGGGAACGCTTCCTGCATCCCTCAGCCCCTGCCCAGGCCAGGGAGGAACGGAGACCCCAGGGGCAGGGAGCCAGTCCTCCTAGCTCCTCCCAGCTTCCCACCCTCAGAACCAACACCTCTGCCTACTCAGGCCCCTGGGCCTCAAACTCACTGTCAACAAACACACACCCCAAGTGCATGCCGAGGCACACAGCGAGGCCGCGACCCCCCTCCCCAGCATTGAGCCCACACAGACAGACGTGACCACAGTTCTGAGGACAGTGCCCCGCAGGGAGGAGGGGCCATGTCAGAGAAGGCCTGGGCGATGGGGCAGGGGCTGATCTCCCCTGAGAAGCGCTGTGGGAAGTGAGTGAAAGGGAGCAACAGGCTGGGGAAGGCCACATGCAAAGGCCCTGGGGTGGGAAGGAAGGAAAGAAGGTTCATGTGGCAGGAGCAAGGCCTGTTAGAATGAGAGGGAGGGGGTGCCAGGAGGGGTCAGGCCTGGCAGGGAAGACGGGACAGAGTTCTCTGTCCTCTCCCTGCCTGGTTCCGGCATCCCTCCAGGCACTGCTGGGCACTCCAGCCTGGCCAAGCCCCAGTCTCCCCAGAGTTGCCCTGTGACATTTTCAAGGAGGCTTTTGCGCAAGAGAACATCTCATTGAGCCAGTTCTCTGAAAGCTGGCTGGTGTCCTAGCAACAGGCTCCCGCTGGGCCTGCCAGCACCAGCCCTCCCTGCCCCCTCTCCCCACGGCACCATTTTGGTCCTGCAGGACCCTGTCCCCTGCCACAGGGTGGCCAGCAGGTCCCCTAGCCACTCTCTGAAGTTCCAGGTGAAAACCATCCTCCTGGGGAGGGTGGGAAGCGAACGCTCATTCTGGAAAGAGCATGCGCAGCAAGCAACGTGGACAGGCGGGCGCACTGGCTGGGACAGACACGCAGGTGTAGGAGCCCCTGTGCACACCCCCCCAGGCTTCTCCTCGGAGAGGCTGCAGCTTCTGAGAATCAACCTCAGAGTCCGTCTGCCCGGTTGGGATCAAGGCCCCTGTTGTAAATGTGACCTTGGGCGGGTCACCTGAACCTCTGTTCCTGCCCCTGTAAAATGGACACCGTCCCTTCTCTCCATCCCTTCATCCTGCCCACCCTCACCCCAGCCAGGCCCCCTCAGCAGCCGGCGTGGGCCTTCAAAAATGCCAACTGGATTGTAACCCTCCACGTGGACCCTGCAGCAGCCCCCATTGCTCTTTAATATGCGTTTGAGGCCCTGCATGCCTTGCCCCCTACCCCTCTAGCCGCCTCTCTCTCTGTCCTGCCCATCTTCCACAGACAGTCCATCACGCCCACCTTCCCTCTGTTCCTCCAACTGGCCTGCTTCCTCTGCCGCCCAGACTTTGACAGGCTGTTCTCTCTACCACGCTCCCTGCCCCAGCGCCACCCCCAGTCACTGAGAATCCCTACTTTCCCTTCCCCTCTTGGCTTAGACCACGCCTCCTCCAGGAAGCCTTCCTAGATATTCCCAGGCTGGACTGGGGCCCTCCTCTAGCCCATGCTGTCCCATCTCCGCCCTCATGACCCCGCCTGTCTTTAGGGTTGCCAGACAGAATACAGATGCCCAGTTAAATTTGAATTTCAGATAAACAATGGATATTTCAGTATAAGCATTTCCCAGGCAATATTTAGGACATGCTTATACTAAAAAAAAACCCTTGTTAATCTGAAATTCAACGGGTGTCCTGTGTTTTTATTTGCTAAGTCTGATAGCTTCCTCATTCCCCCCCCCCCGACCCCCGACTTGGGTACCGGGGGGCAGACAGCATCACTGTCCTGCTCCGTGGGAGCTTCAGGGTGAGAAAAAAGCGTGGGTTTGGGGCATCTCAAAGGCAGGGCAGCTGGGCCGAGCGCCAGAGTTTCTGAAGCAGATCCGGGGAAGATCCACTCACATCCCATCTCGGCCAAGAGTCCGGCTTCACTCACCTTCCAGTCTGGGGGTAACTGGGCCCCGAACCCTAGAGCGGGAAACATCTTATCACTGACAAGAGAGAGGAGGAAAAATCACTGTGAGACAACGGGGCGGGGCTGCATCCGCCCGCACTCGCCCTTCCCGAGCCCTCCCCAGGGCTGGGCCTCTGGCTTGCACTCACAGACGAAGCTCACCCCCTCCAGCCAAGCTCTGTTCAAAGGACCCTCGAGCGTAGACCTGCCTCTGGGTGTCTGGTGTGGCTTGACCCCATCTACACTGTGGCAGACACAGGGTGTCTAACCAATGGGCCTGCAGGCAACTTCTAGATCAGCCTTGGACAAACTACGGCCCGCGGGCCGGATCCGGCTGTTCTATCCGGTTCTCTTGCTCTCCCCTCCGCTCCTTTACTTTGAATTTATATTAGTTCACACAAACACTCCATCCATGCTTTTGTTCCGGCCCCCCGATCCAGTTTAAGAACCCATGGTGGCCCTCGAGTCAAAAAGTTTGCCCACCCCTGGTATAGATCCTTCTCACACGGGGGCCTCACGCAGCTGCTAAACCAGGCGTGGTAGAAGGGAAAGGCACTGGCTCACTCAGCCTTCCTTCATGGCTGGGGAAGTTCTCCCCAAAGGAGAACGCTGGCCCTTAGCCTCATCTCCTTCCACCTGCCCTCCCTCACGCCCTGTCCCCCCAGCCCTGGCCACTCCACCTTCCATCCTGGGCGCCCCCTCCTGAACACCTCTCCTCCATCTGTTCCCTATGGGAACTCCTCCTCATCCTCTCAGGCCCAATTCAAATGGCCCCTTCTCTCTGGGGCTTTCCCCGATACCCCTGCCTCACTTGTAAACTGGTCTGTGGAGACTCCAGTGATGTCCCCCCATCGTCGCCCTCAGGTGGAAACTCCCCGAGGCGGGGGGCCGTGTCTCAGCTGCGTGGGAGGTGGGAGGGAGCCGAGCGGACCCGCGGAGTCCCTCCCCAGCTCACCTGTCGTAGTCCTGAATGATCTGCCCCACAGCCCAGATGGCCGACAGGTATTCGTTGGTGCCCATGGGGTTGATGTAGTGCAGAGAGGAGGGGTCGAAGGGATTGCCGTTGGAGGCTGTGAAGTCTATCCCGACCTGCAGGGTGGGGAGGAGACCCCCCAGTGTGAGCAGAGACCCCAGCTTCCCTTCTCACCCACGGGGAACAGAGAGGCTGATGGGGCCCGGGGAGCCCGCTCCTCTCCCATAAGGCAGTCTGACACCTGAGTCACTCCTCGGGCTCTAACGCCAGCTGTGGCCTGAGCATCAAGTCTCTTACCCAGACGGGGTACAAAGCCAACTTAGAGCCCAAATCTCTTCCCCCCCCCCCCCCCCCCCGCTCCCAGCTCACCGGCTCCCATCTCCAGGCCTTCAGTCCTGAGGCTCCTGCCCCCTAAAGAGCCAGGCAGGCCCCCTTTTCTCCCAGACACTTACCCACCCCAAGCCAACTCCTCCTCACCCCTCAGACCACCAAGCGGCCTGGGGACCTGAGGCTGCCAGGCAGGGCAGAGCCCACCTCCCCAATCAGACCGGATGCTCGCTGTAGGCAAGACGCATGCCCCAGCAGAACTGGGTCCAGGGCTGGGCACAGGCACCGGGCAGGGACGAGGGCTGACAGTGGCCAGGGATCCGGGCTGTCCCAGCGCTCAGCCTTAAGGGAAGCCCAGCCCAGACCTTGCAGGGGCAGCACAGAGGGGCAGAGGGTTAGGACAGGGACCCAGCGGGGAGATGGCCACCTTAGGACCCAGTGGCTGTGAGGCGGGCTGGCTCCCTGAGGTCAAGGTGGCATGTCTTAGTCTTCGAGGGACCCCTGCAGGGGCACAGCCTAGAGCCTGGCACACAGGTGATCAGTGCCCATCTGCTGAGTGGGCACATGCATGCAGGAGGAATGGGACTGCCTGGCCTCTCTGTGGGTGAGGGGGCGGCGGTGACCAGAGAATTACAGGTCAACAGGGCCAATCCCCCGACCCCATTAACCCTGCAGCTGACCTCCAGGCTTCAGGGACCTAGAGGTGGTGATGGAGGCTGTGAGGCAAGGAGGGGAGGTGGGCAGAGCATGGGACCAGCAGGTTCTCCCCCTTGGGGTGAGGAACCGGGACAGAAGTCTGCAGAGCGCACTCCAGGCCACAGGAGAGGAACGAGTCCTTTCCAGCAGTATTTACTGAGCGTCTGCTCCGTGCTGGCCACTGGGCACTGCTGAGGTCGGAGCAGAAACCTGCTAAGCCTAGAGGTGGGACAGACCGGGATGAGCAGGAAATACTTCAGGCAATCAGAGTGGCGAGTGCCCTGAAAAGGATAAACTAGAAGTGACAGAGCAACAGGGGAAGACGAGGTCCCTCACAGGGCGACCTCCATGCCCCGCCTGCAGGATGGCAGAATGTTTCAGGAAAGAGTTCCAGGCGGAAGGCACAGCAAATGCAAAGGCCTACAGCAGAGCGGGGTTTGGCATGTGGGGGGAAGAGTGAGCATCCGTGTGGAAAGAGCGGAACAAGGAGGAGGGAGGGAGCAGGTGAGGCAGGAAGGCCTGTGGCCCGCGAGGGGGAAGTTGGCTTTTTCCTTCTCAAGGGGTGTTGCCAGCAACCTCTGTGGGCTGGGCGCAGCCAAGCCCAGACTCAGGCCCACCCGCCAGGGCAGTCACACCCCTGGGCCCCAGAAAGTCCCTCTTGCATGATCCCCACTGGGGTGGGGGGAGCCTTACGGTGAACATGAGCTGGCAGCCTCCCAGGATGTAGTCCAGGAAGGAGTAGTTCCGGTTTATCTGCAAGGAATCAGGGAGTCAGTGGGTCCCCGCCCTGCCTTCCCCGGGGCCACACTCTCCACGGATGACCTTGGGGCTGCTGCTCTGCACCCTGAAACCTCAGCAGGGTCAGAGAAAAAAAAAGGCAGACGACAGAACTGGATCTGACTACAACAAAACCCAGATCGCTAGGACAAAGCACTTGGAGCAAGGGCTCCCAGCGGGGACACACGCACGCACGCACATGCACGCACACACACACACACACGCACGCACATGCACACACACACATGCATGCACATGCACACGCACACGCACACACACACACAATGATTGCAGGCGGGGTCCTAGGACCCAGTGCATCAGTTACACCTACCAATTGGATGACAGAGAACATCTCCAGCTGTTATGTGGTTATGAGTAATGTTATTGGTCCGTAAGCTCCTCTAGCTCCTACCAACCTCCACACTTAACAGGCAGGGCCTGGCCTCTGGCCCCAGGCCTTCCCCTCTAAACTAATAAAGCTGCTAACATTATTTGGTGCTCTTTGCCCCCCTTTTGGCAAAGGATAATGGCCTTCCAATTTTGGTAGCGTTACAAGGGTTCCTCTCAACATAAATGCATTTAAGTTAAAAAAGAAATAAATAAACAAAAGTGGTGGTGGGGGGGAAGGCCTGATGACAAAAATATGACAGGTGTCAAAAATCACCAAAGGGGCGCCTAGCCAGCGTGGCTCAGTGGTTGAACATCGTCGACCTATGAACTAGGAGGTCACGGTCCGAGATGCCAAGCATGCAATGGGCAAGCTGCCCGCATGGGAAGCGGCAAGTCCCTAAAGTTACCCTCCAAGTGGGAGGGGCTCTGGAAGGTCACCTCATGTCCTCCAAGACCTCCGCCCGCTTTACCTCATCAACATCCCCATTCTACAGATGAGGAAGCTGAGGCCCAGACAGGTTCAGCTCCCAAAGTCACAGAGCCAGGACCGGGATTGGCAGAACCAGGACTGGCACGCAGGCTCACCAGCCCTGCCCTGTGCCTCCCCCACTCCCCGCTGGCTCACCTTGCAGGATCGCAGGATAATAATGCCCGAGTTTTTATAGTTCTTCTTTTTCCTCTGCTTCTTGGGGTTGATGCACTCGAACTCCAGCTGGGAGGAGGGAGAGAAGCTCACCTCAGGGCCTGCCTGGGGACTGACCCTCCTCTGGACCCCAGAATCCCCTCCACAGCATCAACCAGGGGTAGCATGCCTCCTCCAGGAAGCCTTCCTGGATGTCCACACCCAGAAATGGGTCCTGCTACCTGGGTTCACACCATGAGAACTGGCATCCAGGGCCTGGCTGCTCAGGGTCAGTTACATGGGCAGCTCCCGAGTGCTCGCTGTGTGCTATGCACTTTCCCTGTATCGTTTCATTTAATTCCCACTCTGCTCCGTCCCCACTTGACAGATGGGGAAACTGAAACCCAGAGAGCATGGATGTCTTATTCAAGGTCATACAGCCAGAGAAGTAAAATCTGAGCCCCGGCCTGCCTGATTCCAAAACCTGTGCCCCCTCCCGGCCGCTGCTGAGGTCTTGGGGTCACACACACACAGACACCCCTCTTACCGGAACACCATCGCGAGCATTACACATCTGTGACACCGAGGTCTGGAACTCGCCGATGAAGTCGTGGCCCCCATCGTTGTCATAGTCGTAGCATATGACCTGGGGTGGGTCCAGTGAGGTCACCCCAGAGCTGCCCCCCAAAGAGGAGCCCTCCAGCACCTCTCAGTTCCCTGACCAAACCCCTCGGGGACAACAGGACAGTCACCCTGTTTTAGAGAAGGGACCCGCAAAGCTGGCAGCACTGCCCAGGCCACTCAGGGCTGCTGGGCAGACCCAGGACCAGGACCCGGGTCTCCTCCCCCTCCCCCTCCCCCCAGATGGGTTCTCTCTCCAGCTTAGTAAGAAAAAGCTGCCTGGCCGGCGTGGCTCTGTGGTTGAGTATCGATCTATACACCAGGAGGTCATGATTTGATTCCTGGTCAGGGCACATGCCTGGGTTGTGGGCTCGATCCCCAGTAGGATCTCTCTCCTCATTGATGTTTCTCTCTCTCCCTCTCCCTTCCTCTCTGAAATCAATAAAAATATATATATATTTTTTAAAGAAAGAGCTTTGCCAGGACACCCCAGGAAGCCTCGGGGAGACAGGAAGGCTGCAGCTGGCAGAGTGGGGAGCAGGGCTCCCAGGGCCCCCCTCACCTGGATGGGCTTCTCCATGTCCCCGTCACACAGGGACACCAATGGCACCGTGAACGGTTTCCACACAGGATCCAGCGTGTACTTGATCACCTGCAGGACGGTGAAGGGCAAGGGTGGGCTTGGGCCAGGGGACAGCAGTGCGCTGGGGTCAGGTCAGCCCAGTGGGGACGGGGAGTGGCAAGATGGAGAGACCCACAGCCACACTTCTGAGGACGGAAGTGGGCATCCCTGTGGCAGGGAGAACAGGTCCTTCAGGCACCATCCCGCTCCCCTCGGCACTGCTTGGCTGTGACAGCACAGCCCTCTCGGGGGCAGCTGGACCGGAGACCCACTGGCTTAGAGACCCCCAGGTCCCCAGGCACCCACCTCCGTCCTGTGGACCAGCATCCATTTGCCATCATGCCCGGGCTTATAAAACTCGAGAAATGGGTCTGACTTCCCAAAGAGGTCCTGGAGGGAGCAGAGGCTGCAGGTGAGGGATGCACCCTGCCAGATTCGGCCGGGAGGGGGTGTGTGGCCCAGCTGCCTCCCCAGCCCAGTGTCGGGGGGGCGGCTGTGGGCAAAGCCAGCCGGGCTCCCCTCCCCTCGGCCTCTGCGGGGCCCAGTGAGAGGCCCAGAGCTGTTGCAGCTGCTGGGACCTACTGCCTCCCCAGAGAAACCACCCCACCCCGGGGTTCCCACACTTGTACTCAGAGACCCTGAGGGTGGAGCTGCGGGAGCAGGAGGCCAGCATCGGAGGCCAGGCAGGGTTTCAAAAGGGTGTCTGTTCCCAGGGCGAGGGGAGGCCCCGGCAGGATGTGATTCTCATTTATTTTAGTGGGAATCCAAAAAAATGGCAACTGTCCCCAGCACATTATAGACGGGATATGATATCCTTCTAAAATCCAGTTATTTAAGTTAAAGGAGTGTCACTCTAAAGCAGGCGTCCTCAAACTACGGCCCGCGGGCCACATGCGGCCCGCCGAGGACATTTATCCGGCCCACCGGGTGCCACTGCCTGTCCTGCTTAGCAGCCGACGCGTCCCGGGCCCGCAGTGCGCATAGGAATTTGTTCATAGTTTTTTTTTTTAAACTATAGTCCGGCCCTCCAACCGTCTGAGGGACAGAGAACTGGCCCCCTGTTTAAAAAGTTTGAGGACCCCTGCAAAGAGTCGATAATCAAGTGGGGGAGCCAGAAAATAAATAATAATGTACATCAGGCAGCGATTAGTATTAAGGAGACAAGTAAAGCAAGGGGTGGGGGGGGAGATCAGGGGTCATTACAGTTTTGGGGAAGACCTTGCTGAGGAGGTGACATAAGAGCAAAGGCATGATGGAGGCGAGGGGCCATCAGGAGAAGAGTCAAGGAAAAGAACCCTGCAGGCAGAGGGAACAGCAAGTGCAAAGGTCCTGAGGCAGCAGAGCACCTGGTGCAGTTCTGGGACAAGGAGGAGCTGCTTTGGCTGAAGCGGAATGAAGGTGAGGAGAGTGAAACGGGTGAGGTCAGGGGGTCTGGGGCTGCGGACACACCGGGTGGGGCCCCGCAGGTTACTGTGAGGATCCTAGCATTTACACAAAGTGAGGTAGGCAGTTCCCAAGGAGTGGGTCTTGACCAGGAGCCATGTCTTGAATACTTCTAAGTGATGGGAAACTCACTACCTCGACGGTGAAGAGGTCCTACGTGGGGGTGGCCAGTACAGCCCTGTGCGATGGGCTTGTCCCGCGGTGAGGGGTGACGACAGTGGCGGCCAGAAGTTCCAGGTCTAGGCCATACAACCCTGGGGCTGGGGAGGGCTATTGCTCCCAGAAGGAGACCCCCCCCACTCCGCCCACCTCACCTTCTTGTCCAGCTTCCTGCCCGCCAGACTCAGTGTGATGACGCGGTTGTCTGACAGCTCCTGGGCAGCAATCTGTGAGGCCAGAGGAATGGGGGGCTCAGCACCTGTGCCTCAGCCTCCCCCGGCCTCCTGCCGGGCAGGGTGGGCATAGGGTGCCCCAGGAGTTAATGCTCCAGAGCTAAGAGGGGGAAGGGAGGGGAGGGATAGTGCCAAGTGACCTTGTCTTCCCCACACCTCCGTTTCCATCTTCTGAAAATGGGGTAACCCCTGTGGATATGAGGAATCAAAAAGGGACCCTATGTGGCTCCAGAGAGGGATGGCGAGGGCAGAAAAAGCAGGCACCAGACATGAGGGGTGGTCTTGAGTCCTGGGGAGAGGTTCTGGGCCCCCTCACGCCCCCACCGTGGGCCTGGAGAGCACAGCCACGCCCAAACACCACAGTCTCAGGAATTCCAGCAACTTCACTATGCAGCTAGGGAAACGGAGGCCCAGGGCAGGGATGGCAGCCACCTGACCTCCCTCTCCTCTCTCAGCTCACACTGCCATCCATTCTCCGCGCCTTCCCCATCAGCCAGGATGGCTCTCTGGCCCCAGCCAAACAGTGACGGACCAGCTGGCTCACCCTGGGACTGCCAGGTGCCCGCCCTGGGCCGTTCTCTCTCCTTCCCGAGTGGCTGGGCAGGCCCTCGGGTCCACAGTAGTGCAGAGGGCTGGGTCCTCTCTGGGCTGGGGCTTCCCCTCCCCCCACCTCTAGGTCGGCCTCACCCAACATGCTTGCAGAACCACAGACAGAGGCCAGGCTGGGCGCCGGCCTCCCCTTCTTCTCCTCCAGCTGAGACACGCTCAACACCCTGCAGGGTGGGTCCTATTGCTGCACCCATTGCACGGAGGAGGGCACTGAGGCCTAGCTGGGACAGGTGGAAATGCTTAGGGGGATGGCACATCAGGCCGGGTGCGGTCCACCTGGGCTGGCTTCCAGGAGGAGCGGAGCTGGCTTGTGAAGGCCAGGTGTGGGGAGGTTTTGAACCCCAAGAGGTGGAGGGAGGTGGGGAGAGGCCTTGCCAGGTGGCAGGACAGTGGATAAGGGCCTGGGGGCCTGTGCAAGGTGTGCAAGAATTCAGTTGCCTCCAACCCGAGGCGCGTACAGGAAGAGACGAGGCAGGAAAGTAAGGTTGGGACGGTGGGTCCCTCACAACCTGGACTGCAAGGCTCCGTGGCCCTTAGGAGCCAGGGAGGCTCCAAAACAGGAGAGTGACGCTGTGTGAACACACCTAGGACCAGCCCTCCGCGCCCCCCACCCCTCCCCGTGTGGCCAGTTCTCGGAGTCACCTGGGGTCTGAAGGGGACATTCCAGGAGAGAATCTCACTAGCTGAACCGCCCGAGGGCGCCCTCTCTGGGGTTTCTCCGCCTCTTTGGAATTGGGAGGACTGAGGCGCTCATCCCGCAGAGGACCTGAGCACCGCAAGAATCATTGCGCATCGCGCCAATCACTGCGCATCGCAGAATCCCTGCGCGCTGCAGCCACAAGCCCATTTCTGCCTGGCAAGGCGCCCCTGAAAGACCCCCAACCGAGGACAGGCAGGGGCCAGGACAGGGAGGGCTCTGGAGGCCTCCAGAGTAGGAGCGCACCTGCCCCGGGAATAGGAGGCTGTGTGTGTGTGTGGGGGGGGGGGCTCTGACAACCCCCTTACCCCCAGCTTGGCGGCCCCCTAGGCATCGTGTGTGGAGCTAGGAGCCCGTTGCTAAGAGACCTGTTGCTAAGTTGTAAGTTGGGCCTTTTTACTCCAAACAAAGCTGGTAATTATCTGCCAGGGAAGCGGCCCATTGATGGGGGAGGGCAGCCCGCAGAAGCGGAGGGGGTGCGGGTGCGGAGGGGAGAGGTGGGGGGCCGGTACCGTAATCAAGCCCTTCCCGGCAGGCTTGTCATTCATCAGCAGCAGAGGCCGAGTGATCTTTTTGCTGGAGACGATCTGAGGGGAGAGAGGAGAGAGAGGAGCTCCGTGAGGGTTGGCGAGAAGGAAAGATGCTCAACCACTCACACAGCTCGCTGCTCCACGCCAGGCGCTGGCTACACCTCCCGCTGCGCGATGCTCATGGGAGGCAGAAGGTAGCTGGCTATTGCTAACCCCACTGGGCTGCCAGGGAGACTGAGGCCCAGAGGGGTTAAGACACTCGCCTGAGGTCCCACAGCTGGGATGGGAGCCCAGCAGCCCGACTCCCACGGACCGGGCTGCCCCAGGAAAAGGCTCTTGCAAGGCTCACATCTGGAGACAACTGTGGGGAGTTTAGCCCCCTAACTGCATCCCGGGAAGCTATCCACCGACCTCACCCTCCTTTGATGGAGAGGCTCAAACTCTCTCCGTATTTTCATTGGTTTGCACAGGAAATACAGTCACCCCTGGGTCAGTGATCAACACAACACAGAAGGCAAAAGGGGCCACAATGCAAAGACGCCTTCCACCACCTCTGTCCACTCCATCCCCCACACCCTTCAGGGGCCACCCTGGCTCTGTTTCTTAGGGGAACTGCCAGGGTTTCTTGGTGCCCATTCGAGCATGTTCCACTCTCTCTATGCTGGTCTCTCTCTCCAGTCCCCTCCCTGCGCTTCTCCACCTTCTCTGTGCCACTGGGGGCCCAGAGCACCAGGCTCCCCTGTCCTTCTGGCTTGTGGGGGTTCAACCAGTGGGGGTGCCAGCAGGAGCCAGGAGAGCAGGAGGGGAGGAGGCTGGCTGTGGTCTGGCAGAAGCCGTTTTCCTTGCCTGAGGCCACAGCGCTCACCAGCCCCGCCCACACTTCCTGCCCTGCCCCTCCCTCCCGGCTGGGGTGGCCCTACTGGGCTGGTGTCGGGTCCTGCACGGGATTCCCCGCCCTTGTCAGTTCCCTGCTGCTGACCATTTGGCCTTAAGCTCTGGCCTCAGTTACCTTTTGAGGGTGTGGACACACAGGCAGGCGGGAGCCCTGATGGAGGCACCCCACTTCTTACATACGTGCTGGACCCTTGCTTTTTTCATTGAGCATCATCTCTTGCAAGGCCCAGGGCATTTCAGTCTCCGCTAGAACCTCTCAAAGGAATTTTAATTTTATTCCCTCACCATCCCTACAGGCTGGGCCAGTGGTCGGCAAACTGCAGCTCACGAGCCACATGCGGCTCTTTGGCCCCTGGAGGGTGGCTCTTCCACAAAATACCACGGCCCGGGCGAGTCTATTTTGAAGAAGTGGCGTTAGAAGAAGTTACGTTTAAAAAATTTGGCTCTCCAAAGAAATTTCAATCGTTGTACCGTTGCTATTTGGCTCTGTTGACTAATGAGTTTGCCAACCACTGGGCTGGGCAGTCAACATTGTCCCCAAGTGAAATATGGGGACATGGAGGCCCAGAAGGGGCTGGGGCTTGTCTAAGGGTCCACAGTCATAAAGGATAATTGGGTCAGAGGCTCCTAGCCCTGCGAACTCCCAACCTCCATAAGTTCACCAAGGACTGAGCTAGATGGGGAAGTGTGGCCCAGAGAGGGAAAGGAAGTTGCTCAAGGTCACACAGTAGGCCCATCACAGAGTAGGACTTCCCTGGGTGTCTTGGTTTCTGGTCGGATCCTCCTACCCCAAAGTCAAGACCACACTTGATGGCTTCTAACAATCAGTAGCTCTGGCCACGTGGGGCCCCCTTTCCTGTGCGGCAACATTTGGCTGGCATTGTGCTCAGTGTCACCCAATGCGAGCCCCTCACCTGGCTCCAAACCCACCAGGCTACTGCCCCCCTCTTTTGCCTGCTGGCCCTTCAAGCAATCTGTATTTGTGATGCCACCTCCGGAGCCAGACAGGAAACCAGAGCCAGGGAAAGCCTGCAGCAGGAGAGACTCTGTCCAAGGGACCGCCCTGTCCTCGGGAGCAGGGTGACATCTGGGAGTGTAGGTACTGCCCATCCCCCTGGAGAGCCTGGCTCACCACGCCCAGGTTGCAGGAGAACTGGCCCAGGAAATCATGCTCGTCGAGCTGTGTGCTGGACTTGTCCTGGTCGAACAGGGCGAACTTGAGCTTTTGCACTTCCTCAAAGTGGTAGTCGAGGACGAACTTCTTGGAGAATGCGGGGTTGAGGTTGTTGATGGCAGTTTCTGTCCTGTCGTACTGGCAGAGAGGCAGGGTAACGGGGGTCAGAGTTCAACCCTTCTCGGGCTGCTGGAAATCACTCCGCCAACTCGCGGAACACCGACTCTGTACCAGGCACTTGGCCAGTTACCTGGACGGCTGCAGCGAGCACTGCTCTCAGCCCACAGGGGAGGACACTGAAGCACAGAGAGGTTAAGTGACTTACCCAAGGTGGCACAGCTAGACGGGCAGGGGCCAAAATCTGAACCCAGGTCTGACTCCAGCACCCACACTCTCAACTCTCTGGCCCTGCCTCCATACCCAGGTGCTAGGCTAAGAGCTTGGGCCCTGTCCTGCCTGGATAAGTGACAGAAGGCAAGTCCCTTTCCTCATCTGTGCCTCCGTTTCCACTTCTGTAAAGTGAAGGATTTGACTCTCTGTGGTTTTAATTCTTTTCATTTTGGAAGGATCCTTTTTCAAGCCACATTTTACATGGAAGCTGAGAGAGGCAACAGGAAGGAGGGATCCTTAGGGGGAGGGGATCTGGGGCTCCCCACCCCCCGAGGGCAGATGTTTGTGCCTTGTACCGAATCCTGGAATGTCAATACTGGAATTGTGCAACCCCAGAGTCCCACCCACGGTGGAAACCAGGCCTGGGTGAGGACAGGGCCTGTACTGTGGGTCAGCGGTGGGGCTGGGACAGGAGCCCTGCCCTCTGGCCACTCCACACGAAGGCCCCAAACCGCAGAGTCTGGGTGACCGTCTATTTTGGGGCTTGGGCTGTGTTGATTTTCCCTCCCACCCAGTCCATTTCTAAGGGCTGGAGCAGCAGGCAGAGGTCTTGATCTTGGGCTATTTTTAGCCAGGGTGGCTGGTCTGGGTGGGAGAGAGATAGTCAAGGAAGTTGGGGGCACTGTTCCTGGAAGGGCAGGCACGGGTTCTAGGGACCTGGCAGAGGGGACAGGATGCTCCAGACAGGCTGGCCTCGCGCCTGGAGCTACCCACCCTGCTCCAGGAATCCTCAGCTGACCCCACGTCCTACCTCCCAATTCTGGCTTCATCTCCAAAGCACTGGGCGACACAGAGAAGTCCCTACCGGCTGTGGGCCCCAGCTGCCCCTCTGTAAAATGGGTCAACAATCTCAGCACCAATTCCTTGGCTTTGTAAGGACCCAACATCTGTGGAAAGTCTTTGTAAACCACAGTATGTCCAGTGGGATGGCCACTGTGGCCTGGTTAACTATGATGACAAACAGATACATATTTTGGAAAATCTATACTCATATAAAACTATCTGGAAGGCTGGGTACCCAACTTTTTTTTGTTTTTAATCCTCACTAGAGGGTATTTTTCCATTGATTTTTAGAGACAGTGGAAGGGAGGGGGAGAGACAGAGAGAGAGAGAGAAAATCGATGTGAGTAACACATCAATTGGTTGCCTCCCGCATGGCTCAGGGATCGAGCCTGCAACTGAGGTACATGCCCTTGACCAGAAATCGAACCCGGAACCCTTCAGTCCTCAGGCTGACACTCGATCCACTGAGCCAAACCAGCTAGGGCTGGGTACCCAACTTTTAACAGAGACTCTCCCTCACAGGCAGGCTCCCCACTATTCTGACTTTCTTCTTCCGGTCCATCTGGCTTTTCTAAATTTACTACAATGAACATAGACCCTGTAGGGAATAGCAACAAAGCAATTTTTAAGATTGGAAAATCTTAACAGTTCGGATTTCTCAATGTCCTTCCTCACCCTGCATCGCTCCCCAATTCTCAGGCCAAAGTATTCCAGTTCCAAAGTGCGTGGCTGTGGCCCCATTGACACCCCCAGCTCTGGGCTTGTCAAGATAGGCAGGGGGGAAATCCACATTTCACAGATGAGACAGTCTCCAAGAGGGACAGCCACATTCTCAAAGCCACACAGCAAGGAGTGACAGAACTGGGCCTTGGTCCAGCATTGAGATTAAAGCCTGGATCCTCCTATCCCTGTTTGCCCCTCACTGTGTGTTCGTTTAGGAATAAGTGGGGTAAGTTATTTAAAAGTGGAAGCGAGCGCTTTATAAAACTCTATGGTTTTAACTACATATATAATCATTAAAATATTACGATAAAAGACTAAGCAACTGGTCAACCAGTCGACCGGACAACCGGCTGGTCGCTATGATGCGCACTGACCACCAGGGGGCAGAGGCTCAATGCAGGAGCTGCCCCCTGGCGGTCAGTGTGCTCCCACAGGGGGAGTGCTGTTCACTTGACCAACGGGCGCGGGACACCGGGCTCACGGCTGGCAAGCACAGCTTCCGCAGCCTGAGCCTCTCCCCCCTCCGCTGGCTACGAGCGAGCGGCTGGCGGCAGGCGCAACGAGGTCGGGATGAGCGGGAGCAGTGCCCCAGCTGCCTGCCGCTTCTTGCACTTCTACATCCCTCAGGGGATGTCGGACTGCCGGTTTTGACCCATCAGACATCCCCCTGAGGGGTCCTGGATTGCGAGAGGGCGCAGGCCAGGCCGAGGGACTCCACCAGTGCACGAATCTGTGCACCGGGCCTCTAGTATATTTATAAGTCTATGAATTATAATTATAGTAATTTAAATACAAATATACTTGAAGTAATATTTAAGTAAATTTTAATTTTTTAAAATATATTCAGAGAGGAAAGGAGAAGGAGAGATAGAAACACCAATGATGAGAATCATTGATTGGCTGCCTCCTGCACACCCCCTAGTGGGGATGGAGCCTGAAACCTGGGCGTGTGCCCTGACCGGGAATCAAACCCCGACCTCCTGGTTCATAGGTTGATGCTCAACCACTGAGCCACTCACTCCAGCCGGGTTAAAATTTAATTTTAAGAGTAACAATTTTCTGCCCTAACCGGTTTGGCTCAGTGGATAGAGCATCGGCCTGCGGACTGAAAGGTCCCAGGTTCGATTCCGGTCAAGGGCATGTACCTTGGTTGTGGGCACATCCCCAGTAGGAGGCGTGCAGGAGGCAGCTGATTGATGTTTCTCTCTCATCGATGTTTCTAACTCTCTGTCCCTCTCCCTTCCTCTCTGTAAAAAATCAATAAAATATATTTTTTAAAAAAGAGTAACCATTTTCTAAGAATTCCCCAGCCCACACTCCGATTACCTCCAAGGCCTGACCAGGAGGCCCCAGGATCCAGGAGAAGCCCTTCCCCAGACACCTAGCCACCCCCACCCATCACAGACGCGCATGGAGGGGCTCACCTCATTCCACCGGCCATTGTTCTCTGTGAAGAGGACGCAGAAGGGGTCTGACTTGGAGGTGACGTCCCGATCCAGCAGGTTCTGGCCACTCACAGACAGCTCCACCTTGCACACGCAGTACTGGGAGCCCATGGGGGCGGCCCCTGCGGCTGGGGCGCCCTGACCCTGTATGTGGGCCATGGGAAGTGGCAGCGGTGGCGGCAACAGTTCCTGGCAGTCTGCGGGGATAGGCGTGGGGGGTCAGAGAGAGAGAACCGACATCTACCACACCACCTGGGTAGAGAGACAGAGGATGTGGGTAGAGAGATATGAGGAAAGGTGTGTGTGGGAGGGGCATGTATGTGGGCAAAAGATTGGAGAAAGGAGAACGCAGGAAATGAAGGACTCTGGTCAATGTGGTTAGTGTGTCTTTGGAGTTATTCTCTGCTCTGGTCAGTTTCTGCCTATGAGAAACACACAGGTTGAAGCTGCCCCAGCCGGATCAGCAACAAACCACATTGGCATGGGCATCCCAGACATTCATTCTAGCAGGAACACCTGGGCTTCTCCCGAGCCGTTAACATGCTGGGAGCTTGTGGCGAAAGTGGAGCTTGTCATTACTCAGGGTTCCCTCATTGCTTTGGCCACTAGGAAGCTCACTTCTGGCAACTTATCCCAAACTTGACCTTGTTCATTGTCTATCTTACTCATCCTGTATCCCTGGCCTAAGCATGTGACTGGTGCATAGGATGCTCACAGTATATATTTGAATAATAATAATAATAATAATAATAATAATAATAAAGCACGAGTGTGCCCCGGACGGTGTGGCTCAGTTGGTTAGGCATCGTCCCATGCACCAAAAGGTCCCAGTTCCATTCCTGGTAGGGCACATGCCCAGGTTGTGGGCTCGATGCCCTGTAGGGGGTGTGCAGGAGGCAGCCAACAATGTTTCCTCTCGCATTGATGTTTCTCTCTCTCTCTCTCTGCCCCCTCCTCCCCTCCCTTCCTCTCTCTCTGTCCCCTCCTTCCCTCCCTTCCTCTCTCTCTGAAGATCAATAGAATTTTTAAAAATTTTTATTTTTATTGATTTCAGAGAGAGAAACATCAATGATGAGAGCGAATCATTGATCAACTGCCTCCTGCATGCCTACAACTGGGGATCAAGCCCCCAACCCCGGCATGTGCCCTTGACCAGAATTGAACCCAGGACCCTTCACTCCACAGGCCGACGCTCTATCCACTGAGCCAAACCAGCTAGGGCAAATAGAATTTTTTTTTAAAAAAAAGCATGAGTGTATAAATCATGAACAAATAAACCCTCCACCTCACGCCGATCTTCCATGAGCTGGTCCTTATCCTTTCATTGTACTCAGCTTCCCAAGATTCCATGCATTGGGCCTTACGTACCCCTCCCACTGTCAAGACTAATTACTGGCATTGCTCACTTTAAGCAGCTCTGTTTCTCTCCAAGTGCAAGGTGTTCATTTGGAGCAAGTGTGGAGAAGCCCGCCGCAAGGGGTGGCGGGGAGCTCTGGGTCCCACAGGGCACAGGCCCTATGGGCAAGCCCGCTGGCTCTCTGTGCCTTAGTCTCCTCATCTGCCCATGAGACAGCAGGACACAGTCTTGGGGACTCCTGTGACCAGATCTTATTTCCTCTGGTACGTGTTTAGTTAACACAGGCCCATCACCATGTGGACGAGTCCAGCCCCAGACGCTTACCTACAAAGACCAGCTTCCAACTCCTTGACTAATATCTTGCCCCCTCACTGTTGAGGAAGAAACTGGCCCTGCACTGCCCCAGAGAGGCAGGTGAGAGGAGGGTGTTCCCGGTGGGACGATGAATCCGACTTTCTGTGTGCTCTGGGCCCTGACTTCGACCTGCAGTCGCTAATCCAGCTTCAGTCTTGTGGGGCGGCTGCTAACATGTCCCCATTTTCCAGAGGAAGACACTGAGGCTCATTCATTCCCACTAGCATGTTTACTGAGCGTCTACTCGGTCCAAGCACTGTGCGAGGGCTGGGGTCCTGCAGTGGGAAGACTGTCAGGCTCAGGCCGCACGCTCCGTCTGGCTGGGAGAGTGGGAACAGCAGCCAGGTTTCGGGGCTGGAGTCCCTGCAGGGAGTTGGGGCTGTATTCTGAGTCTCACGGAAGCCGTGGAAGGTTTTAAGTAGACAGGTGACATGATCTGATTTCTGTTTTTAAAAGCTCCCTCTGGCCCCTGAGGGGAAAAAGGGCTGTCAGGCTAAACAGAGGCAGCAGGGAGGCTGGCGAGGAGGTGGCTGGCATCCAGGCAGGGTGGATGAAGCCACCACGGCAGTGCTGGGCCCTCCCCTTCCCTCCGACCCTGGCCACAGGCCACTCTCTGAGTGCCAGCCTCTCTGGGGGCCCGTCTGCAGGTGAGTGTGGGGCAGGCCCCAGGCCTCCTCCAGACAGCACCTCCAGGCCTGCCCCGCATGAGAGGATCTGGACAGTGACGAAGCCAGTGCTCATACCCTCCCCTTACCGTCTGTCCCTAGAACCTCATTATCATCACATGAGCCCGGAGCGGCAGGGAAGCGGTGCAATTTGCCGGCAGGATTTTTGCCGGCAGGATTTATTCTCATCGTGTAAAAATTAGTTTCCATGGAGGGGCTGCAAGCCGCACTCCCTTTCACTGCGAGCAGCTGGGTGCCGTGCCCAGTGGGGGAGGGGTGAGCATGACCCTGGGAGGGTGGGGGAGAGCCATGTCCAAAAGGGACATCTTGCCTTGTGGCTGAGAGAATGCCTGCTTATGCCAGAGGCGGGGTGGGGCATGACAGTCACCCATTTTACAGATGAGGAAACTGAGGCCGAGAGAGAGAGCACAAGTCACCTGCCGGAGGTGGCAGGGCAGGAAAACAGCAGAGGCAGCATGGGGGCAGGGTCTCCAGACTCCCAGGCCAATACTGGGCTTTCTGCTGGGGTGGGGGCACTAGGACCCAGCTGGGGACAGATGGGGAGTCAGCCAAGCAAAAGGCTAAGAGGGCCGCAGAGTGTGCAAGGTCAGCAGTTTCTCTAGGGTCACCCTGTCTATGCCCCTGCATCTCCCATCATCACCGATGGGGTGCATTCCAGCTCCCCACCTCCTCTCCACCTCACAGGCCCCCTTCCTGGCATGCTAGATGCCACCTGGGCCACCGCCTCCCCTCCTGCCAAGTCGGACAGCTGTTTTCATCCTGAGGGCTCCCAGGGACACACACTCAGGTCCATGCACTTCCTTGCACACGTACACACGTGTGTATGGTCACATATGCACATACACACATGTCCCCGAAGAGCACACGCAAAGGCGTGCTCTGGTTTGAACACTCGGGGGCCACTTCTCCCCGCCCCCGCTCTCCCTGGTCCAAGTCACCATCACTACTCGCCTGCCCTCCTGCCCCTCATTGGCTGGGCCTGGCTGAGGGCAGGGGCAGGAGGGCAGGTCACAGGAAGGGTCCCCGAGCCACTGCCACGCCCTAGATCAGCTCCCAGGCCCCAGAGTGAGTGAGTGAGCTGAGCCAGTGAGCCATGGGTGGGATGGGTGGGCGGGGAAGGGGCGCTCCTCCCCCAGCTTGGGGCAGGTCCCCCAGCCCCAACTCACCCTCCGGCTGGAAGCCTCTGGATCCCCCAAACGGGGAGCACATCATGTCCAGAGTTGGGGCGGGCCTGGTCAGAGTGGGCCCCTCTGTGCCAGCCCAGCAGTGGGCAGGCAGGCGGGCGGGACCCTGAGGCCTGACGCAATGGAAAAAGAAACCACAGCTCAGGCCAGCCGGGCCCCCTCCCCTCCTACTCCAGCAAGGAGGGCAGGCGGGCAAGGTGTCATTAAGAGAGGGCTGAGATGGAGGCGCTCCTGGGTGCAGCACCCGCCCCACAGGTAATTTGAGGTTTCAGGCTGGAGAGGGGGTACGGGGAGCCAGGGCCTGCTCACAGATGGTGCTGACTCCTGGCCCAGATGGGCACAGGCCTTCCGGGGTGGCTGGACCCCCAGGGAAGGGGCTGGGAGGCAGGGAAACAAATTCGTCGTCTCTTTTACAGATGGGTTAACTGAGGCAGAGAGAAGGCAGGGCTTAGGGATTCCCATTCAGTCACCCCACGAACATTCCAGAGCTCCCTGCAATGAGCAGCAGTACAAGACACAGGTGTTGGCCCCCACAGGGTCCACGGGCCCCAGCTTAGAGGACACCTTGTCACTTAGGCAGAAGGACAGCACTGAACCACAGGTCTAGAATATTCTGGTTTTAGCCAGCAACCTCAGAACCCATCTCCTTGACCTCTCTCTTTCCTTCACCCCCTTATCCCGCTGCTGCTGCTGCCGATTCCACCTCCAAGCTGCACCCAGCATCGTCCTCATCTCCCACGCCCCTGCCTTGGCCCGGCCAGGCCCGGTCATCTCATGCTCAGCCATGCACTGGCCCATGACAGTCCCAATTCTCTGCCACACCAGAGCCAGAGGGAATCTTTCAATATTCACGTCAGATGCTACCACGGATCTGCCTGAAAACCTTCCAGTGGCTCCCTCCTCGCCCCCCAGGCCCGCACCTGACCCCACCTCATGCCACCTTCCCCTCGCTCCCTCTGTTCCGCGACACTGGCCTCCCGCTCTGCAGACAGAACTTGTCGGCACCGTGCAGAGGTTAGGAACACGGACTCTGGACTCAGACAGCCCAGGCTCTGCTTACCTGCTGCATGACCTCAAGCAAGTTTCCCCTCCGTAAAACAGGAACAGTAAGAGTGCTTTCTTGGGGGTATTGTGAGGATTAAGTGAGGCACAGCCCTCAGAACACTATGTAACTTGTGTTATTATCCGTGATTCTTAATGTATGGGGGAGGAGGGGCAGGTCAAAACCTCAGGAGATGTGTGAAGTTCATGGTCTATGTAATGGGGGCGAGGAGTTTAAACTGGTTGAGAAATGTGGCTCTGGGCTCCCCTTCTCAGCTGGCAGGGATGCCAAGGTGATGCATGGGGGGCAAGGGGCAAGGGGCAGAGTGGGAATAAGAGGCTCAGACCCACACCCACAAGCCCTCCAGGGTGCTACACTCCTAGGCTGTGGCCTCCAGGACCCCCAGGGCTGCGGGGTCCTCGCCCACAAGTCCTGCTCAGTGGGACTTAATCACTGACAGCAGAAGCCCCAGGGTGGCCCTAGGCTCTCCCTGCTCTCCCTGCTCCAAATGTGGCTCCCAGACGGGCAGCCTCAGGCCCCGACCAGACAGGCTCCGTTGGAGCCCCCAGACTGGCACGTATCTCCCTGCGCCTCAACAAGCGCCCTGGTGATCCTGCCGGGGGCTAAATGCACACGAAGCCCAGCCCTCTGAGCTCACAGCCTCCGGCCTAGATGGTAATGCTCTGCTAACCAGAACCCTCCGAGTAACCAGATATTGGTCCCCCTGGTCCTGGTGGCTGCCTTCACTGAACCTGCAGGGTTTTAACCTGTCTTGAATGAATCTCGATCTAAGTTACCTCCTTCACGCCATTTCCCAGATGAGAAGACCCAGGAAGACAAATGGCAGCAGGGTTTTCCAGAGGAAACAGAACCAATGGGATATCTAAGTAGATATATATGTATATTTTAAATATATTTTTATTGATTTCAGAGAGGAAGGGAGAGGGACAGAGAGGTAGAAACATCCATGATGAGAGAGAATCATGGACCGGCTGCCTCCTGCATGCCTGATCAAACCCGTAACCCACGCATGTGCCCTTGACTGGAATCGAACCTGGGACCCTTCAGTCCGCAGGCTGATGATGCTCTATCCACTGAGCCAAACTCGCTAGGGCTCTAAATACATTTTAAGGAATTGGCTCACGTCATTGTGGGGCCTGGCAAGCTGGAACCTATAGGGCCAGACAGGAGGCTGGAAAATTCAGGTGACTGTGATAGACTAGTCTTGACTGTGAAATCTGCAGGGCAGGCCAGGCCGCCGGAAACTGGGCACGGTTTCTGTGTTGCAGTATTGACGCTGAATTCCTTTTTCTTGGCGAAACCTCAGGCTTTGCTTTGAAGGCCTTCAAACGGTCGGATGAGGCCCACCATACAATGGAGGCAGGTGTCCGTTTCCCGGGCTGGGTGCTGCTAACACAGGTGTTTTGGGTTTACGAAGGGTCACTGAGTTGTATCTGTGGGAAATCTGCTCGATTTTGTATGTTGCACTTTAATAAAACGTTAAAAATAATGCAGGGACTCCTCTATAGAGTCCCTCCTGAGCCCCAATCATGTGAACACTAGCTTAGGAAAAGTCACCCTTGCTTGAGCTTAAAGATGAGACTGAATCTTATTTCCATCTCTCTTGTTCCCGGCACAGAGGCAGAGCATGGGAGCTAGACAAACATTGGTTGAAAGTGAGGAAGAGTGCCCGGCCGCCGTGGTTCAGTGGTTGAGCGTCAACCTGTGAACCAGGAGGTCCCGGTTCGATTCCCGGTCGGGACACATGCCTGGGTTGTGGGCTTGATCCCCAATGTGGGGCATGCAAGAGGCAGCCAATCAATGATTCTCTCTCATCATTGATGTTTCTCTCTCTCTCTCCCTCTCCCTTTCTCTCTAAAATCAATAAAAATATATATATATATTTAAAAAAAGAGTGAGGAAGCGTGAAGGGGAAAGAATCTTGGAATGATTGGAATCATGGGTTCTTGGAATCTCTTGAGCTGAGGTTTTCTTGTTGTTGTTGTTTTTAATATACTTTATTGATTTTTTACAGAGAGGAAGGGAGAGGGATAGAGAGTTAGAAACATCGATGGGAGAGAAACATCGATCAGCTGCCTCCTGCACACTCCCCACTGGGTGTGTGCCAGCAACCAAGGTACATGCCCTTGAGTCCACAGGCCGACGCTCTATCCACTGAGCTAAACTGGTTAGGGCGAGCTGAAAGGTTTTAACATTTATCTGGTCCCACCTTCCAGCCACATACTAACGCCAGCCACAGTCCCATCACCCCAACCTCCCACAGCCCTGGTTCTCTGGGGGGGAGGGGGTGCACCCCAAGCTGCTCATCCTCCCTGGGCCTCCCTGCGTACCTAATGCTGCCGGCTCCTGCCAGGCAGGCACAGCCCCCAGAGAACAGGCTGGTGTTCTCATCAAGGTGGGGGGTGGCATCTCCACTCCAATCGCTGCTCCACCTTCGCTGAGGCACTGGCTGCTGCTCAGAAGACACCGCGCTCCCGACAGGCAGCCAGGCCATTATGGGGATAAATATAGATACAGCCGCACGAGAGGAGGCGGTGGCAGGGATGGCCCCATGCCCCCGGAGGGCCCCCGGCTTCCACCAGACCACACCCAGGGGAGGCTCTTCTCTGTAGCCCCCTTCTAAGCACCAAGCTCTGCTTCTGGGGGTGGGGGGTCCCTGGGGCCGCTGGGTTGAGACCTGCTTCTGCCACAGCCTCCCCGTCCAGCCTTGGCTCCTTCACCCACTAAGTGGGCCGGCGATGCCCTGCCCTCCAGCTTCCCAGGAAACACCACGGGGAAGGGCGTGGATGTGCTCTGGGATTCGGAGAGTACTTCAGGGACCTTGGGGCGGGCCTGGCCAGCCTCAGAGGGTGGACCAGCTAATGGATGGAGGGCATGGTGACAGTGACCATGGGCCAACGTCTGGCTTCATTCAAAGGGGGTTCTGGGGCAGCCTCAGACCGGGGACTGGGGCACAGCCCTGTGGCTCTACCCTGCGGTGCCCCACCTCCTCCAGGGAACTCCCATGGGGAGGCCTAGGGGACAGGGGCTCCCAGCGCTGTGAGAACTCCCCCAAGTCCCTTTGCAAGCCCCTTCCCCTCTCTGTGCCTGGTCCCCTGCCTGTCAAGGGCTTGGGCTCCTTCCAGCCCTGGGGACTCTAACAGGCATCGCTGCCCTGGCTCCCAGCCCCAGCTCCCGCCCAGTGTCTCCGGGTAAATAAGGCCTGAAAGTCATCGGCTCCCCCAGTGCCTGAATCCCCTCTGCATTCCCCCAGCAGCAGCCTCTGCTCGCATCCCCCACAGATGGGATCTCCTGCCTTTTGTTAATGGCTCCTGGCAGTGAGCTGGCTTTCACGCCCGCCACCCACACCCTGCTACGCTGAAAAGCACCCACCCGCCCCGTCTCATCCAGCCAGTGAGCAGGGGTCACTCTTGCACCCCAGGCAAGAGGCCCACACCCAGGGACCCAGGCCCTCCTTGGCAAGTCCTTCTGCCCAAGGACATCGCCATCTGCTCTCCAGCTCCAGGTCTCCCTGCAACCCAGCAGATGGGCCCTGTGAGTATCGCCCCATTTTACAGATCAGAGAACTGAGGCACAGAGAGCTGATGCCACACCTGCCCATTAGGGGCTGAATTGTGTCCCCCCACACACACACCAAAGGATATGTTGAAATCCTAACCCCCGGGACCTCAGAATGTGGTCCTATTTCGAAGTGGGGGCGGTGCAGATGTAACTGGTTAAGATGAGGTCACACTGGAGGGGGGTGGGTCCATAATCCCACGTGACTGGCGTCCTTAGGGAAGGACAGTGAGACACAGAGGGAAGGCAGCCGGGAGAAGGAGGCAGAGACTGGAGAGACGTGGCCTCGAGGTAAGGGATGCCTGCAGCTACCAGAAGAGCGAGGAAGTCCCTTCCCCTAGAGCCCCGAGGGAGCACGGCTCTGTCAGCACCTTGACTTTGGACCTCTAGCCTCCAGCCCAGGAGAGAGGACATCCCTGTTGTGCTAGACCAGTGGTCGGCAAACTCATTAGTCAACAGAGCCAAATATCAGCAGCACAACGATTGAAATTTCTTTGGAGAGCCAAATTTTTTAAACTTAAACGCCACTTCTTCAAAATAGACTCACCCAGGCCGTGGTATTTTGTGGAAGAGCCACACTTAAGGGGCCAAAGAGCCGCATGTGGCTCGCGAGCCGCAGTTTGCCGACCACGGTGCTAGACCATCCAGGTGGTGGTGCTTTGTTACGGCAGCTCCAGGGAACGAATGCACTGGCCAGCGTCACTCACCTAGTCCCAGGCAAACCAGAGTCTGACACCAGGCAGCGTGGCGCTCTTACCTCGCACACTGCTCCCCTCCCAGGGGCCACGGAGTGTGACTCAGAAAGGCTGTTGGGGCCCAGCAGGAGGGGGGGCTGGACAGCATCATCTGCTGGGAGCCGAGTACACGATCCTGTGTCGGCAAGGCCAGGGCAAGCGGGCAGGCCCCATGCCCCAGAGCCCCCGAAAGAGGCAGAGCTGGGCTGTGGGGAGAAGGGGGTCCTGGGATATACTGAGCATGTTCCCATCTCAGGGCCTTTGCACGTGCTGTTTCCTCGCCCTCCCTCCCTCCCTTGTTCACGCATTCATTCATTCACTCGTATCTGCTGCTGGGCACCAGGTGGGCTGAGATACAGCCACGAAGGAGAGACCAATGCCACAGCTGAACACCCCAGCTTCCATATCACTGTCTCCCTCTCAAGAGGCCCCCCCCTGGCCCTCAGGCACCCCTGCCCATCAGAGTGACTTCCATCACTCCCCTTTGTTTTCCTTAAGGCATTTCCCCCAGCTGAAGCTTGCCTCCTGCCTCTCTGGCATCGGCTTGTCTGCCCTGTCTCCACACTCCACGCGGAGCTCCGTGGTTGCACCCTCAGCACAGTCCTGGCCCAGAGAAGCTGCTCAATTATTTGATGAGTGACGACCAATGACCGCACCATGCGGGAAGCCCTCCCGGAGGGCGGGACCCACAGCCTCAGGTGGGGGAGGCATCGGAGCACCTGTGCACTGCCCTCTTCCACTCCCAAGCCCTTTCACAGCTGCTGCAGAGCCCCGGGAAGGAACCAGTGGGGAACGCTCCTGCCTCAAGAGCCCCATCTTCTAGTGCAAGAAACTCAGGCCAGTCCGGCCGGTGTGGCCTAGTGGTTGAGCATCAACCTATGAACCAGGAGGTCAGGGTTTGATTCCCGGTCAGGGCACATGCCCGGGTTGTGGGCTCGATCCCCAACAGGGGGCGTGCAGGAGGCAGCCGATCAATGATTCCCTCTCATCATTGATGTTTCTATCTCTCTCCCCCTCTCCTTTCCTCTCTGAAATCAATAAAAATATATTTTTTTAAAAAGAAAAGAAACTGAGGTCAGAGAAGTCAAGAGACTTGTCACACAGGGTGATTCTCCCAGGACACCTCTGTCCCCCGGGTACGACAGGGGATACCCTACCCAGGGCAGCAGCCACCAGCCCCCAGTTGTCAGTGCCAGGAGGACCCCACCTTCTTCCAGACACACACCGTTCCGTCCCCCAGGCCAGCACCTGTCCCTTCTCCATTGGTGAGTCCACTCCCTCTGACGGTCCCCCAGCGCTCAGCATGGTGAGACAGCCATCCCTCCAGAGACCCAAAAGGGCAAACTCATGATTCTGCCTTGCTCCATCCCCTGACCTCCCAGCCCGTTTGACCGGAGGCTACAAGGGGGGCAGATCCAGTCACTGGGTTTACATCTGCCCGGCACCTATCTCAGAGCAAGCAGGCCAGGGCCCTGAAGCAGCCGGACCCGGCCCTCGCCGCTCAGGGAGCTGACACCCTGATACCAAATGACCAAATCAGATGATGGTAGAGCGCGGCGAATCCCGAGGAAAATGAAGCAAGTTGATGTGGCGGTGAGTGAGGGCTGGTCTCATCCCGGACCCTGGAGGGAAGTGTGGCCAGGCCTGGGGAGAAGCGCCCCGGGGTACGGAACAGCACACTCGACACCACCAGGGAGCAGAGGCTGATGGCCAGGGAGGGCACAGGACACTGGGCTGAGAGCCAGGAGGCACCTCGGACCCTGACTCAGTCCTCAGGAACAACGGAGACAGGAAGAAGCCACGACTCCCCTGGGGACCCTGTATTCTCCCTTCTGGACCAGTGAGGGTGGGATAAGATCGCCACCTTCTCCACTGGCTGCTCCCCAGCTTCCAAGAAACCCACCCTGTGTCCAGCAGGGGGCTGGGCAGGAGGGGAGGGGCTGGACCCCTGAAAAGACTGCCCCTGACTCGGCAGCCCCTGTAAGGGACGGAGGAGACCCCAGGGAGACCTGCATCAGGCAGATGGGACCCTGGGGCCTCTCAGTAGGGGACCTTACCTGGCGACAACAACGCTCCCTGCTCTGCAGGAGGGAGGGAATGCCCAGAGGACGCTCTCCATGTGCTCACTCCTTAGAGCCCCAGAGGCCGCCCCAGGAGGGGAAATGGGAGCTCCCGCCTGAACGACCACACCCCCCCGCCCCGTGGGCATCTCCGGGGCCTGGTGGCACCTTCCCACTCTGCCTCTGCCCCTGGAACAGCCCAAAGTCCAACATCCGGATCCTGAAGTGCCTCACTCCAGGGAGGAGGTGGGAGAAGGAGGAGCGGAGAAAACCCCAGAAGGAATCCTAAAAAAACGAACATTCCCATGAATATGACACCGACGGCTAAGGGTTACTGAGCGCTTGCTCATGGTGGACCAGTCGCAGCCCTGGCCTATGAGCCCCGTGCCATCGAAATTAACCCTCACACCTACCGCTAAAGGAATATGTAAGTGCCACAGAGGTATAGAGTATTGTTCTCACTACTTTATGGGCATAGAATATGACACTCTCCCCGGACCCTCTTCTTATGACCCTGAGTTTTGTTTTGTTTTAAGTATTTTAAGTTGATTTTTAGAGAGAGAGGAAGGGACAGGGAGGAGAGATGGAAACACCGATGAGACGGGAACATCATTGATTGGCTGCTTCCTGCACACCCGCAACCCGGGCATGTACTCTGACCGGGAATCAAACTGGCCACCTCTTGGTTCCTGGGTGGACGCTCAACCATTGAGCCACACCAGCTGGGCTCTGACCCCGAGTTCCCTTGAAACCCCACCAGAGACACCTACTTCATGAACCACACCCACTTTGCAGGACACCTGCCCCCCCCTGCACGCCCCTGGTTCCGGCTCTCAGCAGCCCTGTAAACTGACTGTCATACTCCGCCGCCCTCCAGCCCAAGGCACACAGACAGGAAGTGGCAGCAGCTGAGAAGGACCCTGTGTCCACATTCTTAGCCCCAGGTTCTTTGCATGAAGAAACTTGCCTGGGTGACCCCTCCCCCTCTGGCCAGTAGGTCGCCTGCCCACCTGGGGGGTGCCAGGCTCACGGGGTCACCGGGCCCTGTGCCAGAGGAACTGCAATAAAGCCTCTGCGTTCTGCTGGCTGCCAGCCTCCCGCCGCAGGCCTGAGCCCATTTCACAGATGAGAACCGGGACTCGGGGGGGGAGGAGGGTCTGCGTGGGGGGCAGCACTGCTGGGTGGGTGTTCAGACCCAGGTCTCCCAAAGCTCCCCACCTGGGCTGGCCACACAGGCTGCAGCCTGGAACGTTACAGAGGGGCTCCTTCCCCCAATTACTGAAGTTGGTGTGCCCCAAGAACCGGAAAAAGCCCCTCTCCACCCGTGACAGCCCACAACCCTAGGCAAGCAAAAACTAAGTAATTTCATGCCCAGCCGTGGCGGCTCAGCGGTTGAGCCTCAACCTCTGAGCCAGGAGGTCACGGTTCGATTCCCGGTCAGGGCACATGCCCGGGTTGCCGGCTCGATACCCAGCGGAGGGCCTGCAGGAGCAGGAGGCAGCTGGATCAATGATTCTCTCTCATTACTGATGTTTCTCTCTCCCTGTCCCTTCCTCTATGAAATCAATAAAAACATATTTTTAAAAAGACTAAGTATAGATAAATCAAAAGGCCACTCAGAGGCCTGCCCTTGTCTCTACCCCCAATACATAACAGGGCTGGGGGTCACAGGCAGCAAGAGGAACCCCCAAATGTCTACCAGAGCCCTGGGTTCCAGGGCCCACCTGTGACCCTGGGCAAATCACAACCTCCTTTGAAGGAGACCCTTCCCCAAAGGGGGGCTGTGGAATGGGGTGGGGAGGTGGAGGCTGGAGGATGGGATGGGAAGAGAAGGGACGAGGTAAGCCTCCTCTGTGTTCACAGAGGCAGCGCGGCCATGGGAGGGGGTAACAGGAAGGAAGAAAGCATTTCTCTGTATCTCTTCATGCCCCCCCCCCCCCCCCCCCCCGCCCCACACACACCCCAACACACAGGTGCCAGACAGCTTTGGGGAAAAAAAAAACTAGTTTGCAAACACACTCAGACTTCTAGGAAGCTGTCAGCTCCACTCCCTCTCCGCTCCCCCTTCTGGGGCTGGGAGCTGGCTCTCCGGCAGTTCCCTGGGGTGGGGATGGGTGGGGGTGATGGGGGCGGGGTACGGGGGTGAGAAGAGGGGCCCGCGCCAGTCAAGAGCCAGCCCGACCTCAGTCTTCGGCAGCGGAGACGGCGACAGGGACTCCACCTGCTGGACGCACCCAGGCTCCTCGGGAAGGTTAGGAGGGTCCCTAAGACAGCTGGGCTCAGACCCCCGAGGGCGCAGCCCACCTCCGGCCCCCGCCTGCGCCCCGCCCTCCAGGCCGCCCCCTGCCCTCGGCGGTGCGGGTGAAGCCGGAGCGCCCCCGAGTGGCCGGGTCGGAGCTGAGTCACCCAAGAGCCGGAGTCTGGGTGCGAGCGGGTGGCGGGGCTTGGGGCACCGCAGGCCCCCCGAGGCGGAACCCAGCGTCCTCCCAACCCGCCCGTAGCCGAGCCCCAAGGCCGAACTTGAGCTCTCGCGCCAGGGCGCCCCGCCCGCCCCGGCCCTCCCGGCCCCACTCACCGCGGGTCCCGGGGGCGCCGCCGCCCTCACTGCGCGGCCGTTGCTGCCCGCGCTCCCGGACGCCGGGGCATCCCCGGGCGCTCCGCTGCTCGGCCGGACCCGCGGGCGCGGGACGGCTCAGGGCGCTGCCCGCGCGGCCGTGGCCAGCTCCGTGCGCTCCAGCCGCTCAGGGTCCGGTCCTTCCCCCCGGCCGGGCGGGCGACAGCCGTGGCTCGGGCTCCGCCCCCGGCCGAGGGGCGGGTGTGGGGAGGGAAGTGAGGAGGCGAGGCGGGCGCTTCCTGGAGGGTGAGCGCTCCCAACGGGCGTGGCGGGGACACTGTCCCGCCCGTTGCCCGCGGCTCCCCGCCCGCCCTAGCCCTCGGGGCTCTCAGCGCCGCGGGGACCCGAATGTTCGAGGCCGGAATCCGGGGTCCGATTGCGCCAGGCTGGGAATCCGGGGTCCGATTGCGCCAGGCTGGGAATCCGCGGACCCGAACGCCGCTGCTCTGCCCCGCCCAGGCCGGCCTCGCGGAGCCGCGGGCGCCTCCGAGTTTGGAACGCCGTGCGCTCAGGTCGCCGACGCGGGGACCGAGGGGTGGCCTCAGCCCCAGCCTGCGGGGTCCCCAGGGCGCCGCCTGTGGCCTCGACCCCGAGGGCTGAAGGGCTCCGCGCCGCGCCCTCGGGGGGGACAGCACAGGGCTGGCTTCCGGGCCCTATTGGGCAGACCGGGACCGCAGTGTTTTCTTTTATTTTCGATAGTAAAAGAGCTCGGCAATTTCTTGCCTCCAGAGACCGGGAAGATGGCACACATTCCTCTGACAAAGAAGACAGACACAGTGTGAACGGTGCCCAGAGCTCGTCAGTCAGGAGAGGGCAGGGAGGCGGGTCCTTGAGACCCTGGCGCTGAAAACCCCTTTTGCGAAGGCCTTCTTTTCAGAAACGAGGCGTCCATTTAAGAATGCGGGGCGTTCATGCAGCCCCCCACTCGGCGGTGCTGATGTGCCCACCCCCGTTCATTGTCTCAGACGACCGAGCCTCATTGCACCAGATCCTGGGGGAAGAAGCTGACCCCAGACCTCAAGGCCAGGTCCAAAGCCGGTGGCCCCGAGACTGTGAGAGTTCATTTGCGGCGCTGGGGTTGTGGGTTTGCAGTTCAGGCAGGTGAGGGTTAACCTGGAACCTCCCTTCACATGGGAGTCCCTGGCACTTCCGTACCTTAGAGGGGTGGCCACTAAGAAGCCCTGGGGCTCTGGGCTTTGCTCTCTGCCGGCCTGCTCCCCATCTACCCTCCCTTTCTCCAAGCTCTCCTCATCTCTCTTCCACCCAGAGGCCTCAAAGCCCTCAGCCCAGTAACGGAGCCAACCAACCTAGAGACCCAGCGCCAGCCCCACTTCCTCCAGGAAGCCCTACCTGATTGAACCCCTCTCCTCCCCTTGCTGCAAAGCAGGAGGGCCAGTCAGGGAGATGGACGATGGTGCACCCAAGCAGAGTTCCTCCCCTCAAGTTGCTCACCTCCCCCCCAATCCCTCCCACCCCAGGGGCAAGACCTATGACCCAGGCGATCCTATGACCAGGTGAAAAGTGCGAAGGTTGGAGGTGGGTGGCACCGAAGAGCCGCTCAGCTATGGGGTCCGTGAGGCTCCCTCTAGGAGAGCCGGGGATGAGGTAGTTGGGCCTGCCCAGGGGTGAGACCATCCTGGCCAAGGGGACAGAGTATGAAGGCCAGAGGTTACAGCAATTCCACTTTGGGCATCTACCCGAGGGAAACGAAGACATGTGGCCACACAAAAACGTGTCCGTGAATGCTCTCTGCAGCATGATTCAGAATAGCCAAAACGTGGACACAATGCAAATGTCCACCAACCGAGGAAGGGATAAACATCGGCGGTCCAGCCATCCCACGGACTGTGATTCAGCCATAGAGAGGTCTGATGTCCATGCCGTATGGCTGGACTCTAAGGGACATGCTGAGTGAAAGAAGCCAGTCACAATAGACCACAGATGCGTGATTCCACATCTGAAATGCCCACACTAGACCAGTCCACAGAGTCGGAAAGCCGAAGAGCGGTTGCCTGGGGCTGGCGGGGAGAGTGGGGGGTGATGGCTGTTGGTATGAGGTTTCTTTGGGGATGATTGAAAATGTTCTAAGATTCGATAAGAGTGGCGGTTGCACAAAAATGTAGGTATTCTCAAAACCATTGACGTGGATACTTTCAAGGGGTGCATGCTACAGCCTGTGAATTACATCTCAATAAAGCTGTGTAGACAAATGTCAGGGATCAGGAGAGCCCCAGGGGGCAGTCGCCTAAGTCCAAGCGCCCAGGTGAGTTGATTTACACTGTCCTCGCTTCACACCCGGCACAAGGCCGCCACTGGCAAAGGTTGGAGGCAGTCTCTCCTGACGCTGGTGGAGACCTCTCTGCGGAAGGAGCGGCCTGAGTTTCCCTAAATAGGCCTATCTCCGGCATGTGTGTGTGTGTGTGTGTGTGTGTGTGTGTGTGTGAAGCACCTGCCATCTGGGTATTTATGTCCACGTTCCAGGCTGTCTGGACAAATAGGCCAGGATAACAGGGCTGCCTGTACATACGCTTCAGTGTGCTGCGGGTGTGGGCGAGGGGGAAGGATGGAGGGCGACTCGGTATTTATCACACGTCACCCCGAACCTTAGGATCTCTGCGGCTCTGGAGGCCGCCTGGGCTCTGCGAGGGCAGTTCTTGCTCAGGTTTTCTCGCACGGTTGACGCCAGAAGATGACAGGGGCTGGAGTTCTCTAGGTTTTCTCACACATCTGGCCATGGGGGCCGCTATCCGCTGGGACCACAGCTGGAATTGTCGGCTGGAACACCGACCCTGTCAGCCCCAGACACCAGACACCTCCGTCAGCCCCAACCTGGCCCTGGAGATCTGTGTTGGGGGCGGGGGTAGGGGAGTGGACTGGGGGTCCAGCCCAGGAGTGACTCAACCTGGGGACCCCGCTGGGTCTTGATTCTCTTATGAAGGCGCCTCTGCTGTGACTTTCCCCTCTGGGCAGAGGTTGGCTTCTGGGCAGCCAGGCCGGGCTAGGGCTCGTGTGGGATAAGGAACAAGGCGTGGCTGCCAAGGGCCCACGTGAGGAAGGAAGGACTCCAGCTCCAAGGGCTGGGAGACACATGGGTGGGGGCGGGGATGCAAGGACGACGGGCTGGCCTGGAAACTTCCTCAGCTCAGCCCAGCCCCAGGAAGATCTTTACCAAACCAGCCACTGCGAGGTCTTTTCCAGGAAGCTCCGGATGTGTCCAGCTGTGGCTGGGGCCTCCACCCTGAGGCCTGGCCTTCGCCATTCAGGGGTGGGGCTGGGAGCAGAAGCAGGGCCAGGAAGGGTGCACAGCCCTCCCACCTTGCCCAGCACCCTGCTCTCTGAGGGTAACACAGACCCATAAACCAGTTAGATCCCCAGCCTGGACCACCCCGACATCCTCCTTTCCTTCTCGCTCCAGGCTTGGAGTCCGAGCTCCACTGAATACTGGCTGTGTGACCTCGGGCGGGTCTGGCTCCTCGCTGGACTCATCTGTGAAACGGGGAGGCTGTTGCTGAAATTGTGGCGGAGGGTCGAGACTAGAGGAAACCACAGATGGCGAAGCCCTGCACAACCATAACCAGGCGAGGCAGGCGGCAGGAGTCAGACCCTCCCCAAGGGAGTGCAGGGGGAACCGGAAGGTCGGCTTTGAGCTGTAGAAAGTGGGTCCTTGTGCCTTGTCCCATTTTGCTCATCTCACTGTACAGATGAGGAAGCTGGGGCTGCACCTGTGGGAGTAAGAGCCCCAAAGTTGCAAAGTTAAGAGAGTAGATCCTAAGACTTTTCGTGTCAAGGAAAAAACCATTTTTCCTTTTTTTGTGTGTCTATCAGGTGTCCTCAAACTTTTTAAACAGGGGGCCAGTTCACTGTCCCTCAGACCGTTGGAGGGCCGGACTATAGTTTAAAAAAAAAACTATGAACAAATTCCTATGCGCACTGCGGGCCCGGGACGCGTCGGCTGCTAAGCAGGACAGGCAGCGGCACCCGGCGGGCCGGATACATGTCCTTGGCGGGCCGCATGTGGCCCGCGGGCCATAGTTTGAGGACACCTGGATGGATGATGATGGATGTCTGTTGTAGGCAGTTAGACAGATATAAGCAGAGCAAGGACAGGTACAGAAGGTCCCCAGGGCAGAAAGCTAAGGGCAAATGTAAGACGGGACCTTGACCCTAAGGTGACCTTTCCTCCCCTAGCATATCGCTGATCATGTGCTTGGGACCCCCTGACCGTTCCTCCCTGGAGATAACATTTGGGCTGCAGCTGTATTTCAGCTCCGGGCCCAGATAAGCAACCAAACCAGCCATGGCTGACGCAGGACCAGCTGCCCTGGTGCCTGCCGGCCCATCCGTCAGTGGAGACCACAACCCTGAAAGGATTCACCTGGAAAACGGCTGAATATTGTACTGAGGCCTCCCCGCTGCCTACAACATGTTGACTAAACGTACTGTGAGAATCATTTCACAATACATGTATGTCCAATTGCTCCAGGCAGTTAGACACACGTGAGCAGAGCCAGGACGATGGGCCGGGTACAGAAGGTCACCGCGATGGAAAGAAAGCCCCAGAGGTAACTCCTAGGCCTCAGTTGTATTTTAGCTCCAGTCCCAGATAAGCAGCCAAACCAGCTGCATTGAATAATGACCCCCGCCCTGGTGCCGCCAATCCATCCGCGGACAGGAGGATCTCCTCCCAAAAATGTAAATTGACTCCCCAATAACACTAAGATTTGTAACACAGCTTGTCTCTGCCAGGTTACAAGCCTACTCATACTCAGGGAATACCACCTCTAGTCGCCGTCGCCAACTCCTTCCATGCCCAGGCCTCATTGTCCCTCCGACACAGAGCAAGGATCTCTTGGCTCTGAAGTAAAATGTCGCCCCCTTTCAGCAGGAAGCAGCTACAGAAGACCCCGATGCCCCTTTTCTCGGGAAGATTTCAGAGCCAAGATCCTTGAGGTGGGGATGCTATAGGCAGTTAGACTGACATGAGCAGAGCAAGGACGATGGGGGGAACAGAAGGTCACCAGGGCAGAAAGCAAAGGACAAAGGTAGGGGGGAACCTCGCCCCCAGGGTGACCTTTCCCCCCCTTGCCTATCGCTGGTCATGCAGTTGGGACCCCCTGACCGTTCCTCCCTGGAGGTAACATCTAGGCCTCAGTTGGTTTTCAGCTCCGGGCCCAGATAAGCAACCAAACCAGCCATGGGTGACCTCAGGACCAGCTGCCCTGGTGCCTGCCGGCCAGTCAGTCAGTGGAGACCACAACCCTGAATGGACTCACCTGGCAAGCTACCGAATATTCTATTGAGGCCTTCGCTGGGACCTCCCCTAAAATCTCCGCCCTGAAAACCCTTAGGAGGGAGGAGCCAGTGTGTTCTCCCTCCAGGGAGCACACCCTTCCCTCCCCCTCCTTTCCCTCCCCCCCCATTCCCAGGCATGTTAGCATTAGCTTCCCCACTCCCAAGCTCCAAGGCCCTTCCTTTACCTCTGGAACCTGTTTGCTAAGCCCATTTCTTCCAGGAATTACTTCTTCTACCTCTGTAACTTACCCAATACATGTTCTCTTACAGTTTGGGTCTAGACTTTGAATTCTCTCCTAGCCAGAACCCAAGTACCGAGATTGCTGAACCCAGGTTTAGTCTGACCCACTGGTTAGACACCTGGTGCCCTTCCAGCCGCCCACAACATAATCATGCTGTCCCCTTAAACTTATAGTGTGTATGTTGATTATATCTCAGTAAAACTGTGGGGGGTGGGGGAGACGGGGGGCGAGTAGGGGGAAAAAAAAGTCGCAAAGGTATGAACCAGGAGGTCACTGTTCGATTCCCAGTCAGGGCACGTGACAGGGTTGCGGGCTCGATCCCCAGCAGGGGGCCTGCAGGAGGCAGCCGATCAAGGATTCCCTCTCATCATTGATGTTTCTATCTCCCTCTCCCTCTCCCTTCCTCTCTGAAATCAATAAAAATATATTTTAAACAACAACAACAACAAAAAAGAGTCCAGACCTCCAAGCAGGCAGGCGGCAGGAAAGACAGGTTCTTAATAAAATGAACAAGGGGCGAGCACGCCGACCCGAGGCGGCGCGGCCAGAGCTGCAGAGCTGACAACACTGGGACTTCTCAGGGCAGCTGCTGAAAGCGTCTTGGAGCTGAGAACCCGGGCAGAGATGGAAGGGAAGGAAGGAGGAGGGAAAGGTAAAACGCGTAAGCAGCAAGTGGATAGAATGCCCCTGAGCTCCGGCTGCTGCCTGTGCATTGCACCGGCCTGGCGCTCCTGGTCGTGCTGTTCCTTCCTCAGCCGCGGCTTCCCTGTCAAGGCATCGGCAGGCTTTTTAAAAATATATATTTTTATTGCCTGGGTGGGGGAAATGGGAGTGGGCTGGAAGAGGTTAATGGGGTGGGGGGAGGAGGACCTATGTAATACTTTCAACAATAAAGATAAAAAAACTAAAAATATATTTTTTTATTGATTTCAGAGAAGAAGGGAGGGGCAGAGAGAAACATCAATGATGAGAGAGAATCACTGATCGGTTGCCTCCTGCACGCCCCACACTGGGGATGGAGCCCGTAATCCGGGATGTGCCCTGACTGGGAATCAAACCGTGACCTCCTGGTTCGAAGTCCATGATCAACCACTGAGCCATGCCGGCTGGGCAGGCCATTGGCAGGCTTTGAGGGACTCATCCTCCAGTCTTGGGCAAGCACTGGAGGCAGCACAACTCCCTTGGCATGAAGGTGCACCCTGAGGGCCCAAGGTCACCTTGGCATCATTTCCCGGAAAGGGGAGATGGAATTTTGGGCTTAAAGTTTCCAGGTAAAGTTCTTGGATCTTCGATCTGCCCACCCCCTTTCCCATGACTAGGCTGGTGGCCTCACTTGGTGCCAGGGTGTGGGTGTTTGGCACTCGGCCAGAGGACTTTCTCCTCACACTCAGCAGGGGGTCAAGGGCAATGTGGAGGTTGGCAAAGATCAGGGCTGAGCCTTCCAGGCGAGCCACTACCAGGCTGGGGGCAGCCCCTGGCATCACCTAACTCCCTTCTGGGTCTAATGGGAAAGAAGTGATCTCAGAAATCTGGGCCAGCCTGCCCTCTAGTGGTGCTCAGCAGTAACTGCACTTTCCCTGCCAGCTTTTCACAATGCGTTGCCGCTTTTGAGGAAAGTTCCTCTGAGACCCACAGGTGACCAGGAGGAGGTGCTGTTCTCCTATCATTTCAAGCATCTCTTCCTCACATGATATTGAACCCTAAAAGGGCAATGTAACTAGCATGTAAGTTACCTCTTCATACTAGGGACTGCATACCTTGCTTCCCTGACCGCTCCGAAAGTCCCAGGGGTCAGGGACTATTACTATCTTCTGTACAGAAATAGCCCCTGACTTCGGGTCACACCATAGTCCGTTCTAGGCCCGTCTGACTTTCAAAGCCATGTTTCTAATGTACCACCTGCCTGTGGAGACCCTCTAAGCCAGAAGTTTCCAGACTCTGGCAAGAACCAGGCAAACAGCAAACGGGAGGGAGGATCATTGGGGAGTGGGTGGGACTGCAGAAAACGGAGGGATATGTGCCACATCTAAAGGGCACAGTCAGCCCCGGCTGGAGAGCTCAGTGGTTAGAGCACCGCCCTGCGCACCAGAAGGTCATGGGTTCAACTCTGGGTCAAGGGCACATACCTGAGTTGCAGGTTAGATCTCCATCACCACCTCACTATCACCCCACCCCCACCCCCGTCGGAGCATGTGCAGGAGGCAACCAATTTTCCTCTCTCGCTCTCTCCTGAGTGAGAATGCTGGACTAGCCCCTAAGACAAGTTGAAGGTCTGCATTTTGATATAAAAGTTCCCGACTTTAAATATTGACAATGAATTCAGAAAAGAGTTTAAATAGAAGGCAAGTCAAACATTGAGCTTCTTTAACACCCTCAGGGGGCAGGTGAGGTCTGGAGAGAGGAGGTGACTTGCCCACGATCAAATGACCATATGCAGACAGAGCACAGACTTGACCCCTGACTCCTGAGCCAGTGCTCGTCTCTGTGGTCTACTCTGCTCTCCAGGCCCCGGGGCAGGGGCTGAACCACTTCTGACTTCGGGGAGGTGGTGGGACACATCCGACTCAGACTAGAGGCTGGGAAGCCATCACATTTATTGGTCACACGTGGCTTAGAGGGTAGCAGGGCCATCCTGGCGCCCCCTTGGGAGTAATGAGAACACTGTGTAACATATGCAGCCCCTAGGAGCTCACTGGGTCTCGCTGAGGTAGTGGCTGGACCCCATGGCCTTTGCCTCATTATCTTAGACCTGGCTTTGTCCCTTACACAGGACAGACTGGGCCCCATCCATCCACAGGTCAAGCTGGCTCCCCCTGGACCTGGGCCCATAGTCCGTGTAGGTCAGCATTTAAGGGGAAGGGGTCACCAGTTCACTGAAGGGGAAACTGAGACTTGAGGCAGGAGGGGGCTCATCCTGAAGACTCGTGGCTGAGTCCCTGTCTTGGTTCAGAGGCCGGTCAGTGCTCAGACCCTCTCCTCGCTCCAGTCCCGAGTGGAAGACAGGCTCTGGCTTAGCTGCTCTGGAAGTGCAATCTGTAAATACACACTTGGTTTTTATAAAGTAATAAATTAGATCGTGGGCCAGCCTGAGGGCATCGGGCCAGCCACGTGTCCTGTGACATGGACGCTCGTCATGTGTTTTATATGAACCACCAATCATGTGTCCTATCATGTGTGGTGCTAGGACCCCTGACACTGAGCCACAGGCCACACTGCAAGTTCCATGTAATGTCACATGGAACTCTGCCACATGTGACCTTCTGTGTCACGTATCACATCATGACATCCTCAGTATGCCACATGTCCCTACTGGTCACGCATGTCACATGTGATGCAAGGTAGTCCCTTGGCCACACTAGGCTCCTGGTTCTCACAAAGTCCTCCCTGAAGACTGTAGCAGGACACGTGTGTCCCTCCCTCCTGGGGCAGGGGACAGCGGCGCCCGCTGAGGCTCCTTCTGAGCCTCTATCCAGGCGGGTGCAAGTTGGCATCACTTGGCTGGATTCAAAGGGTGTGAGATGGCCATCAAGTCCCCGGAGGGGCCTGCAGCTCATTGGGGAAGAAAGCAAAGTTCAGCCGGGGCTCCTGGCTCTGTAGATGCTGGGCCACGTCTGGGGGGATGTGGTTATTCCAGAGGCTGCGGACACAGAGACAGACACTCAGCTCCCGTCCTCTTGTCTCTGCCCTCCGTCCTACCTACAGACGGGAGACCGAGGCCACAAGGGGGAGAGCTGTGTCCAGAGACACCTGGCAGAGGCAGGTGTTAGACCAGCAGGTCCACCCAGGGAGAAGGTGTTCGCCATCCCCACCCCCGGACTTCCGCTCAATCTTCCCGCCTGAGAGCTAGTGATCCCGGCTCATCTGACACCCTGCCAAGTAAGAGCGAAGCTCCCCTTTTTGCTGTTGTTAATCCTCACCCGAGGACATCTTTCCATTGCTTTTTAGAGAGTGGAAGAGGCGGGGAGAGACACAGAGAGAAACATCTACGTGAGAGAGACACGTCGATTGGTTGCCTCCTGCATGTGCCCTGACCAGGGCCAGGGATCAATCTTGCAACCGAGGTGCATGCCCTGGACTGAAATTGAACCCAGGACCCTTCAGTCCTCAGGCTGAGGCTCTGTCCACTGAGCCAAACTGGCTAGGGTTAAAGCTCCCTTCTTAAAGACACTTTACTTGCATTGTCTGAAATTGTCATGACCTGTTGATTTTTAAAAAAATATATATTTATTGATTTCAGAGAGGAAGGAAGAGGGAGAGAGGGAGAGAAACATCAATGATGAGAGAGAATCATTGATCGGCTGCCTCCTGCAAGCCCCCCACTAGGGATCGAGCCCACAACCTGGGCATGTGCCCTTTACCGGAATCGAACCTGGGACCTTTCAGTTCGCAGGCTGATGATCTATCCACTGAGCCAAACCGGCTAGGGCGACCTGTTGATTTTTATAGAACAAAACGCTTCACTATTGTCTACTAGCCGTCTAGCATGCCTACGAGATGAATGGTGTCGTAGATGCAATGCCCTTGCACAGCCTGTACACCTGTGTGCGGTGCTTCTGGTTAAAGCCACCATAGTAAGTGCTGACTGAGCCAGAAATTGTGCTCAGTGCTTTACCTCACCATTTGGTCCTCTCAGCAACTCTCTGAGGTGAATGCTCTCGTTATCCCCATTGTATAGATGAGGAAGGTGAGGCTGGGAGAGGTTGAATTACTGATGCAAAGTTACACAACTTGGGATGGCAGAGATGGAATGTGACAAGGTTTACTTGCTACCAAATTCTTGGTGGAGTGGCCCAAGTCTCCCTGACAATTCCCAACCCAGGTCCCCCTACACTGTAGGGGTCGGTGAGGCCTCCCACCCACCCTCCGTGCCCCAGCAAGTCCGTTACCGGATGACTTGGATGCCAGAGCCCTGCGCCAGCCCTTCAGCCAGGAGCCAGGCTCCATACGCTGTGATCCGATTCTTCTCCAGACTTCCCAAGGCACAGCAGAGGAAGGGGAGAGACAGAAGGTCAAGGGTCAAAGGTCAAAGATGAGGAGTCCTCGGTCAAAGGTCAGGGGTCCAGGGTCAATGGTTAAGGATCTAGGGTCAAGGGTCTAGGGCCGTGGTCAGCAAACTGCGGCTCGCGAGCCACATGCGGCTCTTTGGCCCCTTGAGTGTGGCTCTTCCACAAAATACCACGGCCTGGGCGAGTCTATTTTGAAGAAGTGGCGTTAGAAGAAGTTTAAGTTTAAAAAATTTGGCTCTCAAAAGAAATTTCAATCGTTGTGCTGTTGATATTTGGCTCTGTTGACTAATGAGTTTGCCGACCACTGGTCTAGGGTCTAGGGTTAGGGTTGGGTTTAGGGTTGTTAGGGTTGTCAAGGGTTAGGGTCAAGAGTCAAGAGTTAGAATCAAAGGTGAAAGGTCATGGGTCAAGGATCAAAAGGCCAGGGGTTAAGGGTCAGGGTTGGGGGGTCAGGGGGTCAAGGATCTAGAGTCAAGGGACTAGGGTTAAGGTTATTATTAGGGTTGTTAGGGCCATTGAGGGTTATGGACAAAGGTCAGGTGTCAAAGGTCAGGAGTCAAAGGTCATGGATCACAGGTCAAATGGATCCCTGGTCAAAGTTCAGGGGTCAGGGTCAAAGGTCAATGGTTAGGGGGTCAAAGGTCAGTGGTCAGGGGTCAGTGGTCAAGGATCTAGTGTCAAGGGACTAGGGTCTAAGGTTAGGGTTGTCAAGTGTTAGGGTCAATGGTCAGGGGTCAAAGGCCAAGGGTCAAAGGCTAAAGGTCAGGGAGTTGATGGTCAGGAGTCAAAGGTGAGGGTGAGGGTAAGGTTTAAGGGCTAAGGGTTAAAGGTTAAGGGGTTAGGGCTTAGGGTTTAGGGGTTAGAGTTAGGCTTATGGCTAGGGCTAGGGCAGTGGTCGGCAAACTCATTCGTCAGCAGAGCCAAATATCAACAGTACAATGATTGAAATTTCTTTGGAGAGCCAAATTTTTTAAACTTAAACTTCTTCTAACACCACTTCTTCAAAATAGACTCACCTAGGCCATGGTATTTTGTGGAAGAGCCACACTCAAGGGGCCAAAGAGCTGCGTGTGGCTTGTGAGCTGCAGTTTGCCGACCACGGGGCAAGGAGGGCTTCCTGGAGGCAGAGGCCTGATCCATGGCCTCTGGGTTTACCCCAGGCCTGAGGTTTCCCTCTGGCTCCCCGCACCCTCTGGCTTCCCAGGATGGGCCCCTCTTACTCCACACTCTTCAGCCGCTGCATCCGAGGCAGGACCTGGGCCAGTTCGGCAGCCGCCTCGTCCCCAAGCAGATTCCAGGACAACCTGCAGGACAGGGGCCCAGGTCAGCATCAGGAAAGCAGGGAGGTGGGGGCGTGAAGATGAGGTGGCAGATGGGGAGGGCTGGGCCAACAGGCACCAGAGGTCCCTGATGGGGTGCTTGTGTGCCCTCCCTGGAAGACTTCTCAAGGTGGGGCCTTGCTTCCCCCCAAACGCATTCCCAAGCTGGTCATCCTTCAGAACCCAGGCAGCTCAGGACCTGGCTGTCCCCAGAGCTCCGAACACTTGGTTTGTGGAAATGATGTCATGGTCCAAACTCCCATCATGCATGTGCTCCATCGTGACTCTTGTCACATCCATGAACCTCTTATGCTATTATTCGTTGCCTATTTTTCTACACACACACACACACAATTTATTTCAGAGAGGAAGGGAGAGAAAGAAACATCAATGATGAGAGAGAATCATGGATCGGCTGCCTCCTTCATGCCTCACACTGGGGACCAAGCCTACAACCCAGACATGTGCCCTGAACGGGAATCAAACCATGACCTCCTGGTTCATAGGTCGACGCTCTACCACTGAGCCATGCCAGCCGGGCAAGGTTTGAACGCCTCTGATTGCCAAGGGGGTGGGGATGGGGGTGGGGGGCAAGGCCAGTGGGCAGGTGGGGGCCTGCTGGCTTCAGCTACTCTTCACTACCAACAGGTGGTTTGTAAATCAAGGTCCCATAAGCCAGACCAGGCAGCCTATCCAGCCACCTCCCAAAGGGAAGGTCAGGGGCAAAGAGCCTCTAGGGACTGGCTGGTCCACCTCCCCTCCCGCCACTCAGAGGCAGAGATACAGACACAAAAGACTGTGAACACAGTGCCCAACTGTGCCACTCGCAGCTCAAGTGTGAAAACTTCCTCAAGAGGAGAACCGAGCAAGAACGACCTTCCCACTTAGCAGCAGGAGGGATCTGGGGGAAGGGAGCAGTTCCCTGGCACAGCAGGCCAGGGCCACGCCCCGGTGCCCAGCACTCACAGGATCTCTTCCAGGGCCGGGCAGAGCATGAAGCTGGCAGCGAGGAGCTTGGCAGCCTGGTCGTCGATCTCACAGGAAACCAGGCTGGGGAAAGAGAGGGACGGGATGGAGGTGTCTGAGTCAGGGGCAGCTCCCCAGCCCCTCCCCCCTGCTGTACACTGAGCAGGAGGGAGTGGAGTAACCAGGGCCGGGGCACGTGGGAGTCTTAGAAAAGTGCCCCTTTTGGTCCCAGGCTCCCCCCGGACCTGAGGCCTCTGTCACTTCAAAGGCTTTCCCGCCTGGCTGATGTGGCTCAGTGGGTGAGCATCGACCCATGAGCCGAGGGGTCACCAGATCGAGTCCCAGTCAGGGCACATGCCCGGGTTGCAGGCTCGATCCTCAGGAGGGGGCATGCAGGAGGCAGCAGATCGATGTTTCTTTCATCGATGTTTCTTTCTCTCTCTCTCTCTCTCTCTCTCTCTCTCTCTCTCTCTCCCTTCCTTTCTCTCTAAAATCAATAAAAACATTTTTAAAAAAAGGGGGGGGCCTTCCTAGGTGTCAGAGAGGGCTGCCCCCCACCCTCCTGCCCAGCTCCAGGGACTCAGGGGGCTACTTACTCTATCTGCCTCAGCAGCGGGAGCCCCTGACAGAAGTGGGGGACCTGTCCGGCCAGGATGTTCTCTGCCAAGCTGTGGGGCAGAGACACCGTGAGAAGAGCCCCCAGACGCCCCCTCCTGTCCCCATGCCCAGGCTCCACGGTGCCCACTCACCTGATCTCTTCCAAATGGGGGCATCCATCCAGGGCCCGGCCCAGGCTCAGTGCCCCCTCTGGGCCCAGACGGCTGGACCGCAGGCTGGGGAAAGGGGAGCGGGAAGGGGAGTCTTGGGGAACCATGTGGGGGCTGGGGGGCTGGATCCCCCACTCACAGCCTTGTCTCAGGCTATACCGCCAGACCTCAGACGGTCTCTGGGTAGCGGCCAACCCCAGCCACACAGGACCCAGGCGGTATCAAGGACCCTGGCTGTGGAGTCTGAGGTCCCAAGCTGAAGGCCTGGCTCCATGTATTAGGAAAGTAAGCTCTCCACACCTCTCCTGCGCTCAGTTCTGTTGCCTGGAAATGTAGCCAATAAAATCCCAGCCCCCAGGGCCGCTGCGAGGCTCCAATGAGACCATGACACACACTGGCGAGTGCTGGGCCGTGCGGCTGAGTGCTTTTCTCCCGCGGGGCCCTTCGCTGGCACTTCCTGGTTCACCCTCAGAGAGGGGCCCAGGAGCCTTGTAACCCTTTTGCAGGTGAGGAAACTGAGGCTCAGAGGGGCAGGGTCTGGCCATGGGCACACAGGGGCTGTGGCCGAGCCTGGGACTAAGGCTCCCCAGACTCCAGAGGCGGGAGAGGAGCAAGCGGGAGAGCTGGCAGCCAGCCCGGCACACACCAGTTTGCCCAAAGGCAGGGCAGCCCAATGGATGAGGACCCTGACCCCCAAGCGCTCATGGAGGAGCCCCGCCCACTGGCCCGGCACACACCACAGGCGGGGACACTCACTTCAGGACTCTCAGGTGCGGGGGCAGCCCCCGGGCCAGCCCCAGGGCTGTGGGGTCCCCCAGGGCATTGTAGCCGAGCCTGGAGGAAGAGAAGGATGAGGCTGAGCACCTGGCTGGCTGCCTCCGATCCCGGCCCTGCGCCTCCCGGGGGAGATGAGGGCCAGGTGGGCCGTGAGGACACAGAGGGTGGAGGCCGGCCCCCCTGGGCACACACTCACATCAGCTCCTCCAGGTGCTTGCAAAGGGCGAGTGACTCCACCAACCGCACTCCCCCAGCCGGGCAGATGCCATTTGCTGAGAGGCTGAGAGGGGGCAGACATCAGGCCCTCAGACCCCCCATTTCCTCTACCCCCCACATCTCCCGGGGCCCTAGGAGACAGCATCCCCCCTGCACACCTCCCAGGCTGGTGGGGCAGAAAGGCCCAGAGAGGGGCAGGGGCTGGGCTGCTTGAGGTCCCAATGTGAGCAAGGCCAGGAGGTAACCCAGCCCCGCTGGCTGGCACTGAGTTCAGCCTGAGGCAGAAGCCAGGGTCTCCTCAGACCATGGGGCGGCCCCCGAGGGCCCCCGTGGGGAGGGCTGGCCACTCACTCTATCCTCCGGAGCTCAGGCAGCCTGGGCAGGATGGCAGCCAAGTGCTGGGCACCTGCGTCTCCAATCTGGTTGTGGCTCAAGCTTGGAGAGAAAACAGCACAACTGGAAGCATCCGCCTGCCCCCAGCTTGTCGGTTCCCATCCCCATCCCAGACCAGGAGGAGGCTGACGTCTGGAGAAAGGCCTCTGGCTCACTCTGATGAGGTCCCTCACACTACGTTGGGTGACGACTCCAAACTCCTATCCCGTGTTTACCATGTCCTGCCTGATGTCTGCTCTAAACGCCTCCTGCTGCCATCAACACGCTCACATCCGGCCATTGGGTTTCCCGGGGCCCTATGTCAGGGGTTACGCTGTGCAGGAGTGGGTGAGGGCGACGAGTGTCACCGATACGTGAGGAGTGTCTTCAAGGAGCCTCTTGCTTTTGTCATCTCCCCCCGCCAAAGTGTTCTGGGGCCTGGGGCAGGGACAGGCAACTCCCCCCCCCCCCCCACCCCCGCTCCTCCAAGCTGGTGGCGGCTTTGAGAGCCTTGGCCAGGCGGTAGCAGCCGACGTCACCAATGTCGTCCCTACTCAGGCTGGAGAAGCAGGGACCAGGCCAGGAGGCCATCGCAGGAGTAAAGGCCTTGGCAGGGGCTGTGCTTACGAGCTCTGCAGCTTGCAAAGCCTTTGCACGTCTAGGAACTCACAGCCAGTCATCAAGCTTCGGGAGGAAGGACGGGCAAGGTGGGCATGACTGTACCCCATGTCCGGGTGAGAAAACAGAGGCCCGGGGAGGCGCGGTGGCTGGTTTAAAGCCCCCCAGGCCAGGTGGAAATGCAGGCCCGGGACTGCCGGCCTGGGGGCGGAGCCCACGTGTCTTGGTCTGATCAGACTTGGCCTCAGCCCCACATCAGCGATCTCCAGCCAGCCCCGCTGAGTGCCAAGTTCATGTGGGTTCCGCAGTTCAGGCAAATAGTTTCCCCGGGCATCTTTCGCTAATCCCTGCAAATGGTGGGCTTATCCTCAAACCGGTCTAGTGTCTTTTCTGAGCCCTGACTGAGCCCTGCCTCTGGGAGTGGGAAAAAGGAAAATGATGTAGTCCATGCAAACTTATCCCCATGTTAGATATTTGCCTGAGGGTTTTCTTCTTTTGCAAATTATTAAAATTAGCCATCTGCCTTCCGTTAAATTATGGGGGCAATGACCTGCTCCCACGTGCTATGCTCCCCAAACCCTCTGACCTCATTTCCTAGCCCTCTACAGTGCTGCGGGGGGAGGGGTGGACTGGGATAAGAACAAAGCAATGCCTGGTGTCATGCTTGGGTTGGTGTGTGTGTGTGTGTTTTTAAATATATTTTTATTGATCTCAGAGAGGAAGGGAGAGGGAAAGAGAGAGAAACATCAACGATGAGAGAGAATCACTGATTGGCTGCCTCCTGCATGCCCTCTACTGGGGATCGAGCCCGCAAGCTGGGTATGTGCCCCTGATTGGAATCACACCTGGGACCCTTCAGTCTGCAGGCCGACACTATTCCACGGAGCCAAACCAGCCAGGGCTTGGGTTTGTTTTCAGTCATCATGTTTTATATTTTGAAATATCACATGGAAAGAGCGCGTGATATTTGTTTATCAAAGTGGCCAGGGCCGCAGGGGAGACTGTCAAGGTCACCAGGTCTGAGTCTAGACCAGAGATTTTCAACCGGTGTGCCGCGAGAGTTCTTAACACGCAACACCTGCCCTGGCCATGTAGCACCATCAGCTAGAGCAGTGGTCGGCAAACTCATTAGTCAACAGAGCCAAATATCAACAGTACAACGATTGAAATTTCTTTGGAGAGCCAAATTTTTTAAACTTAAACTTCTTCTAACACCACTTCTTCAAAATAGACTCGCCCAGGCCGTGGTATTTTGTGGAAGAGCCACACTCAAGGGGCCAAAGAGCCGCGTGTGGCTCGCGAGCCGCAGTTTGCCGACCACTGAGCTAGAGCATCGTCCTGACATGCCAGGAGTGTGGTTCAATCCCAGTCAGGGCACATAGAAGAACATGCAATACCTGACTATGTAGTCAAGAGCTCTGGCTTTTTTTCTGTTAGATTGTCAAATAAAAAAAAAAATGACAACAGCCAACACAACAACAGCTGTCCGGTGTGAATGAATCAAAATATACCCTTGCTCCACCGGCGTGGCTCAGTGGTGGAGCGTCGACCCATGAACCAAGAGGTAACCGGTTTGACTCCTGGTTGGGGCACATGCCTGGTTGCAGGCTCGACCCCCAGTAGGGGGTGTGCAGGAGGCAGCCGATCAATGATGTTTCTATCTCTTTATCCCTCTCCCTTCCTCTCTCTCTACAATCAATAAAAACATATTTTAAAAAAAATTATACACTTTTTTGGGGTCACATTGGCAAAACATGTAACTTTTTTTTGGTGTGCCATAGCATGTTAGGAATTCGTCTGTGTGTGACACGAGATGGAAAAGGTTGAAATCACTGGTCTAGACCTTCACTACTCAGTGTGGTCTGGGGCCCCAGAACAGGTACCTCGTGGGAGCTGGTTAGAGACGCAGAATCTAGGCAAACCGGACCCAGGGAACCAGAAGTGTGAACCAGACACAGGGTGAGTTTGTGCACACGAAGGGTGGGTTGTTCTGGGACGTGGCCCCAACCTCTCAGGTCACTTTTGTAGCCGGGAGGGAGCTGGTGGCATTGAAAGGCAAGGGCAATGGCACCACCCGGCAGGATGCAGAATGTCCCAAAGACAGGCGCACAGCGCTTCCTGGGCCGGAGGTCCCCGTGGAGCTGGAGATCAAGTCCTCCCGCTCACGCCCAAGAGGTCACTGGGGCACTCACCAGAGGCTCTGCAGGCGGGTCATGTGGCTCAGTCCTTGCGTGAGTACGGCCAGGCTGGAGTCGTCCAGGGGGAAGTGGCTGAGGCTGGAGGGGAGGAGCCAGAGGAGGACTTGGCATTGCTGGGGTTGGGCCCCAGGTGCAGACCGAGGCCCGTCAGTCCAGCTGCCTGAGGCCTCAGTGCTTGGCAATGCCAGGCTGCCCAGACAGCCACCTCCAGCCACACGGTGCGAAAATGTCGCACACAACAAAACTGTCTCGGGGAAGCCAAACGCCGTTTCCCGGCACGAATCATGAAAGCCATCCCAGCAGCAGCTCCATTTCTGAACCACATGGGACCCGGACTACTGATCAGTAACCAGAGCGACCACATATCCAGGCTCAGGGCCATTCTGGCCGGTGTGGCTCAGTGGTCGAGCATGGTCCTGTGCATCGAAAGGTCGCCGGTTCAATTCCCGGTCAGGGCACATGCCCGGGTTGCTGGCTCCATCCCCAGTAGGGGGCGGGCAGGAGGCCACCAATCAATGTTTCTCTCTCACATGGATGTTCCTCTCGCTGTCTCTCCCTCTCCCTTCTTCTCTCTCTAAAATCAATAAAAACATATTTAAAAAAAAAAAAAAGAAGAAGAAGAGAAAGGGCCACAGGTCTGCTCTGTTCTCTGCAGCACCTCTAGTTCCGGGTCCTGGCCCAGGTGCCCAGGTGCCCAGGTGCCCAGGGGCCCAGGTGAGTCCATATTTGTCAAATGCATACATGAGCCCATAAATGACCTCATTTGCCTCCAACCCTCCAAACAAAAGCTTCCAGAGGCAGGGAGGCTGAGCAGAGGGGCAGGCACATGGAGGGGGACAGTTCAGTGGGAAGACAGGTAAGCCTTCTGGTTAAAGGTCGCCCTAATACCACCCCATCCCTGGGCCAAAGGGGGCCAAAGTGGGAGAATTTCATTGACAAGAAGCAACAAGTCAGAAGGCTACTTTTTCATTGTGTCCAAAACACATGTCAATCATCTGGAGCAAAGTTTACCAACTGTCCTTGCAGAGCAGTTTTCCCAGGGTGCCGCCCTCGGGGGATCGCATGTCCTCGGCTGCATATTTCTACCCTGACAGAACTTTAGAGCGAGTGTGTGCTTTTGGTCATGGGAAGAACTCGGAGATTAAAAGCAGAAGATGCCCTGTTAAATGTTCCATCTAGATCAGCCTTGGGCAAACTACAGCCCGCGGGCCGGATCCGGCTGTTCTATCCGGTTCTCTTGCTCTCCCCTCCGCTCCTTTCCTTTGAATTTATATTAGTTCACACAAACACTCCATCCATGCTTTTGTTCCGGCCCTCCGGTCCAGTTTAAGAACCCATGGTGGCCCTCGAGTCAAAAAGTTTGCCCACCCCTGATCTAGATGTTATTAAGTCTGTGCAAGATGGGACCTAGCCTTCAGTCGGAGGCTGTTTGTGGTGTTTCTAAGAATTTGGTGACTCCAAATTATAAAAGTTGCCAGAACCTAAAAAAAGACGGTAGGCAAACGGCAGCGGACATCTGTGGAGACAGATTCTGTTTCCCTTCGTTCTGTGAATAGCACCCTGAAATACCACCCCCCCAGGAAGTCCAGAGCATTGGGGGGGCTCATGACCCAGATCGGGCCAATCAAAATACTGCATGCTCAGAGACACAGCGATTGGTTTAGGAATGGCCATGTGACCCGTGCTGGTCCAGTGAGAGTCCACCAAAGGCCTTTGTGGTAGGTACTGGGAGAAAGTACCAGTCCTTGTGGCTGCAGGAACAGCCTGCCTGAGAATGAAGTCAAGAGGGAGAGAGCCCTGGCCGGGTTCCTCAGTGGTCAGAGCACCAGGCTGCGGATGGAAGGGCATACACCTGGGTTTCATGCGGGAGGCAACCAATCCATGTGTCTCTCTCTCATCAATGTTTCTCTCTGTCTTTCTCCCTCCCTTCCACTCTCTCTAAAAAAAAGCAATGGAAAACAATATCCTCAGGTGAGGATTTAAACAACAACAAAAAAAGGTGGTGAGGGAGAGAGCCAGAGAGAAAGGCGGGGAGGTGGGGGGGTGGGGGTGGGAACAAACACAGAACCTGGATCCAGCCGAGCCTGAAGCCAGCTCCCTTGTAATGTTCTGTGACCTGAGCCAGCGCATTTCTGGCGTGGGTGGGCTGGCGTGAGCAAGCATTGGGACAGGCCTCAGAGCCAGGTCAGGCCGTGAAAAGGAGGGCGTCCAGCTCCCCGGGCCAGTCAGCGATTGGACGGTTCGTGCTCCCAAAAGCTGCCAAGGTGGCGAGGCCTGCTCCCAGCAGCCCTCCCGGCACTGACCACAGCACTTACTTGAGCCTCTTCAGCCAGCTCTTGCCTTCAAGGGCCCCCGTCAGCACCTGGGAGGCCTCCTCGCCAAGCTGATTGTTAGACAAGCTGTGGGGGACCAGGCACGAGGGGAGGGTTAGACAAGCCTGCCCAGCCCTGGACCCCTCAGTGCCCGCAGGAGCCCGTCCTAGCCCACCCCTCCTGCCCAGGCTTCCTGGGAGCATTCCTGGCTCCAACAGTCAGGCTCCGGGGTCCTGGAGGAGGGGGCATGGCCGTCACAACTGTCCGGGCTAAGAAATGATGCTCTGAGTGAGGGCTGCCAAAGAGGAGGCCGGGGCAAGGGACCACCCCCACCCCCACCCACACACCCACACACCCACACACAGTGATCTTTTCTGTTCATCCACAGCCACCTGGGCAGAGAAGGCTATGACCAGGTTGCAGATGAGGCATGCCAGCCTGGAGGGCACAGCTTTTTGCCCAGGGCACTGAATGAGAGGTGGAGTTGGGACCAAGAGCACAGCGCTCAGCCTTCCCCAGGCCACACCCAGAGAGGCTGCGCTTCATCAGGGAGAAAGTGATCCCTTGACCTCTACTCCCCAGCTCCCCAAAGCCCGCCTCCCTGTCCTCTCCAGCCCTGACCCTCAGCGGGGCCAGCCCTTCCCAGACCCCTCCTCCCTGAGACTCACTCCAGTTCCTCCAGGTGGCGACAGTGGCTCAGACCAGACGCCAGGGGGGCCAGGCCCTCGGAGCTCACACAGCTGGAGGCCAGCCTGGGGGGGGAGGTCAAAGGGCAGCACGTCAGCCAGGAGCTCTGGGTCTTGGGGGCTCTGAATGCTGATGGCAGAGGGCAAGGAAGTGGGTGGGAAGCGGTTCCTGGGGGGGCAGGGGGAGGCGGTCCTCCTTTCCTTCATAAATCTCTCCCCCTGGAATTAGTAAGTTGAGACATTGCTTGGAGACAGCACTAGTTGAGTATTTTCCTAAACCACCATCATTCAGATGGCAGCTTCACAATTTATGCCATAAGTGGGCGTCACTGTGAAATCTAGCTAGTGACTGCCCATGTCCATGAGCTCTACATCTTTTTTAAAAAAATATATTTTATTGATTTTTTTACAGAGAGGAAGGGAGAGGGATAGAGAGTTAGAAACACCGATGAGAGAGAAACATCGATCAGCTGCCTCCTGCACACCCCCTACTGGGGATGTGCCTGCAACCCAGGTACATGCCCTTGACTGGAATCGAACCTGGGACCCTTCAGTCGGCAGGCTGAGGCTCTATCCACTGAGCCAAACCAGTTAGGGCGAGCTCTACACCTTTATTTAAACAACAACAACAACAACAAAAGAAGCAAGTACGGAGCGGCCTTAAAGACTCATTGGTGCCCAGGCTGGTGTAGCTCAGTGGTTGAGCATCGACCTATGAACCAGGAGGTCCCATCAGGGTGCATGCCCGGGTTGTGAGCTTGATCCCCGGTAGGGGGCGTGCAGGAGGCAGCTGATTAATGATTCTCATCATTGCTGTTTCTATCTCTCTCTTCCTCTCTGAAATCAATAAAAAAACTTATTAAAAAAAAAGACATATTGGCAAAAGGAGACATTCTCTGGGATGCAAACAGTTGGATTCACACAGAATTGAAAGCTAGGAAAACCCCATTTTGCAACCACCATACCGGTATTTGATTCAGGCAAGAATTGCCAACGAATGCCAAAACATCGTGGGTGAAAGTTTGAGGCCGAACAGGAAGTTTGCGGAGTCTTAAAGCAGCTCCATCAAAGACACTTGCTAATGAGAGAGAAAAAACTAGGAGCTGTGGGACTGAAGACACCTGGCAGATGCCACTGAAACCAGGTGATCACAGTTCACGTCACCGGTAAGGGGACACACAGACATCATGTACGTGCAGATGTGACGGGCTGAGGACACACAGCCTCGGTGACGCTCCTGCCCAACACGCAGAACCTGCATCTCAGGGCGAGGAAACGTCGGACAAGCCCAGGCTGCAGGGCGGTCTACATGTGACTGTCATGACAATATCATGAAAGACCGAAGGGCTGGGGACCTGTTCCATGTGAAGGAGACCAAGAGAGACGGCAACTCACGGCCGTGTGTGGTCCAGGACTTGGTGTGTGGGGTGGGGGTGGGGGAGCGGATGCAATAAACATCGTTATTGGGACAATTGACAAAACTGGAATGTGAACTATAGTTTAGATAATAGAAGCGTGTCAGTGTTAAATTTCCTAAATTTCCTGTTTTTTTCTGGATCCTGGGAAAGACTGTCCGTCCTTGCTCTTAGGAAATTCGCTGAAATATTAAGGGATGAAGGGGCATGCTTATGCAGCTCATTGTGAAATGTTTGAAAAGAAGGGAGAACGAGGGAGAGGGAAGACGAGGGGAGGGGTGAGGACAGAGGGAGGGACGACAAGAGGCAGTGTGAGAAGAATACTGACGAAGAGTGAATTTGGGAGAATGGTACATGAAGTTCCCCGTCTTCTTACAGCTTTGCTATTAGGTTGCGATGATTTCCAAGAAATAAAGGGGGAAAAGAACGAGTGTGGGAACAGGGTTCCTTTCTCGCCTGTGGCCACGTCTATGAGCACACACCCTGACATCAGCCACACCCTGGCGTCAGCTCCAGGGCTGAGCTGTGGCCCAGCCCCCGGGGTCTGGACCGGGTTCCACTGAACTCGGGAGTGGGGAGCGCGGGGGCCGGGCAGAGCTGCGGGCCTGGGGACGGCCCTGTCTGCTTACCGGAAGGCCTTCAGCTCCGAGAGGGGCAGCAGGAAGCTTTGCAGCAGCAGGCAGCTGGCGCGGCAGAGGCTCACCTGGGACAAGCTGAAGGGGCCAAGCATAGTCCAAGGCATTTCAGGCCGACGACCTCAGGGATCATCAGTCGCATGGAGACGGGGAGGCCCAGAAAGGGGAAAAGTCCACCCAAGAGCTCCCAGTGGGCCAAGGGCCCCCCATGTCACCCTAGGGCTGCCCCCCCCCCCCCAGCCAAGTGCAATTCTCTCCTGCACAGGGGAGCAGGAATGCCGGGGTCCGGCATCACCCCAGGCTCTGCCCACCCCCATCCTGGCCTGGCCAGACTCTCACACGGGGCCCGGAGTGGACACTGGGGTGGACCAGAGAACTCGGGCCCAGACAGTTTCGGGGCGCTGACCTGAGCTGCCGCAGCCAGGTGCACGTCTCCATCAGCTGCCCGGCAAGGAGGCTGTGGTGGGTCTCAAGGTCACAGCGAGCCAACCTGGAGGGAGGCAGGGAGGCAGCAGTTTCTGAACGCCTGGATCAGTATTAGGGACTGAGCCCCCGCTTGCAAGCACCTTCCCTTGAGGGGGTGTATACATGTCAATCAAATAAAGTTCCACCACTTACTATTCAATTAGGGGAAGGAGAGGTTCAGATGGGAGCTGGTGCAGCTGTGCAGGCTGTCACTGCACCGGGGACCTAGCCAGGGAGGGGAGCTGGGGCTGCGGTCCAGCTCTGGTCTGTACACGGCAAGGCTGCATCCATCCATAAGGATGACACTTAATTTCCAAAAGAGAGGATAATGGCGGGGGGGACTTGACTAAGTCTGGGAGTTCAGAGGGGCCTTCCTGAGGTGGTGGCATTTAAGCTGAGACCTGAAAGATGAGAGGGACTTAGCCAAGTGAAGAAGGAGGAAGAGGGGAAGAGAGAAGAGAACATTCTAGGCAGGGTACCGCCTGTGCAAAGGCCCTGAGGTCAAAGGGAGCAGGGTGGTCTTTGGGGAACTGAGAGCTGGAAGGGAAGCTGAGGCTGGGGTTCGGGGCAGGGATGGACGGCATGGAGAGGCAGATTCAAGCAGACCTCCCGGGCCACGTAGAGACTTTGGGCATCCAAGCAGGGGCACGAGGAATACTGGTCAGAAGCAGCAGACCCCAACCCATCCCCAGCCACTCCCGTGGGGCCCCAGGTTCTGGGTCCCACCTGTGGGCCACGGCCTCTGGGTTCTCCTGACGGGGAAATTTCAGCTGGAGACAGAGCTGCTGCTGGCTCTCGGAGATGCTGCGGGGGAGGAGGGACCAGCGTGAGGCCACGGCACCTTTCCTGGGTTGGCTGAGCTGGGATCCAGGCTGCTCAGCCCCCCGGCTCTCAGACCCAGTGGGGACCCGGACACAGGTCAGTGGGACCCCAAAGCCCTTGCTCTTAGCGACTTCCACATCATTGTGCCACGCCTGGTCACAGAGCCACGATGTGTGTTACTGTAAGCCAGGGGCCACTTCTAGGCTACCAGTGTGGACTCCCCGCCGTGTCACCTGAGATCCAACAGCCCTTTGTCTTGTGTGTGTGTGTGTTTAATAATTCTTTATTGTTGAAAGTATTACATGTCCCCTTTTCTCCCCATTGACCCTCTCCAGCCCGCCCCTCCCCCCTGCCCTAGGCCTTCATCACCCTATTGTCTGTGTCCATGGGTTATGCACATGTCCGTACAAGGCGTTTGGTTGATCACCTCCCACCCACCCACCCTCCCCCGCCTTCTCTCTGAGGTCCCCACTCCAATAGGCCTTTGTCTTGACCTGGGGCTGCCTCCCCTTCCTGGCACTGCGGCTTGACTACTGCACCAGTCCCAACAAGAGTGCAGCCCCCCACAGGTGCCCCTGGAGCTGCTGCCACTTTGGGGACCCAGAGAGCTCACTAGTGACATGGCTATCACCCCACAGGACAAGAGACTAACGTCTAGGCGAGGGAAGGTCCCAACGGCCATGAGCTGATGAAGAATTCAGAGGGGCCTCCTCCCTGGACCCACCTGATCTCAGTGACGTTGCCCGAGGCCTGGGCGCAGACTTGTAGCAGGGTGAGCACCCCAGCTCTGCCCATCCACGGCTCCTCCACCCTGTCGCAGAAGCGGACACAGACAAAGGTCCCCTGGGTAAGTGGGGGGTTGGGGGGGAGGGGGAGAGTGCCAAGGGAGTCCTAGAGGCTTCGGGGGGTTTTGCTTATTTCAAAACTATACCATTATACAGCCAGGAAATGACCACTATAACAGAGGAAATGACTATTCTCATTCCAGCTGTTAGTGCAACGATGCAAACAGAAAATGTCATTTTTAAAATAATACTTTTAGATTAAACAAAAGGTCCACATAATGTCACCTCGCAAAGAGAAGGAAACAAAACTGTGTCTAAAACATGATTGCAATTTTCTATTCGAGGAAAGGAAAATAAGAATGGAGAGAGAGAGAGAGAGAGATGAGGAAAATACATTAAATGTTAATGGTGTTTGTTTAGATGGTGGTATTCTCGTGATGGTTTTTATTTTATTTCTTGTTTAGTTTTCATTATTTCCTGGGCCTTCTAAATGCACATGCATTAACTTAGACACAGGAAAAAGAGAGTTGTTGAAAATATTCCTGCTTTTAAAGTTATACTGTATTCTTTTCAAGTGCTGGGTTTTTTTTTTTTTATGTTCTTATGGACTTTTCCAAGAATTTCTACAACTACTATATATTATTTTTAGAGGAAGAGAAGTTTTATTCTCCAACATGATTTTGGGCGGTCCAGCAATTCTGGGTACACATCCAAAAGAACTGAAAGCAGAGATACAAAGAGATGTTTGTGCATCGCGGTCATGGCAGCATCATTCACAAGAGCCCCGAAGTGGAGGCAGCCCAGTGTCCATCATGGATGAGCGGGTAGACACAGTGTGGTACATCCACCCGGCGGATTATTATTCGGCCTTACATGGGAAGAGAATCCTGACACGTGCTGCACGTGGATGAACCTTAAGGACACATGGCACACATGCTACAACACAGATGAACCTTAAGGACACATGGTAAGTGAAATAAGCACTTCTATGAGTCCCTAGACTTGGAGACAGAAAGTAGAAGGGTGGTTGCCGGGGGCTGGAGGAGGGGCGTGGGGAGTTCGTGTTTAATGGGAACAAAGTTTCTGGGAACCAAGTTTCAGTTTTGCCGGAAGAAAAGCCTTCTGGAGATGGACGGTGGTGATGGTGGCACAACAATGGGAGTGTACGTCACACGACTGAACTGCACATTTAAAAATGGTCCGGCCGGTGTGGCTCAGTGGTTGAGCGTCGACCTATGAACCAGGAGGTCACAGTTCAATTCCCGTCAGGGCACAAGTCCGGGTTTCGGTCTTGATCCCCAGGAGGGGGCGTGCAGGAGGCAGCTGATCAATGATTCTCTCTCATCACTGGTGTTTCTCTCTCTCCTTCTCCCTTCCTCTCTGAAATGAATAAAAATATCCTCCTCCTATATAATAAAAGGGCAATATGCAAATGGACCCTAACAGCAGAACTACAGGGAACAACTGGTCGCTCTGACACGCACTGACCACCAGGGGGCAGACGCTCAAAGCAGGAGCTGCCTCCTGGTGGTCAGGGCACTCCCACAGGGGAAGCTCCGCTCAGCCACAAGCCAGGCTGATGGCTGTGAGCGCAGCGGCTGTGGCGGGAACCTCTCCCGCCTCCTCGGCAGTGCTAAGGATGTCCCACTGCTGCTTAAGCTGTTAGCTGGACATCCCCTGAGGGCTCCCGGGCTGCCAGAGGGATGTCTGACTGCCAGTTTAGGCCCAACCCCCCAGGGAGTGGGCCTAAGCCGGCAGGGGGACATCCCCCGAGGGGTCCTGGACTGCGAGAGGGCGCAGGCCGGGCTGAGGGACCCCCAAGTGCATGAATTTTCATGCACCGGGCCTCTAGTATATTTATAAAAATAAAACACTTCAGCCGAAATAAAAAAAGTGAAGCAAAGTTGGAAAAATATAAACCATCATCAAACCTAGGTGATGGGAATATGAGTTTTCAAAATGATTCTCCTTTTTGGTGTCTTCTGTCTCTTCCTGAAGGTTTTAAAATGACAGGAGTGAACATACGAACACGCTATTTGTTGGATGTTATTTCTGACCTCAACTGGATGCCATTTGTAGTTGTTTTTATTTTTATTTTTTTGGTTAATCCTCACTCGAGAATAATTTTTCCAATGATTTTTTTTTTGAGAAAGTGGAGGAGAGAGAGGAGGGGGGAGGGAGAGAGAAATATCGATGTGAGAGAGACACGTTTATTGGTTGCCTGCCATTCACACTCCAACCAGGCCAGGGATCAAGCTTGCAATCGAGGTCTGTGCTCTTGGCCAGGAATCAACCCTGAGACCCTTCAGCCCAAGGGCTAACGCTCTAACCACTGAGCATGACTGGCTGAGCATCCTTTTTTTTCCCTGAAGTCCCCAAGTGTAGACCCCACCCTGGGGAAGGCAGGTTCTGTGTGTGCCTGAGGGTCTCTGGGACCAATGGCCAGGTCGGCTCTGTGTCCAGGTGGCAGAGTTCCAGGTGCAGGAAATGGCCAGGGCACAATCCTGGGGGACCCGTATCCAGTGCCCCCCCTGCCCCTCATTCACGCCCCCGCCCCCACCCAGGGCCACAGAGGAAGATGCTACCTGAGCCCGAGCAGCCCCTCGGGCCGCCGCAGCAGACGCAGGAGCAGGGTCAGGTCTTGCAGGCCCAGGCAGCACCGGTTCAGCCTGGGGCAGAGGGAGGTGAGACGGTGGCTCTAGGAGGGAGCCCCGCCCCCCGGCTGCCCCGACGGGCTGGGCTCCGTAACTCACGTGAGCTCCGTCAGGTGCCAGGCCTGGCTCAGGCCAGCGGCCAGTCTGGTCATGTGCTCTGGTCTGAAGCTGCACTCCCTCAGCCTGAGGGCAGAGGGCAGAGGGCAGAGGGCAGAGCCTGGGTGAAGTCTGTCCAAGCTGCTGTCCTGCTTCCTCCCAGCCCCCCAGGGCCTTTGGGGGACCCCCACTGAGTGCAAAGGCCTGGACCAGGGCCTGAGGAAAGGCCAAAGGGGCAGCTCTTTGGAGAGACCGCTCCTCGAGAAAGTGCTAGAAGTGAGTCACTTAGTGAGCCTCCGTGCACCCGCCGGAGCTCACTGAATCCCAACAGTGACATTCACGGCGAGACACTGACTAACCCCAGGTGCTGGGGGTGAATGGATGAGGGAGGCCTGGCCAGGCCCCGGGGACCATTTGGAGGCCATGATCATGGCTGAAGTCAGACATGTAGAGGAACTGACTGACCAGGGCAGTGGTGGACAGAGGAGGAGCCCAAGGCTACTGAAGGGTAATAATAATAATAATAATAATAATAATAATAATAGCTGACACAGCACTCAAATGAACCAGGCCCTTTCCAAGAACTTTATACACATTAACTCATTTAATCCTCACAAAAACCCCAGGGGGATGGTCCTACTGTAACCCCATTTTGCAGGTGAGGAACATTTTACTGAAGAAACACAGAGAGGTTAAGTCACGCGTCCAAAGTCACACAGCTGGTAAGTGATAGAGTTGGCAGTTACCCCCCAGGTGGCTCCAGGGTCCAAGCTCCTAACCATGAGCCTCCAGACCTATGGTTAGCCCCTGGCTAAGAGGCACAAGTGTGGGGGTACTGGGAGCACATGAGGGGCAGAGCATGAAGGAAGGTGCGTGAAGGAGGAGAGGGCCCGGCAAAGAAGGAGGCATGGAGCCTCCACAGAGTCAGCCCCCCTCCCCCCGTCAGCCCCCCTCCCCCCAGACCATCAGTCACCTCAGGGTCTTCCCAGTCTCCTCCTGTTGGGAGAAGTGAATCCGGAACCTCTGCTGGGAGCCCAGGCTGCAGAGAGAGGGTGTGAGAAGCCAGAGGCTTGCCAGCATCCTCAGCACCAAGGCGCCAGGGGGCGCCGGAGAGAAAGGGGCTGGGGTGCAGGAGCAAGGGGTGGGGAAGCCATGAGGGAGAGGCCCTTCCTGACCAGAGGAGACCCCACCCCAACCAGCAAGCACACTAACGCCCGCCCTTCCCTGGGACCTCCCTGGTCCCACGGCATGGGGGCTCAGAGGTGGACACTGTGGGCCCCCGTTCAGTGAACCGTGCGACTCAGAGGTTGGCTCCCATCACACAGACAAAGGCGCGACGTGTGGGGGCCTTGCTTCCCCACCAGCAGCGAGTGGCCCCAATGTCTTACTGCACAGCGGCCTCCCGGATACGCGGGCAGGAAGGCAGGGTCTCCATCAGGCACAGGGCACCTTCCTGAGAGATGCTGTTGCCACTCAGGCTGGAAGAGAAACAAGGTTTGGGCTGGGGTGTGGGGGCAGCACCTCCATGGAGCCCTTCCCAGCCCCCCTGTCTCCCCTCCCGCTGTCATTTCCAGGAGGAGAGTCCTCCATGTCCAAGTGTCCACTCCCCAGGTGGAGGCACCGAGGTCCAGAGAGGCCAGAGGGGCCCCATCTCCGTACGGGCAGCGTGGCCCCCGCGTCCTCGAGAGCTGCACCCTCTGGGCCTGCTGTCCTTTGGGTCCGGGACAGGCCAGGCTGGCAGCTCCCGCCCCACAGAGCACCCAGCTCTGTTACCTAGCAACGGGCTGTATCCCGGCCCTGGCCGCCTGCCTCCCAGCTCACTGGGGAGATCGGGGAGAGTATGGGTGACTTCCTGGGACCCTCCCTGCTGTGGGGACATCTCTAAATCCGTGTCCCGTGGATTTGGTCAGAGGAGCTTCAGGGACGGGGTGGACCAGGAGCTGAGAGAGCTGAGACCCCGCGTCCGCTGTGCAGGGGTGCATGGCGCTCCCCGCACAGTCAGCTGGAGTCACCAAGCTTCAATCGCAGCCGCTCCTGGTTGTCTGGTGGGGGCTCTTCCCGGGGCGGGAGGGCGGTGGGGGGGGTGCAATGGGAGGAGGAGGAAAGGGCCCAACGTGGGGGTATCAAGGTAAGAATCACCCCTTTCCCCTCCCAAGTCCTTGTCCTCTGGAGTTCTCTGGGGATCCCTCAAAAGATTCTTCCGCCTGGCCAGTGTGGCCCAGTGGTTGAGCATCGACCTATGAACCAGGAGGTCATGGTTCGATTCCCGGTCAGGGCACATGCCGGGGTTATGGGCTGGATCCCCAGTGTGGGGCGTGCAGGAGGCGGCCGATCCATGATTCTCTCTCATCATTGATGTCTCAATCTCCCTCTCCCTTCCTCTCTGAAATCAATCCACCAACCAATAAAAATGTATACACAGATAGAAAAAGATCCCTCCAAACCCATGCTCTTGGCCCAGGAAGGCTTCCTCTTTGCTGTCCTTGAGGCTGCTCATCACTTACTCAAGAGAACCCGAGATGGCCAACCGAGGCAGACACCTCAGCAAGCACCTGAGCCCGTCGTCTCCCAGCTGGTTGGCTGAGAGGCTGTAGGAGGTAAGAGGAGGCGGTTGATGGTTAGAGCTGCATCGCTGCCACTCCACCCACACAGCACTCTCATCACCACCTTCACATCACCTCCGCCAGTCAGCGCTGCTCTGTCCCAACATCACCATCATCACCAGCTTCATCCCATCGTCACTACTTGAATTCTCCAAGCCCACCACCACCACCATCATCTCCAGCACCACTAGGATCATCACCAATTATCACCACCGCCACTACCATCACGCAACAGCTCCCGTGTCCCCGTCACCATCCCCCTCACCAGCACCACAGTCAACCAGTCCTCATCTTCCCTTTCAATATCTGCTGACCACTCCCAGGACTCCAGCAGGCTTGCGGGAGTTAGAGAAAACCTAAATTAGCTTTGACTATGCCCTTGGCCTGCATCAGTTGGGAGCTGCCATTTTGGAACAAGAGTAAACTCAGGAAAAAGATATTTGGGGGCTGTATTTACCCAACAGAGCTCCTCTTTTAATTTGGGAATGCAATATCAGAAATTGGGCTTGAGTGCTTTCTTACTTCTTCATTGTAGCAGCCTGTGGTTTTAGCCACAGTGTAGGAACAATATAACCAGCATGCCCTGGGATATCAGATTTTGCCCTGCATCTTTGAACTCATTTTGTCCCTGATTTTGACACTCCCGAGGCTTATCTATTTCATCTTTTCCCAAGACACTGTAAAAATTAGCTTGTTTCACAAAGCCCCTTAAACATCTTTAAGATAAGAAAAAGTGCCCTCTACCATGAAAAAACAAACAAGAGAAAAACGCAAAAGGCATATTGCTTATTCCTTTTTCGTTAACATACATAATTTTTGCCCTGGCCCGTGTGGCTCGGTTGGTAGAGCATTTTCCCATGCACCGAGAGGTCGCAGGTTTGATTCCCAAGCAGGGCACATGCCTGAATTTCAGGCTCAGTCATCAGTGTGGGGAATGCAGGAGGCAGCCGATAGATGTCTCTCTCTCTCTCTCATTGATGTTTCTCTCTCTCTCTCTCTCTCTCCCTCCCTGCCCCCTTCTCTCTAAAATCAACAAAAAAAATTAACATCATTGAAAAACATATTTAAAAAATAAAGTACGTTTTTTCATCAACCACATTTCTCTTCGTGGCCACATCATGACAGAAGTTAATTTAATTTTTTTGTACAGCTCTTTTTCACTGCTACAGGTCCTTAGCTGAGCTCTCTAAGAGCTGTGAAAAGACTGCATTGTATTAGCTGTGTGACCTTGAGCAAGTCCTTAAACTCTCTGAGCCTCAGCTTTCCCATGTGCAAAATGGGAATGATAGTATCTGGGTTTGTTGGAAGGATGAAAAGACGACCTAAGGTACTTAGATCAGTGGAGAAGTGCCCAATAGTGTTTGCTATTATTATTATTACTAGAGGCTTGTTGCATGAAGATTTGTGCAATAGGCCTTCCTTCCCCTGGCTGCCAGCACTGGTTTTCCTGCAGCACCTGGGACCCAGGCCTTCACTCTGGCCTCTGCCTTAAGTGTTCCTCCAGCCCGAGCCTTCAGTCTTCTCCGCTCCAGCCGGAGCACCACACCTGTAGCTCCCTCCGACCCTCGCCCTCACCCTCATAGCAGGCGTCCCGCCCGCCCCGCCACTCCGAGCCTGTGTATGCAAATTAACCCACCATCTTTGTTGGGTTAATATGCATATGCTCTCCTGATTGGCTGGTGGGCGTGATGGAGGTATGGTCAATTTGCATATTACTCTTTTATTAGTGTAGCTTTTTCTACCCATGTGGGGGCTGCACTATTTGGGCATCCAAGACAGGCCACATGGATATCACTTCTCAATAGCAAGAAAGCTCATGAGTCCCCGCCCAGCTGGCTCCGGGACCCCCCTCAGGCCAAGGCATTTGGTACTTTTAACCCTCTGCCAGGCAAACCAATGGATCCTTCATGTTAGTGCCCATCAGCCAGCAGAGCTCCGATGCCTTGATCAACGCGAGGCCAAAGGGCTCCTGAGGCCCTTAGTGAAGGGCTCCCCAACTTAGATCCAGGGCACACTCTGAACCAGCTCCACTACCGTGGGAGTGGGGGTGGGTGGGAGGGATAACATGGTAGAGAGAAACCTTAAGGGTGTGACCCACAGTCCTTGGCTGGGGGTTGAGTGCACACACACACACACACACACACACCCTCCAGCGCCACCCAGGTGCCTGCTCCGAGACTGCTCTCCCTGCTCCTCTCCTCGCAACTTACTCCAGCTGGCTGAGGTCCTCACACTTCCTCAGCAACTCGCACAGTGGCTCCACGTGCATCGGGCTGAGGCCGCAGCCCGTGAACCTGCTGGGGGAGGGGGAACGAGCCGGAGCTGGGGCGGTGAGCCCCTCAGACCCACTCCACCCTGGCTTGTCCCGGGGTGGCCTCACCCCAGCTTGGACTCTCTGGGGCTATCCACTTCCACCACTTCCACCTTCCCCACAGCTGGTCCCCCTGGCACCCCCGTGCTCCCTCTGGGGTGGTGGCTCTCAAAGGGGGAACTTGCTGAGACGCAAAGTCTGGAAACTCAGCCCAGCCCCACTGAGTCAGCACCTCTGGGGGCAAAGCTCTCTGATTCAGCCTCCACCTGGAGAACAACAGCCCTTGGGATCATTCAAAAATATGTCTATTTTTTTTTTTTTTTTTGAGAGAGAGAAACATCACCCAAAACACAAGTGTGTGCCCTGATCAGGAATTGAACCGGCGACCTTTCGGTGCGCGGGACAACGCCCAAGCAACTGAGCCACACAAGCTAGGACTCAGAGTCTTTTTAACGAAAAGACGCGGGGTAGGGAGTACTCTTGCAGAGGCTACTGATGCTGGAATGAAAACGAGCGGCAAACCTGCCTTTGAAAAGCCTAACCTTGGACTCTGTAATAAGGCAAAGGAAGAGCCTGTGACCAGCCAGCAACTGAAGAAAAAAAATCTTAAAATCAGAAAGTCCCCCAAATCAATATTTCAAATTTTTATCACGGTTACTTTCCTTCCTTGCTTTCCCCACAGTCCTAAATTCCCTCGTACACTATTTTTACTTCCTATTTTCAAATCAGCTCATTCTGGTTTAATTCATTTATTGTAAAAGGAAACCCCGTGTCACTCACTCAGACGGGAAACTGGCATCGCGTGCCACACGCAGGCCATAAGCATAAGAACACACGAGAGAGCAAAATCCCGTCATTAAATCCCCGCCAGATACTGACACCTGCCGAGGGCTCTCTCCTTCTTAAAAAGGGAGCGTAGTGTTGAGAAGTGTTCAAGGACCCACTCACACACCACCAAGACTCCTCCTGGTCGTAGACACAGGGAATCGTGGTCTCACGAAGGAGTCAATGAACTTGAACGACTCTGCTATCTGCCCAGCTCCCTAAAAATCACCCCACCCCGGTCTGGGCCCTACATTTTGGAAACCTCTGACTTGAAAACTATCACTGGGCTAGGACAGGAGTCAAAAACTACAGCTAAGCCCGGCTGGCATGGCTCAGTGGATAGAGTGTCAGCCTGCGGACTCAAGGGTCCCAGGTTCGATTCCGGTCAAGGGCATGTACCTTGGTTTTGGGCACATCCCCAGTAGGGGGTGTGCAGGAGGCAGCTGATTGATGTTTCTCTCTCATCGATGTTTCTAACTCTATCCCTCTCCCTTGCTCTTTGTAAAAAATCAATAAAATATATTAAAAAAAACCCAAAACTACAGCTAAGCCCGGCTGGCATGGCTCAGTGGTTGAGCATCAACCTATGAACCAGGAGGTCATGGTTAGATTCCTGATCAGGGCACATGCCTGGGTTGTGAGCTTGATCCCCAGTAGGGGGGCATGCAGGAGGCAGCCAATCAATGATTCTCTCTCATCATGATGTTTCTATCTCTCCCTCTCCCTCTCTGAAATCAATAAAAATATATTTTAAAAAATCAACCAATGAATGCATAAATAAGTGGAACAATAAGTCGATGTCTCCTTCTCCTCCTCCTCCTCCTCCTCTTCTTCCTCCTCCTCCTCCTCCTTTTCCCTCCTCCTCCAAAGAACGGTGCCTTCAGAAGCTCAACAAATACTAGCTCTTCTGCTTCTTAGTTCACAGCTGAGGCGCAGCCAAAAGGGTCTGGTCCAAGCCTCGGGGAGCCAGTGGCAGAACTGTCATCTCTGCACTCAGAAGTCACCCTCCCCATTAGCCTGCCTCCATGCAATACCTGCCCCTCTCAGCCAGCAACACAGAGCACTGGTCCCGGAGTCAGCAGGGGACACCCATGCCTGACACGTTGCCTCATGTAATCCTTGCAGGCGCCCTGCAGCACGGGGTCTCCCGTCTCCAGCCAGCAGGAGCCGAGGATCAGAGAGGTCAAGGAACTTGCCCAAAGTGCCAGGCCTCGTGGAGCTGGGATTAAAGCCTGGTGAGCGGTTATGAAGTCCCTTTTCTCCAGCTCTCAGTTCTGGGCCAGTCTGACGTGTACCCCTTAGCCCTTGACAAAGCCCACCCTCTCTGGAGCCTTGCTTCATTTTTAAATTATTATTATTATTTTTTTAGAGAGACATCAATTTGTTCTTCCACTTATTGATGCATTCATTGTTGATTCCTGTATGTGCCCTGACCAGGGATCGAACCCACAACCTTGGCGTATCGGGACGATGCTCTAACCAACTGAGCTACCTGGCCAGGGCTGGAGCCCCACTTCTTCACGTTGGAGGAAACAAGTCTCCTTGCAGGTCCTTCTGGGGGAGCGCTCAGCACAGTCTCTGCTGTCTGTCCTCTCGCCATCAGAAGGCAGGTCTCCTGGTCCCCACTACCCACTGGCTGCCAGGGCACCGCCCTGGGACTTACCCACAGCGCCCGCCTTTCTGCTCCTCGCTAGACTTGAAGTGCAGGGTGGCATCATGCAAGGACCTGGAGCACACGGTACCTGGGTCAGCCCCCTGGCCACAGCCTCGGGATGCCCCCAGGAGGCACCCCTCCTCCAGGAGCCCAGCCTCTGACGTGGGTCCTACTGCCTTCATCCTACCCCTCACACCCACCAGGCTGCAGGCACAACCCCCAAGACCAGCCCAGTTGTCCCTGGGCAATGCCCACCTGAGATCCACCTTCTCCACTCGTGGGCACAGGCTGAGGAGGTGAGCCAGCAGGAAGGGGCTCCTCGGGGGCAGAGGCGTCTGGCTCAGCCTGAGGAGGGAAGGGGCGACCCCAGTCAGCAAGTCGGAGCCGGGCAAGCTCAGTGGGCAAGGAGCCGGGACAGGCTGGTGGGAAGGAACCCGGGGCGGGGAGGGCAGCACCGCAATGAGGAAGCGGGGACTCAGAGGGACACACAGGGGCGTGAGGTCAAGCAGACTGGGGTTTGAGCCCCAGCTCTGCTTACTGGCTCTCTGTCCCTGAGTGAGCCATTCAAGCTCTCTGAGCCTCAGTTTCCCCACATGGACAACAGGCCTCTGCTCATGGTCCACCTTCCTCTGCAGGTGTCCTAAGGATTTAATTACATCGAGTGTGGGCACTGCCTAACCGATGCCTATGCTCATTATTGTTATACTGTTTCTCCCTCAAGCACAGACTTATCAGGCGAGTCTTGCTGACAGGGAGCAGGATGCATCGTGTCCAGCACCCCGAGCAGGGCCCCCCCACTGTGTCTCCAGCACCCCAAACAGCTCCTGGCCCACAGCAGTGCACAAGCACTAGGACTGAGCAATATACGAAGTGAAAGACCGGGGACAGTCAGGCTGGCCCCCTAGCTCCAAGGACGGACGCTGTGTGACGTGGGCATAGAAACGTCCCTCTCTGGTCTGAAGTTTTGCACCTGTTCATTTTAACCCGCCACCTTCTGCGTCCAAAGGAGCCTGCCTGACCCGTTCTCTCCTGAGGGGAGGACCAGAGTGGGTGCCATGGGGGTTGCCGTGAATTTGCTCACCTCTGGAAAGCCGCCGTCTCCTCCCTCCCTCCCTCCCTCCCACGGGACTCAGGATGATGGAGAGCCTGGGTGTTTGTGAGCCGGCTCAGGTGTCCCCGGATCCTTAGCATTAGAACTTGGGTTGCTGTTATTAATGACACGATTTATTTTCCTGTTGTGTATTTTCCCATCTCAGCTGCAGCCTCTCCCACCTGCTAGAAGATTGAAAGTGAATCCTTTTAAAATTCCAACCAGTTGGAACTGAAATTAGAAAACAGAATTTTAAATGCTTCAGGGGGTACTGCTCCGTTTCCCTTTTCTGAACTTGCACGGTGACCTTTAAAAAGTGGTGTGGCGTGTGCATGACCTGCATCTGGAGAGTCCCTTTCTAGAAGCAGGTGACCCCTGTGGGTGGGGAGAAGTCCCATAGCCCACCTGTCACAGGCCTTTCATTCTTCAAGGTGCTTTGAAACAAGGGTCTTGTTTGAGTCCCGTCCCTGGTGGAATGTTAATCCCACTTATCAGATGTGGAAACTGAGGCCCAGAGGGGTCAAATAACACCCCTGAAGGTGGATAAAGTCTAAGGAAAGAACTGCAAGTAGACTTGAGCTCCCAGCTGTGACAGACACAATGATGACACAGCTCGGGAGAAGGCAGGCCGGGGAGGGAGGGGGTGGCTTTGCAATGCTGGAGCCAGGGCTGCACGGGAAACTGGGAAGACACTTACTGCAAGAGGCTCAGCTGGGGGAGCTGGGGCAGGCGCCCCAGCAGGGTGTCCAGGCTCTGGTCGCTCAGCACCACGCAGGACAATCTGTGAGACAGAACATCTGAATGACGTGGGGAAGCCCTGGGGACAGCTAGGAGCGTGGCCGCGCAGCCAGAGCCGGGCCCCAAACATTCCCTCTGAGCACCAGGTCCCTGGGTTATCACGGAGGCGAGAGGGAGAGGAAGGTCATATGCGCGTGGGAAGTGCTGGGTTAGGCCAGATTCGTTTTCTTTGACTTCTAAGAAGAGTGCTTTTTGCAGCGTTGGCTGCAGTGCTAATAATAATAATAATAACAACAACAACAACAACAGCAACAACAACTATAATAAACCGAACCAAAACAAAAAATATTGGGAGCAGCCTGCATGTCTATCTAGAGCCAAGGGTGGGCAAACTTTTTGACTCGAGGGCCACAATGGGTTCTTAAACTGGACCAGAGGGCCGGAACAAAAGCATGGATGGAGTGTTTGTGTGAACTAATATAAATTCAAAGTAAAGGAGCGGAGGGGAGAGCAAGAGAACCCTCCGCTCTTTCGGCTCCGCGGGCCGGATAGAACAGCCGAACGGGCCGGATCCGGCCCGCGGGCCGTAGTTTGCCCACGGCTGATAGACTCTGGCGTCGTGTGTGTGTGTGTGTGTGTGTGTGTGTGTGTGTGTGTGTGTGTCTGAATAATTTGTGGCACAAGCAAACTGTGGAGGGTTAGTATTAAAAGGCACGAATATGCAAACATCGTGTGAAAAACACAAGCCATCCGGGACAATGAAACATTGATGGGATATTTGATGATTTTAATAGGTCATAAAATAATGTTGCTATTTTAGGGTCCTTATGACTTTGACTACATTTAGTTTTAAATCCTAGCTCTAGAAATCTCTCGCTCTCGCTCTCCCTCTTCCTGTAAGAGACCTTTCCCTCGGATAATCAGCAGAAACCAGGCCTGGGTGATGGTCCGGCTAAAGATCACATCTTGACCTGCTAAGTTTCAGCTCCTGAGGCCTCAGGTGGAACAGACCCCCTGGCTACTTTCCCATGAGATCGGACAGAGGGACACTGGGAAACACTCACAGCTGTGCTCAAGACCCAGAGAAATGACTCATTACCTCATCTCCGCCGCCAATCAGCTCCCAGCGCAGCCCGCAACCCCTAACGCCCCTATGTCCTGTGATTTTGTCCTACAGGGTCTGTAATCCACAGGCCATGGGACAGTTCCGCTTCTGAGCATTAGCCTCCCGTTCTCCTGGAGGGTGCACTCATAATGAAATAGCCCATCTCTCTCCCCTGCAGTCCTCGGCGTCTAGTATTTGGCTCTGCTAGCACCGGATGGACAAACCCTTTCTGTTCTGTAACAGTGGGTTTTGTTAAAAAAAATAAAATAGAGTGCCCAGCTGGCGTGGCTCAGTGGTTGAGCGTTGACCTATGAACCAGGAGGTCACCGTTCAATTCCCGGTCAGGGCACATGCCCGGGTTGCGGGCTCCATCTCCAGTGTGGGGCGTGCAGGAGGCAGCTGATCCATGACTCTCTCTCATCATTGCTGTTTCTAGCTCTCTGTCCCTCTCCCTTCCTCTCTGAAATCAATAAAAATATATTTTTTTAAAATGAGGTGTTGGGGGTGCATGCGTGTGCACCTGTGTGGCTGCGCCACGGAGTGATGGCTTACTGAGGTAGGTAGAGGGGAACTGAGGCCCCACTACGCGACTCTCTCCGATTGTGTATATGCTTGGCAGTCTCCATAACCAAAGTGTTTTCATTACTAAGGCTTCTAGCAGTGGGTCAGGGAACTCTCATGGGGTTGGGCTGTGAGGTCTGGTGGGAAGGAACCAGAAAAGATTCACCCCTGCACCCCCAGGTCACCGGGTAGAGTCCCGCATTGTGCCCTCTGGGGCTGTGTCCTCCTTACTAACCTGACTTCCAGAGGCCCCGGGCACTTCTCCAGAGCCTCGCAGAGGTGGGTGAGGCTCAGGGGCTCCAGGCGACACTCCCTGAGGCTGAAAAGGAGCAGCAGGCAGGGCAGGGGGTCAGAGAAGGCTCGGGGCCCCTGTGCAGCCCCAGGGACTCTCAGCTCCTCCCCAAGCTGCAGGCTCCTCCCCAACAGGGTAGGCTCTCCACCCCCAAGTCTCCCAGAGCCCCCCATTCCCACCATTCTGACCCTCTGAGTGCGCAGCTGCCCTCTCCAGCCCCTCTGTGCTCTCCACGGAGCCCTGCCTGAGTCTGGCCACCACCACTCACCTGAACCACTTACCACCCCCGGCCTCCCCGCTTGCCTCCCATCCATCCTTCTTCACCCTGCCAGCGTCCTATGCTTGAGCAGTGCAAACCTGACCAGGCCCCCTGTGCTGAAACCCTCTGTGGCTCCCCATTACCCTTAGGCTAAAAGCAAAGAGCCTTTTCCCCCGCCCCACTCGCCTCCACGCTCCCTGTATGTGCTGTGGCCACACTGGAACACTGCCCATGAGCCCCGCCTTCCCTCCTCCAGGCCTCTGTGCACGCTGGCAGGCCACCTGGACACCCTCCCTCTCCTCAGGACAACCCTGTTCAGCCCCACCCTGGGGTGTCGCTTCTTATGTGAGGAAAATGCGGCCAGGCCTGGCCGGCATGGCTCAGTGGTTACGCATCAAACTAAGAACCAGGAGGTCGCAGTTTGATTCCTGGTCAGGGCACATGCCGGGGTTGCGGCTCGATCCCCAGTGTGTGGCGTGCAGGAGGCAGCCGGTCCATGATTCTCTCTCATCATTGATGTTTCTCTCTATCCCCTCTCCCTTCCTCTCTGAAATCAATAAAAATATATTTAAAAACAAAGAAAAGAAATCGTAGGCCAGGAAAGGGAGGGGCCCACCAGGTCCCACAGCCCCGGGTGGGGGAGCTGGGAAGCCTTCAGAGAAATCAGTGTGGGATTGGAGTGCGGGGCCCACAGCCCCATCACCAGTCCTCACACTCACCCTCTCTTTCCCCTTCTCTCAAATTCCCTTTCTCCTCTCTCCCAGTCCCCAGCCTGACCCCCCAGGCTCTCCTCACTCCTTGAGCCCTCTCCCCACTGTGGTGACCCCCAAACAAGAAGTGGGTAAGAAGGTACCAGAAGCTCCTGGGGACGCAGCGCTGACCGAACCCTGAGGACTGGGCTTGGGCAGAGGACTCTGGCGGAGGGCTGCCGGCCAGCAGATGCCTTGGGGTGGGGAAACGTTTTGAGAGGAACGTTTAAATCATCCACATTAAAGATCAGACTCATCAGTCAGGGCAGGGAGGGGCTCTCAGGACAATCAGCCCCCTCACTGTACAGATGAGGAAACTGAGGCCCACGGGAGGGAAATCACAGTGAGAAAGACGGCAGCTTCCACCTATCCAGGGGGCGGCCCCTGACCAGGTGAGGCGGGGGGTGGGGGAGACAGGACAAAGCCTCTCCTCACTCTGATCACAGATGTGGCCTTCACATGACTCGTCTCCCTGTGCCTCTACACTTTGGGCCTCAAAAACCCAGAGGGTCCCCAGAAATAGAGACCCTAGACCGGGAAGCAAGATCACCCCGGCCTTGGGCCAGCCCTGGTTTCAGACAGCCACCTGGGGAGGGGACGCTGCTGCCTGCCGCACCCGCCGGGACACCCGCATCAGGTGGCTCTGGTGCTTGCCAACCTGCAGAGTGAGACCGCGGTGCCCACGAGGGGGCAGCCGGGAGCATCTACGAGGAGCCGCTATTGCTCTTTGTTTACAGCAAAGATGTGGAAACTTTCAGAGCGCCAACGGCTTTTGGCTTCTCAGATGCAGTGACTCATAAGAGGCTGTGAGCCTGCAGAGGTTGCAAAAGTCCCCGGAGCCGCTTCCTCCTCCCCTCCCCCACAGCGGCAGCTGCCAGCGCGGCTCCACCGTGGTGCCTGCCACCCAGCATCCCCTCCCTCCCTCCATCTGCGCTGAAGGGAGGGGGTTACCGCACATTCACAGGGAGGGGGTTTACTGTAGAGCTGACAGCGGTCCGCATGGGTCTGGGGTGGGGGGCTCCTCCAGGAAAGGGGGACCAGAGGGAAAGGGGAGTCCGCCTCCCCCGCGGAGCTCTCCGCCCTCACCTGGCTCTTTTGCCTCCTCTCAGGGTGACGTGCTGGCTCTCGAAGCTGCAGGCAGACGGGAGGCAGCAATCAGAGACCGGGCGAAAGGCCCGCTGCCCAGGCAGGGGCGGGAAAGCAGACTGACCAGGTCAAGGGGGGCCTGGAGGGCGGCCCGCGTTCTTTCTCAGCGAACGCCACAGTCACTGCATGACAACCGCTACGTTTATTAAGGCACATACAAAGCACGCCAGCCACATGATCTCCTTTGAGTCTCATGCTAAAACGGTGAGGTAAGGAAGTGTTCTTACCCCATTTTACAGACGAGGAAACCGAGGCGTGGAGGGGCTCAGTGACCTGCTAGAAGCTGTCAGCAGGTAACTGGTGAGCCTGGATTTGAACCTGGTCTGTCTGCTCTCACACTGCCCACTCCTGGGAGGGGGAGGGGAGGAATGGGCAGGCCTTTCAAGAAAGCATGGATGATCTACATTGCATGTCCCAGAGCTGTGTGGCTGGGTGCAATTCCCTTCTACAGTTTCATCCGCTCCAGAGACCCCACAATCACAGTGAGTCCCTGAGCACTCAAAGGTCACAAGGGTGTCCCAGTTTTCTTAAAAGTCTCCCAGAACAGCCTGGCCCACGTGGCTTAATGGTTGAGCATTGACCTATAAACTAGGAGGTTCAATTCCCAGTCAGGGCACATGCCTGAGTTTCGGGCTGTATCCCCAGTGGGTGGTGTGCAGGAGGCAGTGGATCAATGATTCTCTCTCATCATTGATGTTTCTCTCTCTCTCTCTCTCCCTTCCTCTCTGAAATCAATAAAAATATATACAAAAAAGTCTCCCAGAATAATCCAGAGAGTGAGGGAGTCAATGCATGGTGTCCTATGGAGAAATTTGAGTGTCCTGGGGCTATATTCATCCATTCATTCACTCATTCACTCACTCATTCACTCATTCATTCATTCATTCCTTCAGCAGGCACCCATCCCACACACACTGACCGGGGATCCTGTGGGCCCTGAGGATGCCTTGTGGTGAATGCAGACGAGGGGGCGGAGGGGGGGGCCCGAGGCTCACTCACCTGATGTCCAGGTGGAGGACCCACTGCACCGCAGAGAAGCACTGGGCCAAACTGAACACAGCGTCCAGGGACAAGCAGTTCTCACTGAGGCTGGGGAATCACAGGCGTGGTGTCAACAGGGGTCCCAGTCTCATTTCAAGTTACAAGACTTAAAACACCCTCTGTGTGGTCAGAGCACAGGGCAGGGAGGGCTGTCCCCGCGTCCGGACGATGAAACTCACTGGGAACTCTCATCAGTCAACGCGCCTCTTCCGACTCCCCACTCGGATGGGGAAACCGAGGCCCATAAAGCAGCCAGGTCTCGTCCAAAGTTACGAGACACACAGGTGACAGAGCTGAGATTAGATCCGTGGCTCCCTCTGGCTGTGCTGAATGTGGGGGGTGCTTTTAGGCACCCGATAAAGGAGGGTGGTGTCCGGTGACCAACATCTGTCCACCTGTCGTGGTGGCTTTATTTGCCATTTAAGGACACCCGCCTCGGGACGGGATCCTGGTAGGGGACTGCAGACTCTCGCAGGCCCTGGGGCAGACTCGGCGTCCACAGTGTGGAGAAGGTCACGTGGGGATTTGCCCCGAAAGCTCCCATCAGCATATCATTTGCCTGCAGGGGGGAGTCCCTCCTCCTCCTCACCCGGGTGCAGGCCCCAACAGCAACTGGGGTGCCCTTCTCTCCTTCCCAGAATCCCAGGGAGCCTGTTGGAGCAGGAAGGGCCTGCAGGCCACAGCGTTCCTTCTAAGGTTGGAGCCAAAGTACACCCCCTCTACTGTTTATGTGTTAACTGACTGGGAACCAGGGCTCAGGAGGTGATGTAACCTGCTCAAGGTCACACCGAGAACCTGGGACCCGGGAACGCTCTCCAGGGCTCCTCTCACTTTGTCCCAGAAGAGCTTGTGGAGGAGGGGGTGTGGGGCCAAGAACACAGGAGGCTTATAGGGCCCGGGAAGTCTGGTCGGCTGCAGGCAAAGGCTGGGGTTCCTGGCCCAACTAGAGCCTCCCCCAACCCCACTGAAAATCTCCCGTCTCTGCCAGGTGCCCAGGTCCTCCAGATGCCCCAGGCACCCTGCTTGGGTGTCCTGTGAGGTACCAACCCTCCCTGCCTACCAGCTTGCACCCATCAAACAGCCCCGCCCTGCACCCAGGGCCAGAATGGCCGCCAGCCTCTACATTAATCAGTAATACTTCCCACCTGCCTTGCCTCGGGTGACTGGGCCTCGCAGACACAGATTCGAGAAATGAAACCTTAAATCAGAAGCTGGACCATTGAGTCACAGAGGCCCGACTCGATCTGAGTGAGAATCACACCCTTTACTGAGCACTCACCACGTGCCAGGGACTGGGCCAGGCAAGGGACATGCATTTTCTCATTTAATCTTTCTGAGAAGCCACAGAGGGAGAGAGATGGGACATAAGAAGAACCCCCACCCCCACCCCTCCCACATCCCCTCATCGAGATGAGGACAGCCAGCTACTCACTTCAAGGACTGCAGAGCGCCCAGCGCTGCGAGCCACCGAGCCAGCTGGGCTGCACCTTCGTCCCCCAGAGCATTCCGTGATAAGCTGGGAGAACAGGTTAGGGAGGGAGGGATGAGCAGGAGTTTTGTCTCTCCATCTCACTGCCTCCGTCACCCCGCTTCTCCGGAAACTGGACTTGGCGTGGTGGGGCCAGACGTTAGCAGGTGGGGCTGGGTCAGCTGGGTCTCCCCCAGGATTCTTATCCCGGGGTTTGTGACTCCGAGGGGGTCAGGGATGGGCTTCAGAGGGAGTCAAGTGTGGGGGAACCTATATTCTAGGGGGGAGAGGCACAACTTTCACCAGATTCTCTATTGCAGCAGGAGATCCAAATCTTAAAGAGCAAAACAAACCCAGCTCTCACTCACTGCTTAGCCCCGCCCACCCACCTTCCGCCTTCCAGCAGCGCCACTCACTCGAGGTGGCCCAGGAGACAACTCCCTTCCAAGGCTGTGCAGAGCTGCTCCAGGTGTTCAGCTTGCAAACTGCAGTGTGTCAGCCTGTGGAGGCAGAGCCACAGCCCTGCAGCCCCGCCACCGGCCAGTGCGGCCCGGCCCCACACACTGGCAGAGAGCCAGGCTTGCAGGAGGGACTGGGACGGACACATCTGGCACCCAGACTGACAGACAAAGAGGGACCAACACATAACACACAGACGTCACACACAGGCACAGGAAAACCAGAGTCAGAGACACAGCGAGAGGGACACCAAGATGGACAAACGAGGAGAGAGAGACAGGAAGGGAGGGAGGGATGGGGGGGAGAGAGAGAGAGAGAGAGAGAGAGAGAGAGAGAGAGGAGGCAGATGCACACACACATGGGCATGTGTGCACGGTGCCAGAGGAGGACAAACAGACAATGAGAAAAGGTCCACATAAAATCAGACAGACGTGACCTGAGAGAGACAGACAGGGGGAGGGAGAGGCAGATGGACAGAAAGAGAGAGGCCAGAGGAGAACTGATGAGCGTCCTGGGGGGCTGAGCTGAGCCCCCGGGCCCAGGCCTCAGAACCTGAACAGAAGGGGCTGCAAGCTCCCCATGCTCTCTGCCCAGAGTTCCCACACCCCCTCAGCTGCTGGAAGGTGAGGGCACTTAAGGGGGAGGGCCCTGGTGGGGAAGGTGGCTGAGGGGGCTGCCTTGTGAGCCCCACCTTTGGGGGGCTGGGCAGGAGAGGGGGAGGCAGGGAAGCCAGGCCCCAACTCTTGACTAGAGCAGATCCTGTCATCCAGGGAGCACCTGTGGCTGGGGGCCAGGGGCGGGCTTCGTGCAGAGGCAGGGAGGGGGCCGGAGCCATACCCAGGCCCTGCAGGTTGTCACTGTACCTGATCCTCGGGGAGCACAGGGGCAGCTCAGAGGACGTCTGGAGCGTAAGGTTGTCAAGAAACGCAGCCCTGGAGAGACACACACCAGGCCAGGCTGAGCAAATGCCTTGCTTCCCACCATGCAATCTCTACCCGGGCCTGGAGACTGTCAGACCTTGGTTCCAATGGGGCTCCTCTGTCCTGGTGTGTAACCTGGGGCAAATCACTTAGGCTCTTACTGGAGAATGTCCGGGAATTGCCTTAGTTTGGTGCTTGGTGCTCCATTAACCTTGGCCGTTAGCATCATTAATCTCATCATCATCATCATCATCGCCTTCAGAGAGGCCTGCCTCAGCTTCAGGCAAGCCTCCAAAAGCTCAGACCCTGCAGAAGACTTTGTAGGTGGACACTGAGGAGCACAGAGCCGAGTCTCTTCCTATGGGCTGGGCAATCCAGGAAGGCACCCTGGAGGAGTCAAACACTCTCTAAAGAGTCCTTGTGCCAAAGGGAACCAGAAGTTCTGGCCAAAATTAGACCCCTAGGCCAGGCGATCCTTGGGTTCAGGCCGAAGGGCCTGGGTCTCTCTGGCTACCCTGTGCCTGCCCCAGCGAGGTGCCATCTCCATCCTGAATCACGGGGCTCTCTTTAGGCGCCACTAGGGGAATGGGACAGCATCTGTCCTTTGAGCCTCCCCTTTAGGGCTGCATCCCCCTCTATGCCTGCTGGCTTGCTGAGCCTATGTGAATGTCAAGGTTCCTTGGCAGTTGTGTGGCACCAACTAGCTGTGGGAGCCAGGGAGGGGGTGGCCTGGCCCAGGGTGGGGTTGGGGTGGTGTTGGGGCGCTACCTCTCCTGGGTCCCCTCCTGCTCCTGCTCCTCCAGCTCCGGGGTAAACGTGAGGACCACAGTTTTGTGCATGAGGCTGCGGAGAGAAGAGAGGGAGGAGGCAAGAGGCTTATGGTGTCCCGGCTGCTCCAGATCATTTTGTTTTTGTTTTTGTTTTGTTTTGTTTTTGTTTTTTGTTAATCCTCAGCTGAGGATATTTTTCATTGATTTTTAGAATGGAAGGGAGGGTGAGAGAGAGAGAGAGAGAGAGAGAGAGAGAGAGAGAGACATTGATGTGAGAGAGACACATCGATTGGTTGCTTCCTGTATGCACCCGGTCTGGGACCGGGGATCCAGCCTGCAACCGGGGTACATGCCCTTGACCGGAATCAAACCTGCGACCCTTCAGTCTGCAGGCTGATGCTCTATCCACTGAGCCAAACCGGCCAGGGCCTGGATCATTTTTTAGCCTGACCTGGAGGGACCTCTTAGGTGCCACCCCCCAGCCTCTAGCTGCAGTCACTTCCTCTGACCTCCCCTGACCCTCTGAGCTTCGGGGCCTGAAGTCTTTCTTTTACAGATTTCATAAGCTATCATCAGCCCTCATTTCCGGGCACGTCCTTGAAAGAAAACTTCAGTTCTGTGGTCTCTGTGGTTTGGGCCTCACGCTGAAAGGGCCATCCCTCTGCCCACCAGTGGCACCTGGGCTAAGGTTGCTTGCCCAGCAGAGGGAGGTCACTGCCAGGCAGGGAGGTCACTGCCAGGTCGGGACTGACATTGAGAGTCCACAGGAGGCTGTGACTTACAGCCCGGCATCCCTAACCTCGCCTTGCAAACCGAAAGTTATGTATATATTTTTCTCATTGCAAAAGTCCCACTTCATCCCTGTGGAGAACTTCGAAAATATAATGAAGTAAAAAGAAAATGAAGAAAAAAATCACCCACCGTCTCTTCCACGCGTCAGTGACCACTGACTACATGTTGGAGAGGGTCCCTCAAAGTAATTCTGTTTTTTAATGCAGTGAATGTTCTTTTCTTTCTCTTAAAAATGCGATTAAAATGACAAATGTCCTTCTAAAAATCAGGTTTTCAAGGGACAGATGCAGCAAGAGTGGCATGACGTGGATAATTACTGTTATACCTTTCTGCCCACCTTGGAGTATGGCTGAAAAGCTTTGTTAGAAAAATGACGAGTTAACATGCTTATGTTTGCTGTATGCACCACTCCATACCACCACTGCAGCCATATCGCGGTTTTATTAAGTCCCTCTTTCTGGAGGCAACCAGGACCGGGAATGAGGGGAGGAGCCGGAGCTCTGGGCTGGAGGAGGGCGTGGTGACAGGTGCCCACTGCCAGCGCTCACCTGATGTGCAGGTCTGCCAGGTTCCGGCACGTGCTCACTGCCCTCAGCACCCAGGGCACCCCGGCCACCGAGAGCCTGTTGTCACTGAGGCTGTGGAGAGGAGGGGGGCAGCAGCCATCAGCAGGTGGCTGAAGTCCCCAGCCCCAGACAGCTCCAGCCCCTCCTCCTGGCTCAGCCGCTGGCTGGCTGTCCCTCTTGGGATGTCCTGAGTCCTTAGCGAGGGGGTCTCAAAGGATTTCAGCTCATGTGGATGAGCCAAGAGACGCAGGACCCTGCCCCATTCCGAGAATAAAGTTCTGCAGCTGAGTGATCAGAACCGACTCAGTGCTTTCGCCCCTCGGAGCCTCAGCTCCCTGGTGTGTGAAATAAGCACCATTCTAAACGCATTTAACAAATGGGGAAACTGAGGCTGGGAGACGTTAAATTACCTCCCCAGGGTCACAAAGCTACCAAATGACAGAGCCAGGATTTCAATACAAAGCCAAGCTCCACATCAGTTACCCCACCTCAACACCCCCATCCCAGCCCACACTTCACGCTACGACCCAACACAGGCCACCCAAACAGCACCCCCACTTTACCATGCAACAGCGTAGCATGCCCCACAGCTCAATACCCTTTCTTTCCATCCCATCCCCCCACAACCCATCCCCTCACCCAACACTGTACCCCCACCCTCACACACCACTTCCCACCCCAACATCCCACCCCAACACCCCAGCACCCACCCATCCCATATCCCAATGTTGGCTCAATGCAACAATCCACCCCACCTCACCCCGCTCCACCCGGGGCTGCTGTAAAGACAAACTAGAACGCAAGCCACTGAGGTACAAGGGACCCATTCTACAAGGGGCTTTCACGATTGGCTCATGTCAGAGGCAAAAGCAGGGCATGGTTGAGCCATTCCGACTTTGCTGGAGTCTGAAGAAGGTGGGTGGGGGGGGAGCAGCTCCCTCAGTGACTACAGGCATGGGGATCAGGGGTCACAGGGACCAGCTGGGACTCTCGGGGCCCTGTTACCCAACGGTGAGGTGGGCCACTCACTCCAGCTTCCCGGCGATGCGCAGCTGGGGGGCAGCCTCTGCCATCAGGCGACAGCCTTCATCCTCCAGCTGGTTCCCTGAGAGGCTGAGACAGAGGGGCCCGAGGCCTGTGCTGCTGGGGGTCCCTCCGCAACCCTCCACATGCACGCTCCCCCTCATGGACTTTAAGCAAAGCCTCATTCCAGCAAATGATCCTTCATTATAATGAATGTTGAAAGATTGTGTATGACCGGCCAGGTACTGTCCTAGGGGCTTTTGCAATGATTGCATTTTTACTCCCCCTAATAACCCTAGGACTTAGGCGCTATTGTTAGCCTCATCTTACTGATGAATACACTGAGGTTCAGACTGGTGAGGGCAGTTGCTCGAAGGCGGACCTGGGATTTGAACCCAGGCAGCCTGACTTCACGGCCCCGCCCTCAACCATTTATTTATGCCGCAACCTACACAATTGCTTCTTGTGATCAACTTCATGATGATAGAGGCATATGACCTGGTCTGGGATCAGCGAAGGCTTCCCTGATGTTTGAGCTGCGTGCTAGCAAAACTAGGAGTTCAATCGGCAAGGGGTGGGAGAGAGATGGGGCCGTAGGAACAGCACATCCCCTCCTGTCTTCTGCCCCAGAGCGTCCCAGGTACTCACTCTACTTCGTCCAGGAGGGGGCCTTCCTGGAGCTGGGCTATGAGCGTCTCCACGTCCCTGACGGTTAGCCAGCACTTCTGCAGCCTGGGGTGGCATAGGGGGCAGAGGGGCTCAGGGCAAGAAGCTGCACGATGCCTCCTCTAGCTCCTGGCCCCGCTGCGAGGCATGGGACCTGGGGGAGCCAGGAGGCTGACAGACCTGGTGTTGAATCCTGGCCCTGCTTCTCAGTCACTGAGTAATCTTGGACAAGGCACTTAGGCTATCTGAGACTCAATGTTCTCCTCTGTCAAATGGGAACAATAATGTGGACTTTTTCAAAAGAACAACAATGAGGTAATGGATATACAATACCACAGTGCCCAGCACACAGCGAGGGCCCATTAAATTACAGTGACTGTTGCCGAAACCGGTTTGGCTCAGTGGATAGAGCGTCAGCCTGCGGACTGAAGGGTCCCGGGTTCGATTCCGGTCAAGGGCACGTGCCTTGGTTGCGGGCACATCCCCATTGGGAGGTGTGCAGGAGGCAGCTGATCGATGTTTCTCTCTCATCGATGTTTCTCGCTCTCTATCCCTCTCCCTTCCTCTCTGTAAAAAAATCAATAAAATATATATTTTTTAAAAAATTACAGTGATGGTTGCTATTGTTATGCCAGATGTTCCGTGTTCAGGCCAAGATGGGTTATTCATGTCCTTTCCGTGCCCCAGGTCTGCTTTTCCCCTTTCCCCTCCCCACCTCTGGGAAGGCACCCTCCACCCACATCACATCCCTCCTCTGAAGGCCATGGATCCCATCGAGGTACCTGAGTGCCAAGCTTCTGCGCTGAGCCTCCTTCCGGCTGGCGTTTCCCCGTAGGTCTGGGGATCTGGCAAGAACAAGTCCAACATTGGCCTGGGCTCGGAGTTCAGGCTCTGCTCTTGGCTTCTAGGGACTGAAGACTCCTCGGCATGACCCGCAGTGAATGAGCAACAAAGCCGGCTGCTTGGAGGTGCTCGCGGCACTATTCAGCGAAGCAGCAGGAGCAAGCGGTTTGGTGTCCAACGGAACCTTCATTCAAATTCTGACTCTGCCCTATATAGCTGTGCGGCCTTGGGCAAGTCACGTCACCCCTCGGAGCCTCCATTTTCTTTTTCTGACATGAAATGATAATACCTGGCATACAGAGCGACTGAAGGACTGGATGGGGCGACCTATGATCAAGTGCCCACCCCAGGCACAAAAGAGAAGCTCAGTAAAAAGCAGCCGCTGTTGTTCAAGATGCCATGGTCTCCACATGCAGATGTACCATCCTCGGGTCAGAAGGCCAGCAACACGGGCCATACATGAGTCAGGCTGTGGAAAGCCACAGCACCTCCAGGCTCCCTCCCACTGGGCCAGGGGAGGGCTGGGCCTGGAGAGATGCTGGGACGGTGTGAGCCAGGTTTACACTGACTTGGAGATCAGTGCCATCCACAGAACTTCCCGGGATGATGCAAAGGTTTTGTATCTGGGCCCCCTGTTGTGGGAGCCACTGGCCTCCTATGGCCAATAAGCACCTGAAATGTGGCTGATGTGACTGATGACATGAAATGCCCACTTTACTTCATTTTAATTAACATAAGCTTAAATAGTCACATGTGGCTAGTGGCTACCGTATTAGGACCAACTCTCTGGGCAGTCAGGGGAGTGGGGGAAAGGATAGTGGTCCTACTGAGTCACTGTATGGGAGAGGGGAGGGAGGCTCAGAGTCAGGAAAGGACTTGCTCAGGGACATACAACGTCATCTGTTTCAGAGTCTTGCTGGGAGTGGTGTGGGGAAGCACCGTTGGAATGTTCTTTCACGGAAAGGCAACTTCCCTTCCTTTGGCCATCCAGGACTGGCCAAGCTGGGATCCAGGCACAGCTGGAAGAGCCAGCACTTGAGTGCCAACTGGATGTCAGCGGGGTTCTAAGCATTAATGTATTAATTTGTTTAATTCTCAGGACAACTGTAAGATGTAGGCACCATAATTGCCTTCCCTTTTTTTTTTTTTTTTGCAGTTAGGTGACGTTCTCCCATGTAGTAACATTGTCTAACAGTCTCTCCATGCCTCCCCCACCCTCACCCCCACCCCAAGGGGCTGGCTCACTCTGGACCTCTGAGGATGCTCCCTCACCACAGCAGACAGATGTGGTCCAGAGAGGCCAGCGGAAGTCCTTCGCGGGCTCTGGGGCCTGACTTCTCAGGGCAGCAGTAGCAAGAAGAATCCCCGTACCCCAGCTCTCCCGCAGCACCCTTGGCCACCTTTCCCCACAACTGCCTGAGCCCAGACCAGCCCCCTCCCTAACTTCTTACCCAGGTTGCTCCGCAGCTGTCTCTGTGGGCGGGGAGAGAAGGATGATGAGGTCCGCCTCCCTGCAGGGCCAGACACCAAGCCATGAAACCCGCGGACTGGAAACCAGCACTTTGCCCCCCTACCTGCGCACCCCATGCTGTCCCAGTCCGCCAGAGAAAGCGGATTTTGTGATTGACCATCACAACATTGGCTAAGGAGCTCCAATTCAGACATGTAAAATTGTGACGATGTCATTGCTTGACGAATCCTGAGTGTTTCAGAAAGTCAGGAAGACCACTTTTACGAGAGAGATAATAAAAATTAGGAACACAGAGATTTTATAGGAGTTCCTGAGTTTTAGGATTAAGAGGCGTAACACTTAACCTGCCCGTGATCCAAACAGGCAGCGCTGGTTCAGCACCACGGAGAGCGACACAGGGGGGAGAGGCGCCTTATTCCGAGCTTTGCCTATACTTCCCAGATTCCCCCCCCTCTTTTGTTGATTCATTCCTTCATCTCTCTGTTGGTCCGTCCATCCATCTTTCCATTCATTCACGACTTGTTGAGTACCAGGTACCAGGCCTGAGCAAGGCTCTGGGCACACTGATGTGAGTAAAACAGGCTCAAGCATGGACATCTTGCACACTAGGGGGCTTCCTCTTTTTCCTATCCCCTCCTCTTTTCTCAAGACCGTGAAGGCCAGGCTCCCACACCTTCTGCTCACCTGACTTGCAGCATCCTGATAGTTGGGCACCTGACTGCCACCTTGGTCAAGCGGAGCAGGGTCGCCATGGAGACATTGTTGTGGCTCAGGCTGCATGATTGAGGCAAAGGTGTCAGGAGTGAATCCCCCATCTCATGGGCCCCAGACCTTTGGTCTCTAAGGTCGGAGGGCGACTCAGGCAGGTGGAAAGGCTGCTTACTCAAGCTTCTGGAGCCTTGGCAGGCAAAGGAGGACCTCCACGATGTTCAGCAACTCCTGGTTCTTGAGCTGGTTGTCCTGAAAGCTGCAGGGAGACCAAGTCCCTCAGCCCTGGGGTGGGGGCCCTTAGAAGCTCCAGTTGGCAAGGGACAGGGATGGCCACCCTCATGGGGGAGACACAATATAGGGTCCCAGAAGGAGTTGGTGACCTGCTCCATGGTATTCAATAGGTCCAGCTGGGAGGAAAGGCCCTCTGCTGGCCTCGATACTGTCCTCATTCAGTCCCTCTGGGGAGTTCCTGCCTGGTGGCCCCAGGGACCCAGCGGGTGGACTCTGAAGGCTTCGTGAGGTGGGATGAAGAGACCCAGCACCCTGCTCTCAGGAAAATGTCTGGGATGTGCCTGAGTTTCAAGTTCATCAGGGCCCCTTGCCTCCAAGGTTATGAGTGGCCTAGGCTGGGATGCAGGAAATGCCGCTTCCGGCCTCAGCTGTGGCCCTGACTCACCAGAGCCCTGACCTCACATCCCTCACCTATCAAATGGGATTCACAGCCCAGTCCCGCCTGGGTTCCTAGCTGGAGGAACAGAAGAACTGAAGAGTTCACGGTGCCTTTGTGTGTGACCACTCTGGTCAGGAAACATGTTTGGAAATGCTGAACTTGTTGACATTGACTTCTCTAGTTATTGAGGGTGACCTTGATCTTTTCTCCCATCAGGCACAGTGAACATGCATGGAGACACCCAGCAGAGGGGACAGAGCAGAGCTGTAGGCCAGCGAATGCTCCATTAAGCAAGAGGCGCACCCTAGTGCTAGGCTGCACCTGCCGGGATGAGGGGTGCCTTTTCTAAATCTCACAAAGGTGCCGGCCAGCAGTGGGTCCGCCAGCGAGCTGCTGAGGAGGCGCCCTGGCCCCACCCTTCTCGAGCCACTCATCACGGACACAGGTAGGAGGATACATGTGGATCTAAGTGTGCATGTGTGTGTGTGCTGCACATATGCACACCTTCGAATGGGCATGTATGTGGGGCATATACTTAAGTGAGCAGACAAGTGCATGGGAGTGTATGTTTCTGTGAAGGTGTGCATATGATTAATGCATTTATGTGTACCTTCAGTGCCTAACACCAGCCTACATACTGCCACCCCCCTGTCAGGGTCACAGAAAGAGGGAAGGGGGCCTCAAAATTCAACTTCCTTCAAAATGGCCTAAAATATTGAATGAGAGAAGCACTTGTCTGGGGTCTTTAGGAGCCTTGAGTTTGGATCCAGCCCCACCCAGCTATCAGACTGATGCCTCCCCTCTCTGAGCCTCACTGAAAAACTACCAGTCAGGTCCCACTGAACATGCAAGCCCTGGGCATGACCTCTTCCCTCGGCTGGCGAACCCTCCTGGAGATCACTCACCTGACCTCTTCCAGGTGTGGGCAGAGGGGCAAAGCCTGCGCCAGGTGGTAGATGCCTCGGGCAGTGATCTTACTTCCTGCTAACCTACAGGGTAAGCAAAGATGGACGGGAGAAGTGGGGATGGGAGGGGGGTAGGCCCCGATCTGCCCTGCGTAGGGTTGAGGGAAGGGAGGAGAGTTCCGGCATCCCCGGTGGAGGACCCCTCTCGGTTCCAAGTCCTGGCTCACCCCAGCTTCTTCAGGCTCCCCATTGTCGGCAAGCTCCCGGAGAGGGCTTCTGCAAAGGCGTCCCCACACTTCCTGCTCTTAAAGCTGCCACAGGAAGAGGCAAGGTGGCAGGTAATCAATGCTGGGCGGGGCTTAGAGGTCATGCCCATCCCTCATCCGACAGAAGGAACCGAATGAATACAGTCACGTTAATAGCAGTTGTTGCCCTAGCCAGTTTGGCTCAGTGGAGAGAGCATCGGCCTATGGACCGAAGGGTCCCTGGTTCGATTCTGGTCAAGGACACATACCTCGGTTGTAGGCTCCTCCCTGGCCCTGGCCCAGACCTTGGTCAGGGCTCATGCAGGAGGCAACCAATCGATGTGTTTCTCTCACATTGATGTTTCTCTCTGCCTTTCCCTCTCTCTTCTCCTCTCCCTAAAAATCAATGGAAAAATATCTTCGGGTGAGGATTAACGGGGGGAAAATGTAATAATTGTTGTTGCCGTTGTTGTAATGGTTGTAGCAGTAACAAATACATGTTATGGCAGAGACTGCTAACTGTCCACTGAAACGCATCCGCGCATGGAGCTATACCTGGGAAGATGGTTTCTTAGCCAGAGATGGCATTTCCCAGCCTCCCTTGCAGCTCAGTGTGGCCATATGACTCTGTTCTCACCACTGGGATGTGACTGGAGAGATGTGTCCTATTTCCAGGAATGAGCTTTACTGCACGGAGTGTGTCTAATCCATGACCTCTCTTTTCCTTCCCCCAAGCCAGAGCACAGATATGCCCCTGACTCAGCTTTGACCCTGCAGATCAACATGCCCAAGGAGACGATGGAGCAAGAATGGGAGGAACCAGGTCCCTGTGCGACCACGTGGAGCTGAGCAATCCCACTGACCTGGACTCTGAGTCTTCCCAGAGAGTGAAAGAAAATGCTACAGTATTGAATCCACTATATTTTGGGAAGGGTGGGGTGAGGGGTTCTTTGTTACTGCAGCTTAGCTTTTTCTCTAGCTACTACACATATTGAGCCTTGACTGTGTGCCGGGAGCTGTGCTAAGAAGTGTTTTTCATGCATCATCTCACCTCACAACAACCCTATGAGGTAGGTTTTATTACTGTTTCATTTGAGGGACGAAGAAACTCAGGCTGAGAGGTTAAATAACACTGAAGTCAAAGGGCCTCGAGCAGCACAGCCCGGATCAGCGGCTCCAGCCCATGACTGGGAGAGGGAGACTGACCATCCAGATCCCATGACAAGAGGAGATCCAATGGACCCCAGAGGTCCTGGTGAGGCACGGTGCTCCTGACTGTGTCACAGGCTCAGGGACAGGAAGGGCCCGTCCTCCCTGGTACCCACGCGTCCTACCCAGTCTCCCGCAGCGGGTCTGCCAGGTTGGTTGCCTCCACTCGCCCGAAAGTCCAGTTCCCTGCACCACCCTTCCTCACCTGAGACTCTCCACCTGCCCACAGCCTGCCAGGGCCTCAGGGCAGTGGGGCTCCAGTGGGCAGCCCTCGAAATCCAGGTGGATGGGGGCCTCCCTGTGCCCCAAGACGTTGGTCAGGGCAGCCAGGTCGGCGTAGGTCAGCGGGAAGTTGTGGAAGGGCAGCTGGCAGGGGAGGCTTTGGGCCATGAGGCTGGCCAGCTCCGGCTCCTGCGTCTCGCCCACACAGTGACACAGCTCTATCACCTTAGGCCCCGTGAGCCTGCGCGTGGCCAACTTCTTCAATGCCTGTATGACTGCGGCCTGCTTGGCGCCCACCCACGCCTCACCCCGCTCTGTCAGGTGGCTGAGGAAGGGACAGCAGGCAGAGGATGCCAGACCTGCCAGGAAGGTGGGGAGGTGGTCCCAGAGGCCCAGTCTAGCTTTGGTCCGCAGCACCCAGCGAGAATTGAGAGTGACGTGGCGGGCGAGTGCATCTTTGTCCACCCTGGGACTGGCCATCAGATGCAGGGCAGCCAAAAACTCCTGCAGGGTGAGGTGGGTGAAAGCATAGCCCGTCTCCTGCTGCCGGGGGCCTGTGTAGACGCAGAAGGAGGTCAGCAGGCCCAGGGAAGCCCCGAAGGCCATCGTGGCCGGAGGGATGTCTCCTGCAGAGAAGATCACCTTCCCAGTCTCCAGGCCCCTCAGGGCCACCTCCCCAAGGCCCCTCAGGGCCTTGGCAGTTTGGTACCCGCGGGGGCTGAGGGCGAGCACCATCTGCACGTAGTTCTGAGTCACGGTGGGCAGGAGGGCCGTCGACTGGCCCGGAGAGATGTCCGGGAGCAGGTGGCGGAGGCAGAGGCAGGCAATCCGGCACAGGGCGGGCACCGCACACATGCTCCGGAGGTGTCTGTTTGCCCGCAGCTCCACCAGGGCCGCCTCCTGGGCCGGCTGGCTGCTGAAGAAGCGGCCCACGTACTCCTCCACCCGCGGCCCGTCGAAGCCCCACATGTGGATGGTGGCTGCCTCTGTGGGCAGGCAGTCTGGCAGCTTCCCTGGACGGGACGTGGCCAGGACCCTGCAGCCCGGCAGGAGGGTCCCCCGGCACAGGCCAGAGAAGAGGGCGAGGGCTGGGCCTGGCGCCTCGGGGCCTGCGGTCTCCCCACCGGGACGGGGGTGGAGGGCCTCCTCCAGCCCATCGAAGATGAACAGGACCCCCTTGGCGTTCTTCTCCAGGTACTGGAGGACGGCGTCGGGGCCCTCCTCGGGGTGGAGGTACAGATCGAAGAGGAGCTGGGGCAGCGTCAGGGCCTCTGCCAGCAGGTTGAGCTGGCGAAACTCAAACAGGAACAGGGCCTGGAAGCGGTCCAGCTGGCCGTCGGCCCACTTCTGGCAGAGCCAGCGGGTCAGCGTGGTCTTGCCCATGCCTGCCTTCCCCAGGAGCACCGTCACCCTCGGGCCCTTGTCCGCCCTGGGGCCGAAGAGGTCCTGGAGGCTCACGTCAGCGCCATCCTCTGCCCTGGGGCTCCCCGGCACGGCCTCCTCCTGAGTGTTGAAGGGTGCTGTGGCCCGGCTCCACTGCAGGATTGGGGGGACGTAGGCCTGGTGGAAGGCGAGGGGCTGCCCTGGCCCGGGGAGCTGGCTGCCATGGCGCTGCCGGGCCGAGGTCTTCAGCCGCTGTAGGTACCTCTTGGCCAGTTCTGCTGGGGGCAGGGAGATGGCATGAGGGCGAGAGGCCTCCCCTCACCCCCAACCTCATCCCAGTACTGGCTGCTGGGACCCTACAGCCCCAGCTGTGTATATGTGGGAGGGGGAGTGGCACGAGCACCCAGGGGCTCTTGTGCCCCCCAAGTCCCTAGAAGGAACTGCTCCTGCCGAAGCAGAGACTCTGGCAGCAGTTTACCCAGGTGGGGAAGTGGGGATCATGGCTCTCTTTGTTTTGCAACAGCATGGAGGTGGCGTAGAGTTTTCAATAAGATGGGGAAAGGGAGAGGGCACTTCCTTTGCAACTTCTTCTTCTTTTTCTTTCTTTTTTTTTTCTTTTTTTTTTTTTTTTGCAACTTCTTAACAGAACAACCTCTTCCTGCAATATCTGAGGAATCTATGCCCCTCCCCACCATTTCAGTTCTGTAATGCCCGGGGCAGGGGAGGGCGGGTGCTAACGACCTGTAGGTCCAGCACTGACCAATCAGAACTGTGGGAACTGGGCCCCCACAGTGCCAGGTACTGACTTTAGACTGGGATCACTGTTGGGGAACCTGAGGTGGCATTCTATTTTATATCGATGTGCCCAGGGGGATTGCATTTCTCAGCTGGTGGGACAGCTGGTCAGGAACAAGGACTCTTCTGCACAACTGGTGGAAAACGAGGGAAGTTCTGTCTCTCCTAGTCCCCTGGCCAGTCCTCAGCGCCCCCATGTCTCCTCCCCATGTGCTTCTGCTTTGGGGGAGTTCTCCCTGGTATCCTGTTTACCTCTAAAGTGGCCAACGAGGGCCCAGGCCTGAGGTTATGATGGTCACTTCCCTGGGGCCCCTCAACCCTGAGGACATGGGGTGTCCCTGAACGCAGCTAAATGATAAAGCTGCAGCCTGTTGGGCTGCTTCCTGCTCCTTCAGCTGAGCCATCTCTGGAGAAGCCCCCTGGTGGCCTATTGGGGAGGCCCCTCCTGGCCAGACGCCGCCCTCTCCTCTGCCCACCCAGGACCTTCAATCCTTCTTTCATGGAAGCCTGACTGCAAAGAGCCGCTAAGCCCCTGGAGGCTCGTCAGCAGGGCACAGAGTCCAGGATCTGTGTCCTGGCCCCAATGCAACCCAATCCCTATGTTCGGGTCCCTCCCCACCTTGGCACCCACCGAGCTGCTGCCTCCTGAACTGCTTCCGGCGGGGTGAGGACCTGCAGCTCTGAGGAGGCTGCTTGAGGCCTGGGAAAAATGAAGGAAAGCGGAAGGGGTGAGGTTTTGGGGCTGAGGAGGTAGATACCCAGTACTTTGGGGAGCTCCATTCCACAAACAGGACGCAGGCAGACAAGTGGATCCACACTCAGGGATTGAGTGAAGGCAGCTCAGTGATAAGGGCCAGGAGGGACCAGGGACCAGGACAAACAGCCTGAATTTGTGGGGGAGCTGGGATGATGGGTTAGATGTTTCCTGTTAGAGCTTGATGTTACTGCCATGCACGCCTCTAAGTAAAAAGTCCTCACATATTTAGAAATAAGGGTTCTGAACCCACTGTGAACATCATAGTCTGTGGTGAAAGACCAAAAGCTTTTCCTCTAAGATCAGGAACAAGATTAGGATGCCCGCTTTCACCAACTCTATTCAACACAGCCCTGGAACTACTAGCCAGAGCAATGAGGCAAGAAAAACAATTAAAAGGCATCCAGATTGGAAAGGGGCCGGGGACATGTGCAGGTGGATCAGGGGCTGAGGAGGATGGTTTATGGGAAATGGCTGGGACCAGCCAGTGGCCTCCTCTGGGTTTGACATGGGAACCGAGCATGCTCACCACCCCGCTCCTGGTCCCCAACCCCAGGCCTCACCCTGTTGGAGCTGAGGTTCAGGTTGGCTTTCTGCACCAGTTTCCGAAGGACCGGGAAACCCTGAGAGAGAGCGGGGAGAATATAATACACATGGGATGTGCTGGGACCAGCTCTGATGTCTGGCTCAGGGCACACCCTAAAGGGTGGGTCCCCAGCAAGGGAGAAATCAAGTTTACAATCAGCGATCTGTGGAGGGCACAACTTGGTGATGAGCCAAGAAGGCAGCCGGGGACAGAAATGTGTGTTTATATGTAGGTTTGTGCATGGCCGGGTATGTGTGCATGCACATGTATGTGTGCATGCATGCAGACATTTGCATGTGTGTGTGCACATGGTGAACCCCCTGCATTTCCTGCACGCTGCCTTGTGGTGGAGGCGTGGAGTGAGTTCTCACTATCTCCCCACAGTGCTGCAAAAACAGAAGGTGCCCCAGAAATGCCCCCGGATCTGAACAGGTTCAATGTGCAACTAGTAGTACAGGTCAGAGGGCTCTCCCTGTGCCTGCTTCTGACCTTCTTGCAAGAAGAAAGCTCTGGGGCATTATGGGCTATTTGGCATTTCCTGGCTGCAAGGGGTCACCCAATTCTTTCTCTCCTTGCATCCTGCCTCCCTGGACAACTGGAATGGTACAAGGTGGAAGGTCCCCAGCTGATGTGGTAGCAGTAGGGAATTTGCTCTAGGAAGTGTCCAGAAACATGGAGTTGTGTTCCTGGCCTGAGTCAACTGTGTGACTCAAGTGGGGCCGCGTCTTCCCTGGCCCCCTCTGCACCCCTCATGCATCCCTTACCGTCTCCATCGCCCCACGTGCTCAGCAGCTGCACCTCCAGCTCCAGGGGCACCTCCAGCTCCATGCACACACAGTGGATGAATGCCTTCCAAATGGTCAGGCCTTGGGTGTGCAGTTCCCTGAGTTGTTGGAGGACCCTCTGGGTGGGGTCTGGGGCCTCGTTCCTGGAGCCCAGGTCTATGTTGGGGAGGAAGAACTTCACCTTGGCACTCAGCCATTCTGGGTCATTGCTGAGCAGACTCACGAGCCAACCCCACTGGTTCTTGGTGTCCAGCTGGAAGCTAATGGGATCCATGAGGAGCTGGCCCTGCGGGGACAGGGTAGGCAGGTGAGCTGGGGAACAAGTGAGCCGTGGGGGCCAGGTGAGCTGGGGAGCAGGTGAGCTGGGGGGCCAGGTGAGCTGGTGGACAAGTGAACTGGGGGACAGGTGAGCTGGGGAGCAGGGGAGCTGGGGGGACAGGTGAGCTGGGGAACAAGTGAGCCGTGGGGGCCAGGTGAGCTGGGGAGCAGGTGAGCCTGGGGGACAGGTGAACTGGTGGACAAGTGAACTGGGGGCCAGGTGAGCTGGGGAGCAGGTGAGCTGGGGGGATAGGTGAACTGGGGAACAAGTGAACTGGGGGCCAGGTTACCTGGGGAGTAGGTGAGCTGGGGAGCAGGGGTGCTGGGGAGGTGAGCTGGGAGGGGGGGGACAGGTGAACTGGGGGACAGATGAGCTGGGGACAAGTGAACTGGGGGGGGGATACGTGAGCTAGGGGCCAGGTGAGCTGGGGGGACAGGTGAACAGGGGATAGGTGAGCAAGGGGATAAGGCAGCTGGGGGGAAGCCAACTGTGCCTGTGTCCTGGCTCTGAAATGGCCTAGTTCATTCCCTGTAGATGGTGTCCTGGGAATGCCTTATTCATCATGTTCCCATGGACCCCTTTGCGATGCTCTCTGTCTGAGTTCAGCACTGGTCCCCCAAAATTGGTTTTCCCCTTCTCCCTCAGTGCTAGAACCCCTGAATATTCCCTCATCATCTGGAATAGACTCTACTTCCAGCCTTGCAGTCAGATGCAGCCATGTCATTAAGTGTTGGCCAATGGGATGTAAGTGGACGTGTTGTGTATCCTTCTTTGCTTCTTCCTGTGGCTGGAATGATGATGTGATGGCTGAGCCTTGGGCAGCCATATTGGGTCATGAGGTGGACCTGAACAGGTTCAATCTGCAACCACAGGGACTGGCAGTACTCCAGGATGTGGCTGCTGTTTTAGATTGGGCCCAGGAAAGAGGACAATGTGGAGAAGAGGTCCCCGTTGATTCATAATAGACAAGGACTAGGAGCAGGAAATAAACGTTTGTTTTCCTAAGACACTGGGACTTTGTAGGTTGTTTGTTATGCAGCATTAACAAGCCCATCCTGGCCGATACACACTCACAATCAACCTTCAGCAAGTCCCTTCCCTGTCTGGGCCTCAGTTATACCATCTATAAAACAGGCAGGTTAGATGCTATCTTAGGCCCTTGCTGATTTTGTGTCCAGTGATGTTCACTCTCGTGAATGGTGGCTAAATGTAGGTTTGTTGTATTGCGGACAGGCCCAGTGGGGCCAATCTGGGTAAGGAGCTGCAGGCAGGGAGGTGGCATGTCCTGGCAGTGGGTGGGGGAGTAAAGGAGTGAATGGGAGGAACAGAGAGGAGGCAAAGGGGAAAGGTCACCTACTTGGCTTCCTGGTTCATCCTAGATGCTCTAGGGTGTCCGTGGAGACAGTCTCATGGGTACCTGGGCCAAGTCCTGCGCCTTGAGCTGGATTTGCTGGTTGTTTCCACAGAGCAAGCTCCTAAGGAGAGAGGAGACAGGGTGCTGTCCGCAGTATCCCAGAATGCCAGGGGAACGCCCTGGAGAAGGCACCAGCCCTTAGCCCTGCCCTCGGAGACACTCTGAGGACGTCTGACCTGAAACAGTTCCCGCACCTTCGTGCACAGACCCTGCTCTTCTTGTCCCCGGGGTCACCTCCTGCCACACCTGGCCCAGAGGAGGTCCCTCTTCCTCCTCTACCTCGGATATCCACCTTATGGTGACTCGCGGTGTCACAGTGAGCCCTTCAAACACAGCCGACTGACTACAGCCCGTTTATTGGGAGGAAAATGGAATAATCCTCACCACAGATGCCAGCTGCCTTTCCCAATGAAATTCCAGAAAGGTCAGGATTTGCCCTCTCTTTCTTATGACATCAGGAAGTCGTTTCATTTATTATTATTATTTTTTAAATCCTCACCCAAGGATATTTTTCCATCGATTTTTAGAGAGAGTGGAAGAGAGAGGGAAAGACAGAGAGAAACATCAATGTGAGAGAAACACATCAATTGGTTGCCTCCTGCACGAGCCCCAACCAGAAACTGGACTGGGGAGGAGCCTGAAACCAAAGTACATGCCCTTGACCGGAATCGAACCCGGGACCCTTTGTTCCGCAGGCCAACACTCTATCCACTGAGCCAAATTGGCTAGGGCAGGAAGTAGTTTTAAACAATTGAGAGTAGCCCTAGCCAGTTTGGCTCAGTGGATAGAGCATTGGCCTGTGAACTGAAAGGTCCCAGGTTCGATTCCGGTCAAGGGCACATGCCCGGGTTGTGGGATCGATCCCCAGTGGGGGACTTGCGGGAGGCAGCCGATCCATGATTCTCTCTCATCATGGATGTTTCTATCTCTCTCTCCCTCTTCCTTCTTCCCTAAAATCAATAAAAATATATTTTAAAGGAAACAAACAATTGAGAGTTAACATTCTATTCAATGAGAAAACCCGGAGGCATCAATCACTCTCACCGGAGCAGTAAATCACGCCCTGGCACAAATGTGTACCGAATACAACTGAAGGGATTTTGCCTGACAAGTGGAATGGACAAGAGAAAAGATGATGGAAACGTAGGTGGAAGACACAGAAAGGAAAAGGACCAGTCTGTGCACTGATCATCTATCTATGAAACGTGAGGAAGGTAACTACAAAGTCCCAGAACTTTAGATAAAGCCACACAAACAGGGCATGTTCTCATATAACAGAGGTCAGTACTGCGGTTAGAAATAAGGAAAACAAACAAACACATAGCCAGGTGCTCAGTGGTTAGAGCGTCAGCCCTCGGACTGAAGGGTTCGATTCCGGTCAAGGGCACCTACCTCGGTTGCAGACTTGATCTCCGGCCCCAGTCAGGGCATGTGCAGAAGACAGCCAGTCAATGTGTCTCTCTCACATAGATGTTTCTCTCTGTCTCTCCCCCTGCCTTCCACTCTCTCTAAAAATCAATGGGGAAAAAAAAGAAAATTAGAGGTACTGGGGGTACTAATGACATTTCTTTAAACAAAATTGTCAAATTCTAACAGGAGACATGGAGAGAGGCAAGAGCTAATCGAGAGAAAGCCTTGCTTACCTCCCCATCTCAGGAGATCCGCTAGCCCACACTCTGACTCCTGGTAGCCCCACCCTCTGGAGTGTTAGGGCCTCTGCCCTGCTGAGGTCTGGGCAGAATCCTGGGCAACTGAGTTGTGTGGCTCTGGAGTGGAAGACGGGGCACACCCCACATTCCCCCAAGACTGACTGGCACCTCCCCTTCTCCTGACTCCCAGTGGCCCCGCCCTGCCGAGCCTGGGCTCCTGGCAGACTTTGGGACAGACTGACTTGTGTGGCTCTAGGATGGAGCCCTTTTCCCTCGCACACCCCACTGGTGCAGAGCCCTGCCTTCACACGGCCAAATCTTGGTCTGCTTGGGCTGGATAAACCCTTCTGGCCTCACCCTGATGACTCCCGGAGACCCTGCCCCACCACAAAGGTGTGCAAGCACCCAGCTAGACTTGGTGTATTGGGCACATTTGCTGAGCTCCCCCGGGACCCGTGCTAGTAAAAGCTGGCCTCGGCGCACAGCTTGGTTCTCCCCACACACACCCAGGCCCAGCAGAGGCACCACACACTGTGGATCGCTTTGTGGCTCCAAACAGGTTGTCCAGGGCCAGTCACAGGTAGTGTCTGACCTTGGCCTGCACCAGTGTCCCTCCCAAGAGGCCCCAGAACCAACATACCCAGTGGTCAGCTTCAGACAACATCCGAGCAGGGTCCAATTAGCTTCGCAAGTGGCATGTCCCGTTGGAGGCACGACACCCTGCTGACGTCTTTTCCAGTGTCCCTCGGGGGCTCACTCCACCTTAGGGCTCCGAGGCTCAGGATGTGACCTTGAGCCTGCCCATTACTCAAGTCTGGTCTCTGTCTTCTACTGCCTCCAGGGCTGCTGATTATCTGGGGGAAAGGTAGGTCTGTGAAGAGAAAGAGAGGGAGCGTTCTATTTCTACAGGGAGGATTTAGAATGAAATTTAAGCCCTGGCTGGTTTGGCTCAGTGGATAGAGCGTCAGCCCCCAGACTGAAGGGTCCCGGGTTCGATTCCAGTCAAGGGCATGTACCTCGGTTGTAGGCTCAATCCCTGGCCCTGGTCGGGATGTGTGTGGGAGGCAACCAATCGCTGTGTCTCTCTCACATGGATGTTTCTCTCTCTGTGTCTCTCCCCTCCCCTCCACTCTCTCTAAAAAGCAATGGAAAAATATCCTTGGGTGAGGATTAACAAACAAAAAAAGAGGTAATTAAAATAAATACATACATACATAAATAAAAAATAAAACTAAATTTAATGCAAGTCATAAGGACCCTCAGTTTCAGTAGATCTACACAATGGATTATTATTCAGCAACAGGGGTGAGCCACAAAAACATCAAGCCCCAATGTATATTAGTAAGTAAATTCAAATGTTAAAGGCTGCACATGTGTATGTTTTGTGTGTGTATGTGTGTGTGTGTGTGTGTGTGTCCTTGCATACACAGAGACCAGCTCTAGGGCTACGCAAGAAATGTGACAGGATTATCTGGGGAGGGGCCCAGCCAACAAGACTCAGTGGTTGAACGTTGACCTATGAACCAGGAGGTCACAGTTCGATTCCCGGTCAGGACACATGCCCGTGTTGCAGGCTGGATCCCCAGTGTGGGGTGTGCAGGAGGCAGCCAATCAATGATTCTCTCTCATCATTGATGGTTCTCTCTCTCTCTCCCTCTCCCTTCCTCTCTGAAATCAATAAAAAAAAATATATATGACTATTTACACTAAAAACTAGAGCAGACATTTCCTCAATATGTGAGGAAGAGAAATACACGATGATGATTAAGCACAGAAATCACCAGCAATGCCTAAGAGAAATGAAAGTTCCCACACAACTCGAATAATAACTAAACGGGACTTCAGAAGGCAACAAATGGGGATAAATATCTGCATCAAGTATGACAGACAGAGGCTGAGAATTCCAATAAAAAAAGTAATTTCTACATCTTGAGGATATATTTTATCCTACTTTTTAGTTTAATATTTTATGTGTGTTTAAAAGACAAAACTATGTTTTCACTAGAACTGCGGTCTCACAAGTTGAACATATGTAATGAGTATTTGCTAAGTGCCCAGCGTGTGCTTTAGTTAGCCCTTCTATTTTAATTCTCACAACTACTACTCTTGGATGCTTCGTATGCATTTAAAAATTTTCTGGGTCTACCCGACCGGTGTGGCTCAGTGGTTGAGCTTCAACCAATGAACCAGGAGGTCATGGTTCAATTCCTGGTTGGGCACAATCCCCAGTGGGGGGGGGGGGGCATGCAGAAGGCAGACGATCCATGATTCTCTCTCCTCATTGATGTTTCTATCTCTCTCTTCCTTTCCCTTCCTCTCTGAAATAAATAAAAATATTTTTAAATAAATAAAATATTTCATGAACATTTAAAAACATATTCTTTTTCAATAAAGAGGGATTTTTGTCTCACAAATTATACCAAAATAAAGTTTAGATGGGGCCAAATTTAAATGTAAAAAGTTAAACCATGAAAGTATTACAAGAATATGATCACTTTACAACAATTCATAAAGCTGTATCTTCCCTTTTTTGCATGTTTCCTGCATTATATTTCACAACTAAAAAGTTAAAATTTTTAAATGCTGAAAAAGAACATGCGGAAAAGTCTTAAAAATAATGCAGAGTAGAGAGGACCTAGCCAAGAATGACACAAAACTCAGAGATAAAAAAAAAAACTGGATGAAATTGACCAGATATAAATCAGCATTTCTGTATTGACAAAGAACACCACAAATAAAGTGAAAAGACAGATGACAGACTGGAAAATCATATCTGCTAGTTATGTCACAAAGACGTCATGTTTTAACATATCAAGGCGCACTACAAGTCAATAAGGAAAAAAGTAACAACCTGATAGAAAAGTGGGCAAAGAACATGGACCGTTTACCAAAAAGGAAATACAAATTGCTCTTCAAAATGTGAGAAGATGTTCAACCTCAGAGGAAATACACATTAAAACTAACAAAAGGTATAGCATTTTTCAGCCCGTAGGCTGGCACGGATACTCCATGGCAAGGTTGTGAATTAATTGGCATTTTGAGGCATTGCTGTAGAAGTGTAAACAGATACAACCTTTATCTTCCAACAGATCCCACATAACCACACCTAGCAATTCCATGCCCTGGTATTTAGCCCATAGGTATTTTCATAATTCGCATAGTCACGTATGCTCAAGTATATTTGATGTGGCCTTAGTTATAATAGGAAAAGACTGGAAAAAACCTACCTAAATGGCCATCAATTATGGTGTGTTTATACACTGAAATCCTACCAAGCAGCAGAACTAAGTGAATGACGTGGATCAATGTCCAAGATATATGACATTTTTTAAAAGAAGAACCAGGGCAGAACAGGGTATAGCGTAAGCTGCATTTGTGTAAGAAAAAAAATAACTGTGCATGTTTCTAAATACATGATGATTCCTGAAAGAAACATAAAAGTAATTATCCCTGGGAAGGGGAAGCTTTAGTATTTTTAAAATATATATATATATTTTTTATTGATTTCAGAGAGGAAGGGAGAGGGAGAGACAGAAACATCAATGATGAGGGAGAATCATGGATGGGCTGCCTCCTGCACGCCCCACACTGGGGATCAATCCAGAAACCTGGGCATGTGCCCTGACCAGGAATCAAACCGTGACCTCCTGGTTCATAGGTTGATGCTCAACCACTGAGCCACACCGGCCAGGCGAAGTTTTAGAATTTCGTACTGTATGCATGCATTATCTGATCAAATTCACTTAAAAATTGCACATATCTATTACCTTGCCTTCACTCGCTGTCAGGCACATCTCCCGTGTTCGTGGTTACTTGGGTCGGGGTACCCATCAAGGAACGAGAGAGACATTTCCAGTCTCTGTGCTTCTGTCACTTTCTCCCCCCGTGGCTAGCAGTTTTTGATTTACTCGTGAATTTGGAGGTTCGTCTCACTCAAATGCATACATTTTTATTAAAACACAAGAGTGCAGAGCTGCTGCCGACGGAACAAAGAAAATAAAACCTAGCCGAAACCGGTTTGGCTTAGTGGATAGAGCGTCGGCCTGCAGGCTGGAAGGTCCCGGGTTCGATTCCGGTCAAGGGCATGTACCTTGGTTGCGGGCACATCCCCAGTGGGAGGTGTGCGGGAGGCGGCTGATCGATGTTTCTCTCTCATCGATGTTTCTGGCTCTCTATCTCTCTCCCTTCCTCTCTGTAAAAAATTAATAAAATACATTTAAAAAAAAAAAAGAAAATAAAACCTAATAAACCTCAAGCCTTCATCTTGGCATTTTATTTATTTTTTCTCTGTAGTTTTGAATTATTTTTTTTACAATATTCAAGTATTAGGGATACATGAGTAAATCGATTCCAGTGTGAAAGGAAAACATGGCAAAGTAAGGGGGAGTCAGGGGAGCCGTGAGCGCTGCCTTTCCGGTGCCTCACGTCCCGGACGGGATCCTGGGTGGAGTGTCTTCTCCCAACATCTTCCCCATCCTGAGGGCACGGCTCAGCCCTGTTGGGAGCACTGGGGCCTGATCCCCACGCTCACTCCATTTACACGAAGGCCTGGGATCTCAGAATGGCCTGTGCGGAGGTGTGGCTGGGAGAAGCCGGTATTTCTGTATCAACAGCCTCATCTGTGCCCAGGCCGTTAAAGACACTTAGTGAGCAGTTCCCCCTCATCGTTTTCCTGGTAAGAAAACTTTAATAAATCTTTCTTGTTCAGATTATTACAATTGTTCCTCTTTTTTCCCCCCATAGCTCCCCTCCACCCGGTTCCCACCCCACCCTCTGCCCTTACCCGCCCCCACTGTCCTCATCCATAGGTGTACGATTTTTGTCCAGTCTCCTCCCGCACCCCCCACACCCCTTTCCCCTCAAGAATTGTCAGTCCACTCCCTTTCTATGCCCCTGATTCTATTATATTCACCAGTTTATTCTGTTCCTCAGATTTTTTTATTCACTTGACTTTTAGATTCTCTTGTTGATAGATATTTGTTGTTCATAATTTTTATCTTTACCTTTTTCTTCTTCTCCCTCTTCTTAAAGAATACCTTTCAGCATTTCATATAATACTGGTTTGGTGGTGATGAACTCCTTTAGCTTTTTCTTATCTGTGAAGCTCTTTATCTGACCTTCCATTCTGAATGTTAGCTTTGCTGGGTAGAGTAATCTTGGTTGTAGGTTCTTGCTATTCATCACTTTGAATATTTCTTGCCACTCCCGTCTGGCCTGCATAGTTTCTGTTGAGAAATCAGCTGACAGTCGTATGGGTGCTCCCTTGTAGGTAACTAACTGTTTTTCTCTTGCTGCTTTTAATATTCTCTCTTTGTCTTTTGCTCTTGGCATTTTAATTATGATGTGTCTTGGTGTGGTCCTCTTTGGATTCCTTTTGTTTGGGGTTCTCTGTACTTCCTGGATTTGTAAGTCTATTTCTTTCACCAGGTGGGGGAAGTTTTCGGTCATTATTTCTTCAAATAGGTTTTCAGTATCTTGCTCTCTCTCTTATTCTGGCACCCCCATAATTCTGATGTTGGTACACTTGAAGTTGTCCCAGAGGCTCCTTACACTATCTTCATATTTTTGGATTCTTTTCTCTTTTTGCTTTTCCAGTTGAGTGTTTTTTGCTTCTTTGTATTTCAAATCTTTGACTTGATTCTTGTGATCCTCTATTCTGCTGTTAGATCTCTGTATAATATTTTTTATTTCAGTCAGTGTATGCTTAATTTCTAGTTGATCCTTTTTCATATCCTCGAGGGTCTTGCCAAATTTATTGGCCTTTTCTAGAAAATTCTTGAAAAACCTTATAACCGTGGTTTTGAACTCTATATCCAGTCGTTTGCTTTCCTTCATTTCTTTCATTTGTGATCTGTTTCTTTGTCTCCACATTTTGGCTGCTTCCCTGAGTTGGTAGAGTAGTTTTGTGTGCTAGGTGTCCTATAGAGCCCAGTGGCTCAGCCTCCCCAGTTACCTGAGGTGAACACTCTTGGTGCACCCCTTTGTGGGATGTGTGCACAGTCTTGTTGTAGTTAAGCTTTGATTGTTGTGGGTATCACTGGGAGGAATTGACCTCCAGGCCAACTGGCTGTGAGGATCAGCTGTGTCTACTCTGGGAGAACTTCTGTGCTGGAGACACCCTTATGAGACAAGACCTGAAAAAACCTCTGTGCTCAGCTTGGATGGGGCAGAGTCTCAGGGTGGAGCAGACAGCATTGGCTTCCCATCAGCCCTGCCCTAATAGGCCCCTGTGTCTCAGTGTCCTGTGGTAATCACTGCAAGCACCTCTGAGAGAAAGCCGCCCTTGAGTTCCGCCCACTGCCAGACAGTCCAGTTTCTCCCCAAATGAGTCTGGGTCCCAAGAGTCTTGCCCAGAACTGGAGTTCAGTGCAGTCGGAAGCTTTTGTCTCCCTCCCGCTTGAGAAAGCCAGCCGCATACTCAGTTGCCCACCCTCTCCACATGCGCACGCTTCGGTACCTCTGCCTTCTGCAGTTCCTCTGAGTCTCAGTGTGCTTTTCTCTTTCCTGACAGTCCAGTTTCACCCCTATGAGTCTGGGTCTCCAGAGTCTCTCCCAGAACTGGAGTTCAGCGCAGTCAGGAGCTTGTGTCTCCCTCCCGCTTGAGAAAGCCAGCCACTCACTCAATTGCCAGTCCTCTCTGCGTGCGCGTCTCAGTACCTCTGCCTTCTGCAGCTCCTGTGAGTCTCAGTGTGCTTTTCTCTTTCCTTCTAGTTGTAGAATTTCCACTCAGCCAGCCTTCCTGTGGTTCTGGATGATGTCCGTTTTGTCTTTTAGTTGTAGTTTTGAAATTGTTGTGCGAGGCAGCAGTTTAGGTGTTTACCTATGCCGCCATCTTGGTTTCTCTCCTCCATCTTTGCATTTTAGCACAGGGTCCCCTGGCCTTCGGTCCAAAGGGTTACCTCTAAGAATCACCAGTGCATCTGTGGGTGCTCAGACATGGGCTCAGGAGAGGCCCAGCGTCACTCAGCCTGCGCCCAAAGGGAACCCAGGCTTGCAGATCTGCAGGCCAGTGGTCTTGCCACTCCAGGTCCAGACTGCAGAGGGAAGAGGGCAGGGGGCATGCCTGGAGGCCTTGTCGGGGTGCTGGTCTCACTGAGGGGTCTCTATGGGAGTTTCACTCCACCTGGGCTTCAACTTGACAGCAGACAACCCCTTTCATTGCCCTCATGGCTGTGCTCCTTCCTGCTATCCCAGAAGTCCTTGCAGGTAGAGGTTAGAGGAGGGAGTGGAGAACTCAGGCCAGTTCCCTCACTGCAGCCCCAGGGTGTTTGTGCTGGCTGCTCCCTTTGTCTGGAGAGCCCCACCTCCAGCCCACACACATGCACATGCGCACCCCGCACACATTCATGCATGCAAGCACACACAAGAACACATGCACATATGCACGCACACATATGCACACAAGAACACATGCACATGTGCACACACACACACACACACACACACACACACACGTCTGGCCCGAGTTATCTCTAAGACTCCAACTCTGGTCTCGCCTTTTTTCTCTCTCAACCTCCTCTCAGCTTCCCCCGCCTCCCAGGGAAAACCGTGCCATGTTCTTATGACTTCCACAAGCAGGTGTCCGAGAAAGGCTCAAAGGGTGCATATAAGATTGGCCCTTGCCCGCTGGTTCCAAGCCCCCGCTGGCCCGCACACACCATGACAACACTCACAGCCCCACCTCCGGTCCTCTTTCCCAACATCCGGCCTTGCACATTCTCTTCCTCCACCTCGAATGCCCTTCCCTTTTCTCCCACCTTGCAAACTCTTCCATCTCCTTCCAGACCCAGCCCCTTCTCCCTTCTCAGGGAGGTCTTCCTGGCTGCCTTCTACCAAGCCAGGCTCACCCCTGGGCTTCCCTCCTTAGCGCTCCCTCCTTCCCCTTCCACGGCAGGTCTTGTCACTCTGCGCGGCCATTGCCTCTTGGCAGGCAGCTTCCCCCTCAGCAGGCTGGGGACACCGCGAGGGCAGGGGCAGTATCGGATTCTGGATCAGAGCAAACACCTTGGCCCCAGGGCCCTGGGTTTGAGTCTCTCCTAGTTGCCGCTGCAGAACTTTTACTTCATCTCTTGGCACCTCAGTGTCTTCATCTGTAGAATAGGGATGCTCTAGGTCAGGCTTCTAGAAGCGGAGCCCAAGACAAGTGTCTATCAAAGTGATTTACTGAGGAGTAAGGGAGGCAGAATAGGGTGGAGAGAGAAGCTACACAAGAATGTGGTTTCAGGAACGTCTGGTTCCAGCCTGACCTTCGCGTGGGGAGCTCTGGAGTGTGAGCCACAGGACTCTCCACCCAAGACCCTCTAGGGCAGTGGTTCTCAACCTTCCTAATGCCGCGACTCTTTAATACAGTTCCTCATGTGGTGGTGACCCCCAACCATAAAATTATTTTCGTTGCTACTTCATAACTGTGATGTTGCTACTGTTAATGAATCGTAATGTAAATATCTGTGTTTTCTGATGGTCTTAGGCGACCCTGCTAGCAGTTCTCAGGTTTAGGGTTTCCAGATGCACCCTTCTCAGGGCCCAGGGATCCCTAGAGCCGCAGGTGGCCAGGCAGTGGCCTGTCTCACTCAAGACTTTGTCCTGCCAAGCAGCAGGGGACTGGCCCATTACACCCCTTATCTGCCAATCTGCCAGTCACTGGCTATGGGTGTTGCCCTGTGTGTGGGGGAGGGAGGGGTTACAGCCCAGGCATCTCTGCCGGAGGCAGTCGGCAATGGGCAACCCATTGGGGAAAGGGTGCAGCCTTTATGGTCCACACCCACAGGGTGGGGGGGGGGAGGGGAGAGAGGGCACTGCCGATTACGGGACCCAGCAGAGGCGAGACGGAGCAGGCATAATGCCTGCTATGCAGGCACTAATCGTCTCATCTCTAGCTGGCAAGGTTGTTGGGAGATGAGGAGGCAAAATCCCTCTTGGCCCTGGCACATGAGGAAGGCTCAGTACCTATCAGCTATTATCACCAGAGGCGTTATTGTTTCCAGAGGAGCCCCAGCCCCAACACAGGGTGAGAGGAAGGAAGGGTGGGATGGAGGGGAGGATATGACTGGACTCACGGACTCCTGGCCATTGTTCCTCTGGCTCTTTCCTCTTCCTGACTCCCCAGGCTTGGATTAAGGGGGAGCCCCCATGAGGCTGTGTGGTAAGGACAGACAGGTGCTAGCAGGTCCCAGGTTTGTGGGGACCCGTATCCTCCTTCCTACAAGGCCTGCATCACCTGTCCTACCTGCTCTGGGTAAGGGTCTGGGGCGGGGGGGCGGGGGCGGTCAGGCTGAGGAGAAGGGCCATGGAGCCTGGGAGCCTGGTCCCCACAGCAGACCCCAAACTCAGCCCCTGGCTCCTGGGCCAGGGTGACAGAAGGGAGGACAGAAGAGGGCAACGGAGGACAGGCATTGGGCGGGGAGGGGCAGAGGAAGGCGGCTGCGAGTGCTAACCTCGGGGTCGGGAAGTATGTGGCTGGTTGGAGGGGATGATAAGAAAGGCACCCCAGGCCATGGCAGCTGCGATAAACACTTGGACAGAAATATCTCAGAAGATGAGAAAGTGCCATCGAAGTTGGTTTCTAGGGGCCAAGTGAGCAGGCCAGGCCCGGGGACCTGGGCTGGACCAGCGCCCACAGGGGCCCTCCCGTCCTCTCCGAACCCCCCGTGCCAAGGCCTGCAGGGCCGCCACGGAGAAGCCAGGCCTCTGCCTGCCAGAGGCTCGCTAACGAGGGCCTGAGGCTGTGCAGGGCGCCGAGCCAGGCGGGAAGGGGACAGAGCTGGGAGCGTCCGACGGCGGGGGCCATGCCAGGCCCACTTTATACATGGGGAGACTGAGGCCCTGCGCGGGAAGACCTCTCTGGCATTCTCAGCAAATGAGAAGCAAAGGCAGGGCCAGGCTGACCCAGCGGCCTCTTTCTGGGAGGCGGACACCACCCCAGAAGTTACCCTCCGTTCATGGGCCCGCGGGGCGCACCTTCAGGGAACTGTGAGCAGCCATCGCCTCCCTCACCCCCGGGGCTGACAGAGCAGGCAGGGGGGCCTTTGACAGCCCGTTTCCATGGCGGAGGGGGCGGGGCTGACAGAGCAGGCAGGGGGGCCTTTGACAGCCCGTTTCCATGGCGGAGGGGGCGGGTGACGACGTGATGAGCACCATCATCTTTCCTGTCCCTCACAATGACAGGGTCCTGCAGGTCACAGGAGCTGCATGGTCACAGGGCTTTACCGACGCAGACACCGAGGCTCCCCCGGCAAGGGGACCTGCCCGAGTCACCAGCCGCCGAGTCACCAGCCGCCGAGTCACAGAGCTGCGAGTTGAACAAACATCTCCTCACCTCGGAGACGTCTGGGGGTGGAAGGCGCTCCGAAGAGAGAGCCCTCTGGGCCTCAGGCCTGGGCCTGGGTGGCCCCTGTTCCAAGTCCAACAAGGCCTTTTCTTTTGTCCCCAGGACCTGGGAGTCGGGGTCCCCGCCTCCCCGCCTTTCCTGCTGGGAAGCCTCAGCCTTTCTACCAAAGGAGCCTCTAGGATTTCCAGACTCACCCTCCTCTGGGGCCAGGGAGCCCTGGGCCAGCCCTGGCCCGGCTGGGACAGCAGGTGGCCAGACAGTGGCTTGTCTCCCCGCTCAGGCCTGGCCCAGCACCCACAGGAAGGACTGGTGAGTTCTCCACCGTGAGGCTCCCGCCCAGACGGCCCTGGGCCTGCAGAGGCCTCTCCCTGGACCTGCCAGGCCCCTTCTTCCCAAACTCCTCTGCACGTTACAATCATCCGGGGACCTGAGAAAATGCCAATTGGCCACCCCCCTGACCAATCACAGCTCCACTCCACCGCTGAGTGTGGAACACAGGTGTCTGTGCTTCTGGAAGCTCCCCACGTGATCGCGAGGCCGTGGCACCACCTCTCCACACCCAGGGCAGGAGGCTGGCTCCGAGTTCCCTGCCCCGGGAGCCCTGCCCTCCACAAACCAGAGCCCAGTGATTCTCAGCATCAGAGGGCCCCACCTTCTGGTCTTTCACTTAAAAAAAAAAAAAAAAGTTCATGTGCAACCACACGAGTAATATGTGACTAAATTCCCTTAGCAAAAAGCTAAACACCTTTACATAAAACATTAAAGATCTCCGTTACTCAGCCCGGCTGGCATGGCTCAGTGGTTAAGCATCGACCTATGAATCAGGAGGCCCCAGTTCGATTCCTGGTCAGGGCACATGCCTGGGTTGCAGGCTCGATCCCCAGTGTGGTTCATGCAGGAGGCAGCCGATCCATGATTCTCTCTCATCATTAATGTTCCTGTCTCTCTCTCTCTCTCTCTTTCTCTCTCTCTCTCCCTTCCTCTCTGAATTCAATAAAAAACAAACAAACAAACCAAAAAACACTCCATTACTCACGGTGGCCATATATAGATGAGATCCTGGGGATGTCTCTCGATGACTAACCCTCGCGCTGCACCCTTGCTGAGTTTGAAGTCCACCTCTGCCTCTGGCTGGTTCCTTGGCACCCTATGCCCCATCCCATGGCTCTGCCAAGTCCTCAAACAAAGGCCCAGGCTCGGCACAGCCACCAAACCGAAAATGAAGCTCAGGGCTGGAAATCCCCTCTTTACCTCCCACACCGTTGACCCCTGCTCTTGGGTTCGTTTTCAAGTTCAGGGGGACAGAAGGGGGCGGGGGGTGGAAGAAGCCTTGAGATCCAAAGGAGAGAAGCTGGACTCTGAATTCAGACTCACGGCCTGGAAATGGGTCTGCCCGCCTTGGAGGGTCAATTAGCCCAGACTTCGAACACTGAAAAGGCAACCACGCTTTTACCCCACAAACAAACCGCTCGCTCGACAGAGAGCCCTGCGAGAGCCGCACGGAGCACTAGACGAGGCGATCCTGTCGCCGTCCTTGAACAATCCGCAGGCCAACGATGCTTGGTGAACCACACCGCTGTTATGGGCGTGAAGGCCATGATTGTGTTAGCACAGCTGGCTCCTCAGGACGTGCTGTTGACTAAACAAGCCACGTGGTGTCATGATCTGCACAGTCTGATATCATTTGCCTTAAAAATACACATGAACTAAACCCCAGGTCTATTATAACCTGTTTTTGTAGCTTAGAGCCGTGGTCGGCCGCTCTGTTGACTAATGAGTTTGCCGACCACGGGCTTAGAGGTTAAGAGCATGAGTTTTGGAGCGAGGCTGTCTAGGTTTGGGACGAATCTTTCCACCCTTTACAGGCTGTGTGGCCTCAGGCAAGTCGTGTGGCCTCTCTGGGCCTCAATATTCTCAGGTGTAAATGAGGGTAATGACAGCACCTACCTCCCACGGTGGTTGTGGGGCTTAAATGAGGTGCTGCAGGTAAAGTGCTCGACACGGGGCCTGGCAGTTAGTAGGCCTGATGTAAGCATGCTTTTTATTACGGGAAGGTTTACAGTTCCCGGAAGGCCACACACCAAACCGGTTACCCAAACTGGGAAAGAACCGACCTGGGGCGGGAGCAGCGAGTAATGTTATACTATATAAGGTGTTGAGCTTTTTGCAAAAGGGGATTTAGTCATGTATCACTTGTGAGGTTTAAAAGGAATACTTTTTTTTTACGTGGAAGAAAACAGAAGATCAATGACCAGAAGGCTGGGCCCTCTGAAGTCGAGAAGAGGAATTTTGCTTCTGGGGTGGATCACCTGAACCCGTGGTCGGCAAACTGCGGCTCGCGAGCCACACGCGGCTCTTTGGCCCCTGGAGTGTGGCTCTTCCACAAAATACCACGGCCTGGGCGAGTCTATTTTGAAGAAGTGGAGTTAGAAGAAGTTTAAGTTTAAAAAATTTGGCTCTCCAAAGAAAGTTCAGTCGTTGAACTGTTGATATTTGGCTCTGTGGATGAATGAGTTTGCCGACCACTGACCTGAACCAATCCCATAGGAGCCGACAGTGCCCAGTCACATTAAACAGGGACAGGAGAAAGGCTTGGGGGGTTGGTAGGCTGGAGCCTCGACTCTGAGCCCCACTACCCCAAAATTGCTGGGTGACACCAGGCAAGTCCCTGCCCGCTCTGAGCCATGGTTCACTTGTACGTCACTCACAGGGATCCGTGCAGCTGACAAGAGCCCGAGGGGTCAGGAGGCTTGGATCCCAATCCTGATTCAACATTTAATGCTGTGCAACCTAAGGCAAGTGTCTTAACCTCTCTGTACCACAGTCTCCTCATCAGCAAATGGGGGTGATATTCTGCACATACTTCCCGTGGTCCCTACGGGAACTGGAGATGTTACTACATGTGGGGTGCAGAGCGCCGTGAGGGGACAGGGCGGCCTGCAGAGGATGCTGGCGAGCGCCCACGCGTGTGCAGTTATGAGCACAGGCTGGGCATCGTGCTGCAGCATTGCACTTGCACTTCCCCCGTGGACCCTCAGTAATCTTTCCAGGCAGGTGTTTCCTCCTTTCAGCAGAAGAATAAACGGACTCTGCAAAGTCCAGAAGCAAAGCATTGGATTTAAAACCTAATTGAGCCCGGCCAGCGTGGCTCAGTGGTTGAACATCGACCCATGAACCAGGAGGTCACAGTTCGATTCCCGGTCAAGGTACATGCCTGCAATCAGGCTGCAATCAATGATTCTCTCTCATGTTTCTATCTCTCTCTCCCTCCCTTCCTCTCTGAAATCAATAAAAAGGTGTGTGTGTGTGTGTGTTTTAATTTTAAAACCTAACTGAATCCAGAGGCCCTTTCTACCCTACTGTCAGCAAATGGTCTTCTTTCCAAACGAAATGGTCATCCCCATGGAGGCTTATTATTTTTCTGTTTATAAAATATCACCTTGGCTCCTCTGGGTAGTTCTAAACATTGCAGAGACATATAACCTAAAGGTTTCACAATCACACCCTTCAGGGAGAGGTGTGTAATTTCCAAACTTCTTACCCATGTCTGAGACTATTTTCGCCTGATCTGAGCAGTAGGGTATCATTGCCTCAAAATTTTTTCTAGAAGTCATTTCCCCTTTCATGTTACTCTCTACAGTGTCATTCACCGCGCACGGAAAGTCACTCCAACAAGAAACGCAAGGAGAACAAAACCAAAGCGATGCTGTTGAGCTGGAATCAGGTATTGCTGCCTCCCCGGGGCTCAGACTCGGAGCCTGGCTCCCACAGCTGAAACAGATCAAGAGCGTGCGAGGCACCCTGGCCGGTTTAGCTCAGTGGACAGCGCGTCTGCCTGCGGACTGAAGGGTCCCAGGTTTGATTCCGGTCTGGCTGCAGGCTCAATCCCCGGTGGTCGGGGCTCGTGTGGGAGGCAACCCATCCATGTGTCGCTCTCACATCGATGTTTCTCTCCTCTGTCTCTCTCCCTCCCTTCCACTCTCTAAGAATCAATGGGGAACGTATCCCCGGGTGAGGATTAACAAGAAAAAAAAAGTGTGTGTGTGAAGTGTTGCAGACATGAGCACTTTCTCCTTGACTGACCAGGGAGGATGACACAGAACTGAAAGAGACAACGGACTTACTCTCTGACTCCATTTCAGCGGCCGCTCTGGCCACAAGACTCCCAAGAAACACACAAAATAGCAAGCTAATTCGTCAAACAGGACGCCGAGATGCCGCCCGACCGCCTCCGAGTCCCGGTTCCCCAAGGTTTGAATGTTCCCTCCATTTCACCGCAGGGACAGAAGGCATTGCCAAGGCCAAGGGCTGATGGGGGCTCGGGGTCTGGTGCTGGTCCAGGCTCCATCCCTTCCCCCGGGAGGTGGACGATGGGGAATCAGGATGCTTCCCAGCTGCCTGCAGCCTCTACATCTGGCCAGTCTCCTAAGAGATTAATTTAACAACCTGGTCTCAAACACCTTATAAAACTAAATGTCCAGGGGAGGATTCTGGGAAGATGGAGGAGTAGAAAGTACCAGTAATCTACACCCCCCCCCCACTTGGACAATAAAGTCACGGGCAGAATCTCTCTGGTACAGCCGTTTTGGAACGCTGGAGTCTGGTGACTGTACATGGCAACTCCCAGGGCAAGGCTGGGACTGTACACTGTGATTAATTCCAGTTCTTCGTACAGTGGCCGTTACCTATCCCCCACCCCTCAGCCGCGTGTCAGGGGGCCGTGCACGTGTTCCTGGAGCAGCTTGCACACGGCTCGGAGGAGCCAGGGTGGGTCAAGGTATTGGAGACTTGTGCTCTGATGGCGGCTTGCTGCCTCGGCTCTAGCTCAGAGGGGCAGGCAAAGAGGCAGGAGGTCCTGCTGGCACACCTCCCTCCCTTGTTGCAGGCGCCTCCCCCTTGAGCTAAAGTGACTTCCAGGACATTAAAAAGGGCCCGTGCCTGTCCCGCTCCCCCCTTCACGTCCTCCCTTTTCCCTCTCAGGAGCCGGACATTCAACACCAGGACACTCAAAAACTGCGCCTGTGGGGAAATGAGAAAGTGACTGCACGCAGGAGACACTCAGAGATTTAAAGACAAACACCAGCTCACGGTGGGCCCCAGGAGGACTGCAGAGATCAAGGTGGTACCTGAGCCATTGTGCTCCAGGGAGACAATGTCGGACGCTCAGGAGGCGGAGAAAGAATTACTGGACAGCCCTATCCGGTTTGGCTCAATGGACAGAGCGTGGGCCTGTGGATTGAAGGGTGCGGGTTTGATTTCGGTCAAGGGCACATGATCAGGTTATGGGCTTGATCCCCAGTAAGGGGCATGCAGGAGGCAGCGAATCAATGATTCTCTCTCATCATTGATGTTTCAATCTCTCCCTTCCTCTCTCTGAAATCAATAAAAATATATTTAAAAAAAAAAAAGAATCACTAGACAGCAGATGAACGAATGCTACGAAGGAAAATCGAGGGACTTCAGCTTTTATCTGATTAACCCTTTTCCCTGAATTCCAAACCCTTACTTACTTTTCTTCTGAATTCCAAACTCTATCTACTCTTGTCTTCTCCTTATAAAAAAGGTGAGTGGAGATGAGATGTAAGGCGGTCTTTAGGGAACATAACCCGCCACTTCTCAGATCTCTGTCGTCTGAATAAAGTGTCTATAATTCAACCCTTGTCTGTCCTTATTGATTCCGGTAGTGACGGGTAGCACGAACACCAGCGTTTCCGGTTTCAGTATGTTTCTTCATATAAAACAGTTGAAAAAAGAAAAGAATGGAAAAAAGATATTCCATGCAAATAACAAGCAAAAGACAGCAGGAGTGTGTCTATACTAAAGCAGACAAAATACAGTGTAACTCAAAAAGGTTTATGAGACAAGGGATATTAGATGGTAAAATAAAAGGTTCAATACAGCAATAATATATACCAATTATAAACATTTATAAGTCTAATAAATGTTTATAATTATAGACCAGCAAAATATACGAAGCAAAAACTGACAAAATTGAAGGGAGAAATAGACAGTTTTACAGTAATAGTTGGAGACTTCAATACTGACTCACAATAATGGATGAACAACCAAACAGAAGACACGTGAGGAATGTGAGGACTTAGTGCAATAAGCCACTCAGATCTAACAGACATATACACGATATTTCTCCCAACAATGACCGCATACGTATTCTTCCCAAGGGCACGTGGGGCTTTTTCTAGGACAGATCATATGTGAGGCCACAAATTAAGTCTCAATAGATCCTAAAAGATAGATATCATACAAAGTATCTCCTCTGAACACCATGGGATACAGTTAGAGATCAATAATGTAAAGAAAACTGGAAAATTACAAAATTGTAGAAATTAAAAAACACTTTTAAACCACCAATAGATCAAAGATGAAATCACAAGGAAAATGAGAGAAAACTTATAGAGGTGAATGAAAACAGAAACACAACATACCAAAACCTATGGGACACAATGAAAGCAATGCTAAAGGAAAAAGGGCACAGCTATAAATGATTACATTAAAAAACAAACAAATCGACAACCTGACTTTACAACATAAGGAACTGGAAAAGAAGAACTAACTACATCCAAAGCTAACTGAAGGAGGAAATAAGGATTAGAGGTATAGGAAATGGAGAATATAAAAAAAGAGAAAATCAATGAAACAAAAGCTGGTTCTTCAAAACGTCAATGAAACTGACAAACCTTTAGCTAGAGGAGCTAAGAGAAAAGAGAGAAAACTCAAATTACTAAAATCAGAAATAAAGGTGGGGACATTACTATCGATTCTACCAAAATAAAAAAGGATTATTATAAAAAAAGAGTGCTATGGCCCTAGCCGGTTTGGCTCAGTGGAATGAGCGTCAGCCTGCGGACTGAAGGGTCCCAGGTTCAATTCCGGCCAAGGGTACATGCCTGGGTTGCGGGCTCGATCCCCAGAAGGGGGTGTGCAGGAGGCAGCTGATCAATGATTCTCATCATTGATGTTTCTATCTCTCTATTCCTCTCCCTTCCTCTCTAAAATCAATAAAAATATTTTTAAAAAAGAGTGCTATGAACAATTATGAGCCAACCAATTCAATAACCTAGATGAAATGGACAAAATCCTAGAAACACAAAACCTACCATCACTAGATCACAAAGAAGAAAATCTCAATAGCCAACTAGTAAGGAGATAAATCAGCAACAAAAAAGCTCCTGACACCTGATGGCTTCACTGGTAAATTCTACCAAACATTTAAAACAGAACTGATACCAATCTTTCTTAAAAATATTCCAAAATCGAAGAGAAGGAACAATTCCTAACTCATTCTAGGCCAGCATTACCCTGATACCAAAACCAGACAAAGCCATTACGAGAAAACTAGAGACCAACATCCTGTATAATCATCGCTGAAAAAAAAATCTTCAGCGATATACTAGTAAAATAAAGCCAGCAGCCTATTAAAAAAAAATTACATACCATGACCAAGTGGAATTTACCCCTGGAATGCAAAGATGTTTCAACATATGAAAACTGGTCAATGTAATACATCACGTCCACAAAATGAAGGGGAAATGCTATGCGATCATCTCAGTCGAGGCAGAAAAAAGCATTTGACAAAAGTCAACACACTTTCATGATAAAAAAATATCCAACAAACTAGAGCTAAAAGGAAACTACCTCCACGTAAGAAAAGCCTTATATGAAAAACCCACAGCAAACATACTCCCTGGTGAGAGTCTGAAAGCTTTGCCTCTAAGATGAGTTCAGTAACAAGGCAAGGAGCGTACATTCACCACTTCTGCTCAACAGAGTACCGGAAGTTCTAGCCAGAGCATTAGGCAAGAAAGAGAAATATTCCCCCATCTGTACAAGTGATGCTTGAACAAGGATATTCTTTTTTAAAAATATATACATTTTGATTGATGTTACTGATTTCAGAGATGAAGGGAGAGGGAGAGAGAGAGAGAAATATCAATGATGAGAGAGAGTCACCAATCAGCTGCCTCCTGAATGCCTCCCACCAGGGAATTGAGCTAGCAACCTGGGCATACGCCCTTGACCAGAATCGAACCCGGAACCCTTCAGTCTGCAGGCCGACGCTTTATCCACGGAGCCAAAACAGCGAGGGCAACAAGGATGTTCTTTACGGCACTGTTTAGAACAGCGAGAGGCGGAAATCAACCAAAATACACCACAATAATTAAACCAAGTGTGGACGAACCAGACAGTGCTATACTAAGTCGCTGTTAAAAAGCAAAGAGCCCTGGCTGGGTGGCTCATTGGTTGGAACCTCCTCCCAAACACCAAAAGGCATCCAAGACAATATACCTTTGCAATGTCCAGACCCCTCCGAGCCGGGGACCAGAGCACAGACCACACCACACGTCGTTGTTCCCCTGTCCCCCGAACACCATCTCCATGTGTGTAAATGTTAACTATTAACTGTCCCGTAGCCACCAAGGTAAACGAAGCCTGTGTTTTACTTTTTATTCAGTCCCAGAAACTTCCCCCTTTGCTGTCTCCCGCCTCCCTAGTCGACCACCAGGGGACCTCATGGGACCCTCCTTAGGTCTCCCCCTTTGATTCTAGTGTGTAAAATAAGCTGCAAAACTGCCTGCCATTCGCGGGACCGTTTTCTCAGTTCACTGAGATGTCGCTTCTGGCCACTGTTGTCAGTGTGGCTCACATACACTCGTAAAAATTCTGGGCAGGTTTAGATGTTTCTGACATCGACATCTTACAGACTGAGTTTCAGCCAAGGTACACTTTGGGCTACCAGCCAACACTCAAAAAATAAATCCGGTAAAGAAAACCAGCAGCCCACATCCTCAGGACACCTACAGAAAGTGTCTTACGCAGTCTTTGCACCTGTGTCAGTTTGCGTAGTCACGAGGATGGCTCTGCGTGGAAGGCAGAGGAGAGGTTCTGGGAGGGTGAACTGGTGTCCTAGCTTTGTTACAGCTGTGAAAAAAAGGACCATAATCTGGGCGGATTAAAATGACAGAAATGTATTCCCTCACTTTCTGGAGGCCAGAAGTCTGAAATCAAGGTGTCAGCAGGGCCCTAGCCGGTTTGGCTCAGCGGATAGAGTGTCCGCCTGCGGACTGAAGGGTCCCAGGTTCGATTCCTGGTCAAGGGCATGTACCTTGGCTGCAGGCTCCTCCCCAGCCTTGGCCCTGGTAGGGGGGTGTGCAGGAGGCAGCCAATCGATGTGTTTCTCTCGCATCGAGATTTCTCTCTGTCTTTCCCTCTCTCTTCCACTCTCCCTAAAAAATCAATGGAAAAATATCCTCAGAGGAGGATTAAAAAGACAATTAACAACAACAGGTTCAAGGAAAGAACCATCCCTCTGCTTTCCCAGTTTTTGGTGGTTGCCAACAATTCTTGGAATTCCTTGACTTGTTGACTCATTATTCCAATCTCTGCCTCTGGTGTCACATAACATCCTTCCTGGATGTCTATCTTTACACTCATCTCTTCTTTTGTAAGGACGCCAGCCATACTGAATGAAGGGCCCACCTACCAACTCCAGGATGATCTCATCTTAGCTAATTACATCTGCTCTAAACCTATTTCCAAATAAAGCCACATTCTGAGGTTCCAAGGGTTAGGACTTCAACGTAACTCTTTTAGGGACACAAGTTTAATCCACAACTGATGGGAAAAGGCATACTGAGACGTTTTGTGCATTTTCCTCAGAGGGGAGGGAGTATGTGTTGGGGTGTGAGGAGGGTCACCTGGCCCTGCACCCACAGTCACCTTTGCATCTGGCCGAGGAGCATCTCCCTTCTGTTGTCTGCCTTCATCACGAGCTCATGCTCAGGCAGTGCGTAAGGCTGAGCGTGCATGGGGCAGACCTCAAACTCATCTCATCCAACCCATGAAACACGCTCTGAAGGACATATCATCATCCCCATTTTACAGATCAGAAAGGGAGGTCCTGACAGATGAAATACAGGCATGCGTTATTGTACTGCGCTTCATTTTTACTGCCCTTCACAGATATTGTATTGTCATCAACAGCAAGGAAGACCCTCCGCCAGCAAAAAGTTAACGACTCGCTGAAGGCTTAGATGATGGTTAGCGTTTTTAGCAATCAAGTACATTTTATTTTTTTAAATATATTTTACTGATTTTTTACAGAGAGGAAGGGAGAGGGATAGAGAGTTAGAAACATCGATGAGAGAGAAACATCGATTCAGTTGCCTCCTGCACACCCCCTACTGGATGTGCCCACAACCAAGGTACATGCCCTTGACTGGAATCGAACCCGGGACCCTTGAATCCTCAGGCTGATGCTCTATCCACTGAGTCAATCTGGCAAGGGCGATCAAGTACTTTTTAATTAAGGTATGTACATTGTTTTTTTGTGTTTTTTTTTTTAATGTTTTCATTGATATTTTATCTTTTTAAAAAATATATATTTTATTGATTTTCTACAGAGAGGAAGGGAGAGGGATAGAGAGCCAGAAACATCGATGAGAGAGAAACCTCGACCAGCTGCCTCCTGCACACCCTCTACTGGGGATGTGCCCGCAACCAGGGTATATGCCCTTGACTGGAATCGAACCCGGGACCCTTCAGTCCGCAGGCCGAAGCTCTATCCACTGAGCCAAACCGGTCAGGGCTCATTGATATTTTAGAGAAAGGAAGGGAGAGGGATAGAGAGATAGAAACATTGATCAGCTGCTCCTGCAAGCAAGCCCCCTACTGGGGATTCAGCCCAAAACTCGGGCATGTGCCCTGACCGGGAATCAAACCAGGGACCTCTTGGTTCATGGGTTGATGCTCAACCCCTGAGCCATGCCGGCCGAGCTGTCCATTGTTTTTAAAGACATAATACTATTGCACATTTAATAGACTACGGTATAGTGTAAACGTAAGTTTTATAGGCACGGGGAAACCGAACACTGATTGAGACGTTGGCTTTATTGTGGTAGTCTGGAGCCGGCCTCAGTGTCTCCAAGGTACGCCTGAGGTTAGTCCACAGAAACCAGCAAACACAAGGGCTGAGGCCCGGGTCTACCTGCCTACATGCAGGCAGTCAAGCTGGCGCCACGTCTGGAGACGAGCCAGGTGGGCTTAATCCCTCGCCAGAGGCGCTGCAGGTCAGTGAGGTTTGGGGAAGGCACGTTGGATGGGGTACCTGGATGTACCTTCCCATCATCAGCTTTACATCCCCCTCTGTTCTCCAGCGGGAGACCCAGTCTAGTGCTTTTCTGGGCTTATGGCTTCTTCGAGAGGAGGAGAATCTGAAGGTGTTAGTGGGGGGACACCCCACCTCCTGCCACGCCCAGGTTTGTGAGACTGGGAAGCGCTGGTTTTCAAACAGCTTTTTAAGACTGCAGAAGCCGTCCGGCTCAGTGGCTGAGCGTCAACCTATGAACCAGGAGGTCATGGTTTGATTCTCCGTCAGGGCACATGCCTGGGTTGTGGGCTCGATCCCCGGAGCCGGGGGTGGGGGGGAGCTACAGGAGGCAGCCAATCGATGATTCTCTCTCATCATTGATGTTGCTCTCTCTTTCTCCTTCTCCCTTCCTCTCTGAAATCAATAAAAACGTATTTTCAAAAAAGACTGCAGAACCCCCAATCATTCAAAGAGGAAAGGTAAGAACCCAACCTATAAAATGAATGAAAATGGTGCTGAAGGTGGGGGGCCTCCCAAAATGGCCACCCCAGCAAATTCTCTCCCCAGAGAGAAAAATGACTAAAAGTGACATGGAAATGCAAAAAGCAAGTAAGAAAAGGACACCCATGTATTCACCTATTGCTTATGAGGTTCAAACGTTCATTAGAAATAGTCTGGGAGTTTGACATTAAGGAATTGTGGTTAAAATGTTTAAAGTATGCTGGTGGTATTGTTTTGTGTGTGTTTTTAAAAACTCGTTCTGAATTATTTCGGTTGGGATGCTATGGTGTCTGTCAAATATTTGTTTAAGAATGAAGTGTGGCCCTAGCCTGTTTGGCTCAGTGTATAGAGTGTCCCCCTACGGACTGAAGGGTCCCGGGTTCGATTCTGGTCAAGGGCACATGCCTGGGTTGCGGGCCAGATCCCCAGTAGGGGGCGTGTAGGAGGCAGCCAATCAATGATTCCCTCTCATCATTGATGTTTCTATCTCTCTATTCCTCTCCCTTCCTCTCTGAAATTAATAAAAATATATTTTAGAAAAGAATGAAGTGTGTATGCCCTAGCCGGTTTGGCTCTGTGGATAGAGCGTGGGCCTGCAGACTGAAAGGTCCTGGGTTCGATTCTGGTCAAGGGCACGGACCTCCGGTACCTCGGTTGCAACCAATCGATGTATCTCTCTCACATCGATGTTTCTCCCTCTCCGTCCCTCTCCCTCCCTTTCTCTCTCTCTCTCTCTTTCTCTCTCTCTCTCTCTCTCTCTCTCTCTATATATATATATAGAGGGCCCCCACTATTCTATTATATATATATATATATATATATATATATATATATAGAGAGAGAGAGAGAGAGAGAGAGAGAGAGAGAGAGAGAGAGAGAGAGAGAATGGAGAATGAGGCGTGGTGGAGACACACTGGGCTGGCGATGGTTGAAGGGTGCTGGTTGTTACATGGGGCTTCATTCTATCAGACCCAGCAAGCCCATATGGTTCCACCGATTTCTGTTCCTTCCACTTTTGTATTCGTTTGGAATTGTCCATCAGAAAGTTTATTTTTTTTTCCGGCTAAAAAGTCTGCATTGTGCATAATGAGCAGCGTGGGGTCCTGCAATTCTTTAACCAGCGGTGGGAAGGCGAAGCCCCACAGGCGACAGGTGCTTTCCCAGGTGGGGAGGAAGGGATGGAAGGAGAGCGCAGCGCGGATGTCTCTCAAACCGGGTGACCTCACAGTTTTCCTCTGCGGCTCGCACCTCAACCCCAAACTCCGCCAGGCAGCAGGCTGCGCCCCGCTGCAGCCACGGGCGCCCCATCTGCCCATCCGGTCCTCAGTCCATCCGCCCCGTCCACCCTGCCATCCACCCGATGGCCACCAGGACCTCCCGCTGCAGAGCCCCCTGGCATCCCCGCATCCCCACTCTGTTCGGCCTTCGCACCCCAATCTGCTGTGCGACGCGCCCCCTCCCAGGGGCCGGCGGGCCGCAGCCCCGCAGTGCACTCACCCTCCGCACTCCTCACACCTCCGAGCTCTGCACGAAACTGAAACTAGGCGCCCAGAGCCGCTCCAGCCGAGCCGCGGCCACTGCTAGGAAATCACGTGGATTCTAGGTGCCAGCTCTGCGAGGGTGGGGGTGCGGGTGCCCGCCAGCGCGGGCTGGGCGCGGGCCAGCGCGCCTTCGCCCTGCCTCTGAGCTTCCCCGCGTTTGGCAACTTTTGCAGGACGGCGATAGCCCCCAAGGGACGCGGTGGGCGCAGGCCCCTTGCGTGAATGTGAAACTGAGGCAGGGGGTGAGGGTTAACTTTTAGGGCAGAAATAGAATAGTGGGGGCCCGCTATGATGATAAGAAATAGGAATTATGCTGTTAACCGCGATGGTTCTGTTCTGAACAGAGAAACCACATTCTAGCCTGGCTGAGAGTTGTAGGCTCAGGACATGGGAGTTACCCCTGGAACGCGGTCCCTCCCCCTTTTCGGAGAAAGGCCTATCCTTAGGGCAAGATTTGCAACCTTGTTGCTGAGGCAGTCTGATCCCGGAGGTGCCCGCAATTGACAACCCCCCAGCCTGCATTGCCTGTGACCTGTGACCATTAAACCGTGCCTACTTTCCCATGTCTGAATTCCTACTTTCCCATGGAATCTTTGTGCTTCTATCCAGTATAAGCAGCTGCCTTGCGGGGGGCGGGGGGCGGGGGGGGGAGGAGAGAGGTAAGAGCAGATTTTTGTGGATGACCTGCTGTTCTCCCATGCTGCCGGAATAAACGTCGTTCATATCAGATTCAATCTTATCTCTGCTTAATTGTCTCAAGTAGTGACAGGCAGCCCTATCGCTTGGTTGTCGGGTTTCAGACTCACCTCGATGGGCATGTGGGAGGGGTCAGTCGCTGTAGGAGGACCTGGGCTGAGTTCCACTCTCCCTGCCTCCTAAGGAGGGATGGGACAGGATGGGAGGGAGGAGATGCTGGCTGTGCAGGAGGAGGGGTCTGAGAACCTGTCCTGTCCTGGGGTGCTCTCTACAGAGAAAGGGGGGGAACAATGATGGGTCTTGGTGACGGAGTTCTTGGCCCTCTAACCGGTGCTAAACACGCTCTACAAATCCATCTCATCCTCAGAAACACCCTAAAAATGCAGGTGCAAGCATTACCCCACTTTGCAGATGTGTAAACTGAGGCCCAGAGAGGAGAAAGGTGAAGGAACTTGCCCAAGTCACACAAGGATACCAGCAGAGATGAGGAAGAGAGATGGACAAAGGAGGGCTGGGGGGCTGGGTGGAAAAGGTGAAGGCCTGAAGTACAGATGGATACTTACAGAATAGCCACAGGGATGTGAAGTGCTAGTATAGCACAGGGAATATAGTCAGGTACATTGGACTAACTCGGAAAGGGGCCAGGTAGGAACTTGAAATATCAGGGGGATCACTTCATAAATTATGTAAGTGTCTGACCACTATGCTGTACACCTGAATCTAACCTATCCTATACAGCAAGAGAGGAATATGCTAATTACCATTATGCCCTGAGGTGTAACGACCAACCGCTAACAACGAACAACCTGATCACCGATCTGCAGGAGGGTGGGGCAGCGAACTACAAGCGGGAGCAGAGAGCTACAGGACGGGGCAGGGCAGTAAGCTATGGGGGGGGGGGGGTGCGGGGGAAGCTACAGGAGGGCGGGGCAGCCGGCAGAGAGCTACAGGAGGGTGGCAGAGACCTAGTGGCGCACAGATTCATGTGCAGGGCTACTAGTATATATATAAAAGGCTGATATGCAAAGTGTCCCCTCAGGAGTTCGACTGGGAGACTGGAAGTTCCATCACGCGCTATGACGTGCACAGACCACCAGGGGGCGGGACGGAACAAAGGAAGGCCCTGGCTGGCAGCCAGAAGGCCCCAGTCAGCCCTGATCGCCAGCCAGGCCTAGGGACCCTACCCATGCACGAATTTTGTGTACCAGGCCTCTAGTATAAAATAATATTGAATGTCAACTGTAAATGGAAAATAAAATTTAAAAAGAGAGAGATAAGAACTTGGCCCACTATTGTTCCCCCAACCTCGAGAAAAGAAATTCTAGGAACGATTCTAAGTGCTTCTCTCTCCCATCTAAGGCTCTCCATTAGAGAGCCCCTCTGGCCTGGCCGGTGTGGCTCAGTGGTTGAGCATCAGCCCATGAACCAGGAGGTTCCCAGTCAGGGCATGTGCAGGGGTTGCTGGCTCAACCCCCAGTAGGTGGCGTGCAGGAGGCAGCCGATCAGTAATTCTCTCTCATCATTGATGTTTCTATCTCTCCCTCTCCCTTCTACTTTCTAAAATCAATTTAAAAATATTTTTTTTAAAAAAAAGAGAGAGAGAGAAACCTCTAAGCCCTCTCTTGAGATCTGCCATTGAGATCTGCCATTCAGGGGCCAGGCCTTTGCTCAGGCAGCCCTTCCTCCTGCTATGCCCTCCCTCCATCCTTCCTGCTGTGTCTCCCTCCTAATTAAGACTCTAGGTAGGGTCTTGTGTCCTCAGCAGTCAGATCCTAGGTCCTGGAGGGAAGGAGCCACATTTCCCTGCCAACAGCCTGTGCCCGACACCAGAGGGTCCAGGGATTGATCTGCTGAGCCAACCACCCGCTCCGGTCTCTGTGGCACATCCCGGAACCCCAGAGGCTTAGGAAGAGCCTCTCCTTGGAAAAGGAGGCCTGGATGGTAGCGACGATGGATCCCGGGGCGCTGCTCGAAGCACAAAGCAACCCTCTCCTCTCCTCTCCTCTCCTCTCCTCTCCTCTCCTCTCCTCTCCTCTCCTCTCCTCTCCTCTCCTCTCCTCTCCTCTCCTCTCCTCTCCTCTCCTCTCCTGCTGAGCGGGAAGCAGTGGGCCCCCAGGGGTCCTGGAGTCAGGTCTAGACATTGGTCCTCTGAAACCCTGGGAAGTTCCCCAGCACCTGTGGCTTTGGGGTCACGGGATACTTTCTCTTCTGGATTGCCATTTACCCACACCCCCAACAACCTCCTCCTGGTGGGTTGAAAGCAGCGTCCACCAGGACTTTCCCAATTGCTCACTTCCTCCCCCTCCAAAGCGAAACCAGCACAGGACGTCATCCGCCACCTGGGCCAGTTGGGTGTATCTGCACCTTGACATCCGGGAGACCAATCACGCTAGATCGGCGCTACCCCGAGTGTGGGCCCTCGACCAGCAGCATCGGCCCCTCCCGGGAGGTAACTTGAAGGTCTGGGGTGGCCCAGGAATCGGCTGACACGCTGCCTGATTCTGATGCATGCCCCGGTTTGAGGCCTCCAGCTCTAGGTAACTTCCGAATCGCTTCCTGAGTGTGAGTTAGGAGTTGGAGATGCACCTGCCCGACAACCCCACCCATTTTTCTTCCTGGCTCCGGGCACAGTCAGTGGTTATGTAGTCTTTTGTTTGGCTAATGGTTGTCCACCTCTGCCCATTAGACGCTACGCTTTATAAAGTCAGAAACCATAGAGTCCTGGCCCAGAGTAAGAACTCAGCAGATATTTTTTGGTGGGGAAATATATATATATATATATATATATATAAAGTGCTGAAGGTGTAGCCCTAGCCGGTGTGGCTCAGTGGATAGAGCATCAGCCTGCAGACTGAAGAGTCCCGGGTTCGATTCTGGTCAAGGGCACATACCTGGGTTGCAGGCTCGATCCCCGGCCCTGGTCAGAGCACGTGCAGGAGGCAACCAATCAATGTGTGTCTCTCATCGTTGATGTTTCCATCTCTCTCTCTCCCTTCCTCTCTGAAATTAATTTCTTTTAAAAAGTGCTGAAGGTGTAGAAAACACTGACTCTGTTATGAATGTGGCATGTGACCTTGAACAAGGGTCCTTCTGGTTCTCAGCCTCTGGAGCTCCCTCTCTACAGTGAAGGGGTGGGCCCAGCTGACCCCTGAGGGCCACTCCCACCCTCTGCCATTTCAGTAGGGGCTCAATTTAATGCCCGCTCCCAATCCAGCCAGCCATCACCAGCGCCAACCATGGCATCTCCTCCCACCCCCACCCCAGAGCCTTCTGTAGCTGCTACTGCCTCCTTCTGGCCTTTAAGCGTCTATGACACAGTCTCAACCTACCTCCTGGCCTGATCTGCAGCAACTTCACCCCAACAGGCCCTCTGCTCAGCCTCGCTGGGTTCCGCTGCTCAGCTCCTAAGCGTTCTTCCCTGGCCCAGGACACCCCCACGGCTCTCTCCCTGCCCCTGGAGGCCCAGTTAACACTGCTTGCTGGAAGCCTCCTACACACAGCAGTCTCGGTGAACAGGCTCCTAACGGTGTTTACATCCACGGCCAGGCTCCAAGCAAGAAGGGAGGGCCTCAGGAGCCAGGAACAAGGGGGTTCCTGGAAGCCAGGGGAGGGGGGACCAAGCAGGACATGCCGGGAGGGGGTGACAGGTCCTTTGAGCTTTTTGGATTCCTAGATAATGAAAAGGAAGCCAATGAAAGAATCCAAAAATATCAGAGCATTTTAAAAGGCTAAATGCAATGTGCTATCCTGGATCCTGACCGCTTCCCCCCCCCAAAAAAAGTCAGTGGAAAACTGGTGACATTTAAACAAAGTTTGGAGTTTGGTTAACAGCACAGGAGTGTAATCTCTTCGTTATGACAAGTGAACCGTGGTTCCGAGAGACACGGATTTTTTCTTTACACGTTTCTCTATTTTCCTTGCATTACGTTTGCCTTTGTTTTCACTATTAAGAAAAATTGAGCCCGGCTGGCATGTCTCAGTGGTTGAGCATTGACCTATGAACCAGGAGGTTGAGGTTCGATTCCCGATCAGGGCACATGTGTGGGCTGTGGGCTCAATCCCCAGTGCGGGGAGTGCAGGAGGCAGCCGATCGATGCTTCTCTCTCATCATTGATGCTTCTAACCCTCTCTTCCTCTCCCCTCCTCTCTGAAACCAATAAAAAAATATATTTTTTAAAAACGTGAGCCACAAAAAGTTGCCTGGCTGGGCGTGGGGTGAGAAATGATATCCTCACGGAAGACTGGACGGTGACAGCCCGGTGGGACAGGACATCTGAAGCTCTGGAGGCTGTGATCAGGTACTTGGGTCCAGTGGGTCAGAATGTCATGGGAAAGCTTTGGGGGGCATGGGATGGGGCGACCCATGGCCAGGACAGGGACCCGTCAGAATGGTGGCCACTGCCCCGGGAGATTGGAGGGACAAAGCCAACTGGGAGTTACCAGGGCGGGGGAAAGAGGAAGCAGCCGGGGCAGCTCTGAGGCTTGAGCCCCGGGCCCCACCCTGCCACTCCTCTTCATGTGACCTGGGCATGACGCTTGCCCCCTCCGGCCTTGGTCTTCTCGGCTGTGCGACTGAAGCGACCCCTTGCCCTGCTCACCTCCCAGGGTCTGGTGAGGATGCCTCCACTGAGCCCGCCTTCTTCATCCGCCCCATGGGGACAATAACAGTGCCTACCTGGTAGCGTGGTTGTGAAGATTAAATAAGAGAAGCTTAGATCAGGACCTGCTGCCTGGCCGACCTCCACAAGGCGGCGCTGTTGCTTCTATGTGAGGCTATTCATGCAGCAGCGATGCTTGCGCCCTGGGCGAGGGGCAGGTGCAGCCCAGACCGAACAGGCATGGGCTCTGCCTTAGGAAGCTGGATGTTTCCCAGATAATCCCAACTGACGCTGAGGGCACTTGAACGGAGAGACACACTGGGCTGTAGTTTGAGAGCCCCTGAGAGGGGATCTGACTTCGTTGGGGGGAGGGAGGGAGGCTGGCCCTGAGGAGGAATCAGATGGGGGAAGGGAGAGGGAAAATATTCTGGGCATGTGCAAAGGCCCTGCGGAAGGAGCGTGGCCAGTACAGGAAATGGACGGGCTGCAGGCGGCGGGCTGCAGGCGGCGGGCTGCAGGCGGCGGGCTGCAGGCGGCGGGCTGCAGGCGGCGGGCTGCAGGCGGCGGGCTGCAGGCGGCGGGCTGCAGGCGGCGGGCTGCAGGCGGCGGGCAGGGTGACCTGAGGTGGCCTGGGCCCATCAGCAGAACTTCCCGTTTGCAGACAGTTGGGACGGGCTCCAACCATGAAGCCAGCGGCTGCTTTACAACATGAGGCTTCACCTAATGCACAGCTGAGCTCACCCAAAAGGAAAGACCATGCTAGACGCTGGAGAGGGAGCTGGAACCGAGAGCCCAGGCTGTAAGCACAGCGATCCAGAGAGCCGAGGCCAGGATGTGGGTTCAGACCACCCTCCGAGGGGTTGGGGCGGGGCCGCTAGAAAGGAAACCCCAGCCGGTGCACATGCAGCTCTGCCGTCTCTGCCGTCCTGCCTGCTGGCACAGGTCGTCCTGAGCCGAGAGATGAACCTAACACCCCCCTCCCCCCACCCACCCAGACCCGGGTGTTATACAACCCCTGGGGTTCCTGGCCTAAGTGCAAAACCACTCTCTAAGCAGACGGAGGGAACCCAGGAGGCTGAGTCTGTCCACAGGAAAACCAAATTCCACTGAAGATGAGCTTGCAAGTAACCAAATATCACAAACCACAGGAGGAAACCATCCACCACGTGAGAGATCCAACAACCAATAAGAGGGCACGCTTCCCCCCCCCCCCCCAAAGAACAGCCTAGAAGGAACAACAAGGGGGCACAGGCACAGTGTGGGGGCATCATGGGGGCATCAGCGCTGCCATCTGCTGGCCGCCTTTCTGTGTGTAAACAAGGCGCATGGCAAGCTTCTGGCACAGGGTGGTCATGAGCACGGGCTGAGTATGAAGGGGCCGTCCTGGGAGGTGGCCTTGGCCAGGGAGGCAGGGACTTGCGTGGAGAACCCGAAGTACCGCGTGCTGGCGCCCCCGCAGTCAGGGCCGGAGGTGGGGAGGAAGGAGTCGTCTGAGAACTTCCTGTGGATGAAGTGACCCTGGAGAAAGCCGGATGCGGCCTGGACCTCTCTCCTGCCCTTTCCCATGCGGCCTGCTGGGCCGAGGAGCCAGCTTCCAGAAGACGAAAAAGGAGCCTTGGAAAACATCCAGCCCGGAGTTCAGATGGGGAAAGGGAGGGAGAGCTGCCCTCAGAACTAGAGGCTCCTCCCAGCTGGCCTTTCATTCATTCAACAGATATTTCCTGAGTGCCTGCTATGTCCCAACCACTGTGTGGTGCCAACCCTCACAGGCTTATCTCCCAGGAAAGACATCAGTCCGAACATCTGGTGACCTCGCTTCCTCCCTGCCCTGGCTGGCTGCCTGCCCCGCACCTGCAGGGGGCATCAAAGGGGGCCCAGAGATGTGTACTTACTCACCCTCCCCTTGGAGATAGGGGAATCGGATTTCCACTCTGCCAGAGTCACAGGCTGCAGAGTCCCCCACCACCACAAGAGGGCAGCCTTGGCCTCCAGGCAGTGCTCACGTGTGGCCCAGGCCAACCAGGAGCTCTGCCAGCTCTGGGCTCCCTCACCCCACAAACATGCCAGATTGAGCCTCCTTTGATGCCCTCAGAACCCCCTGTCAGTAGGGCCTTCCCTCTCTGCTGAGACCAATGCTGGGAGTCTGGCCTCCCTGCTGTGTGTTGATCTGAAGGTCAACGGAGGAGTTGATCTCAAAGATTGATAATCAAAGCTCAACCTGTAAAGAGTCAAGGATCCGGGACCTTCGTCCTGCCCTCAGCCCAGAGAGGGCCAGGGAGAGGCAGGTCAGCAGAGTAGGGACACTTACCAGCAGGCGCCCCAGGTCTCCTTGGAGATCACAGACTGTTCTGAATGGAGACATCCATGGACTTGTCTCCCACCCACTCCTCCTGGTGGCTGGCAATGGACAGGTGGCTGATCTGGATGCTGGGAGAACCAGTGGAGTAAGGAAGGACATCGTGGGGCCTTTCTGCAGGAGAGGGTGCCACGTCTTTGGGTGGTGGTCACTCTTCTACTTGAGCTCCAGTAACTTCCATCCTGCGATGTACGGTTAACCGTTATTAATTCATCTTAGGTTAAATGATAAGAAAATAAAAATATTTGCTTTCAATATTTGTATGTAAACATACATGTTTGTGTATGACTATATAAGCATGCATAACCAACAAGGAAGAAATGTGCATGACAATGACAGCCCTCAATTCTGCAACCGGTCACATGGTTGTTGTGGGGTTTTATAGCTGTCCTCTTCCACTACCCAGCCCATGCCCTCAGCAAACATCTCAGCGGGTCATGGCTCCCTACCTGGTGGGATGACCCCAGCCTTCATTCCTGAGAAGACTGGGCCCAGTCACCCTGCCTTAATTGGCTTCTTGTAGTTTCCCACTGACGGTAATCACAGGATATGGTAGTGTGGGATCTCCTGCATTTCAGACATCCTCTTCCTTCTCTTCAGTGAATAGTAGCAGCCCAGTTTCCTCCTGATTATCACCCCAGCCAATAGAGTAATGCTCTCCTTTGCCTGTGGAGAAGTTCAAAGTAGCCAGATAGCAGTCTTTATTTATATATATAAATTGATTTCAGAGAGGAAGAGAGAGCTCCACAACCCGGGCATGTGCCCTGACCAGGAATTGAATTGTGACCTTCTGGTTCATAGGTTGACGCAACCACTGAGCCACGCTGGTTGGGCTAGGTGGCAGTCTTAGCTTCCTGTTCAATGGCATCATTGTTGTGTCTCCGGTTAAATCATTTCTCCCTGTTGTGCATTGAATTTGTGTTCGGAAAAACTCATGTCCATCCAGAACCTCGGAATGTGACCGTACTTGGAAATAAAATATTAGCGGTTGTAAATCAAATGACTGGCGTCTTATAAGGTCATGTGAAGACACAGAGGGAAGTGGCCAGTGAAGGTGAAGCAGAAACTGGAGTGATGCTGTACAAGCCACGGCAGGCCCAGGATTGCTGGCAAACAGCAGCAGCTGGCTAAGTGTATGAGCATCCAGTCATTCTCCGAGACCCACCTGTCTTCCGTGCAGGCCAAACAGGAGAGCTGAATGGAGACTGGGAACCACCACCCCTGCACCTTTCAAGTTCTTGCTGGTGACACTCTCTGCAGGCCCTCCAGGATGTGGCATTGCTTTTGATTGGCCATTTTCCTATGTAGAGGCAGTTCTAGTGACTTCCACGTGGCCTTCTATACCCCGATACCCCTCACTCCACAGGTCAAGGAACCAATGTGGGGAGTCTGCTAGTAGCTGGGGACACACCTACCTCTAGGATGTGTTCAGGGACCCCCTGGACTCACTGGGAGATCGACCTGAGCTAAAATGCCATTGACCACCTGACCTCCCCAGGTTTCTACCCTGACCGGTGGACCGCAATGATGCTTTGGGTCTCCTAGATTTAATGTCAATTTAGGGCCAGTGTCGAGTAATCCCTGAAAGTCTGGTCGTTTCCTTTCCCAGGGCAGCCCCCCAGGGGAGCCTGGGAGATACATGACAGCATACGCTTGTTTTCAGTGTCGCAGGGTCCTTCCTCAAGGGGACCCAGCCCCCTTCATTCAAGGGGTTCTGAGTCTGTAAACTGGCTTAAGCCTGGGAGTTGATTGAGGGACCATAATTCTGTTTTGGTGATTCAAGAGAGACTTGCATTCACTCGACCTAGGACTCTTCCGCTTCTCCTGATCAAATAGGAAGTGAGTAGAAAATCCCTTTCTTTCTTCCCAAGGGAATACCATGACCAACCAGCCAAAGCCATGGCTCTCTGCAAGTCAAACCATCAGATTTCTGTGCTGCCTCTGCAGCCCATGATGCTAAAGCCAGCTTGTCTTCGATGGTTAAGTGCCACCACCTGGTCCCTGCCACTCTGGAACTGTTACCCCATTGTATTTAGGGATGCCAGTCGAGTGGCACTATTTCCCACTGTCATTTCTGACCTGTAGCGATGAGTGACCCAGAGCTCTGCAGTGAGGCGGGCTCCCCCTCCCTAATTTATTTCTCTCCATCATGATGAAAGTTGTGCCTTCTGGACCCTCACAGGGTGGATGAGCAGATCTCACATGATACACCCATTCTAACATTCCAGCGTCCCTAAGCCTTTACATGTCTTCTTCTACAGTGTCCCAAGGCAGTTCCTGCACGTCACCTTCATTCAGTGTAGATAGACCACCATTTAAAAACACACACATATATATTGATTTCAGAGGAAGGGCGAGTGGGAGAGAGATAGAAACATCAATGATGAGAAAGAATAATCATTGATCGGCCACCTCCTGCACACCCCCTACTGGGGATCGAGCCCACAACCCAGGCATGTGCCCTGACCAGGAATCGAACTATGACCTCCTGGTTCATAGGCTGACGCTTAACCACGGAGCCATGCCGGCCCAGCAGATAGACCACCTTGTCATCTGTCTCGGCCAACCACCGAGCACAGTGTTCTAGCCCTTTCTAACTCCGCATGCTTAGTCCATCATTCTAGAACCTCTGCTCCCTGGGCCTGTACGAACACGTTCAGCCTGATCCAACTTTCTGTTCCTTATACCAGTATCCCACACCCTCATATCCATTCCCACGCACCTCCCCTGCCCCCGCCCTGATTTTTGTCTGTATGAACTTGAAAAACCACATCATTCTTTTGGTGTCCCTGCATGGTACACCTCCTCACACCTCACCCTTTGAGGCCTGCTGGCACTCCAGTCAGGTTATAGGACTAGAAACAAAGAGGGGTGGGGTGGGAGTAGGCCACGAGAAGAATTAGTGTCTTTCGAGGTAGGCGCCGGGGGAGCGGTTACGGTTCTTCATACACAGGGTCAAACAGCTTCCTTAGGGACAGGCGTCAGGCTGCTCCTGGGACAGACTCCTGGAAGCTCTCCCGTCAGGCTGTGGACAGGCGTGCTTCTCGCCTCCCTTGTGGCTACGGACAGAATCTTTATCTCCACTGTTATCATGTAAAATGTCATTCTAACCGAGTACCTGCTTGCTACTTAGAATGCCAGCGGAGGATCTACTGGTCACTGCCTGCATTTTCCCAGGGCCCTTCACAGGAAGGAGGCTGTGGGCCCGGCCACACGCCCCCTTCAGGCCCATCACGCATATTAAAGGCCCAGAAGACGCAGGGGAGAAGCCTATGAACTTGGCCGAACCTGAGGCCTCCAAATGTACGTGACCGTGAGCTCTGTAGAAGTAGATTACCAGTAAAACCAACAAACATCTTGGAAACGGCAAACGTAATAAGCTGCTACATTGGCCTGAGCTGAAATCTGGGAGTTTTTGGTTCATTCTTAGCTATTTAATAATGAAGATCCAGCCCTGAGTGGAGTGGCTCAGTTGGTTAGAGCATTGTCCTGTGCTCTGGAAGGTTGCTGGTTCAATTCCTGGTCAGGGCACATACCCAGGTTGTGGGTTTGAGCCCTGGTCAGGGTATACAGGCAACCCAGTCAATGTTTCTCTCTCTCTCTCTCTTCCTCAATAAGTAAAAAAATATTTTTTTTAAAGTATCTTTACCTACGAAAAATAATGAAGATCGAAACCAATCATTTTCTAAGTATTAATAGAACACAGTGCGTTATTATACTACATTTAGTAACTGTTGAGGAAGCGTTGACATTTCTGCGACGTCCCCCACCTGTCAGCTGCCTTAAGCCTTAATTGTTGTCTGGTTTCCCCCCCCCCCCGCCCCCCGTCCTAGTGGGGCTTGGGCCAATCTGAACACTTGTCAGCTGTTCTCAGAAGCACCTTCCTGGAACTATTTTGGGTCCATGGAATCTGGAGTTTAATCCTCACAACCTGACACCACGGGGAGAGAGGCCCCACTCCTTTAGCAAGAAGAAATGGGTGCCACCAGTGTCTCGGGTTCCAGGCCCCTCACAAAATGGGGATACCCCTCCTTTGAAATGAATTACTTTTCCATCCAAGACTTAAAAAGGGGCTTGGCATGGTATGCGATATGGAGATGTGTTTTTGCTAAGGGAAGGCAGTAGTTTTGTCCTGATCATTCTGAGTGGGCGAGAGAAGGAGAGTGTGTACTACAGAACTGCCAAGAGGGAGCTACCTAACGCCACCAACGTGAGGGTTGGGAATGAACTTGGATGGGTTACTATGTAAACCAGGAGTGTGGGCAAACACAAGTATATTCTTAGTTTAAGACTTCCATGGCCTTACTTTGTCATTTTCCATCAGTGCCAATAGTCCTTTTATAAAAAGAAGCAGAACATTCAGGTTACTTAAAAAATCAGCATTTCACCTGTTGACCATCCAGTGACCCCGGGCACGGAGTAAACTGCTAAGACTCTCTGCCAGGATCAGTCATAGCAAAACTTTATTGAACAGAAAACCCAGCAAAGGTTTCCACCTCTGCACAGTTGCCCGTGGTTTGAAGGAAAGCAATGCATTTAAAAAGCAATTATACAGAAGTCTCTCCTAGAAAAGTCCTGCTAAAACATGTCTAGCAATTCATTGATTATATAAAGTAGTACACTTAGTGTAATTTAAACATTCCAACAGGAATCAAATCGCACCAGCAGAACCATTTCTGCCTCTATGACATCTATGTACAAACACACATGCAGACACACATATCTGGAAAAGGTCCTCAGGCATAAACATGCGACGCTAACGCCTTCTATGTACAGTGCCTATAAACTACATACAATAGGTAGTAAAGCTCTTCAGAATAAAGACATAGGAAGCCTTGGGCATTTTTTGTTCATCAATTTGTATCATGGCTTCACGTCTTACTTTCGGCTTTTGCTTGATCACAAAAGCATCTCCTCCTCCTCGTTGGTTCTTTACTAATTCTGTGCCATCCCGCGTCCAGGTGAGGAAATCTAGCTGGAGTCAACGGTCCAGTCCATGCCTGCCCAGGCCACCAGCAGCCAGCGGGCAAACCGCATCAGTTTGCTATGGCTGGGGGGCCTTCGGGAAGGAGAGAGGCAAAGAAAGTCTTGAAGACCAGCCAAGCTGTGCTCATAAAGGAAGGGCTGGTCTGCTCGCCATCCACTACGTTCCTGTCTGGAGGGAGGCGGTTGGGGTTTTCCATTTCAGCCTCAGGGCCTTCCTATGGGTAATGAAACAGTGAGAAAGCAGTTAGGACCGGGATCCACACCAGATCGTGCTGGGCAGTGGCAGAGGTAACCCCTGACCCCTCGCGCCGTATGGGAAGCGCCAGGCGGGCAGGGCCCCAGGAACGACATCCTGGCTGGCGTGTTCTCTGGTCTCCATGGCAGAGCCGAGCTGGTGACATTCTCATCGTTTCGAATATTCTCACCAGCAAGTATCAAAACAGGTGTAGCAACTGGATCTTCCACCACTACTAACCAAGTGATCAAGTCACCCCTCCTCATTAAATATGGACAGTCTAATGTCGGCGATGCTGTGAGTCAAAAGAATTGAAATGGAAACCCAGGGTTGTAAAAGCAGATAGTAGGGTGCCAATTTATATAATTTAAAAATATCCTTTGGTAGTATGCATTAAAATGCCTTATAAAAATTCTCTTTTTTAAAAATATATTTTATTGATTTTTTTAACAGAGAGGAAGGGAGAGGGATAGAGAGTTATTAACATCGATCAGCTGCCTCCTACACACTCCCTACTGGGGATGTGCCCACAACCAAGGTACATGCCCTTGACCGGAATCGAACCTGGGACCCTTCAGTCCGCAGGTCGACGCTCTGTCCACTGAGCCAAACCAGTCAGGGCTAAAATGCCTTATAAAAATTCTATTTGTGTGTGTTATTTTCCAGGAAATCTATTCTGTGAGATGCTTATGCTCTTAATCCTTAATTAACTATCCATTAGCTGTTTCCATGACATAACACATGGTTGCAGACCACTGAACACTCAAAATAGTGAACTTAAAAAAATTATTTAAATATGCCAAAATGCAAATTGCCATATGACAAAAATACCTGATAGATGCTGTGACATGTTTAATGTTTTCAAAATAGCTACCATCAAGAATAAATAGGAGCCCAGCCAGCGTGGCTCAGTGGTTGAGCATCAACCTATGAACCAGGAAGTCATGGTTCGATTCCAGTCAAGGGCACAGGCCCAGGTTGCAGGCTCGATCCCCAGTGTGGGATGTGCAGGAGGCAGCCGTTCAATGATTCTCTCTCATCATTGATGCTTCTCTCTCTCTCCCTCTCCCGCTCCTTTCCTCTTTCTGAAATCAATAAAAATGTATTTTAAAAAGAAGAAGAAGAAACAGGAAGAAATCTTGAGCTATCGAGCCTAATAAAATGGTAAACCAGGACACGGGATATTTAAAGGCTGAGGGTTTGAGCGCCTGCACCTCACACCACGCTCGCCGGCTCGCGGAAGCTCCATACCTGCAAGTTATTGTTGGGGTCCTGGTTTACAGCTTCCGGAAGAGGACCGTCATTTGGGAAGTGCTGAGCCGGCCTCTGTCTAAACGGAAACCACCCAACGTGATGCCTTCAAAGGAAGCACATAAATGCCCATCTTAGTCAAGAGCACAGTGAGATTTACTCAACAACAGAAGGGTCTCCTCAGCAGGTAAGGTCCCCCTCCCTCCCCTCCTCTAACCAGAGCAGCACCCCAGTTGGAAGCTGCAAAGACCTTCTATCCCACCACCTCATTCTATCCCACCACCTCCCAGGCTCTCACTGGCCTGTCAGGTTCTTAAAGGGGCGGCATGTTTATTCCCCAATTTACACTCACAACATAAACAGCACTTGGCACACAGGACATGCTCAGTAAGTGCTGGAGTGGCCGTAAAGAGTGATTTGTACTGAGGGGGAAAGGAAAGTGATCATCTGCTTACAGGTACATAACCACGGTGGCCCCCATGACCATGAGGAATCTGCTCAGGGAGGAGTAGAAGTAGAGGATGCTGAGGAAAACGGAAAACGTAGCTGCTGAGTAGGTCCAGTCCAACCAATCGCGATTTATCTCGTCATCTTCTTCCACGATAGGGCCACCTTGCGCATTCATCCGTAGGTTTTGATTGGCCCCGGGATTAACCACCACTTGAGGAGCAGCGTTCTGATTGGCTGGCTGGTTTTCGGCTGGAAACTGGTTGTGAATAGGGGCTGGAGCAGGTGCGGAGACCACGGGTATCTCTTGGGCACTTGGTGAGGGAACAAAAGTCCCCGATGCAGCAGTGGCCGCTAAACTGAAATAGAAACGACAGAGGCAGATACTGTTGAGGGCAAAGCACCGTGAAATCTGTGGCCGTCACCTTATTTACGCAGGGGATTTCACTGTGAAGAACTATAAGTAGGTACATACAAACTTAATTTTTTCTTTAACGTAGTGAAGAATTTTTCTATTTTAAAAAATATGTTTTTAGAGAGAGAGAGGAAGGGAGAAGGATACAGAGATAGAAACATTGATGAGAGAGAAACATCACGGATTGGCTGCCTCCTGCATGCCCTCTACTGGGCCCTCCTGCCTGGGCAGTGAAGAACGTCTTTACCAACAATCCTACCTATACATTCCTTTTCTACTCGTAGGAGCAGCAACGAGATATTTCGTCTGGAATGAAGCATCCAGGCCACTTTAAGAGTGTGGTGCAATAACCAATTAAATTTTCACAAAGCTTTAAAGATACAGATTGAAAAGGAAGGAACATAAGTGAAGTCAGGAAAGCATGTATCAGACACTAGCACCCCTACCTCAGGGCATCGATACACAAATTAGCTAGCAGTTATCACTCATACTGCACTCCACCCACAGAACCACGGGGCTCTGCAGACACGGGTGACCTTCCCTAGCTGGCTAGGTAACAGGACGGGACTTCCCTCCGCCCCGGCCCAGGCGCACATCAGGGAAGGACTCACTACTGCATGTAGTACTGCCGCGCGTAGATCTGCTGGAACCAGGAGAGCTGCAGCCACCCATACGTCGTGTAGCCCGAGAAGCCAGGCCCCAGGCCCTGGAACGCCGGCTGGGCAGCATCAGGCCTAGGAAAGGTGGTTTTAAATGCCCATTTTGAGTTGGTTCAGTCCAAACAAGTAAAAACTGAGTTTAAACGACAATCAGGAATTCAAATCAGAGGGACTGAAGAATGGGCGTTCCGACAGTTCCTCGTAGGTGACTGTAACGTGAGCGCAGAAGGTACTGATGGCACACTCCCCGCAGGGTCCAGACCTCCCAGCACGGGTTCTCACTGTGCCATCACGATGGCACACAAACAGGCTGTCCCGTCCTAGGCCGTGGGCTCCCACTCCACTTAGGACTTGCAGAGTCACTGCAGGTCCCTCCCCTGTTCTCCTTACGAAGCAGCTCCAAGAAACCACATTCCTCCCAAAGCCTTTCCTGAAGGAAACTTCCCTCTCCCAATACCCTTCTCGCCCTCCTCTAGGTCGGGATCTGTGCCGGGGCCAGCGATGCGTGCATGTGGCATCACCCATGCTTGCTCACTGGCCACTTGTGCCCTGGACAGGCTGCTGGGCAGTTATCTGAGTGGATCCCCAACAGCCTTGTGGGAAGGCAGCTCCCCCCATTTCACGGGGAAGCCCCGAGTGCAGCTCAGGGGAGACGAGGTTGATTTGCACAGGGTCACTGAGCTAATAAATAGTGGGGCTGGATTTGAGAGCGGTTTGTTTGACACCACACACACTCATTTTCCCATCATGCAACACGGTCTGACACTGCCTAGGACAGGGCGCGGGGGTCACCAGTGGCTTTGTGAGTTGCACACAGTGAACCCCACAAGATGGAAACGAATGGAATTGTGGGAGATCAGGAGTTGGTTACATGCTCATCTCCACTGGGTGAACTCATTTCTTAAAGTTATATGCACTGGCTGCTCAGTAAATAGTTGAATGCAATCATCGAGTTTTATTACCGTGAAATTCACAGCTGTCAGGTATGGGCCTCAGTTCTCACACTGCACAGCCCAAATGAGGGAAGCAGTTTTAGGTGTTTCTATCCAATAAGGAACCCAACTCACATGCTGACAGTCTCTTTTAACCGAATTCCATACCCAGAGTGTTTTAAAGCAGTATTTCAGTACAAACAGGCCTCGGTGTGACTCATTTAAAAAATCACAGTGCATGAAAATGAGAGGATAAAGGAGCTCGCTGGCTCCGATGATGGCACTGCAGATACGCAAGCCAACTAAAAGGTTTTTACAGTCACATACCGAGTACGAAGGGGTGAAATGATTTCATGTCCGGGCATTACTTTTAAATCTTCAGAAAAAGAATAAGGGAATGAGGAATAGAGGAAAGGAGCATGGCGACACTTTGTCATTACTGTGCCAGGTGATGGTCACGGGGGGATTCATTATACAGTTCCCTCCACTTCTGTGTATGCTTGAGATTACCATTTATTAAGAAACTCCAAAAACTCCTCAATCCTCAAACACCTGGCGCTATCAGTCATCCCGTATTAAAAGAGTGACAGTCACCTCTGCCTTTGGCTCTGAAGGAAAGGGCTCTCGTCGCTGCCCAGAAAATGGCCCTTGTTCCTGGCATCATCAACATTCCGTGGCAGAACATTTCTTAAAACAGTCTCCTCACCTTTGTCACCCAACGCCACGGCAGGCTGCTCAGCAGAGCAGCTGCACGGCGCCTCTAACAGCTGTTTTTCTGCAGCAGCACTGACCTCCCACCATGAGGTCAGCACATGCAAAGCACAGCCACGCAGGAGGGGCGATGCCTTTCGATACATATTTCTCCACATTTTATATGGAGTTGATTTAGTACAAATAAGTGAGAACTGCGTTTAAATGACAAAAAGGCAGTGTCGTGAGAAAAGTTAAATTCATAAAAGATCTTTCTAGTGAAAAGCTTATAAAGCAGCACTCTGTCCATTTTAAAGTTCTGTAAGCAGACAGTGTAAACACACCTTATTCTTAAATGGATGCAAATGGGCCCGTTCATGTTGCATAAACCCAGTTCTTTAATGTAACACTCACCTCGAGAAGCTCTCCCATCCAGAGGGAGAAAGGTTCCGAAAAGGCTCCCTTGGCCTCACACCATCACTTGAGGAATCCCCAGGATACTGTCCCTGAGTGGGGCCAGCGGGCTGCTCTGTGGATTCAGCAACCTAGGGAAGTGCAACGTGATCATGAGACCAAGGGCCTGATGCAACCGGCTGAAATCAAGCTGAAAGAAGGATTTTGCTGGGAATGGCTTATGTCCCCCACCCCGGCTCTGAATGTAACAAAATTAAATAGATACAACGTTATGTGAAAAATATTCTGAAATTTGTTTAACACAATTTCAAAATATAGTTATATGTGTGGGTATAAATATACATACACACACACACACACACACACACACACACACACTGAGTGGCCAGATTATTATGATCTCTGAACGCATAATAATATATATATACTAGAGGCCTGGTGCATGAATTCGTGCATGGGTGGGGTCCAGCCAACCTGGCCATGGGGAGGAGACATGGGCGGTTGGCTGGCCTGCCTGCTGGTCAAACTCCTGGTCGAGGGGACAATGTGCATATTAGCCTTTTATTATATAGGATATATACTGAGTGGCCAGATTATTATGCGTTCAGAGATCATAATAATCTGGCCACTCAGTGTGAGTGTGTGAGTGTGTGTGTGTGTGTGTGTATACATATATATTTCATTGATACGAGTAACTATGTTATAGTTTCATTAAAATCTTCCAGTGAAGTTATCACTGGTGAGAAAGCTTCCTGGTAATGCACTGTATTTCTATGGCTACATTTACTAAACCCAAAAATTAAATTTAGCCAACACAATTATAAATACAGCCCAGCCAGCAATCAAAGGAGAGAATTTCCTTTGCTATGTTCGGCTGTTTCGGGAAATAGTGATATAATGCCGATTTAGAGTATGTCACTACATGTATTAATACACACTGTGAAATTAAACATAAATAATTTTGACTGTCAAATATGTCTTTAAAGATCATTTGATAGAAACTGGCCTCTTCCATGGGGGAGGTCAATGGGAGAAAAAAAGAGACATATGTACTACTATTTTTAATACTTCAAACAATTAAAAAAATGTAAAAATAAATAAATAAATAAAAGATTAAAAAAAGAAAAAAAAAGAAACTGGCCTCTTCCTATCTAACTAACTAATTAATCACAATGAAATTTTCCAAAGAAAATGTATTCACTTTTTTACTCTTTATAAAAATTAACAGTTCCTTAGAAGAAATGCATGTGCCCAAGTCCATGAAAACCCCCTGTGGAGAGCCTTGTTAGTTTCAGTGATCTGCACACGCAGCCTCTGCAGGTCCAATCACATCCCAGAAGACAGTGGTGGGGACGCCTCTTTCCCAACGGCACTGCCTGCCACTGCTGTAGTAAACTCTCACTTGTATTGATAACTGTCTAATTCCTAATTCTCACCGGGGACGAAACAAAATATGACAATAAAAAGACCATAAAATCTCTTCGAAGAGTTTTATCCAATGTCCTTTCTTCCTCCCGTGAGAGTCTGAAGGACACAGGGTACCCACTCAGACCTACCTTTGCGCTGGTTTCTGGCATTTTGGACGGACTTTTCACATTGCACACCAAGTGTAGAACATGCCGGATTTCCTGCTAAAAGAAATATGGAGGCACTTTAGCACCTGAACTCAACCTGGCAAGAACATCAAAACATTCCTAAGTTAATATATAAACGATGTACCTTTGGCAGCAAGTCCCTGAGATACTGGTTATCCAACAGCAGCTTCCCAGAATAAATTAACCTCTGGTCCTCTGGACGCTAATCATGGGAAGAAAGAGCAACAGAGTCAGCCTTTAACCCCACAAGTTCCCAATCGCAGAAGACACTACTTCGTACACATCATTTATTTATTTTATATTTCTTTATTGATTTCAGAGAGGAAGGGAGAGGGAGAGGGAGAGGGAGAGAGAGAGAGAAACATCAATGATGAGAATCACTGATCGGCTGCCTCTAGCACGTCCCCTACTGGGGATCGAGCCCGCAACCCAGGCATGTGCCCTTGGCTGGAATCGAACCTGGGACCCTTCAGTCCGCAGGCCAACGCTCTATCCACTGAGCCAAACCAGATGGGCCGTACATGTAATTTAAATACGTGTTTTTCCCCAGCACATCACAGGAAAACATTTCTTCAAAGGCCCCATATACAAAACTTTTATTTAAGAAAGTGCTTTAAGTTTAAACTGGTCTCTAACATAAAAATTTAGGATGGCACATGATCTCCAGTCCACAAAACCTACAGCAACCTATTTAACTCAGGGAAATTGCTTTCTGCCACTAGAAACACACATTTGATTTGGGGCTTCTATAGCAACTTACTTCAAAACTTGTGTTTAGTTTCAGAGAAAACTCAAAGCACTCCCAAAGTTGGCCCCCACCAAACCCACCTATCATTGTCCCCAAAGAACATGAAGCGATTCTAAACTCAACCCCTGGAAGAGACATTTCCGGACACACAAACACAGTCACAGATGAGACGGGGTGTGGGTAACATTTCTACAACAGCCTGTGAGATGAGCACTCCTGTTTCAAGGCGGAAAGTCTGAAATTGACTTGTCGCAGGTCACTACCTCCTAGACTGGATGCCACCCCCCTTATCCATTCCAGGGACTGAAGACCACAGGGACCCCACACGCTTTCTACACGTCTCCCTTTTAAAACCTGTTCTTAGTGCCTTTAGGAATTGAACTTAAAAATAAGGGCCTCACACGCCAGAGGACACTGGAGATGGCCAGCCTGTCAACCTACTCTGGCCAGAAAAACCTATTATGCAAGACTTGGAATAAAGCTGTTTCTGCCAAGTGGCCGAGAAGATAAAACAAGTGGTTTAAAACAAACAAAGCAATCACCGCATCAATCCGGATTTTTACAAACTGTGCAACAAAAACAAATACAGAAACTACTCTATTGGATGCCGTGTTCAGCACCGTTCTCACCAACCGGCTTTATCAGCAAGCGCAATGCACGGGATTTTGTAAAACGCTATTGCAGAGGTGGGTCCTGCACATGAAAAAGTCCCACACTGGAAAACCTTTGCAATCCACAGCTGCCTGCCTTTAAATTACTTCCCCTAGTAAAGGCCTAAATTGGCGCTCTGTGTTTTTACCGTGGAGGCTGGTTAAACAATTAAACCTGTTACACCAACAACTATTATGAAGTAAGGCTTCGCACCTTAGAAAACAAATCGGTACTCTCCAGCTGTCATTTCTAAGCCCACATTTACGCATCTGGGAGACCTTGCATTTACACCTTCTGGGTCTTGAGGCTTCACAGGAGTGATGCTCCCCGACCCAGGAGGCCCTCAGGAAAGCTCTCCTCCCACACACCGCCGTGTACCAAATGATGCCACTCGGGACTGCACCTGCTTCACCCATCTGTGTCCCGAACAGCCATTAGCTCGGCAACACGGCCCCTTGGTGAAACCCCAGAGCCCCCAGGTGAACGCAAACAAACAGGCAAATTTCAACAGAACAACTCAGAAAGCAAACTCATTTCCACATTAGACAGGGGACAGATATGGAAGGAAAGCCACCGCCAGCGTGAGCTGCCGCGCACACTGCCCCTCGAGGGCTCCGACGGAGCGGTTTCAGCCTCCTCCCGCCCTGATGCCCTCTCCTGTGTGGCCGAGAATTACACTTCTGGGCAGTCAGGAACACTGCTGACACTTACATAATATCAGGGTGGAAAGTAAATATTGTCCAGCTCACAGCCTCCATCACGTGGGAGGGAAGGAGGGAGGAAGCGAGGGAGGGCGGGGACAAGGGTGATATTGACAGATGTGTCCACCAAAACAAAGCAAGGAAGTCTCTGTAATTGAGGAACCCAAGTCGTCAAACCGGGACTCCAGGAGCCTCCTTCCGCCTGTGCGCGTCGCTTCCCCATCTCCCTCCACCAGCAACGCGCCGGCTCCTCCCAGGGACCGAGCAGAGGCCGGTGGAGTGGAGCGTGGCAGGGAGGGGCCGGGAGGTGGCCGGGGCGGGCAGAGCCACGTCGGGCCCTGGGTGTGGGGCCCTAAGTACACCCCGCCCGGGCGAGCGCCTCATCTCTCCAGCCAGTGGCCTGGGGTCGGCCCCGCCCTGCCCTCCCCGCCAGGAGACCCTGGCTACATTCGGAAAACTCATTCTGCAACATTTCTGTTTCCTTCTTTCTATCCGGGGCTGCAGTCTTAATGGGGAACACTTAAGTCGCCCGGTCGTTGGGAGGGCGGGTGAGAAACTGAGGCTTGAAGGGTGAACGGCCTCACCCAAGGTCACACTGCTGTTTTAGCGGCTCGGCTCGGGCTAGAAGCCAGATCTAGGGGCGGGGGTCTGGGGAGGGGGAGGCAGCAGGGCGACTGCCGAGGGAACCGGGGACACGGAGGAGAGGGGACAGGGGAAGGCAGCCCGTCTGGAAGGCGGGGCGATGGCGGCCTGGGACCAGGAAGTGACAGCCGCCGGGCCGGGAGAGGGGGTGCCTCCGGAGGTAGGGCAGGGAGGGGAGATCCCGGCCCTGGGAGAGGTGACGGGGTGAGCACCCAAGATCGGGGGAGACTGGAGAAGGGAGAAGCTGTAGGGAAAGGGGAAGCGGACGTGGTATTCCTAGGGGGGACGCACGGAGGGCTGGGGGGCGGCAGCCGGGGCGCGGGCAGCGGGGCGGGGCGGCTCACCGGGCGCTCGGGGTAGACGAGGCTCAGGTGCGCCTTGAGGCGGCCCACGCTCCAGCCGCGGTCGCCGCTCAGCTCCAGGTCGCGGTGGCGCTGGTTGGGGCTCTTCACCAGCAGCGTGACGGGCTCGGGCTCGGCCTCCATGTCGGCTGCGCCGTGGGCTCCTCCGTCCGCACTCCGAGGTGCCGGGCAGGCGGCGTCCCAGCCGCCCGCAAGCTCCGCAACGACTGTTCGCGTCTCTGGGGCGCGCGCGCCCCCGCCTCGGGCCCCTTTTATAGGCTCCCCGCGCCGGGCTCCGCGCTCGGAACCCTGTGTGGCCGCCGCCCGTTGGCTAAGGCCGAGGCCACGGCCCCGACGTGGACCAATCGCAGGCAGGCTTTGTGGGCAGGGGGCGGGCCGAGCGCGTGGGCGCGGCTGATGCAACCCGCCGCGGTGGCGTCACCCAGCGTCTGGGCTGCGGCCGGGAGGCCTGGGTTCGGAGGCCATCTCGGGGTGCGCTCTGTCCCGAGGACACTGGGTCGCTCCCTAGCTCCGGGTGCCCACGGTGCCGTAGGGAGGGTCAGCCCGGTCCACCCTGGCTGGGCAGCCTCTGCAGATTGTGTGCTCACAAAGCGGCACCCCGCCCTTTTGGACCCCAGGCGTCCAGGCCCTTCTTGGAGGGACGTCAGGCCCTGCACCCCGACCCACAGGGGAGGCCTCCCCACATCTCCCCCGTTGGCGAGCCCACCCAGAAGGGCGCCCCCTGCGCATTAGAAGGGCAAGGAAGAAGTAGGGCGGTCCTTCCTGCGTCGGAGGGCGGAGGCATCTGATCCCAGGTGGCCAGTTCCCATGTGGCCTCCGCCTTGACCCACGTTACACCCTGGAGGGTGGGACATCACCCTGGGAATGGCAAGCAGGCCACACGCAGCTTGCACCTGGAGACGCTGGAAAAGGGACCCACGTTATAGGCAGCGGACAGGTGCTGTTTTCGAAATTGGGGCTGAGACCCGGAGGGCAAAGTTCTCAAGTTTTCTAACATGTGACCACAAAGGCCGCTCTCAAGGCAACACTCCCTCCTTCCCAACTGTAGGGAAAAGGTCTTGAAAACAAAACTGACATTGTGCTGGCCCCATCCCTGCTCCAGTCCTGTTGGGACATCTATTTTTCCAGGTGTGTCATGTGGCCAAAAAGGGGCCACACACTAACCCTGGGGAGGCCTGCCTGGCGGCCTTAGAAACTCAGAGACATAAAGTAACCACATGGGACCGTCAGAAATTAAAACTTTTTGTTGTTAGTCCTCACCTGAAGATATATATTCCATTGATCTTCAAACAGACTTGGAAGGGAGGGGGAGAGACAAACCTCCATGTGAGAGAGACACATCGATTAATTGCCTCCCACTTGCGCCCCAGTCAGGCCAGGGATCGAGCCTGCAACCGAAGTACATTGACCAGAATCGAACCCTGGACCCTTCAGTCTGCCGGCTGACATTCCAACCACTGAGCAAAACCAGCTGGGGCTGAAATTAACACTCTTTATAACCAAAGGTTAAAGGTGGGAAGTCATGTCTGAGGGCAGTATTTTTTCCTATCAAAGGCCAACCTCTGCCTTAACCTGATTTAATGCTCTGCTGTCAACATCTGAAAATTCAGAATAAAAGTTTGAAGAAGTCCAAGTTTTATAAGATTAAAAAAAAAAGTTTGAAGAAGAGCCCTATGTTTTCACCTTCGTTGGGTCCCATGAATTGTGTAGCTTTTCATATGTCAGTCGGAAGAAAATGACTGATTATGACCCGGTAGTCTTGCAACTAGCCAGCCGTAGGCAAACTACGGCCCGCGGGCCGGATCCGGCTGTTCTATCCGGTTCTCTTGCTCTCCCCACCGCTCCTTTACTTTGAATTTATATTAGTTCACACAAACACTCCATCCATGCTTTTGTTCCGGCCTTCCGGTCCAGTTTAAGAACCCATTGTGGCCCTCGAGTCAAAAAGTTTGCCCACCTGATAGACGCTGACCAGTGGGGCCAGGCCAGATCAAACAAGCAGAGGCCTTACAGGGGGCAGCCAGGTGGGAGAGGAAGGCCACTGGGAAATTAAGAATGCCACATGGCATGGTGTCCTCTCCCTGCAGTGATGAGCATCAGGGCCCCTCTGGCGGCCCCATTTCCAGTCGTAATAAGAGGGTAAAGGGGTGTTTTTCCCCCTAGGGAAACAGCAATCCAGTGCCTGTGATTCCCGAGGGTTATGTCCCAATGAGCAAGCAGCCCCTTTTAAAGCTCTTTGGTGCTTTTGCCTATAGCACCCTTAAATATATACTTTTATTGCTTTTTTTACAGAGAGGAAGGGAGAGGGATAGAGAGTTAGAAACATCGATGAGAGAGAAACATCAATCAGCTGCCTCCCGCACACCTCCCACTGGGGATGTGCCCACAACCAAGGTACATGCCCTTGACCGGAATCGAACCTGGGACCTTTCAGACCCCAAGCCGACGCTCTATCCACTGAGCCAAACTGGTTAGGGCGCCTATAGCACCTTTAGACAAACATAAGATTCAAGTCAACAAGCATGCCAGGAATAGAAGGATAAACACGAGTGACCCTGGGCTCGGTGACCTTACAAAAATAATGGGGGTGATAAGACTGTACAAAAATACAAAAATAAAAGACAACCCCAAACTCGCCTTACATTTCTGAAGGACTTATGATTACATCAAGAAGAGGGGTGAGACAGAGTAAACTTGATGGAAGAGGTGAAATTTGAATAACAATAATAATGGTAGCAATTATGACTAAGCCCCAAGGGTACCTGTACCCAGAACTTGTGTGGGCTCAGTGGTAAAGCTCATGGACCCAGAGCCAGACTGCCTGTTTTCAAACCCAGCTTCTGCCATGTAGGGGCTGTGTGACCTTAAGCAAGTTACTTAAGCTCTGCACCTAATTTCCTCATCTTTAAAATAGGAAGAAGAAGAATAGAATTGACTTCATAGGGTGGTCAGGCTTAAATGATATAACATTGTTAAAGGTCCTGGGACAGATACAGACACGTAGGAAGTGCTTCAGAAATGTTAACCATTAGTATTCAGGGAACTACGAGTCCGGTACACGCTCCCAAACCTGCCTGTGAAACCATCACCGAGGAACTTTTCTTAAAATTGATTTCAGAGAGGAAGGGAGTTGGGGGAGAGAGAGAAACATCAATGATGAGAGAGAATCATGGATCGACTGCCTCCTGCACACCCCACAACAGGGATCTAGCCCGAAACCCAGGCATGTTCCCTGACCGGGAATCAAACCGTGACCTCCTGGTTCATAGGTCAATGCTCAACCACTGAACCACACCGGCCAGACAGGAACTCTTTTTTAAAGTGAATTTCTGCAACACCAAGTATTGGCGAAGATATGGAGCTAGCAGAGCTCTCCTAGGTGGCCGGTTGGAGTGTAAAATGGGACACCCCCGTGCACGTGGTCTGGAAGTTTCCCATAAAGTTCAACACCCACCCACCCTACAACAGCCATTGCACTTACAGGGATTTACCCAAAAGAAATTAGAGGCTTGCACGGGAATGCTGATGGCAGCTTTATTCATCATAGCACCAGTGGCTGGGAACAGTCAGGTGTCAATCACCAGGAGGCTGCATAAGAAAACAATGGCGATCCACACAGGGGCTGAACTCTGAGGCCCACGTAAACTCAGAAGCCCACATTTCCCGTCAGAGCTACCTGTCCTCCCTGACTGCAGCCCGGTATTTTACTTTCAAGAGAAAAGAAAGAACGCATTTCCTTTAAGTTTCATAGCATCTTTTCATGCACACAGAATCTTTCCCGTACCGGTAAGGGGAATTTTTATCGTGTGTCCGTTTCTTTGTTTCTTCCCTAGCAAAACACCCCGCTTCCCCAAGCCGGTTGCAGGCCAGGCCCAGCGCGTAGGCAAAGATGCGGGAGACTACAGACATCATTTACAGGAACAGCCTTGTTAAAGTGGTGGGACTTTTTAATCTCCTCCAGGAACTCAATTCTGCTTGCTCACCCCTCCTATTCAACTCGGTCAGTTTTCCTCTTTACCAGCCACTCCACTCACCCCTCCAAACCCCCTTATCGCCAACCTGGTCGGGCCAGCCTTGCCCACACCAAACCACACGGATCATGCAGGTCTGTAAGGGTTGGCCCCAGCTCTGGTTCCTTGTGGGCAGGCTCTTTGCCTTGTTTCCCAAATCTCCTCACTTTCACCAACCCCACCTTTCTCCAAGACGGGACCCTGGCGCATCTCCCGTTTCCTTTCGTGACTCTCTGGCATGAAAACCACTTGTCCTTCCTTGCCACTGCCTTGCATCCGTGTGGCATTCTGCTGTCTGGCCTCCCCGCCAGGTGCTTCTCTGCAAGGCTCTGCCCACACGGTATTTTTAGAAACGGAATGTGTTGTGGTTCCCTCTCAGGAGAGAGCTCATGTCACGCGTCAGTTAACCCTCACTTTACCCCTCACTTCGAAGGGGGAATGAATTACCAATGAAGCCACTGGCTGGGCTTTCCCGGGCCCCGTGTCTGTGAACACTTTTGAAGTAAGCAGCATTTTTTTTTTTTTTTTGGACACCCTGAGTTATATACAGCTACAAGCAAAGCCTGTCTGTTTTGCATGTGCTTGGGGGCCACTCAGCCAGGTGGTTCTTCTGGAACATTCCGCTGACAGGTGTGGGCAGGAACTGAAGGAGGATATGAAATCTGGAGGGGAAATTGGGAGGTGACTGGGCAGTGGATTGGGGGTGGGGGTAGAGATGAGAGAGGAGTCCCTGCTCTGGTGGCTGGTGTGGCTGCGGGCTGGGGCCGGGCCCTGACGACCCACCTGCCTGAGGGTCAGGCTTCCCAAACATACACAATGGGAGGACCACAGGGGAAATACCTCCCCCCACCCTGCCCCGCCACACACACACACACACACACACACACACACACACACACACACATGCACACACTGAAACTCACTAACGTGGAGCACTTCACATCCAAGGCACAGAGAGGCCTCTGTGGACTGAAATGTCTCACCTTCCCAATGCCCTGAGGCCCAACAGTGACCTGGACAGCCTTGGAGCGCTCCTGATCACTAGCAGGGCAGAGGAAGTGGGGGGGCCTCGGGGTGGGGCACTGAAGAATGCGCTCTCCACCCCACCCCCCAGCAGCCAGGACATGGACCGACCAAGTGTGGGCCAAACCACAGCCATCAGCAGGCCAGCTGGCTAGTGACACCTGGTCTGGGCCAGTTCTCTCCTTTCACAGACTGAGCCCCAGAGAGATCAAGGCGTGTATCGAGGTCACACGGCCAGTTTTGGGGGGAAATGGAAACTCAAACCCACTTCCCCTGGTAGCCACCCTGTGGCTCTTCCCACACCACCTCTCCACCTCTTGGTTTGAGGCAAGATTAAAAGTCCTGGGAGACTTTTCTAACACGGAAGAAAACAGGTTCCCGGTGAGTCTGCAGACACACATAAGAGAAGCGAAGGGATAATGACTCCAGAAAACACGCATGCAGCAATCTGGCCACGTGACCGTAGACCCGTGGAAGCTCCGAAAAGTTCAATCCAGGGCTGAAAAAACAAGACACTCAGCAGAGCTGGAAACAGTGTGTTCCCAAACAAGTCAGTCCCCCCTCCCCCGTCCCCCCCCCCCGCCCCCAATGTATTTTTATCCACTTCATTGTTTTGACCTCACTGTTAACTCAAGGCTTTCATCCCCCACCCCCAAAGCTATTATCATTGTTAAAAATTCAGTCTCCCACCAAGTGAAGTTTTGCTTTTTGTATTTAATGCCTGAAGCCAAAGCATTTTCTGTTCTTGGATCCGGGTCTCCCTGAGGTCTGGAGAGGGAGTGTCCATTTGCCAGGGAATAGTTTTCCATGTGGCTCTGGATTGTATTCCCTGATTGTGGTTTTATCTTATCTGGAGTTGGGGGAGGGTGGTCCCTGGTCCACTGAATGGCTGAGGCAGGCGCCCTCCCCAGGCCCCCAGGGAGCGGAGGCTCTGTCCCCACTCAGTCAGCTCCGCCAGGAGTCCTGCTGAGCCAAAGGCCAGTGGGACTTGTAACAGCCTGAGACCTGAGAAGTGCCAATGTCCTTTGGTCCTAACCCTTCATAACTGAGTGGGTGCTTCAGGGGGCTGGGAGGGGGCTGAGCAGACCCAAAGATGCCTTGTTCCTCCGCCACCCCGTCTACTGGAAAAGGCCCAGCCAGGCGCGTCCGCCAACAGCTCGCTTCACGCTACACACGTTCACCCAGAACGGAGATGCCTTGCAGGAGCCCCACCCACCAGCACTGGAGTCTCTTCACGTTCATTCTGCTCCTGCATCCAAGTTTGGCTGGTGCAAGCATTCCGGGGGTGTTCAATCCCGGGAACCCAACACCTGTGCATGAACAAGGCCCATCTTCCCCAGGTTCTCAACTCTGACCCCCATTCTACGACCACCCACAATGCACGGGCTCTACCCCTTACCAATGGCTCCTCCCCCCATCCTCTCACCTGACCTTGGGCCCCACAGGCACCTTTCTGACCCTTTGTCCAATCTTGCACCCTCCTGCTGCTTCTCCATTCCTGACCTCCCATACCTGCATCCCTAACCAACCATCCATTCTCCATCCCCAACCAAATCTAAAGCTGAACACCCTGGCATCAGACTCCCTAAATCCCTCCCCTCCCTGGAAGCTCTTTCTGGATCCGCCTCCTCGAGTGTTATTCGTTAGTTCTCCTTTCTTCCCTCGGGGGTGAGGACCAGAAGGGCAGAGAGGCCCATCATAACCTTTCTCATCAGCTTTTGTCGAAAAACCTCAGGGCACAAAGGAAGGTCTACGCTGTTTTTCAAACCGGGGTCGCCCCCATTAGTGGGTCCCCCACTCATGAGTGGATAGCAACCAACATTCAAAGGAGAAGAAGAATTAGAGCAGCAGATATCGGTGTGTCACCCTGAGTGAGGATAAGTGTGTAAAACAGTGGTTCTCAACCTTTCTAATGCCGCGACCCTTTAATACAGTTCCTCATGTGGTGGTGACCCCCAACCATAAAATTACTTTCATTGCTACTTCATAACTGTAATGTTGCTACTGTTAATGAGTCGTAATGTAAATATCTGTGTTTTCCGATGGTCTTAGGCTCTACAGCAGTGGTTCTCAACCTGTGGGTCGCCTAAGACCATCGGAAAACACAGCTATTTACATTACGATTCATTAACAGTAGCAACATTACAGTTATGAAGTAGCAACGAAAATAATTTTATGGTTGGGGGTCACCACCACACGAGGAACTGTATTAAAGGGTCGCGGCATTAGGAAGGTTGGGAACCGCTGGTGTAAAATATCCAAGGCTTGACGTAAAATATATTCCTTACTGTGGGCTGCAGCCCTTAACAGTTTGAAAGTCCCTGGCCTCCCAGAGAAGCAGGCAAACAACGAAGACACATTATTATTGAAAGCGCAGGGGTGAGAAGTGGTTAAAGAAATGTGCATGATTATGGAGGTTCCCCTCACTGAGGGCTACAGGTATGTGTATGGGGGGCGCCCCTTCTCCTGACCTTGGAGGAGGCAGGCATGGAAACGTCTGCACAAACAGCCAACACGCTGACTCAAACTTGTCCATGAATCAAAGACTGAAATCTTAATTTGCTGTCATCAAAATCAAAAGAACTTAAAAGGACGATGGATTCACCAGAGAAATGTTCACCCAGCTTCAAAGGCTCCTTCTCCAGCCCGTCAAACCAAGCCCGGAAGCCAGGTCCGATGGGAGTGGGGTCCGGCCAAAGTTTGGAAATCTGCAGCTTCCTCAGTCAGATCCTTGGGTGGGACGGAACTCGGGCTTCTCCCGTGGAGAGGTGGGTGTCCCAGGCACCCTCAGCCTCGGGCAGGCGTGGCCACGCTGGGAGTTACTGGCAGTAAAAGGTGAGCACGTTTTCCTGGTTCCCTCGGATCAGGATGACGGGAGGTCGGAGGTCCTGGGACAGCGTCTCCAGCCAGGCCATGTACAGCGAGCTCGGGCACTTCCCCTTCCTCCCTATGGGCAAGGTGCTGAGGGGCAGGGGAAAGGCAGGCAAGGAGTGACCCGGGGGCCTTCCGCACGCGGCCCAGCTCAGAGGTTGGCTTTCTGAACGCCAACTCTGTTTCGTGACCCCTTCAAGCCCTTCTTCCCAGCCACCCCCAGAATGACCTGTCACTTCCCTACAAGCACGACTCTAAGTGGACTTCCGGCCGTGGAGCATTTCTGAATGAAGCCATGGCCTGTAAGGCACCATGGTCTGGTCCCCACCAGCCTCCCGGATCTTACCTCCTCCCACCCTCAGCCTTGCTCACAGCTCTAGAGCACAGCGCTTTCTTATCGCCCCTGGAAAAGATGGCAAGCTTGGTCCTGCCCCAGGGCCTTTGCACCTGCTGCTCTCTCCACCTGGCAGGCAGCGCCCCAGCTCTTTATCTGGTTGACACTTTTGAATCATTTAGATCCTGCTCAAGTGCACCTGCCTCCCTCGTAACCCCTCTCCCCTGCTTCCCTGCAGAGAAGGTCTCTCATCTCTATCACATCACCCTGTGTCATTGTCTCCACAGCACTTCACACTCTCAAAACCCTCTTTTCTTTCTTTCTCTCTCTCTCTCTCTCTCTCTCTTTCTTTCTTTCTTTCTTTCATTCATTGTCTCCCCACACTAGAATGGATGTTCACTCATAAGCAGGCAGGTCTGTCCTATTCACTACCCTTTCTCCTGCGCCTAGATAGCCATGGGCAAACTACAGCCCGCGGGCCGGATCCGGCTGTTCTATTCGGTTCTCTTGCTCTCCCCTCCGCTCCTTTACTTTGAATTTATATTAGTTCACACAAACACTCCATCCGTGCTTTTGTTCCGGCCCTCCGGTCCAGTTTAAGAACCCATTGTGGCTCTTGAGTCAAAAAGCTTGCCCACCCCTGGTAGAACATGGTCCGATCAGTTGGGATGTTAAGTGGGTGATCCCACCCCTCAGGCCACTCCAATCAGGCCAGCCTTGCCTCTCCAGCCACACACCCGCCTGCAGCCACAACATGACACTTGCACACACGTGTCCTTGTCCTGCCCTATAGGTGAGGCCCTGGGAGCAGGTCTCCGCCCTCGCCCTGGGAGGGCCCCTTGTCCAAACTGCAATGCTGTGCAAATAACTCGCTGCCAGGGAAGGCTGCTCAGCCATATTCTCATGGCTGTTTCAGGCAGGGACTTTTACCGTCTTGAGATTCCCAAAAGGCATCCTGATGCCACAGCTGCCCTGCTGTCGGCGCTGGGAGAAGCCAGCGGCTCACAGAGCCAGCCGGGTTACAGGAAGTGGGGGCCCCAGCACCTTACATGGGGCTGCACATCTGCAGATTTTGTTTCAGCTGAACCTCAAAACAACCCGGGGGGAGAAAGCAGGGCCCACAGCTGGGGACACCGGGCAGAAAGGATGGTGCCGCGTGACGCTGGCGTCAGAGAAGCCTTCTGAGTCGGGGCGTTGTCACGCCATCAGCCATGTGGCTTTCACAGATGGCTCACTGCCCGAGCCGCGTTCTCTGCCCTCGAGTGAGGACACACATAGCTCCCTCCTGGGATGTTTGTGAGCCCCGAGGAAGACGAGCACTCAGAGGGCACCTCGCCAGCGTTCATCCCATCAGCAGCTGTTCTCATCACTTGTTATTACTGACCAAGCTGGTGAGTGGCGGAGCTGGGACTTGATCCAAGGTCCTGGGACTGCCCACCCCAGCTGCCTTTGCTCCCTGCAACCCCCACTTCCGCTGAGAAGGGAATCGAGGCCCCTACACAGCTGCCCCTTATTTAAAATTCCACCCTCAAAGGCTTCACTTGGGCCTAGCTGGCGTGGCTCAGTGGTTGAGCATCGACCTATAAACCAGTTCTACTCCCAGTCAGGGCACATGCCCGGGTTGCGGGCCGATCCCCTGTGTGGGGCATGCAGGAGGCGGCCTACCAATGATTGTCTCTCATCATTGATGTTTCTCCCTCATCATTGATGTTTCTCTCTCTCTCCCCCTTCCTCTCTGAAATCAATTAAAAAATAAAGCTTCACTTGGGACACTACCCTCTTCTAAAAAGCAAGGTCCAAGGCCTGGGGAAGGCGTGGGGGCACAAGGACATGCAGTTAGCCAAGTGTCACCTTGGTCGGGATGAGTTTGTGACCAGTGACTCTGGGGAAAGGGAAGTGGGCATATGAAACCGAACTTCCTGATTTACGCTATGCCAAAGGCTGAAAATGCCCTCTGGGGACAATCACATCATTTTTCAGGCACTAAATTCAGAAACCTCCCAGGTCACGAGGGGACTGGTGGCTGCGTCTCAGGGCGGGGGACACCCCTCACTCCTGCGGGGGCCAGCGCCAGTCGCTGACACGCTAGTCCAGCTCACAGGAGGTGTGCGCGTTAAGCTACTAATCTTTAGAAAAAAAACCACTCCGGGGCAAGGGACTTTTTGTTCAGAATTGCATCTCTTAGCCACAAAGAAAGGCAGCCTTGGATCTAACCTACATGCAAAACCGGTGACCCTGCGTCAGAACTGCTGTCACAGCTTCAAAGCCCAACCCCCACTTCACAGCTGTGAGGCCCCAGGCAAGTTGCCTAACTTCTCTGAGGCTCAATGTCCTCATCTCCAAAGTGTGTGCGTGTGTGTCTGTGTGTGTGTGTGTCTGTGTCTCTGTGTGTGCGTGTGTGTGTGCGTGTGATTGAGCCTATCAGACACTCAAGGTATCCAGCCTGTGTGTGGCGGGTGGTTAAAATAGAGCCACTTCATAAGAGTTTTGAAAATTAATCAGGCCCAATATCTTAAGTGTTGATTGTTATTTTGATTGTCACTATTTGGCTTTGAGGAGGGAGTCTTTATAGGAAAAAGAAGGGTCTAGATCCCCAAATTAGGCCAGAAATAAGGTTGTCGATCCGGGCAGAGCTTGCTGGACTGGTTATAGGCTGCTTCCGCGCAGGTTAAGCAGAACTGAAACACGGCCATAATCAGATAAACGACTGACTTGTAAGCAGCAAACAACCAAATTCTGCCTCAACCCTGCTCTGGAGCATGGCCCCATGCATCTGAAGATGCTGGAAAATGTGATGCTGTCATGTTACTGAGGCTTGGGGGAATTTCTGCTTCCTCAGAATTTCTGGGGAATGCAGGTTTCTGGAAGGAATGGAGGAATGTGCCATTTTCCAGGCCCCTGAAAGTGGGGCGGCAGTCTGGGTTGGAGATTAGTGATGCAAAAAATGCAGCTACGTGCTGTCCCAGAAGAGCTGGCCCCGCAGCCAACAGCCGGCCCCGGTGGGCAGCAGCTGGAGCTGCCGCCGTGGGGTGGGACGCTGTGTGCAGGCGGCTGCTCTAAGGCCACTGGACTCAGTGTTCTTTGTATCGGCTAATCCCACAAAGGCTGGTGGGCAGGGCATGGCTTTCCCCGTGGGGTCTGGGCGGTGAGGGAGGAGTAGGAGGGAAGCGGTGCCAGCAGGTGGCAAATTAACCTAGAACCATAACAGGCCCGAGTGAAAGCGAATCTTGGAAGTCATTTCGTGTAACTCTTTTCTAAAATCAGGGAAACTGGGCTCAGAGAAGGAGGGCTGCGTGCCTAGGCCACTCAGTGGGCCAATTGCAGAGACAAGTACAAGCCTGCTGCTCTGAACAGAGGTGGCAGTCAGGGGGAGGGGGGCATGCCCACGCACCCCAGCTGGCACACACCAGCTACCACACCCAAGGAGACTCTGGGGAGCCGTCCCAGCATGAAGCCAGTCCCACCGCCTTGCACTGTGACCCAGGCTTCACCCAGGCCAGTAGGTCCCCAGGGGACGTTCTCTGGGGACCTACTGGCCAGAGGCTTGGAGATAACCCAGCACTTTTCCTCATTAAAGGAAGCATTTTCTTTGCACAAAAAAATCGATCTCCCTAAGAGCCCCAGGGAGTGTCAGGCGAGCCAGTTTCCCGGGCCTGCAAACTGCACCTTTGCACAACCTGTGCTTCAAAGGGTCTCATGCTGGGTTTAACGCCAGCTGACCCCATCCTGAGATGCCGAATCGGTTTTGAACAGAGGGCTCCCACATTGTCATCTTGCATCAGGCCTCACACATTGAGCCCATGATCCTGGTTTCAGGCAGGAAAACAGGTTCCACAGGCTGCTGGCTGGCCTGCGGGATTCCCAGGGGCTACCCCCACCCTCCACCCCCGCCCCCGAAATGCAAGAAAGACCGGTATTCACCTCTGAGTTGGGGGGGGGGCTTTGGTGGCATCCACTGGGAGACCCTCTCTCTGCCACTGTCACCTCCCACTTACTCAGCCCTGGCCAGTACCCACCGGAGGAGGCACATTACTGGACACGGGCAGCAGCCACGGCAGCCCGAGGGCTGACCGGCTCGGAGCCTGGGCAGTGGGCTGGGGCGGCCTCTGCTCCTCCTGCCCAGACTTGGCACCGACATCAGTTGGGGGTGGCCGGCGGCCAAGAGGGCTGGGTGATTCCCAAACAAGCAGGAATCGATTTCCCTCGAATGACCTGGGTCCCCTTTGCCAAGACGAGTTTGGCAGGAAAAGGCGACAGGGAAGGGAAAAGCAGCGGTGAGGGGCGTCAGGGAGGCCTGGGACGGGTGAGGCCTGTGGCTGGGCCAGCTGGCACGGACCATCCTGAGCTGTGAGCTGCCCCAAAGCAAAGGACAGCAGGCCAGAGGGGGAAGGAGGAGATAAGAGGGGTGGGTCGGTTAACAACTGCTGGGCAAAACCAACAGGAGCCGGCACAGCCTGTGTGTGTGTGTGTGTGTGTGTGTGTGTGTGTGTGCATGTGTGTGCGTGTGTGTGTGCGTGTGTGTGTGTGCGTGTGTGCGCGTGTAAACATCCGCTAACTGCCAGGTGGCAGGTCCACATTTACCTAAAAGGGGGAGAGGCCAGGCGCCACCAACGCCAGGAGCCTCTGCTTATTCACACGTGGACTCTCCCGCCTCTGCCCACGGCCAGCCCCAGGCGCGGACACGTCTTCCTGAGGACCCGCGGCCACCTCGCTGCTGTCAGAGCCACCCAGAGCTCTTCCCCTCTATTTGGTGTGTAAGACGCTCAACTCCAGGAGCGGACACGCTGGCTTTTCCGCCAGCCACAGCCGCGGGGTTTAGACTCCCTGCCCCAGGACCTGGTCCGTCCTTCCTTCCTTCCTTATTTTTTAAAATATATTTTTATTGATTTCAGAGAGGAAGGGAGAGGGAGAGAGAGAGAGAGAAACATCAATGATGAGAGAGAATCATTGATCGGCTGCCTCCTGCACGCCCCACACTGGGGATTGGGCCCCGCAACCCGGGTATGTGCCCTGACCGGGAATTGAACCATGACCTCCTGGTTCATAGGTCAATACTCAACCACTGAGCCATGCCAGCCAGGCTCCTGCTTTTTTTTTTTTTTTGCTAGCAATGGCCCAATAAACGCTTTAAAAAAAAAAGACTTTCAGTCTTGTGAAGTTAAGACTTCTGTTTAAGGGTACTCGGGTGAGACTGTGGGGCAGACACAGCCCTTCTGCCTCACAGGGGAAGAAGGTTCAGGTCCCCAGCAGGGGCCACCCTCCCAAAGCCGCCAGGCCCCCCTCTGCTACTCACATGACCACGAGCGCAGCGTCTCGGGAGTAATCCAGCAGGATCTCATTCAGCCGCACCTGCCGCAGGGACTGGGCGAGGAAAAGCCACTGGTCACGTCCCAGGTCCTCAGGGCCAGTCCCCACCCAGCTCTTCAATGTTGCAGACAGGATGCGTGCCTTGTCCCTAAACATGATCCGTTCTCCTGCCTCCGAGAAGGAAGCGGCCCTACTGCGAGAAGCCCTCCTGGATTTCTCCTTGCCTGACCTTATGACCACAGCCAGAAGGACAGTGGCGGGGGAGGAAGAGTTACGGGGGGCGGGGGGACCACCTTACGTGGTGTTGGGACAGCGGATAGTTCAGCACAGAGAGGACTGAGCAAGGAGCGCGGACTCCCTGGGCTCCATCCATCTGTGAAATGCGTGAGGCCCACCCCGGGGGATGCGGGGAGATGGAGTGACACAGGCACCTGATAGGGTGGACCCGAGCAGGGGTGGGACCATCCTCCATCATAGGCTCATTTGGACTCTCAGCTTTTCCCAAGGAGCGGGGAGCTGTGTGTGCCTCTGGGCATGGCCTCTGGCTGACGGGCCAGGGGATCCCCAAAGCTTGCGTGGGGCCGGCGTGTGGGGGAGACTCCCGCCCAGCCCAAGCCTGTCTCCAAACTGTTTAGAAATGACTGGCACCCGAGTCTGGTAGCAGACGGACACCCATTTGAGAGAATGGAAAATTGAGGGACGCGAATGAACCTAGTCAAGGCTCCCAGACCGCACATTACCGACATCAGGGGAGGAGGAGTTCCTGTGGGCGCTGCCCTGCGGCCTGAAGGATGTTTAGCATCATCCTAGCCCTCCGCTCACCACGTGACAGCAGCAAACCCACCCCCCAGGGTGACACACTGTGACCCCCAAGCCCCTAACCTCAAACCAGCCACAGTGGCCACCCCGCTCCTTCAGCCCTTCTGAAAGTCCTGAGGGTGCTGTCTGGGGAGGGGGTGGCCACGGCTGTGCCTGCATCTGGGGCGGGGCCTCCAGGCTAAGGGGAGGAGCCTCCAGGCTAAGGGGCGGGGCCTCCAGGCTAAGGGGCGGGGCCTCCAGGCTAAGGGGCGGGGCCTCCAGGCTAAGGGGAGGAGCCAGGCAGCTTCTTGGGCCGCACAACCCCCTCAGCCTCCCCACCTGTCTCACGAGTCCCCACCCGCACAGAGGTTTGGGGAAGAGAGGGAGACGGACTCCGGGCCATCCATCGCCATGGCGAGGGGGCGTCAAAGTGGGCAGGAGGACCAGGATCTCATGCCCAGGATGGCTGTGAGTTCCACAACCCACAACCGGTTACCCTTCTGCGCACCCCAGGGACTGTGGCTTGAGGATGCCTCCAAAGCTGGGTGTGAGGGGCAGGGGAGCAGGGCTGGGGGCAAGGGGAGGGTGTTAAGGAAGCTCAGGACGCCGGGGCCCAGGGTCCTGACCCGGGAAAAGGCCTGACACCACTCCCCCCAGCAAGGCCCTTCTCCCTCTGCACCTTGACTCTATTCTTGTTCATCTCCTCATCCGAGATCTTCCAGGGGCAGTCCCGCCTCATCTCGGCCACGGTGGCCTCGTCCTTGAAGCCGTCATTCAGGCGGAAGGGCGCAATCATGTCCTCAAAGCGCTTGGTGCTGGGACAGAGCAAGCCGGGAGACCAGGTAAGAGGGCCTGGTTTCCATGCACCAGGAAGAGCTTAAAGAACCCTTGACCCCGGCCCTGGTCGGGCACCTGCTAGAGGCAACCAATCGATGTGTTTCTCTCATTTCAGTATTTCTCTCTGTCTTTCCCTCTCTCTTGCCACAGGGAGATTTTCTCTAAAAATCAAGGGGAAAATATCCTCGGGTGAGAAGTAACAACAACAACAAACACACACACACACAAAAACACACTTGTTCTGAGAAAAGCACCAGCGGCAGCTTTGGGTGCCTCCACCCAGGTGTGCTTCTGGCAGAGGCCAGAGCTCTGATATGCACAGGAAGGAACCAAAACGGAAAATAAACACCTGCGAACTCCCACCCTCCTCTTCCGTCCCATGAGCCCGGTCTAGGCGGGGAGGACAGCGCCCCTGCCCTTGGCTCACGGGAGAGAAAGGGGTGATTGTGGAGGGGCCACAGGGCATAAGCCGCCCCTTCTGCCTGGACCCCCACCCCCCCACCCCCAGAGGACTCACTGCTCAGCCCGCGGCTTCTGGTTGATGTCCGGAAGGATGTGAACTTCCTGGAATCCCAGTCGGAACTTGCTCAGAAGAGAAATGATCCTGGAAGATGGAGATTTTTTTAAAAATATTTCTTTTTACTGATTTCAGAGAGGAAGGGAGAGGGCGAGAAAGAGAAACATCAATGATGAGAGAGAATCATCCATCGGCTGCTTCCTGCACACCCCACACAGGGGATGGAGCCGGCAACCCCAGCATGTGCTCTGACCAGGAATCGAACTGTGACCTCCTGGTTCCTAGGTCACCGCTCAACCACTGAGCCACACCCGGGCAAGATGCAGATTTTTTTTTAATATAGAAATATTTTTTAATGTATCTATTCATTCCACAAATTTTTATTGCTTGCCCGCTGAGGACACAGCAGCGAGCAAAACGACGCAAATCCTGCCCTCATGGAGTTTACATTCTAACCTGAGCAGGGGGCAGGGGTGGGGGGACAGACAATAAGTGAATTCTGATACGGCAGGTCAGCTGACAACGAGTGACATGGAAAAGTAATTGACCAGTACCTGTGACCAGCTCTGGGCTAGCACACCTCACATTTTAATGTGTCTGCACATCTGATCAAAGAGGTGACCAATAAAACACAGGCAAATAAACCAGTGTCACCAAATTCTGGCTGGATGCCGGTGCCTGCCAACCCCCCAGCCAGGCCTGCCCTCTCTGACTTAGGTAGGAGATAAGCGTGGGTCCCCCAGCAGAGAGCCCTTCCGCAGAGTCAGCCACAACGTCGGAGGAGAACTGTCGCTTAGTCCATAGAATTTGCTGCCCCATCTCCTGGCCACTGCAGTCACTCGTGGACTGGCTGTGGTGGCTCAGGGGTTGAGCGTGGACCTATGAACCAGGAGGTCACAGTTTGATTCCTGGTCAGGGCACATGCCCAGGTTTGCAGGCTCAATCCCCAGTGGGACGAGTGTAGGAGGCAGCCGATCAATGGTTCTCTCTCATCATTGATGTTCCTGTCTCTCTCTCCCTCTCCCTTCCTCTCTGAAATCAATAAAAATAGATTTAAAGTCACCTCTTGTCCCACTAGGGATGGCAACCCAAGCTTGGTGGGGACATGGCCCTGCGGATTCTAAGCTCTGCCTCATTTCCCAGGAGGAGGGGTCTTTTCCAGCCTTCATTTCACACGGGTTTCTCCTTGAGCAGATGTGTGATTTTAAAATGTAACATCCCTCCCTGTCATGGCCGGGACTGGGGCATCTGCATCTTATCAAGGGGACACAGCCCGCTCCCCCTTACGCCTTCCTCTCCTGGTCCATCCTGTTGATCTGGCCGCCCACGAACACTCGGATCCGACATTTGCTCCATCTCTTCTTGCGGCCGAGGAGGTAGGGGATGAGGAGGGTGAGGCCTGCCAAGGAGGGTCCGGGGAATCAAGAGGAAAATGCTCTCAGGGTGGAGCTCTCTCTGGGTTCTCACCAATTCCCGTCTCCAGACCTCAGTTTGCCCATCTGTATAATGGGCATGCTGGCGTAAACCAGGTGGCACAAGGGCTCTGTGGGCTCAGGGTTATTCGGCCTGCACTATGTTTTCCAGTAAGTGAGCTGGCATGTAATAATTGGGGGGTGGCACTTAAAATCAGGATCTTGGGCATTTCTTGAAGATTGAAAATTTGACCAGTGGGTGGAGGCCCTCAGCCCTCCCTGTCATCTCTCCACACAAGGCCAAGGACCGGCTGTCACTTGTGACTGCATAATCTTGGACAAAAATTATTTTACCGCTTTGGGCCTCACTTCCCTTATTTGTAAAGGGGGGTAATATTAGTTCCCACCGGGGGGCTGCCTTAGGTGAAGCCACGTGAAGCACTTCGCGTCAAGCATACAGTAAGTGCTCAGTCAAGGCGGCTGTCACTCACAGAACATAGTCTATTAGAGCAGGAACATCAGAGGTTGGGCCGACAGAGCTGAGTCATGGGTTTTAAGAAAAATGGGAGAGAGCGTATTTCTGTGGGAAGTCAATACCCCTGAGCTTTCCTGGGCACCAGCCCCCCTTCCCCATTTATGTTGTGTGCTGCGCCCCCTGAGGCCCATCTAGTCTGAAGGTTCCAGCTCACGTTGACATGGCCCCTCCCTGTAAGTCCCCATTTGACAGCTGAAAAGCTGGGGACCAACAGAGGAGCCCACCTAGGCTCCCCCAAGCCCAGGGGTGGGTCCAGGGGCCCCGGTCCCCCCTTTGCAGGGCTCCGAGGTCCCACCAGAGGTCGTGTCAAGAGCGGCCAGGAAGGGCAGGCCAAGAGACAGAGGGCTGCGGAGGGAAGATGGCTGGGGAGGACACGTGTGTGTGTGGGGGGGGGGGGGGGGGGCGCTGACCTCCGTCGTCGAACAGCCAGTAGATGTCGATGGTCTTCTTGCCCTGCTCCGACTGGAAGATGGTGCTGGCCTGCTCCTCCCGCACCAGGGCCTCGGGGTCCACTGCGGAGCGGAGCGGAGGGGCGGTCACCAGGGGCAGCTCATTCACATGCCCGGGTCTGCCTGCGACAGCTGCCCTGGGTGGTGGACTGGCTGTCCCGGGGGCTGCTGAGGGCATGCCTGGGGGAGGAGGTGACTCAGAGCACCCCCAGTGGCCCCTCACAGATGCCCACAGGATGCCCCAGCTCCTGCACTGTGGGTTCCCCTGCCTCCCAGAGTGGTGTGGGGGTGGGAGTGGAGGGGCGGGAAGACTGAGGGAGAACCCTGACATTTGAGCATGGCCAGAGAGCCTTGAGGGGGTGGGACGCAGGCCCCAGAGCCTGCTGGGTAGGTTCCCACGATGCCCAGATGCCCAGACAGGGCCGCAGTCATTAATACTGCCCAAGCCACCCCACCCCCACAGTTACCCGACCCCAGAGATCTCAGGGGCCCCCTGCCCTTGACCAAGCTCCCCTGCGACCCCCACTAGCTGCTACACAGGGGGAGAGCCCTGAGCCCCTGAGTGGGCTGGGGACTGACGTGTGCCAGAGACAGACGGCCGGGCCCTGCTGGCGCTGGCTTCCTTGCCGTCCTCGGCCGGATCAAACACGGGGTTAACTGCAAGAGAATGGATGACAGCTGTGTTCCAGACTGTCCTCACCTGGGACCCCCGGTTCTTTCTCCCCCTTTTGCAAGGAAGCAAGTCCTGACACCCCACCTTCCACGGATCTGACCTGACTCTTCCCGCTGCAGCCCCACCCGCTTGCTCTGTCCCTCAGACAGCTGTCCACGCCCCCCCCCCCGCCCCGCTTCCTCGCAGTCCTGGTGGGGGGTGCCCCGGAACCAGGAGCGCCTTCCCCTAGGGCCCCTGCTCAGCAGAAGGCGCCCTGCTCAGAGAGGCTGCTTGGCCCCACCTGTGGTGGTGACACGGTCTGACGAGGGTCCCCTGCGTCTCCCAACAGCGCGTCAGCTCCCCAAGGACCGACTTAGTTTTGCTCCCTCCGCACCCCCAGCGCCTGGACCAGCGCTGTCAGGAGCCTGGCTGCCGCTCTGCGTTAATGTCCACTGACTGCCCCGTGCCCCGTGCCGCACAGGCCTGGCCTCGTTGACAGGATCCAGGCCCTGCCTGCGAGAAACAGCGGCCACCCCTTCCACGCCCCTGGCCCACCGCCCCCATTTGTTTTCATGCATGTCGTTTCTTTTGCATGAACTGAGTCTGCATACTCATACGTGACTTTACACACTAAACACATCCCTACTCCGTGCCCAGCGATGGCCTTGGAGACCAAAACGTCCCGTTTCCACGGCCCTCCTGTGTGTTTTCCTCTTCCAGTGATCACCTGGGCATTCCTCTGCCCTCTCTCCGGTCCCCCTCGATCAGGTCCTTCTTAGCCCATCGGGTCACTAAAGCACTGACCGGGCTCAGCTTGGAGGCCTGCTCTGCCCGCAGCGAGAAGCGTGACCTTGAATGGACCATGTCCCCTCTGTGGGCCTCAGTTTCTCCATTTGGAAACCTGATGAGCGCTAAGGGACCATGAAAAGCCAACGTCTAGGAGTCTGTGGCCTTCATTCCTAACTCATTTTCCCCTCTCTTCCCACTACCACTTAAAAAGAATTGGGTTCTAGAACTTTCTGGGACCCTGTTCTGGTGTTTGACAGGGGTGCCCAGAAGCAGGCCGTGCACTCACTGTGTGCCTGCATCACCTCCGAGATGTTGAGCCCCTCGCGCATCCTCATGACGCACACTCCGTAGTTGAAATCAAAGGCGTCGCTGGAAAGAGAGGAGGTGGGGTGAGGCCCCTGCAGCCCCGGCGCCCATCCCCCCAAAAACCAGAGGTGTGGAGCTGGCCTGCCTCCCACCATCCCCTTTCTCCTCGCTGGGCCTCCGTCTCCCCATCTGTGCAAAGCGCAGGCAGCATGCAGGGTCCCCAGGACCCTCTGGCCCTGAGGTTCGTGCACTGTGCATCCCAAGGACCCTGCACTCAGGGGGAAACGCAGTCAGACCAGTCTTCGAGCCACGCCCTGTCCTCCTGACACCTTTGAATAATCCCCAGGATTCTGGCTACAGGGCGGGCGGGGATTATTACCTCATTTCACAGCCACAAAAGCCGAGTTTGGGGGAGTAAGCTGCCCACGCTCACACACTAAAGAAGGGGTTGTCCATATGGATCATGGGTCAGAGTACACTTACTGCAGGTGGCCCCAGGGCCCCCCATCAGGGCTAATCTAACAGGCTAAGCCCCGCCCTCTCTGGCTCCTCTGATTGTGTCTCTGGGACAGGGACCTTTCAGGGGCTGGACTCGTGGCATGTGGAGCTGGGGGAGCGGAGAGCAGGTGTCCCCGCCTCCTGCTGTGACTCTGAGAGGCCGCTGAGAGGCCCGGCTCAGAGTCTGCAGCTGGCTCTGAGCAGACCTGGGACTCAGGTGCCCCAAGACTGCACACTGCCTCTCGGCACCACGTCAGTGCCGAAAAGCCACTCAGACGGGCATTTTCTGGACCCTGCACAGCAAGAGCTCAGCGAGGGAGGGTGTGGTTTAAACGCTGCCCTCCCACCCCCTCCCACCCAATCCATTCCCCATGCTCGTCGCCTCCGCAGAGGCCTGCTTTCACCGCCTGCTCCGAGGTGCCATCTCACGGTCCTCGAGCTGGCTACCAGGCGGGCACGAGGTTTTCACCTGGACACCCGCAGCTTCAACTTCTCCGTGAAACTGGGAGATCCGGCCGTGCTGGCCCGTGTGTCTGGGCACAACTGACGGGAGCCGAGCGGCTGTCTCCAGCTCGCCACAGTCCCCCTGTGCCCTGGAGGCCCGCGCCTGGGCCGCTTTGCTCTCTGTGTCACCCCTTTCTCAGCTTTGAACCAGTGTCTCGGTGTCGTATGTCACCACTGCTCCCCCTCCACTCCCCAAGGCCCAGAAACCCCATGGCCCAAACGGACAGACCCCGGGCCCCGCCTCCCTGCGAGCCCTCACTCACTGCAGGATGCCGATGTAGTCCTCCACCGTGGCCGGGTGAGCCGACTGCCAGTTCGTCTTGAACCCGATCACCAGAATGTTGGGCTTCATCCTCCCCAGACCCACGGCCTGCGGCGGGGAGGGACGGGGTAGGGGGTCAGGCCTCACATCCCCGGGGCCCTGGTCTGTGACCAGGGTGGGGCCCTGGGCCCGGCTGCTCTCTCCACCACGTGGCAAAGGGCCCAGGAAATATACCCCCTTGTCCAGGGTCCTGTCTGCCTAGACACACCATGAGAAAGCCAAAGCCACCGCCACAGCCACCCCTGCGGCCTGTCCACGCCTGGCTGGCGACTGGACTGTCCCATTTGTTCTGGATTATCCCAGCGCCTGTGTCTCTCTCGAATTATTTCTCAGAAGAAGGGACTTGACCTAGGATGTCAAGCTTGGCATACTCCTGGGTCTCTAATCCAGGCGTCTTTGATAGTTCCCTGTTTTTTTTTAATGTTTAAAATATTCTATAATATTTCGAGGTGAAATTCAAGTAACAAAGTTAATCATTTTAAAGTGTATAATTTGGTGGCATAACCCCAAAAGGAGATCCTACATGTTCTTTTTATTTATTTTTTTTAATTTTGAGAAATCTTGAAAACGATGAAAAGGGATTCCCATGTGTTGAGCCAGAATTAACACCTGTCATTTATCTGTGCATCCCATTTCACAGATGAGTAACTCGAGCAGTAAAACGACTTGATCTGCGTGGTCGTTTCCTATCCCTGAGTAGTGTCCGCACATGAAAACATTTATTAAACTATACACGTAACATCTTTTTTTCACTTTGCTATTGGTAAATTATATCTTTAAAAAAAAAACACTCAAGCCCTAACCGGTTTGGCTCAGTGGATAGAGCGTCAGCCTGTGGACTGAAAGGTCCCAGGTTTGATTCCGGTCAAAGGCATGTACCTTGGTTGCGGGCACATCCCCAGTAGGGGGTGTGCAGAAGGCAGCTGATCGATGTTTCTCTCTCATCGATGTTTCTAACTCTCTATCCCTCTCCCTTCCTCTCTGTAAAAAATCAATAAAAAATATTTAAAAAAAAAAACACTCAAGAGGACACCAAGGCAAGAAAGGTGGGGCTCCTGTTGCAGCAACGGGGTCTTCAACCAGCCCCCGGGCTGTCCTGCCTCCGGGCCACACGGAGCCACGCACCTGCATGAGAACTTGGACCCCGCTGCGCAGGTCCTCGGCGATAACATCCGAGTAGAAGGCCTTGATCTTCCTCTTGTTCAGCCACTTGGTGTGCCCGTTGGCGATGGCCCGGAGCTCAGGCATCCTCTGTTTGCGGGGCCCCTGGGTCGGGGGGCGGGAGGGGGAGGCAGGTGACATCAGGAACTGCCTTTGCCCCTGGCCTGAAACTCAGCCCCGCTCCTGCCCTGGAGGCTGCCCGCTGGGCTGGACGAAGGGGAGAGGAGGGAGGGGGAGGGGGTGTCCCTTGGGTGGACATCTCGCCCCAGGCCCCTGAGGAGCACAGCCCCACCCCAGCCCACCTCCAGGGGGCACTCACGATGAGCACGTGGCCGCAGACCATCAGGCTGAGGTTCCGCGTGAAGGTGCCCACAAAGTCCACCAGGGCCGGGCGGAAGTTGGGGGGCCCCGTGAGCACCAGGCACTGGGGGCTGAGGAGGGGAAGGGCAAAGGGATGAGCCATCCGGACAGAGCCCACGGGGGCCTGGATGCCGACGCCGGGGCCCGGATTTCCACCACCTGCTGGCCTCCCTGCTTAGAACCACGGTGTGGCCTCCGGGAGGCCCCTGCTCACCGGACCTCATCTTCCCGTCCGTGACCCAAGGGTGGCTTTCGGGCCCTGACAGATTCCGTGGTGGCCGTCACACTGGGTCTCCTTTGTCCTTCCTGCTCTGCCACCAAACGCTCCACTTGGCAAACCACCCTTGTTACTACTCTCCCTGGTGCTCCTGCCCAGGCCAGCGTGGTGGTGGGAGAATAAAGGTGGAGTGGGGAGGCCTGTCACGTACCAGCTCCCTGTGTCATCACCTGGGTGGGTGGCTCAGCCTCTGAGTCTAGAGGCAGCCCAGGGTCATGGTCAAGGGCCGCTACCAGACTCAGTTAGACAAAATTGGCCACTGCGCTGTGTGACCCGGGGCCAGTTACCTAACCACTCTGTGCCTCAGCGTTCTCATCTGTGAATGGGGTTAGTCATTTCATACTCCTCAGAGGCTGTGGGGGGACGGCGTAGGGCACTTGCGCAGCGAAGCAACGTAAATAGAAGCGATCGTTAGCATGACGATCTGGCGGGAAGGGGGTGGGGAAGGGGCCCTGGGGGCAGGACGCTGCTCAGTAAGGAGGGGACCAGCTTTGAAGAAGCTCCTCAGTGGGCCTCTCGGATCCCTGTGTGGCCGTTCCCCCGCCTGTCGCCCTGATGGAGCCCTTTGCACTGCAGAGCATCTTCTGAGATACAGACAGGTCACCCCTCTCACCTGGTCCCCTTGGTTGGCAATGTCAACCCCGCCCCTGACCCCCGGGCGGGCACCTCTGTTCCCTCTCTGTGCCCACCCTGCGTCTGCCCTCGTCAGCGGACAGGTCTCCGCCTGGAGCCTCCCGGACAGGGCACGTGGCCGGGTCCCGGGCCCCCGGCGCTGAGCTCACCGGTAGTTCTTGATGTGCTCCTCCACCTCATTGAGGCCCACGGAGTAGCTCAGGGCCATGTTGTAGGAGCCGGCCTGCACGGAGGAGCCCCAGTTCACCTCTGGGGGCAGGGGGAGCGTGAGATCAGAACCACAGGGAGAGGCAGACACGGGGGGCGGGGGTGGCATTCTTTAGGACCCAGCACCCAGGGGAGCAGGGCCGTCTGGCACCTGTTCTTAACCTTGACACATGCCATACGGCTACCTGTTATACATCAAGGTATTAAACTCCGCCGAATGGTCCCCTCCCTTGACAAACAGACCTTGGCAATGGCCTGAAGGCCACGTTCCGATGTAGAATTTAGGTTTCCCTGGAGCTCTGCACCGCCCCCTGGTGGCTGTCACCCCAGCATCCTTGCCTGCATGCACGCAGACACCCCTGCACACGGGCCATGGCGTGCCCCCTGCCCTACAGTCAGCCAGCCCTTGGCCACCCTCAGGCCTAGTGTGCACACCAGGGGGCCCACTCTCAGGAGGACGCGCCTGGCCAGGCGGGGTCCTGGGTGCCCAGGGGAAGGTCTAGAAGTGAGGTGTGGGCTTTCAGTGGGCACATTCCCATGCCCCTCCCGCCACGGGGACCCCGGAGCCCGGCGCAGGGCCCTTAGCTGGGCTGAAGGGTCGGACGGCCTGCTGGGTGGCCTCGGGGGAGTGGGGGACCCCTAGGCCCTCGCAGCCCGTCACCGCGCACCTGGCTTCTTGTAGATGACGTAGAGCAGGAGGAAGAGGACCACGCCGATGGCGATGAGGGCCGCCCACCAGGTGAGGAGGAACATGATGACCACGGAGATGACCGCCCCAAACAGCGCCGCCCACTTGCTGTAGTATCGGAAGGAGGGCCGCCACCCTGAGGGGGCACGCAGGTCAGTGGGCACGCTCGGCGCTGCTGGGCAGGCCTGGGTGGCAATGCCAACAGGGCCCAGAGCCGGGGTCCAAGCCTGTGCCCACCCCCCCACCCTCCCTCCTGGGGCTGGGCCTGGAGGGCCCGGGAGGACCCCACGCCCTTCTTGGCTGGTGTCCTACCACCTCAACAGGCAACTCCGAGGAGGAGGCAGCCCGCTCCGGCCACAGACGGCCACGAGGCGTCAGCGTCAGCAATAGCACGGCTCCCGCGGGTGGGGCCGAGCCAAGGTGAGGTGGAGGGCAAGGATGTGCTCTGCCCGGCTCCACACTGCAGCCCATCCAGGGCCACAGCGAGCGACAGCTGCCCCTAACACCACGTGGGGGCACCATGGTCCAGGGTCTAGCAGGCGTCCTCAAACTACGGCCTGCGGGCCATATGCGGCCCTCCGAGGACATTTATCCGGCCCGCCGGGTGCCGCTGCCTGTCCTGCTTAGCAGCCGACTTGTCCCGGGCCCGCAGGATAGGAATTTGTTCATAGGTTTTTTTTAAACTATAGTCCGGCCCTCCAATGGTCTGAGGGACAGTGAACTGGCCCCCTGTTTAAAAAGTTTGAGGACCCCTGGTCTATAGGAAAGGCCGCCCCGCAACCAGCCCATCTGCAAAGTGGGGCTAATTAGCAAAAGTCTTCCTCGAGACTCTTGACTGCCATCTGCCAGAAAATGTTCATAATAAATATTCAAATCGGTGACACCTGCCAGTGGTGCCCCCTGGAGTTGTGCAATGTGCAACCTGCAGCAACCCCGTCTGTGGCCTGGGCCAATCCCCTTCTTTTTCTGGGGATCGGACTCCGGACTCCGGTAAGACGGGCTGGACATGTATCCGTGACGGTGCACACTGCGAGGCTTGGTAAAGGGCAGCTACTATTATTATGTAAATTGTGCCTTTCATTGGTTTGGATTTGAGAGGCGACCTTGGTCTGCCCACCTGTATCCATGCCTCCCATTACCCCACCCCCCCATTTCATCCCAGATCCCCACGTGCCGCCTCCGCTGGAGGGTGAGGGGCTGCTCACCGGGTGAGTTGGTGATGGAGGCGTGGAAGCAGCTGAAGTTGATGAGGGCGTAGGAGCACAGGAAGAAGTTGGAGATGATGGGGGCGATGGTGTTAAGCTCGGCTTCATGGACCCAGGGAGAGAGAGGACAGCCTGTTGGGCAACTCTGCCAAGGAGCCGCCTGGCACCACCCTCCAAGTGTGGGGCACCCCAGACAGGCCTCTGAGGCTCAGCGAGTCTCAACCTTCTCGTCTGTGGAATGGGCCCAGCCTTTGGGGAAGCTCAAAGGGCCAATGTTTGGTAAACTGTCCCGTGCCAGCTTTTAAGGGGATGGAGAGCGCCGTGCGAGTGGACCCACCCTGAGATGGGGTGACCGAGCACAGGGGCCGTCGCCGTTGGTGTGTGACCACAAATTACGGTAAGAAATACATTTCACACCGTGACCCAAGGCACATGTCGTCTTTGATCTGAAACCCTGAGACCGCATCACAGTCCCCTACAGTGGAAGCTGCTCAAGACCTGCCCCGCTGCATCCCCGGGCACAACTGTGAATCCTTGTCTCGGGGCCTGCTTCTGGGGATCCCAAAACAAGACAAGCACCCTGTCTGCATAGGATCCCACTGAATGGCCACAGGAGCCCCAGCCCAGAGCTTCTGAGGTCACGTCCTCAGTCTGAGGTCCTCTCAGACCCCCCAGACAAAAGGACATCAAATCCAAATCCGGGTGGGCTGCAGGGGGACCCCTCAGGGCACAGCCAATGCACCGATGTTTCTTACATGGACACCTGCCAGGCCGGCTGGGCGCTGGGCACACGGGTGAGCAGCAGGGAAAGGATCCCAGCCCCGTGGCCCTCGGACCCCGGGCAGCCGCTCACCAATGATGATGAAGGCCACGGCGATGGCGTAGGCCAGCAGGTAGCCGCGGATCGGCTCCTTGTTCTTGCCGTAGCCCTTGCCAAAGAAGCCGATCAGAGGGTACAGCTGGTCCTCGCACAGGCACTGCGGGCACAGGACATGCGCTCAGCCTGCGGCCGGGACCCCTCCTTCCTTCCTCTCCCCGCCTCTCCCCTGCAGCTGCCTGGACTCAGTCCTGCTTGCTCCCTTTGGACCTGGCTTCTGTTAAAGGAGTGATCCCCCCGCCCTCCCCGCTCCCCAGGAAGACAGTGAAAAGGGAAAATGAGAGGGTGGGTGGCATGGGGTGAAGCCTGATGGTGGGGTGGCAGACAGGGTGCCAGGTGCACAAGGGAGAGTTTGGGTGGGAGACACACCCCCACAGGAAGGCGCTGCTTCCTGCAGGAGCTGGCTCGCCAACCCCTGTACTCCAGTCTAGACGCCTGCCACCTGTCACCTCCCGGCCTCTGTGGCATCACCCGGGGACCCCTGCACCTGGGCCTCCTGGGTACCGACCAGCCCCCCTTCCGCAGCCCCACCTGGAAGACTTTGGCGGCTGAGACGAGGCAGGCCAGGGCAGAGGAGAGGGTGGCCCCGAAGATGCCGGCTGTGATCAGGGGTGCGAAGCCGGATACCATGCTCATAGTCTGCAGGGACACGGGGTTCAGGGCAGGCATGGTGGGGGGACGGGCCCGGAGCCCCCACCTGGGCACCCCAGTCGCCTCTTCTCACAAGGGCTGGGTCCTGACGCCTCCATCTGAGTCCACAACCATCCCCCGGGATCCCAGTGGCCACCCACGCAGGGACTGAGCCCAAACCTCTTCCCCCCATGCCTGGGCCCAGCGCCCCAAAGCATGTCTATCCTCGGCAGCCCCTGTGTCCCGTGGGGCGACCTGCTGGCTGGCCCGGGTACCTGGTAGTAGTTGATGAGGCCGTAGTGGCAGCTGTGCTGCTGGGAGCACTCGGTGAAGTTCCAGCCGTAGCCGCAGGCCAGCCCCTCGCAGGCGCCCAGGCCCGGGGTCACCGTGTCATTCAGGTTCCCGGAGGCGTCACGAACCACGCAGGAGCCTGAGGAGGAAGGAGGGCCTGGGGAGGTCTGCTCCCTTCCCTTTGCTCTCCTCTGTCCCGCCCCCAAAACGCTGGCCACTTCTGCAGAGAGGGAGATGCTGCCGATGTGATACAACGATGTAATAATAATAATAATAATGATGATAATAATAATAATAATAATGATAGTAAAGACACTGATACTCGCTAACACACAGGAGCACCTACTGTGTGCCAGGCACAGGCCTGGGAAGCAGGTGTTACTAGTACTTTTATTGTCTCACTCCAGAGGCACAGCGAGCTCAGGTGACCTCTCTGAGGTCCCAATGTCCTTCCTAACGCGGAGGCCCGGGCCTCAGACCTGCCTGGCAGTGACCTGGCCCGTGTCCCTTGGTCATCGGGGAGTAGCTTCCCTCACAAGGAGCAAGAACCCCCGTGGGGATCTCGGGGAGAGGCAGGTGACAGCAGCTCGGGCCTGGGTCAGAGCCCGGCTCCACCGCTTTCTTTCTTTCTTTTTTTTTATATATACATTTTATTGATTTTTTACAGAGAGGAAGGGAGAGGGACAGAGAGTTAGAAACATCAATGAGAGAGAAACATCAATCAGCCGCCTCCCGCACAACCCCACTGGGGATGTGCCCGCAACCAAGGCACATGCCCTTGACCGGAATCGAACCTGGGACCCTCCAGTCCACAGGCAGATGCTCTATCCACTGAGCCAAACCGGTTTCGGCTCCACCGCCTTCTGTTTCTGCTGCGGCCAATACCTTCTCGCTTGCTTTCCTACGCTTTGTCTCTCGATTGAAATCTTTCCCATAAGAGGACAAGAACTGTCACCTCGCCAATAACATGATTGCTATTCCCGTCGTCGGAACATGGTTTCCACACCCTGGGATCTGTAACCTTGGATTTGAAGGAACTGAAGGGCCTGGTCTGATCCTCCCCGTCCCCCCATGGAGATGTTCTGGTCACCACAGGTGGCCTCAAAATAAGGTCCATTCCAGGTGTGGCTCAGTGGTTGGTGTCAACCTATGAACCAGGAGGTCATGGTTCGATTCCCGGTCAGGCCACATGCCCAGGTTGTGGGCTTGATCCCCAGTGTGGGGCGTGTAGGAGGCAGCCGATCCATGATTCTCTCTCATCATTGATGTTTCTCTCTCTCTCCCCCTCTCCCTTCCTCTCTGAAATCAATAAAGATATATGTTTTTAAAATAAAATAAAAATAAGGTCTAAGCCTCTACTTCTTGGGGTTGCAAAGTCCTCCCAGCCCAGCTCTCCCTGTGAGAGATCTGAACCCCACGCTGTGACCCCCCCAGCTCTCTGGGCGCTACTTACCGATGGTGGCCGAGATGGCCAGGTAGGAGACGGTGGTCCAGAAAATGGCCATGAGTGTCCCCTTGGGAATGGCGATGGCAGGGTCCTGGGAGGGAGGCAGAGCCGGCATCAGCGATCCCAGCCCCGGCCCTTGTCGGAGGCTCGGGATGGGGCCCAGAGGAAAAGGGACTTTGCAATTGGGGGCTTACAGGAGGACAGGCCACAACCAAGGTCACAGGGCTGAGACCTCATCCAGGGCCCCGGGAGCCCAAAGCGGGAGAGAAACTCCAGCCAGCTCCAGGCCGGTCCATTTGATGTTCGACTGCAGCCACAGGCACCGGCAGGTACGCAAGAAATACCCGCTCACACCTCTCATTTGCTACGTTTCACCACTAATCGCTCAACAGACATGTCCTGAGCGCCTTGTATGTGTCTGAGCGTTAGCCGGACAGAGACGCAGAGGTAGGCCTCAGTCCTCCCGAGGCAATAAAGCCCTGACATAATGGACCATGTGCTGACGGCGGTGCTGGGACAGACGTAAGGATGGAGGTGTTATTTGCAAGAGGAACAGACTGGCCCTAGCTGGTTTGGCTCAGTGGAGAGAACGTCGGCCTGCGGACTGGAGGGTCCTGGGTTCGGTTCTGGTCAAGGGCACGTACCTCAGTTACCGGCTCGATCTCTGGCCCTGGTCAGTGTGCGTGCAGGAGGCAACCAATCGATGCATCTCTCTCATCATTGATGTTTCTATCTCTCCCTCTCCCTTCCTCTCAGAAATCAATAAAAAATATTTTTTTTTGGAAAATGAAAGAGGAACAGGCTTTGTGAGGTACAGAAACAAGGGTAGGGAGTCCCAGAGGGCAGGGGCAAAGGCAAAGGGGGTGAGGGGGGCAGGGCAACACGGCAAAGCAGCAGATCCTGGGCTGGGGCGGAGTCATGGCTGTGGTGACATTGACCTTGAACACCGAGCTGAGGAGCCTGCCTGCATCGAGACAGCGGAGGGCCCCGGAGGGTGTCAGCCCAGCAAAGATCTGTGGGATTCGGCCCGAGTTTTGGAAGTCAAGCTGGGTCCGTCTCCCCCTTAAGCTGACTCCCAGGAGTGAGGGAGGACACTAGCCCATTTTGGGGGTGGCCCTCAAGGCCTAGAGGGTCATTGATGCCAACCGACAACCTGAGAACTGAGCGGAGTGAGCGGCATTGACTTGCACTGAGTTGCGTCGGCTGGACTGGGTTTAGAAGGTCTGCCCGTGGTGCCAAGCTCAGTGCCCAGGGGGAGACCTGGTAGGCAGGGCCAGGAAGAGGGAGGGGCAGGCGTGCTGCTCACCTTGAGGTCCCCGGAGATGTTGGCCCCCGCCAGGATGCCTGTGGCCGAGGGGAAGAAGATGGAGAACATCCCGAAGAAGCTGCCGTCCGGGCCCCGCCAGTCGGGCACCAAGTTCTGGACAAAAATGTCCCCTAGAAAACCAGGGCCTGAGTCAGGGCTTCGCCCCCTCACTGGGCCCAACGGGGAAGGGAGGGCATTCCCGTGGCAGCTCCTGGCCATGGAGTCGGGGATCCCACCCTCCTGGTGCGCACAGAATAGGCCAGCTGGATGGGCAGACTGTCCCTGTCCCCATGGGCAGGGGCCCCAACCTGCACGTACCCCGGTAGCTGAAGAAGCCCCTGGAGGCCTTGTCCTCAGACGGGGGGATCAGCGTCCCCACCAAGTAGTTGGCAAAAGAGACCATGATGACCATGAAGAAGAGCACCTGGGCCTGGGGGCAAAGGACCAAGAGGTCAGATGGCCTGGGCCCCCCCTCTTGAGGGCACCCCAGCAGGGAAGAGCCTGCTCGAGGTCTCTCTCTCTCTCTCATTCATTCATTCATTCATTCACTCATTCATTCATTCATCATCATGCTGCAGGCTCTCCTAGGACTTGTTGCTCACACAAGGCTCTTGTCTTGCTGAGAGAGAGAGAACATGAATCTAGAGCAGGGGTGGGCAAACTTTTTGACTCGAGGGCCACAATGGGTTCTTAAACTGGACCGGAGGGCCGGAACAAAAGCATGGATGGAGTGATTGTGTGAACTAATATAAATTCAAAGTAAAGGAGCGGAGGGGAGAGCAAGAGAACCGGATAGAACAGCTGGATCCGGCCCGCGGGCCGTAGTTTGCCCACGGCTGATCTAGAGTGAGAACAGGGCTGTGACAGGGACTGGGTCGGGGGCTACGTGAGCAGGGTGGCCTGGAAAGGGGTCTTTGAGGGTCCTAAGGAGAGGGTGATGGGGCAAAGCTTGGTGCACTCAAGGGGCGGCGAGGAGGCCAGTATAGCTGGAGGTCAGAGTGAGGGGGAGAGAGGAGAGAAGGTGGGGGCCAGGTCTGGCCAGGCCTGCCAGCTGCAGCCCAACATCTATCCTCCTCCCATTTCCCAGTGCTAACCCTCTGACTGCTGGCTGGAGAGGGGTTCAGGTGAAGACCACGTTCCCCCAGAGCCCCTTCTGCTAGGGGTGGCCATGAGTCGGAGTTCTGGCTGGTGGGATACTAGGGGAAGGGATATTTCCCTTCCTGCTGCCTGGACTGTGGACGTGGTGGGTGGGTGGGGGTCCTCATGGACCATGGATGAAGGTCACACCCCAGAGGTGGAGAGGCCACAGGAGGGAAGGAGTCTGGGTACCTGAGCCCCAAGAACCAGGGACACCTGGGCTGTTAGAAGAGAGAGAAATGAACGCCTCTTGTTTAAGGCCCCTTCCATAGGGGCTCTGTCACAGCGGCAGATCTTAAAGCCTTGCTAATACAGATAAGAAGAGGTAGGCCCAGGTGGCGTGGCTCAGTGGTTGAGCGTCGACCTATGAGCCAGGAGGTCATGGTTCGATTCCCAGTCAAGAGCAATGCCCGGGTTGCAGGCTCGATCATGCAGGAGGCAGCCCATCAATGATCGTCTCGCATCATTGATGTTTCTCTCTCTCTCCCTCTCCCTCACTCTCCCTCTCTCTCTCCCTCTCCCTTCCTCTCTCTGAAATCAATAAAAACATATATTATAAAGAAGAAGGAGAAGAAAAAGGAGAAGAAGAAGAAGAAGAAGAAGAAGAAGAAGAAGAAGAAGAAGAAGAAGAAGAAGAAACATATGTTATGAAGAAGCAGCAGCAGCAGCGACAGAACCAGGAGCAGGACCGGTTCCCTGCTCCCATGACTCCCACATGACACCCCCAGGTCCCCTCTCCAACATCCAGGCCTCACCTTGGACTCCCACTCCATGCCAGCCAGGGAGATGGCCAGCAGCACGGTGACGGTGACCACGCCGATGATTCGGATGTCGTTGACGGGGTCCACGATGGGCGAGCCGTACTCCTGGGGGAGGGGACAGGCTGGCTGCGTGCTGCCCTTGAGCACCCCTCCCAGACTCCTCCACCTGAGTCACCTCATTCTGGTGACCTCTCCCAGGGAGACACTGACCCAAACACCTTCCCTGCCAATAGACCCCCCAGAACAGCTGCTGAGGGCCTGGGCAAGTGGCCCTCAAGGCAGCACACAGCCCTGATGGGGACTTCTGGGGATGGCCTTTCTTTGATGGGATTGTCATGGTCACCCACAGCCATCAGACTGTGGCCTTGGTCCCTGATGGGCAAATGGGGCCAAGGAAGGCCCAGCCCGCATGGGGTGAAGGAGACAGAGAGGTGGTGGGCTCCCTCTGCCCGGGGTCAGCCTTGGCCTCACCTGGAGCAGGTCCCGCACGGTCTCAGCGAAGCCCACCGTGTGCATGGCCACGCCCACAGCGTTGGCGAAAGCAAAAATGAGGCCGATGGAGCCCCCGAGCTCCGGGCCGAGGCTCCGGGAGATGAGGAAGTAGGTGCCACCTACGGGGGACAGAGCCAGGAGCCATGAACCCAGCGGAGTCAGCTGGCTGGGGTGGCAGAAGCGGAGGCTGGGAGAGGGGACCACGGGCTCCAGGGGGCCACGGTGCAGAAAATAACCCAGGCCATCCTGTGGGTGTGCAGAGCTTGCCCCCCAACCCCCACCCGGATCCAGAAGGAGCCGCCTCGGGTGCCCCAGTTTGGGTTGGGCGGTGGGAAGTGGTTCAGAGACCATTCCCAGGGTGAGGACTGGGGGACCTACAAGAGGAGGGGGGGTGGGGAAAGGTAGTAGTGGGGTGGGGGGGGGCCTACCTGACTTGACCTTGCCATTGGTGGAGATGGCTGAGATGGAGAGGCCTGTGATGGAGGTCACCGTGACTGACAGCAGGATGATGATCCAGGTGAGGACTGTGGGGTGGGCGGGAATGTGGTCACCCCAAAACTCAGTCGGGGCATTTCCCAGGTAAAGGAGCCATGTGAGACACCCGAGTCAGCCAACTGATTTGCCATGTAACTGAAATCACTTCCCCTCTCTGAGCCTCTGTTGACTCATCTGGAAAACGGGTCTCTGCCTGCCTCCCTGGTCGATGAGGGAGCTGCTGAGCCAACATGTAAAGGATCACTAGGTATGGGGGGGAAGGTACCCTCCTTTAATAACAAAAAGTAAGGTAATAGTTACCATTTGGTGAGCACTTCTGGGTGCCCCGTCCTGTGCTGGTCACGTGCACCATAGAAACCCCACAATAGGTCTGTGAGGTAGGGACAGTTACCACCCCCCTTTTACTGATGAGGAAACCGAGGCTCAGAGAGGTTAAGAAACCTGTCCAAGGTCACACAGCAGGGCACAGAGCTGGCATCTGAACCCGTTCTGTGCAGAGTTTGAGCTTCTAACCCGGATGCTCTGTAGTAGAAATTCGCTCCAAGAGGTTAAGAGACTTGCTGAGGGGAAGAGCCCTGGGCTGGCTGACTTCGTGTCCCGTGCTCCTCTGCCCCACCACCCTGCCCTCTGTCCCTGCAGGGGACAGGGTCTCTGCTGCCCATGTTCAAGCTCACCTTCCCCTCCCTGCCAAGGGCACTCACCAATGCCCGCCTGGGCCGTAATCCATGGGAGCCGCAGGTAGAGGATCACACCCCAGATATTGAGCATGCAACGGATCTGGGAGGAGAAGGGGGGTCAGAGGCCGCGGGGGGTGGGGGAGCAGAGACCCCAAGACCAAATACACAAGTCCCTGTCCCCGGTTATGGCACGGCACCAGGCACCTGGGCCTAGGGGCGTCTGGGCCCTTTCTTTGCTTTACCCAGTTCAGTGCCCTTCTGGTTTTGTGGGGCAGGGAGGATGGGCTGCCCACCCCCTTTCCTGCCTCCCATTGGGGCCTGAGAATGGGCCGCAGCATCACCACCCCTCCCCTACTCCAAGCCCAGGATCCCGTGTTTGGCAGCGCCAGCCATGGCCCCCAGGGCTAGCTGTTGGTGCAGGGGCTGGCATTTAGGGGGAGATTAGCCAATGCCCCACATACAGGCAGAGATCAGGCCTCGAGTTGCTGTGACTTCAGCTGCCAAATTTAAAACAGAGCCAGAGGCCTTGGCTGAGGCTGAGATTCCCAGTGGAAAGTACTGCCCCAGCCAAGTCTTGGGTTGGGACAAGGGCATGTGGGAGAGTCCTAAGGCCCTCCATCTGCTCGGAGCTGCTGAACGGGCTGGGCTGGGCCATGTGGGGCTCTGCACTCCAGGACTCCAGAGTCCGGGAAGGAGATCCAGAATCTCCATATGCGCCTCTGGGGGTGCTCACGGGTCCGATGGAGACACGGGGCACAGCCAGCAGGCAGCTTGGCAGAGTTAAGGTCAGAACCCAGGCCCACTGCCTCCCAGAACAAGACTAGAGCTTTGTCTTACATCTCATGCCACCCCCTCCACATAGTCCCCTAGTGTCTTCCAAAGCCAAGTTCACGTGTTCCTTTGCTGTCTGGAGACTTCCTGGTGCTCTGCCCCTTCCCATCATGGAAAATGAGAAAAACACATTTGTGGATTTGTGTGTTCGGTGCTGCCCTCTGGTGGCCTTTTGGGGGGAAATGCCATTTCTTCTTATATCTCCCAGGCAGGCATTGCTCCAAACACTTTACATCCATTAGCTGGTTTAATGCTAATTATTTCACAAATAAGGAAACTGAGACACAGGTTAAGCAACGTGTCCAAGGTCACAGGACAAGTAAGTAGCCAAAAAGCGATCTGCCCCAGGGCCAGGTCTCCGTCTGGGGAGTAAATGGAGGTCAGGAAGCTCAAAACCAGAGAAAATGGGCTGGGGCAGTGGTCGGCAAACTCATGAGTCAACAGAGCCAAATATCAACAGTACAACGATTGAAATTTCTTTGGAGAGCCAAATATTTTAAACTTAAACTTCTTCTAACACCACTTCTTCCAAATAGACTCGCCCAGGCCGTGGTATTTTGTGGAAGAGCCACACTCAAGGGGCCAAAGAGCCGCATGTGGCTCGCGAGCCGCAGTTTGCCGACCACTGGGCTGGGGGAAATATGCAGGTGGGGAAACCGAGGCGCGGGATAGGCTTGGGGTCTGCCCGGACGCTAAGGCCTGAGGGTCAGAGCTGAGGCTGGGCGGAGCTCCATCTCCCCACCCCCCGCTCCCCGACATCCTGTTTACAGCCCACTCACCATCACCCCCTTGACCCAGCCAAAGCGCACGGGCTCCTCGGGGCTCTTCTCGCTGCTGGCGCCCGCCTCATCCTCCACCAGCCCGTCCGTCATCTCATGGCTGGGCCGGCTGTCGAAGGCCAGGGCGTGCAGGTGGCTGCCTTCCTGCTGGGAGCCGAGACCGCGGTGAGGCCGGCAGGAGTCACGACCGTGCAGCTCTCAGCCCTCCACCCTCCACAGCCCAGCCTCCCAGGCAGCAAACCCAGCAAGGCTCTTCTCCGCTGCAGACCTTCCCTCCCTCCTCTCTCCATCTCCTTCAGGTGTGTGCAACCTCTGCTTGCATGCTTCCACGGACGGGGAGCTCATCACCTCCCTAGGCAGCCCTCATTTGCTTAATTGGGTTGCCGAGGACTGGGCAACGCCGCACATTACAGGTACCCAGAGCTTCCCACTCCCATGTCCAGGGTTCATTTGGGCCTCTCGACCCCTGAGGAAGACACTAATCCTCATGGCATAGGTGACAGAGCTGAGGCTCAGAGAGGGTAGGTGACTGGGTCAGGTCACGCAGCAGGGAAGCGGCCAGTCTTCTGAGACGATGCTTACCTTAAGGAAGGAGTGCAGGTCAGCCAGTGTGGGCCGGACCTTTCGGGGCTGGCCGGGCAGGGCGCTGTTGGCATAGTGCTCGTAGGCCGGGACCACATCAATAGTGTTGTAGCCAAAGGTTCGCATGTACAAGGTGCTGCCGTGGGTCAGGTGGCTAGGGTGGCTGCTGTCGTAGGCAGCCGGCGGTGGGGACTCATCGCTCCCCAACAGCGTGCTAATGGTAAAGCGCCCACTGCACAGAGTGGGGTCCCCCGGCGTCTCCGACCCCGGCAGCTCTGCCATGGCGGCTCTGGGTGGCAGGGGCGGGGGCCAGGGTCGGTGGGGACACGCAGGGTGGCTTTATAGGCTGGGCCTGCAGCGGGGGGAGGCAGGGAGGTTGGCCTAAACCGCCCACAGCTGGTGAGCAGGGTCCCTGGACGGGGTGGGAGGCAGAGCACCTGCCCACCACGTGATCTCGGAGGTAGCGCCCCGCCTGGGCCCCCGAGGGCTGGGTGTACAGGCCTGATGCCCCGCCCCCGCGAGGAAGGCCCACCCAGCTCCCGAGCTCCCAGCTGCAGGCCTGAGGCTTTGTGTCTACACAGCAGCCCCCTCCGGCCCTGATGAGCCTGCTTCCTTCCCTTCTCCCAGAGGTTCCGACCCCAGAGCCCTCCCTGGGGGATGCCCTGCACACTCACTCTGTGTCCGTTTGCATCCCGGGCCTGGGTGGCCTGTAGGCTCACAGAAAACCACGATCTCCCATCACCCCTGTTGGGGTTTGCCTCTTTCGGCAGGTCACCCAACAAACCTTTAAAGTCCACCCACCCCGCACGGGTGGCGACAGGAGCCGGGAACATGGATGGCGGGCTCATGGCGGGGCCACTGAGTCGGGGGAAGTGGAAACTGACCAGGCGGGCTGTGCGGGGAGGGCGGCCACAGGAGAGAGCAGCCTGGACCGGGGTCCGGAGATGAACAGGGGCCCAAAGGCCACCACCAGCTCCAGGCATCTGAGCTGGGCTTAGGCTCAGGCTCGGGCCAACCTTGGGAGGGACATGGAGGGACACACTTCCTCTCCCTCCCGTCGTTGCCTCTCAGACCTGGGTTCTCAGAGGTCACAGAGGTCACCGGAGGACCAGCCCTGAGATGCCCAGTGTCCCTGGGATGCCACGGCTCCGGCAGCAAGTGGGCACTGTGGACAGAGGACTTGCAGAGGGCCCGCAGGCTCACCTTCGCCCCTCGCTCCCGGTCCAGAGGGCCAGCACAGGTGTGCCAGCTGCGAGCCAGGACAGGTGCTCAGGCTGTTAGAGCAGCAGCTGTGTTAGGGAGTCACCCTCCAAGGCGAGATGTTTAAACTGGAGCCCGGGAGCCCCACAAAATTGTGGGCACGTTTTTATACCCAAGGGCCTTTTTCTGAGATTTTATCCAACGTGCTAGAAGGCCGCCCTCAGGGGTGCAGATCTGGGCCTGTCACGTTCACGGATGACCCCAAGCAACTAAAGAGCACTGAGTAGGTCCTCAAAAAACACCTGTTGAGTGAATAACACAGGGGACCAGGCTACAGAGGGCAGAGAGCAGCCGGCAGCCACAGGAGCCCTTAGTGGACAGAATCACCCCAAGTGGGGGTCAGTGCAAGGGGCAGCTCCTTGCGGGGGTGGGGGGAGGCCTTCAGCCGGGCGTGGGGATCACAGGATATGGTCACTGTGAACCTGTTTGCAGTTTGTATATTTACCTTACGTGGTAATTTTTTAAAAAGACTTCTCAGGGGCTCCTCTTCGTGACCCCCCGGCTTGCCTACCCCCTTCCCAGGAGTCCCAGCCCCTCCTCGGAGAGGCCTCCGCAGGAGTGTGTCCCCAACCGCGTGACAGCGGCCACTGGGGCCAGGACCCCAATCATGGTCAATGTTCTACCTTTCCACCCGACCCCATCTGGTGGGGGAGTTACTCATTCCCTCCCTGGGCCTCGGGGCAGATCTTATCACCCCCTCGCTCTAAAACTGCCACCTGATTGGCGATTCGCAGCTGCCCAGCACCATTCCTCCACACCTGGGCCTGCAGAAGCTGTGGAAAATTCCCGATTAAGATCTCAGCAGAGGAGGGGCCGGAAGGGCCAGGCAGGTCTCCAGCAGCCCTGCGGCCGTGGGCAGAGCGAGGGGCAGATTTGCCGGGTCACCCTGGTGACCTCTTCCTCCCTCCGAGATGCTCAGGCCACGGAGGCTCCAAGGTCCCTTCGAGCCCAGGAGGGGCACGTTTGCTGCTTCGAGGAGCCTTTCCTGCCCCTCCACACCCCACTGGGGCGGGAAGGGGTCTAAGCAGGACCCCGCCAAGGGCTTCTCAATAGAACAAGCTGGTGGGACTGTAAGAAGCCCTTGTGCCAAACCACAGACCCCAAGAAAGGGGGTTCCTGCATGTGGTGTGATCTCATTCATTGGAGACCTGCTCACAGACCCACTTTTTATTTTATTTTATTTTTGTTGATTTCAGAGAGGAAGGGAGAGAGACAGAGAGAAACATCAATGATGAGAGAGAATCACTGAGCAGCTGCCTCCTGCACGCACCCCACTGGGGATCGAGCTCGCAACCCGGGCATGTGCCCTGACCGGGAATCGAACCTGGTTCATAGGTTGATGCTCAACCACTGAGCCACACTGGCCAGGCTTTTTTTTTTTCTTCCAGACCCTCTTTTTGATGGGGACACAGTGCTGAGTCAGATGCAAGTCCCAGGACTTCAGCGGCCAGGGGGCCCCCAGAGCCCTCAGGTCTGAGACCCGGGACTCAGAACCGATGCACCTGGCTCAGCAAAGCGCTGTGACGGGGCCGTGGGGGGTCTCAGGCTCCGTCTCAGCTCTCAGTCTTACCTGACCCTAGTGGGCCTTGGCTTTCTCGGCAGCAAAATGGAAATGCCACCCACACCTGTCAGCTAGGGCTCACCTGTCCAGGGCTCACCTGCCCCTGGCCGAGCGGCGAGGGTCCCTTCAACATCTCCCGATTCTCAGGACAGAGAACAGGGGCAGCAAAGGAACCGAAAAGCCTCACGGTCAGGAAACCCCTAGAAGCGAGCACCCTAGACACAGGGCTCTGGCATGTGGAGGGCGGAGGGCAGGGGCCCTGCTGCCACCTCCGAATCCCAGCGTCCCAGAGGCACCTAAGCATTGGTTGTGCCCCTTCTGTATACCAGGCCCTGGGACTCACAGCCTGGCCTGGCGGACAAACCGGCAGAGGAGGGCAGCGCCCAGGAGAGAGAGGGGAGCTGGGAGGGGAGAGGCTGGGCACCGATGGAGGGGATTCTGGGGCACGGGGTTCGGGAAAGGCGTGGTCAGTGCCAGGGAAGAGGTGGTGAGGTGGGAGAGGAGGGACGACATGGTGGGAGCTGAGGCTGGAAGGGGTCCAATCGTGTCTTCATTGACACACATTTATTGAGTGCCTACTGCATACCGTGCACAGCCTGTGCTGGGCAGCAGAGGCACGGGGGAAGGAGACACAGGCCCTGCCCTCCTGGAGCTCACATTCTAGCGGGAGACACCGACAGCAGATGAAGGAGCAATCATTGTGATACAGTCAGCGATTAAGTGCTACGAAGAAAACAAAGCTTGCTTTTTGTTTTTGCTTTTTGAGGAGGGGCATTTAGGCCCCTCTGAGAATGAGAAATTTGAGCTGAGCTCCAACAATGAGAAGCCACCCGTATGCCAGCAGGTCTGAGCACTGGGGTTTGGGGACGGAGAAAGGGCATGTGCAAAGGCCCTGGGGCAGGCATGTGGTGTGGGCGGGGCCCCTGTCGCTGGAGCAGAGGGATGGAGGAGATGGGTCTGAGACATGGAAGGGGGAGCATTGGGCCTTCCAGCCAGGGTTAGAAGTTCCATGTTCTCTTGCGTGATGGTCAGATTTATATTTTTCAAAGATCCCTTTGGCCATTGTGTGGGGAATGGACTGAGGGAGGCAGGGTCAAGGCAAGACTAGTTGGGGTCAGGGGGCCGCTGTGGGTGGCAGTCGCTGAGAAGCAGTGGGGTGGCGGAGCCCCCAGAGCCAGCCCATGGATTCGTATAGGGCAGGGGCTCTGGAGAGGAAGGGAACGGGGAGGACACCACGGGGAAGCAATGGTCTCATGATGGTCTCACTTCTGGGTAGGGAATCGGAGAGAAGGGCCGTGAATGCCGAGGCAGGAGCCCACCCTGGTCCTGGAGTGTGGGGTCCCTTCTGTCTCTGGGAAGCTGCTAGGGTCAGCGGTGGTGTGGTGAGCAGGGCAAGGCAAACAGAACTGGCCAGGGAGGGCCGGCGGGGCTACGGCAACAGGCAGCAAGGACAACAGCATCGTCGGGGAGCCTGGGGCTCCGCCCTGACTGCACACGGATCTGAGCTTCACGGGACAACCCCCACAAATGCTGGTTCCTGGGCCCCGGCGGGAGCTCCTATAAACCCGGGCGGAGGAGGGCGGAGGGGCCACGTCAGCATTTTGGGCTCCCCGCGGACACTCGCCAGAAGGACACTCTGTCACACAGACTCCCCAGCCCACCCCGTCCCCAGGTCCGAGTCCTGGTCCCACGAGGCTCCCTGGAGAGGATGGGTATGATGCAACCCTGGTGTCGTGAAATAGCCGGGTAAGAGGAAGCGCTGCTCGTCGGCCTGATTCACAACACCAGCTGCAGCAACCATACCAGAACTCCGCCGGCTTGCTCCTCCGGACGAGGCTTCGTGGCTTCGAGACAGCGGCGGCTGGGCAAACATCTCCCCCGACCCCGACCCCACTGATGCCTGCCCTGGACCCGCAGGGCGCCAGGGCCCGCGGTGAGGGACAACGGGTCGGTCCCTGCCCACGGGGGGGCTCACAGACTTGATGGCTCCGGGAAGGGGGGAGCAGGGCAGCAGCAGGGCACAGGGTCACACGGGAGGGGCCAGGCTCTGGGAAGGCCTGGGGAGCCGGAGGCTGGATTGCAACCTCCGCAGCAACCAGGACCAAGACACGGGCTTCTCCTGAGCCTGGCCGACCACGAAGTGTGTCTACGGCATTCCCGGTCCTCCTACCTGGACAGTGGTGTAGCCGTTGCACACTGAAGGACCTCCAAGCTACTGGCAGCCAAAGCCAAAAGGGTTGGGACCCGGGCTGATGAGTTAACACATTTTCATTGTTAAAGGAAGGACCCCTGTGGTATGTTTTTCTCTCGCTCTTCGCGGTCAGACTGGCTTTTTAAAACCTATTTAGCCCACATTCACTCCACAAGTAAATACAGGCATTCATAGCGGAGTGGGCGGTTCTGGGGGACACACAGCGGGCAAGGCGTGCTCACTCCCTCCCCTCAGGAGCACCTGGTTCACCGGAGGTGGCAGAGCCAGCAAGAGCCACCACCCAAGGCGTACAGGCACAAGTCCCTGGGTAAGACGCTGCCCGGGTTCAGAGAAGGGGGAGGTTCCTCTGGCTGGGGCAATGGTAGAATGGGGTGATAGGATAAAGGCAAAAAGGAATAAGCATTCATTTCATGAGGGAAGTGGCCAAATGTTAGCTTGGAGCTTCCTGGCAGCCGAGGCAAAAAGTAGATTCATGATCAACGATCACTCTCTGATAAATCTCCACCACACCTTCATCCCTCCATCCCAGCTGAGAAAACTTTTTAAAAATTATTATTTAATATGTTTTTATTGATTTCAGAGAGTAAGGGAGAGGGAGATAGAAACATCAATGATGAGAGAGAATCATTGATCGGCTGCCTCCTGCACGCCCCACCCTGGGGATCGAGCCCACAACCCAGGCATGTGCCCTGATGGGAATCAAACCGTGACCTCCTGGTTCATGGGTGGATGCTCAACCACGGAGCCACACCGGCCGGGCCAATCTGGTCCCAGCTCTTTAGCTACCAGAAAAGGTGGGAGGACACCAACCCATCCTCCACTCACTGTGTCAGACAAGGCGTTCTGTTCGGGGCAGGTGCTAACATTTATTAAAAACAAACAAAGCGCTGGGGTGTGGGAGGCGCAGCGGGAGGAGCTGCTCGGGAGCGGAAAGCAGAGAGGCGCCCAGAGGGAGTGGCCTTGGCCCCGTGCAGTCATCAGAGCGCCGGCTTTTACAGAAACCCACCTTCAGAGGATCCTAGCAGCTCAGAGGGGCTTTCCCACGTCACCCGCTGACCTCATCAACATCCCAGCGCAGAACCCCAGGGGACCTCCTGCTGGTGGCCGCCCAGCATCCCAGGGCTCAGCTGCAAGATGCCACTTGCCATTCGGCTGCATTTGTGCTAAAGTGGGGGAGAGGGGTGGGTCCAAGGGCAGTCTCCCCTCCAGACGGGGTTGCTTGGCTGGGGGTGCAGGTCCCACAGGGCAGGAAGTTTGAGGAGTGCAAGTCGGGTCCTTACCCCCAGGGGAGCTCCGCTAGCAGCAGCACTGAGCACTGGAGGGGCTCCGGACAAGCCCTCAGGGCACGTGACCGCCAATGGGGGGCACAGGGAGGCGGGGCAGTTGGACGCAAGGAAAGAACATCCTCGATGAGGGGCCAGGGACTCCCCCATAGTTGTCAGAGGTCATTCACTTGTGATTTCCTGGAGAACGTGACACTAACCCCCCAACATACACACAGTGGTGCTCTTCAACTGGAGCCATTTTTACTAGTTAACCAGCAACATCGAGGACCGTGCGGCATGACCGACTTTGACCTTGGTGGGGGCACAATGGGCAAGCTGACGCAGTGGGCCTGGGCATGGTGCCTGTTCTTCCTAACCTGTTAGAATTTTCATCTTCCTGTTTAGTGCATCTCAGACACTGTGATTTGTGGACAACCAGTGTGGAGGAGTGGGGTGGGGGATGGCACTTAGGGAGGCCCAAGGCCTACCCCACTCCCCGCTTCTGGTCAGAACAAGGGGTCCTGACCCTGTTCTTGACTCAGGGCATGAAAGGTCACCTGGGGAGCTTCAAAAAAAAGTGAATGCCAATTAAGCCAGAAGGTCAGGGGGCAGGGGCTTGGCAATCAGTTTGTTTGGTTTTTTAATACGTTTTTATTGATTTCAGAGAGAGGAAGGGAGAGGGAGATAGAAACATCAATGATGAGAATCACTGATCTGCTGCCTCCTGCACGCCCCCTACTGGGAACTGAGCCTGCAACCTGGGCATGTGCCCTGACCGGGAATCAAACCGTGACTTCCTGGTTCACAGGTCGACGCTCAACCACTGAGCCACACCAGGTGGAAATCAGTATTATTTCAGAGTTCCCAGGGCTGAGAACGAGAGCTCTGAACAGGAGGGAAGATGCGCTGACTGAGGCTGCACACAGCACAGTCTGGCTTCTTCAGAAAGGCAGTGCTGATTTAGCGTTCCTTAAACGTTACCTCCCACGCCGTGAAAGGTTTTTAAAGGAGCTCATTTCGCCTGGGGAGACATAAATTCATAACTGGCCACCAGCCCTTTGTGCTGGATTCCTTGCCCAAGGCCCACAGGCAGCCTTTCAGTATCGATCTGTATGGACCCCCAGATCGGACCTCCCCTCCTCTCTCTGCCTTATGGACCACACCTCCCCTGGTGTACCCCACGCCCCACACTCACCTCTTGAGCAAAGGCGGATACCCTGTTACGGTCAGGCTTCTGCATGGCCAGGAAGGGATGCACGTGCGGCCTTTGACCCCTGGCAGGTCCCCACCTGGCTCCAGGGGCCCTGCACTCACCTGAGTCCCGCTGTCTCTGCTGCTTCAAGGTCGTTGGGGTGGTTCACAGCTGTTCGGCACCGCTGGGGCCAGGCCAGGAGGGGAGCCGGCTCCCTGTACCGGCTGCGGAGACGGCCACACCCACACCATGCCCCGAGTCCACAGGTCTGAATCCTGTCACTTGCTCATGGCTCCCTCACCCCCTCCCCGCCCCCACATCTGCCCTTTCACTCACTTCTTACGGCTTCCTATTTTATGATGGTTTGTGTGTGCGCCTGTGCACACACCTGCTTCTCTCTCTTCCCCAACCACACCTAAGCTTAGGAAAGCAGGGGCGCCTCCGTCTCAAGAGCACCCCATAGCTCTTAGCCCTGCGGGCCCTGGCGGTTCCGGAACAGCGACACTCTCACGCCAGCCTGTGGAGAGAGACGCACTTTTACAGGCAGAGGCCGTGGCTGTCCACTCTCACAGGAAAGTGTAAGCTCCTGGAGGGCAGGGGGCTGACTCACTTCACCGCTGTGTCCCCGTGCCTGGCACAGGGCAGAGGCTCAAACCCGTGCTGAGCGGCGTTCTCCACCTGGCGTCACAGAATCAGCAGGAACCCCAAGTCAAATCTGACATGTCCATATCTGTCCCCTAATGGTAAATTTTTAGCCTCACTTCCTTGACCTCATTTTGTCTCGAGGGGAAAAAAAGCCAAACCTGGGGTAGGGGGTCACTGATGCCGCTCTGTCACCACGGGAAGGGCCTACTGTGAAGGACAGGAGCTGGTGGAGGACACACCTCTACAAGGCTCGGAGCAGGGCGGCCCGAAGTGACCTTTCCTGAGGGCTCGCGGGGTGACAGGTAAGGGGGGGGGGGGTGGCGATTTTAGAAATGGACTTAAGCTTCCCAGTTGGCTGCTGGAGTGGGAACTGGCACCCTGCTTTATACCTGAGCTAACCGGCTCAGCGAGGACACTGAACGTGCCCTCAGTCCCAGGATTCCAGGGGATTCTAACCCAGCACGGTGGACACACCTCTCTCTACAAGGCTCGGAGCAGCCCAGCCCAGCCCAGCCCCGCGTGGGGTAGCTGTCTCTTGGAAACTCCGGGTTCTGAGGCCTGGGGCTGCTGCCCGCTCACTCCACTCCCGGCTCTGCACCGAGAGCCTCAGGTCTCAGCTGGTCCCCACTCTCCCTCCCCCACCCCCACTGGTGCTGGGTTCTTTCCTTTCAGAATTTAGTTTTCAAAGAATTTAGCTCCAAATCCTTGTCGGTCCTGTGCTTTCCAATGCTAAGGACCCCGTGGCCCGCCACCAGGGGGCCACCTCTCAACCGGCTGGGCTGTATGGGAGGAATCCAAGTGCCCTTTTCGGTTTAATTTTTTTTTTTTTTAAACGCAGGGCAGCTGACCCACCAGGCTGCCCAGCACGGAGGCTCAGCCCCGGGACCCACACTGCAGCAGGAGGGCCCGCTGGCTGCGAAGGTGACTGATGCCTCCGGGCGGGGGCACGGGGGACAGAGGCATCTGCAACAACCGAGGAAAGCATTTCCGGCCGAGCTCCTCGGGCCTCCTCTCCTGGGAGTGTCCTTGGCACAGCTGAGCTCCCGGCGGGCGCGGGGGCCTCACTGCCCACCCCCCCCCCTACCCCACCCCCCGTCCCCACATGTCTCTGTGGCTGTTTGCTTCCTGGGGCACCTATGGAAACCTGGCCTTTCCTAGGGGACCCCTGGGTACCCCTCGTGTTGGGGTGACCACCTGGCTGGCATTTTTAAAGGTTTAGCTGAGGACACCTCTGAGAGGCCTCCAGTTTGGAGAGCTGGATAAACCGCCACACTTTGCCACCGCGCCACCGCCCCGCCCCCTCACTGGTTTCCCCTCCCGGCCACAGGCTCGCCAGTCCCTGCCCCCAAAGGCACTGCCATCCCAGAAGAGACAGTGAGACCATACCACAGGGGGTGGGGCACTCGTTGGAGGCCCCAATTCCCAGGCGACTCGCCAGGAAATGGCCTCCCCTGGACCCCAGCTGGGGACTGAAGTGCAAAGGGAATGGGCTGAAACGCTTCCAGCCGCCCACTCAGGCCACCTGGTCACCTCAGCGCTCCTCAGCAGGGCCAGGTCCCCCAGGGGAGAGAAATGGACACCCCTTCCTGCTCAGCCATCAGCATATGCCCAAGCAGGATCCCATGCCCAGACCCTGAGGACGCCTCCACAGGTCAGAAACAGGCAGAGACGGTCCAAGACAGCAAGAGGCATCTGTCCTGTGATCAGGCCACGTCTCTCCCACCATCGGACCAAAGCAGTCCCCCAATCCTGCATCCCTCTCCCAAGGCAAATAACTGGCCTTCAACCTCCATTTAAGAGGCTTCCCAAACCAGCCGGCGTGGCTCAGTGGTTGAGCATCAACCTATGAACAGGAGGTCACGGTTCGATTCCCAGTCAGGGCACATGCCCAGGTTGCGGGCTCCATCCCCAATAGGGGGCGTGTAGGAGGCAGCCGATCAATGATTCTCTCTCATCATGGATGTTTCTCTCTCTCTGAAATCAATAAAAATATAAATTAAAAAAAATAAGATGCTTTCCAGTGAGTGTCCAAAATACATGCTCCCAGACTGCACCCCGCTCCAGCCTGGGGTGGATGCCACATGCTGGGTTATCGCCAAAGTGCTCCACCACCCTCCAGCTGGGCCTGGCTCTCCCAGACCCTCCTCAGGGGACTGCATTCCAGGCTGGTGGGGGCAGAGCAGGCCTTGGGGGCCGGGTCGGGAACCCTGTACTTACAGAGACCTGTGGGCACTCCGCAGACCCGGGCACGGGCAGGCCTGAGCCTTCCTTGCAGGGAGCGGAGAAGGGGCCTGGCACAGGCATCAGAGGCCGGGAAGAGGCACTTCCGCTGCCCTCGGAGGAGCCCGGGCTGTGCTAAGGACATTCCCAGGAGAGGAGGCCCGAGAGGTTTCTGCTCCCTGGAAGGACTGAACAAAGGGGCACATGGCACTTTGGGAGAACATTCCAGAAATTTACTGGCTACAGACAGGGGTGCTGGTGAAGGAACCATCCTAAACAGAGTAAATGCAGAAGTTACTGTACAGAAAGGAACAGGCAGACGCGTACACCGACTCTCCTCCCTGCTCCCCACACCGTCCCTGCTCCCCACAAACACCACACGGAGCGACAGGTCAGAAAAGCAAAGACATGAAGAAAATAATCGGTCAACTGAATAAAGCAAAGAATGCTCCCACTGCGTTCCTAATAAAAGTTACTGATCAAGGGCGAGGAGGCTGTACTTGGCACATTTGAAATTCCTGATGGAAAAAAAACCCGGGAGATGACAGCAGCCGAGGTCGGCTGGGGCTGCCTGGCTCTTTGACCCTGAGTTCCAGGTGCTGCCCTCTCCCAAGTGACTGTCCATCTCGCTGTCATTTCCGCAAACCAGGGTGATCCAATTCAGGACAGCCCCTCGCAGCCGGGGCCAAGCCTGAAGCCGCTGGCAGCCAGCGCCAGCAGAGGCAGGCCGCACCGGGTAGCCAGGTAAAACAGAGACATGCTCGTCCAGAGAACTCACTTGTGGTTTATCTGAAAGTCCCATTTATCTCGTGTCCTATATATATTTTTTTAATATATTTTATTGATTTTTTACAGAGAGGAAGGGAGAGGGATAGAGAGTTAGAAACATCGATGAGAGAGAAACATCGATCAGCTGCCTCTTGCACACCTCCTACTGGGGATGTGCCCGCAACCAAGGTCCATGCCCTTGACCGGAATTGAACCTGGGACCCTTGAGTCCACAGGCCGATGCTCTATCCATTGAGCCAAACCGGTTAGGGCGTCGTGTCCTCTATTTTTATTTGCTGAATCTGGCCCAGATGAAGGAGCCTTCGCTGCAGCCCTGAGTGTCACCTGAGAGCTTGTCTGGGGCCACCAAAGGGGCTTGGGTGTGTCTGTTTCTCTGCTAGAAGCCTCTGAGGGGGTCACTGGCTCCCCAACTTCCTCCTCTGAAGCAAACTCTTTTCCCTCCTGATCCCCGAGAAACAGACTCTCAGAGGACCCTGAGGGCAAAGGCCACAGGGGCACAGAGGATGGCCGTGCAATGTGGCCTTCTGCCAGCCCTCCTTGCACGCAGTTTTTAAAGATCTGGTCTTTATTACAGGAAATCACATTTCCGCCCCTTCCTCGAGTCATCTCCCTGCAGAGGGTGCAGCTCTCTAAGTTTCCTTCTTGCAAGAACCCGCCCTGTTTTATGGACCCCAAGAGACACTCCTCCCCTCCTTCCTTCATACACGTGCCTCTTAAGGACCCCAGGCTGAGAGACTGAATCTACGCATGGAGCTGGAACAGAGGGCGTGGGGAGCTGGAATAGAGAGAGGGTGTGGGGTGGCTGGCACAGGCCAAAGCAGAGAACCTGCTCATTCAATCATTGGCTGAACGTCCACTGTGGGCTAGACAAAAGCTATTTCAAAAATCAAAGTTAGGACAGAAAATTCTTTCTAATTCTCCTTAGCAACGTGGCACCACCAGTACTTGCACTTAGGCGATCCTGGTAAAAGAGGACTAGAAGAAAGCCCACTTTTTTGACTTATGCCCAACTCTGGGGCGGGGACCTGATGACCTAGCCGTCCCCAGCTACTGCCCTGGGCTGTGCGGCGGCTGAACTGAATTTGGGCTGGCACACCAGAGGGGCTTGGGCAGCCAGGCCCTGGACAGCCGCCAACCACAGCAGGTAGATGCAGAGCAAGGCAAGGAGAAGGGCAGATCATCTGACATTTCTTTTCAAAATGTTTTAGTTGGTGGTTTTCAGCTTTTCCCTACCAACCTGTGCAGTAAGAAACGAGTGGCAAGAAGACAGGCTGACTGCCCGCGCCCCCGCACCTGTGCGAGGTACTAGAGCACTACCAGTCAGGGGACGTGCTGGAGGCCCGGGACTTCTGAATTCAGCCCAGGAGGATGAAGGATGGGGGACGTTCGGGACCCCGACAACGGCCTCATTTTGCTGACCTCTGACAGTCCTGAAATGTAGGCATAAAGGCTGTATTTTACTGGTTGAGTAATAGCATAAATTGCACGTCCATTAGAAATTTCATAGGTAAAGCCTCCCGGCTTGCTGGACACAGGGTGCAATCTCCGTGGCTGACTAGGATGAGAGTCCCATCCTTGGGGGGCCTGCCAGCCCCAGCCTGGGGTTTGGTCAGCACCCAGCATGCTCCAGTCACTTCCTGAGTGGCAGGATGGGAGTTTGGGGTGATATGAACTACCTAGTAAGGGAGACCAAGGTCCCGATGCCTCATGGAGAAACAGGATTGTGGAATTCAGTCTAAAGCAGCAGGACAGTGCACATCTGCAGGTAATTGCTAAATTCAGTAATACGGGTTTGATCAGTTTACTAAATAGAGCAGGCAGGGGTGAGAATGCAGAGAGCAAATAGTCCTCTATTAAAAAAAACAACAACCCGCAAATGCTGGCTCCTGTGGGAAGGAGTCTAGAGCACTGTGCTTACAGTAACCCATGCCTGAGAATTTAAATGATGCATCAAAGGAGTAACAACCGTGGCTGCGGTACTGCTGCTGAAGTCTCTAATTAGAGGGCACATTCGGAGGGCAGGGCCAGGGCCCACTCCCAGCCCCAGTGTGAAGGGCACTGGGCTCTTTGAATGACAAAGCCGAAGGATTGGCTCAGAAAGTGCTCACTCCAGTTTCCCCTTTGAAGTGAGGCAGCCAGACTGGTTTTGTTAAAAAAAAAAAAAAAAAAAATCAAAGGAACAGATTCCTTGAAATCAAACCTCCAGGCCTCTGAAAAAGACCCAGCTCGAGCCAGTACCTCCCTCGGTGTCTCGGTGAGTTTACGATGAACCATCCTGAGGCCAATGGGAACTCTGTCTCCATGTGCCCCGATTCCACGGGGCGGACTGACTCATCCCTGGAGGATGAAGTTCCCTTGGGGCCACGGTCTCGGTTTCTCTGGGTAAAAGGTAAAATCATGGACCAATGTCGAGGGACAAGATTTAGTTCCCCAAACAGGTGAGCTACGGATGATGTTGAAGCTAATAACCTGCCACAGGGTCAGGCCTCTGGGCTCACAGCGTCATCTTGGGGACACAGAAGCCCTGCACCCTCAGCCTGTCCCTCCGCATCTCTAGACCAGCCACCCACTGAGGAGCAAGCACGCGTCCCATTCCCTCTGCGGTACTGCCCAGGCCTTCGGGACTGGGGCGGGAGAAAGCCACTGCTGGGACAACCTCTGCTCAGGGACCACATACCCACAGTGACAATGCCCAATGGGACTTGTGAACGTGCCCAGCCAATCGGCTTCGTTATCCAAACAGGTACTGACCACCAGAGAAGTCTTCCTGAGGGGAGCACAAGGCCACCACCAGTGGGACTGCAAGAGAACAGCCTGCAGTTAATCCTGGAATCGGAGCAAACGCTGTGGAGGGTGGTCTTAGGTCACCTGGACCCCAAGCCACACCTGAGAAGAGAGGGAACCCGGAGTGCCTGACGATCACTGATCTCAACTCCCCCAAGGCGAGGCTGGCTTCCCCAGTCAAATAAAAACGTGAAACACGAGCCGTGACCCCGTTATATGAAATAGTATATCTAAATAAAAGTAACGGCCAAAGCCTTCATTTCCTTGCTCATGTTGGGTTGATTTTTAATCATTTCAGGTCGACCTGACCCAAATCACAGACGCCGATGGCTACATAAGCCTGTCGTTCTCTGGCCCAAGCACCGCTGAAGACATCCCCTCTCATACACATAAAAACTTAAACAAAATTTCAAAGGAAAAAAGAAAAGAAAAGAAAAGAATGTGAAAAGAAATACAAATCAAAGAAATTTATTGGTGTTGACAAAAAATACATAATACAAAAAACAAAACAAAACACAACAGAAACAAAACCAGAAACCCCACCCCGTGGCCCACGTGCCCGAGGTACTGACAGCGTGTGTCCGGAGCCCGCAGAGGCCGAATTTAATTCATGAGGACCTCCATCTGCACCAGCCTTGCGTTGGTGTCCCCGGACGTCCGGTAGGGTATCATCCCAGCAAAGGTAATCAGGGCCCGGGCTTGACTTCGGAGTTGCTGAGAAAGGGAAGACGAGAAAGCCGTTACCTTTAAGCTGGGGTGCTGTGCTGGGACCACCAGCAGGGTCTATCATTTTCTACCCGCTGGTACCGGGGGCAGGTTCCAGGGGCGGGGGGGGTGGGGGTGGGGGGCAGAAACAGCCACGTTCTTCCGCAAGGTACAGAGTTAGCACAGCCCGTCCCAGGGCCCAGCTCCAAGCTCTCCTAAGCCAAGGCCAGCTGGGTCTGCCAGGCCAGCTGCCTCTCCTGACAGGTGACCAGCCGGGACACAGGCCTGCGCTGCAGACCCTGCTCCACTGGCCCGGCCTCTCCCCTGGCTGGTGCCTGCTGCTTCCCTGGGGAGCAGAGACAATGCACCCCAGGCCAGCTCGCTCTCTCTCTCCCTCTCTCTCCTCTGTCCTTCCTTCCTGACATAAGTGCTTGGCCCTCGTTCCCTTGGCAACAATATTATGGGATTCCAGGGATTGTTCCAGGAGGGGAAAGATTTTAACCCAGGTGTAAAAAAAAAAAAAAAAAAAAAAAAAAAAAAAAAAAAAAAAAAAAGATTTTAACCCAGGTGTCTCTAAAAACAGTAGAAAGACAACCGTCTCTGATTTCTAATTGACAGATGATTAATACAGAACCTTGGAGAACAGCTTTGTGTGCCCCAGTGAGATACATGCGATGCTTGTAGCAGCGAGAAAGGAAACCGCCCGGAAAGAGAACGGGAGAGTCCACAGGCATCGTCTGCCCAGTAACTGGACTCTTACGGAAACTCAAGAGTCACTTCCCAGGCTCCTCAAGGGCCATCCAAGAAGGAAACTGAAGGCAAGTGCTTAACTGACACATACAATAAACTGGCAAGATGTGTCCTAATGTCCAAATCTAAAGAAGAAGTTACTTTATGAGAGTACCCGTGAAACCTTCTTTCAGCGTGCATGCAAGTGCCTGGGCCCTCATGGCTGACTGTAAGCTACCCTGCACGAGCCCAGGGGTGTTCGGGCAAAGGGCTGGGCCCCTGACTGGGCAGCACTGCACATGGACCATGAGGCCACGGCCTGGGACGGCAGCGTGTACATCTAAGTCTCTACTCTGTCCGACTCTACCCCTAAAAGAGAAGAGTGATGGGCAGGAGGAAGACAGCAGAATGGCTTTACTCATGACATGCAAAAACTAACTGCCTGAAACAGAGAGATTAAAACACAGAATGTGTTCCGCCCACCAGGCTAGCAGCTCCACAGGTGGGCAGGGCCTCCGCTGACCTGGAGGCAGCACCCAGCGCACCGGGAATGTCCGCCTCCGCCCTGGACCCACAGCAGCCTGCACTGGGTCTTTCGTCACACACACAGAAGCTGCCCAGGCCCCCGCGCAGTGAGCCGCCACTGGCACACCTCCTGACACCACTTCGGAGGCTGTGTAGCTCTCGCTGCCCAAGAGCAGACAGCGACCAGCAGCTGCCTTGGTGCACACACAACGGCCTACATGTCAGCGCACCCTTCCCCAGCACTGCTCCCTGCGCGGCTGAAGGTGAAACGCTCCTCGGAGGCAGAAGATAGGATTTCTAAAGCTCTAGTTTCTTGGCTGTCAAAATCAGGTATGGCTGTTACACGCCATACTGAGTCTCATCAAACACTGGGTGGAGAAGTTAAGGGAAAGGTAATTTTCAAACACTAAGTTTTGATGGTGTAATTGGGTCAAATGCCTCTGCCCTTTTGGACGTCACACACTGCATGAGTCCCAGGATTCTATCGGCCTGGGCTCTGCCTGACCCGCAGAACACTGAGGCCCCACAGCAGCGGAAAGGCACTGGCTCAGGTGTCAGACCGATGGCTCCTTCCCTACCCCCCGAGGGGCCCACAAAAGCAAACGGCTTCCCGACTCCAGGCCTCGGTTCCCTCTGCTGTGAACCGGGGTAACAGTGCCTGCCCCCGTCTCTGGGTCACTGTGAGGCTCCGATGAGAGCAGAAGGGCTTGCATCAAGGTAATGTGCTGACCAAAAGTGAGGATGGTTTTGATGACAGTGCTGAGCTGAGACTCACAAAGTAACCTGGTATTTTAAAATGAGCTCAGGAAGTTCTTACGGAATCACTACAAATTAGCCTTCTATTTTGGATTTTTAAAAAGGTGATATTCGCAGACTTGGCACAACTTTTTTGTTTGTCTGTTTGTCTGTTTTCAGCTGGAGAAGAACAGCAATCCCATTGATGTGTGATTTCTTCCTGGAGCCTCCTGACCCGGTTCACCCAGGTTTGCCCGGCTGCCGGGTGGAACGGGGGAGGGCAGCCTGGGCTCATGAGCATGGGCTCACGCGGCACGATGGGCGGCAAACCAGAAAGGCGGCTCTCCGCCATGGCTCTGGCCCACGCGGGGATCTTACAGAGTCGTGGTCCTCGATGACTCGCTGGGGCCTGGAAGCCGAGGAGGGACTCGTCCCCTTGAGCCGCTTAAACTGTGTGAACAGGATGTTCATGGTGGCGAGAAGCACTTCTGAGAGGTTGTGCCTGATCTGCAGAGAAACACAGGAAGTCAGGAGAGGAACCAGCTGGGGCCAGCAATGGGAGCGGGTCTCTGGGCAGGCCTGGGCACACACATGCCCGCAGCTGCCAGGTGGAGAGCGAGTCACCAAAAGGTAGCCCATGGCACTGAAATGCCAAGTGTGAGAGCGAAGCCCAGGTGGCGCCGCTCAGAAGGTGGGTCCCTCCCGCCGCCTCCTTTATGCCACGGGCCTCCCGGGCAGGCAGTGAGCAAAGCAGGCTGAGCACATCTGACCAGCGTGTGAGCTTGGACTGGCCAGCAGCGTGATCAGCAAGCAAAGTGTGGATCTGATTGCCAGAGGGGGACACTCCTGTCTCAGACCCATCAGACCGTCTCCTCGGACCCTCAGCCTTAGCAGAGCCCTTGGGAGCATCTAGAGAGGCAGACGCCGGTGCACCACGTCACCCATGACACAGTGAATGATGCATCCAGAGAAGGCAAGAAACAACAAAGACCAAGTGGCTTGAGGGGCGGGGGGGATTACAGCAGCAATGAAGGGAATGCTGTGAGCGGCAAGACCTAAGCTGTGTGGACCACAGCAGGCAAGCCCCACCACATGTGCAGAAGCCAGCCCTCCTTCCTCTGCAACAGGAGCTATTTTATAAGAGGGATTTGTTACCGAGTACCAGTTCCAATGGAAGCTATTAGTGACACCCCGGGACAGGCGGCTCTAGAGAAGACTGCTAGCCCGGCTGCACATGGAATGAGGGGAGTTCTGAGCTGCAACCTAGACCAGGGGAACTGGAGTTTCTGGGCGCAGGGCCTGGGCATGAAGACTTTTATTTATTTATTTTTATTTTTATTTTTTTAATATATTTTATTGATTTTTACAGAGAGGAAGGGAGAGGGATAGAGAGTTAGAAATATTGATGAGAGAGAAACATCGATCAGCTGCCTCCTGCACACCCCCTACTGGGGATGTGCCCGCAACCAAGGTACATGCCCTTGACTGAAATCGAACCTGGGACCCTTCAGTCCACAGGCCGACGCTCTATCCACTGAGCCAAACCGGTTAGAGCAAGGCATAAAGACTTTTAAAGCTCTCCTAGCAATTCCAGTGTGCATCCTGGGGCTAGATGGTGGCAGTGTGCTAGAAATGCTGCAGAGACAGTGGCTCTGGGGCTCCAAGGCTGAGAACTGGTCCATGGCCGCTACACCTGCTTCTCAAGACAAAACAGGTCCGAGAGGCCAGGAGGAAGTGGGCCGTGATGCATGTACTGTGCACCCAATGGAACTACTTAGAGAGGATCCCAGAGAAGCACCAACACACCTTCTAGAACAAGTGGATAACAGAGAACTACTCCAGACCTTACAGGGTCAACCAGAGACTGTTTCTCCCAAGAACATGTCTGATCACTGACGTGACTGTTTTCTGAGTCAGAAATTAATCTTATGGGGACATGTACTCACAGAAAAACCAGCCCAGGATGTGGGAAGCTGAACTCCTCTCAGAAAACTCAGTCTGGGCGGTGACATACTCAGTCAGACTTAGTCACTAGCTACACTGAAAGGGGAGTGGCAGCAGAAGGCAGGGCTCAGAGCAGAGGCCTCACCTCGTCACTGAAGTTCCTGAAGGCGGCCACTCTCTCTTCTACGCTGTCCTGATTCAGGGGCACCAGCTTCAAGCGATCAATGATCTGTTTAAAACAAAAACCCACCAGCCCGTATGACATGTCGTGTCAGCTCCTGAAGCACAGCATCCAGCACGTTCACCAAGGGCTTCTGAGAAAACGCCACTCCTCACACCCAAAGGCTTTGCTTCCAACTTGCTGACTAACTTCATTCCTGTCCTCATTTCCTGAGACCATTTTAAAACTCAGATTTCAAATAACTCTGAGAGCTCTCTGTTTTCAGACTAAAGGGGAAAGGAATAGAAAAAAGAAAAAGGAAGCGAAAGCAACACGGAAATCCCCTTGAAATTCCCGGTTTCACACTTGTCCTTCACTAGCAGGCAGACTGGTGACACTGCCTTAGTTTTCAGGGACTCCCATGAAGTGTTCTGAATTTTTCAAGGGCGTATATTAACCTGCTCTTCTAACACCCCTTCTGACACTCACGTCAAAGGCTCTGTCAATGTGGCCACTGTGATATTCATCGAAAAAGGTAATCAAATCCAACAGGAGATAGAACGTGGAGTCCACAAATTTATTTGCACTGACCCCCTGGGCCCTGTACCTGAAAGAGAGAGAGGGAAGGTGTCAGGGCATATTAGGAATTCCTGGGCAATCCGGAACTTTAGGACAGCATCCCAGAACCGTCAGAACCTCTTGAACTCTCTACGTGAGGTGAATTGAGGAGTGGAATGTGGTGTTTTCTTTTTGAAATGGCCGAGCTTTTGATGGTGGATTTGATATGAATCCTCCTACAAGTACTTTGCATGAAGCAATGCTCTCTAGCTTCAGCCACCATTTCTGCACCCACATATCCAGGAAGGATGGGGGGCCCTGATGGGCCAAAAGCCCAGCGACCACCCCTGGGGACAGTGTGCTAAGTGGAGATTTCTCATTGGCTAAGAACGTCCTCCTGCGCTGCCCTAGGAAAGCACCGCCAGCTCAGCTTTCTCTGGGCCCTTTGTCAGGAGCAAAGGCTCAGCAATGACTCTGCTCAGCCTGGCTGTTACACTCATCAGTCCAACAACTCTGTTAACTCCCAGGGGAAGGTGGCTCCTGAAGCGCTGGCCACTCCCCTCTAAAATCTGCCCCGTCTGGCCATCCCTAGCTTTGCTCCCAAATGCCTTTGAGATGGCTGATAATAGTAGAGAGTGAACGTAAAGCCTAGAATTAAACCTACTGTGTGGGATTAAAATGCTGAGATACCCTTTCATACCCTTCTTTTTGGGAAAAATGTTACGTCTGCCAGTACCAGTGTTGGTGATGGTGCGGGAAACAGGAGCCTGAGGTGCTGTTGGAATGTGAGTCAGGGCTGCTCGGGGAACTGCTGTTACTAGCAGATTTGGTGGGCTCTGGCCCCGGCCCTGGCATTACCGTTCCGCGATGGAGAGGGCCATGTTCTTCAGCCTCTCCTTGTTGGACTGCGGGGCGCTGATCTGGGGCACGACGGGGCTCAGCAGTTTGTTCATCAGCTCCAGCACCTTGTCAGCATTCTGTTGGATGTTTTAAGTTAAGGAAGGAATCAAATAATCAACAGAAGGCACTAAGTAACCACACAAAAGAGGGGACGTTCTGGGGTGGTGGGTGGACATGCTCTGAATCTTGATCTGGGGGTGGTTACACTTACAGACCCATCCGCACTAGTCTACATCTTAATTAGACCTCAATCAAAACATCTTTAAATTAAAAAAGAAATGAAGTGTAACCCCCTTTTTGTCCACTCTTCTGTTGATGAAAGGAGATATCATCTTGTCTAGGCTACACGATCATCAGCAGCCGTCATGTGTTCTGAAGTGGAAACCCTTATTCCCGCTCTCGGAACGCCTCAGCTGCTCCTACCGCGCCCTGATCACTGCGTGTCTGCGCTGCCCAGAGGGTAGGCACCAAGGCATTTTCACCAGCAGCTTCGCCATCAAAATGTGATGACGCTTATTCAGCTGCCAAGTGGGACTACAGCTCAATGCCTGCAGGACATCCTTACAATACGCCACTCTTCTTGGCCAGAAATACGTCACGGGCAGAAATAACTCTGTAGAGCGGAATCTCACCCTGATGGGACCATTGACGCCTAAGCACCAGGGAGCGTGCCTCGGCAGGGGGCGAGCACCACCTCCACATCCCCGAATGTCTGTGCGTGTAACGCCCAGCAGCGACAGATCCATTAAGTGCAGGAGGAAGAAGGGCGCACTGTACCTTGGCAAGGTCGTAAAGCTTTGCAGCTTCCTCGAACAGTCCTTTATTTTCAGCCACGGAAGCAACTTTGTTGATAATAGGCTTCGTGTCATTAGTAAACTTATCTATGACTCCAGGCTGACAAGACATATGATGGATGGGGGAGGGAGAGAGAGAGGTGGGTGCATGGAGCTGTTACTGTAAAGGCAGAGAAGCAACTGGGATCTGAAAACCACTTTAACTGAAAATGCTTGCCCTGGGCAATACACGTATTTCATTGGAGGGCTCTGGCTTTCGTGGAAACGTAGGGCTTGTTAAACACATGAAAGGGACCAAGGGAACTGCGCATGGAGAGGGAGCACAGAGGAGTCAGCAGGAAGACTCTGTGCTTTCCAATCTTCCAAAACGACCCGGAGTGTGGGTGACATCACCGATGATTTTAACTTTGCTGAAGAGTAGGCACCATGGGAGGGGAATCAGGAAACTCAGGAAAAACATCCGAGTTTTAGATTTGCTTTCTAAGACAGATGGCAAAAGAAACGCAGTGCTCAAAATATACCCGGCAAGGGGTATCAAAATTTTTTTTTAAATTTTAAAAATTTAAATCACCATCATCACTCGACAACCAGATGGTCAGGAGAGCATGAGAGAGGCCTCAGGAGCCACAGAAAGCCAGGGCGGATCTCGGGACGTCCGACTGGCCATTCTGATCCTCCATCAGCACTGGACCAAGTCAGGGACCTGCACCTGCCAGCCTAGAGGCAGCACAGATCAGGGAAGAGCAGGAGCTCTGGGGTTCAAATTCCAGCCCCCCTTCTTACTGCCTCTGTGATCTTGAGGAAGATAATTAGCCTCCCTTGGAAAAGATAGGTAACAGTGCCAACCGTGCTGAGTTACTGTGGCAATGAGATTGTTAAACAATCCCTGACGCACTCAGCACAGTGCCTGGCAATCGTCCTGCTCGGGCAGCATGGCCAGCGCCATCAGCCTGCCGCTGGCCTCCCTTCCCAGCTGACGGTGTGAGCACTGTGGGCTCATCTGGAGATCTCTGGGTCCTAGCCACCATTTTACAGGTGAGAAAAGTGAGTCCCCAGGAGAGGCACAGGGAGTGTGCTTGAGTGGGGTCAGGACTGGTCTCCAATGCAGGGCCTCTGTCCCTGCTCCTGAGCCGCCCAATGGGCACGACGGGTCTCAGGGAATCGCTGAGGCTCATGGGAGCAGCTGCATCTTGGGGTCAGTGGGGTGCTGAGCCCTCAGAAGTACTTTCTGAGAGAGGTCAAGCGTATTTCTAACTTTTCCATCTGGGGAGAGTAGGTGCAGTAATCCATCTTTTTTCTTGCATATTTCCCGAGCCAAGAATAACAGTAAAGTAGCCTTCTCAGCTCCTAAAGTGGCAGGCATGAACAGATGAGTACTTTGAACATAATAAAAAGCTACCTAGTCACCAATTTACATATTTTAAGGAGAAACAAATGTGTGTAAAATCAAGGTCATCATTTGGGGCCTGTAACAGTCATTCTTTGTGTTTTAAACTAAGCAACTCCATTCATATCTACACCCTTATTTAGCACCGTGAAACCTAACGTCTAACTGTAACCTCTGGACAATTACAAATCTCAACTGCAAACCAGCACATCTCTAGGGGTGTGTCTAACCCACCTTTCTACTCCCATCATTCTCCAGTTTCCCAAGGATCATGTCGAACTGCGGAGACAAAAATGTTTACTCACTTTACTGGACAAGATATACCCATAATCCATAATTCTTTGGGGACAAAAGAGGGGAAGGGAAGAGGGGAGGTGGGAGCAGGCTTACATTAACTGGGAAACAGTGGGACTGAATCAACATTTTCATTGTCAGAAACCAAAGAAAATGAAAAAACCCCTGGGTCTTCTCCACCGGAACCATGCTGCGTATCCGGTTAGCGTGAGACTGCACCCTGCCAACCATGGGTGGGAGAGGGAAGGACCCACATACCTCTCGGCTTTCTAGCACAAGCTCACTCACACAGCGCAGAAACATGTTTTCTCCCTGACTGTCTTTCTCGTCCCTGTATGGGGGCAAAGGCAACGTGGTTTCTACTTTGGACTCAAGGTCACAACCAGCTGACGTGAAGGGTCAAGAGCAAGTTTTACCTGAGGAAGTAAAAGTACTGGAGGGCCTCCCTCGGGTCCGTGGACTCAAACTTCCGGGTGTAGAGCATGAGAAGGCGCACGAAGTTCAGCCGCCGCATGCAGGGGGGATCGCCAGGCTCGTGGCTGACTGCACCAGGGGGGACAGAACTGGTCACAACCACACTGCCCCTCTGACCCAGGCAACGACGGACTGTGGGGGCTGAGTCTAAGGACCCACCAGGACCTAGTCCTGCCGCCCAGCCAATATCGGCCAGCTTTGGCCAACGCCGTCACCAACTGTCCTCAATTTCTTCCCAAGCGCAGAGTGGAGACAATGGGACCCAGACTCAGGACCTGCTTCTCCTGCCATTCCTCCGGGCAACCTGACGGACCAGCCACTAACCCAGCACTGTGCACGGCACTGTCGTCATGGTTGGTACCATCTGCCCATCCTCGTTGGCTGCAGGGATGTGTCCACTGCCACCCAATGGGGGATGGGACACGGTTACGCTGCTGCCAACAAATACTCACGGAGCTGCGCACTCTGTCCCGAGGACTTCAAAAGCAGCTTCAGCTCAAAGAGCACGAGGGCCACGTGGACGGCATGGCAGCGCAGCCGCTCCATGCGGAAGAGAAAGGCGATGGCCGCCTCGAACTGCGCAGTCAGGAACAGCACTTGGAAGTAGAGGAAGGGCTGCTGGTTCACTGTGAAGTGGGACTCGCCTGTGGGGGGGAGATGCAGCCCACTCAGAGGGATTCAGCCTCCACGGCCAACCCCACGCAGAAGCCTGTGCGCTTAAAGGACCTCTGGTGGGTGGAGGGGCCCTGGACACCGAGCACTGCCACGTGAACCCAACCTGGTTCCATGACCTTCACCGGACCCTACAGCACACTGGCAGGTAGGGATCGTGTTGTGAAACCCGAGCTGCTTGCAGTGGGTGGGAGAAAAACAGAGTTCAAGACCTTAAAACGAAATACAAAAGGGCTGCTGATCTCCTTATCTTGATGAAGTCCCTCAACAAGGAGAGGAATGAAGACTGCAAAGGGGCTTCCGATCACTCAGATTCGCAGTAACTGAATTCAACAACTACTGACCACTAGCTGGATTCTTTTCTTCCAGAATTCTGAAACGTGTGGGCATGCGTGCGTGTGTGTATTCTCCCGCATTTGTGCTCTGATACAGCCACTGCGAGATCTATGAGAAAGCAATAGGCAAGTCCTCTTTACGCCTCTCCCTCAGCAAATGTCGACCAGAGCAGTTCTAGGAAAACAGCTACTGTATAGACCGTAAGTCACAACACTGCTGAAGGCCACATGGCCTCTACTGCGATTTGAAATCGTTGTGCTGGGCTGTGTTTTGAAGATCCATGGGGTCTGGAGGAGACAGAGTTCAGAGGTGAAGGATTTTCCCAGAAGAAAGAAAGTACTGACCTTGGGTGAACGCGGGAAGGAGGTTAGGTTCAGGGTATCTTACCGTAGTCTTCCAACAGCTGTTTCTGGAACTGCGAGAGAGTGAGCCTGTCTTGTGGGGAGCTGGTGCCGTCATCATCGAAACACACTTGGTTCAACTAAACCCCCAAGAGAAACAGGTGCATTGGTACGGAGTATGCCCTGAGCCAGGCGTGCAGCTGCAGCTATAATTGCTCAGGCGCTGTGCTAGTGGCGTGGCTACTGGTTGGGAATTACACAATAAAAAAGGGAGCCAGGAGACAGGAAATCCACGAGCCCGGTCGCCTCATTGGCGTCATACATTAAGCAGGTAAAATCTGCTGGCAGAACTCGGGCAGAGGGAAGGGGCTTGGGCAAGAAAAGCAGCGCCTGCCTTTAACCACAGGTAGTCCTCGGTTTTGTCAGCCACTTCACTCTGGTTGTCGGTGACATCACATCTGCCAATGATACAGTACACGGCCCGCTTGTAGGGGTCTGTGTTGTTCCTGAGGGCCCTGCGGTAATGCAGGCGGAGCTTGTTCTCTGTAGCTGGGGACAATCTAAAGACACAAGGGAACAGACAGAAACAGAGTCACTAAGATCCTCAAGGGCATCTGAAAGCACCCGGTCCCAATGGCGTAACAGAGTTAGAAACTCTTCCTTCACCGCAGGTCACAGACACTGTCCTGCCACCCCCTGGGTCCCATCACTTTAATCTGAAGGGTTTCCGCCTGCCAGCTTCCTCCAGTAGAGGCCTCAGGGCAGGGCAGAAACACTGGGAGTGAATACTCCTCCCCACTCTCCATGGCCCTCCAGCAGTGGTGGACAAGCAGGAATCCCTTATCCATGTGGGATCACATCCCAGATAAACACCTGCATGCAAATCCTTGCCTCCGGGTCTCCCTCTGGGGGAAACTCAAGGACATTAACCCTACTTTACTCTCTGATACAAACAAGACAGGAGTTTATGGCTTAAAACAATCTCTGAACAAGGCATTATTAACATTGTCAAACAAATTCTTCTACACAATGTCCATATATTTAACTTCTAATTCTAGCCTTTGAGCTATGCAGTGCATGACAACATACTGGGCTAACCAGAAAAGCACTAAGTACTAATCAGTTAATCACTTTGTAAGCACCCTGCTGTGCCTGGGATTTGCAGAATAAGTCAAATCATGCTCCCACCACAGCCTCTCCCGCACTGGAACAGAAAATTCCTCAAACACAGACGCGTGAACGTCTAGAAATGAGTACCGGAACGGGGCTGGCTCTTCTTCTACAGTTTTCAACTGTTATTCTCCAGAGACTCCTACTCGCCCTCTACACGTCATTTTTCCTGAGTAGAAACTTATTGTGAGCCACGCGGAGGGAAAAGAGAGCACTTCTTCTGGACGCGCCATCCCGTCATCGTACCTTCTGTCCTTGCTGTTCATGTATTCCTGGAACCAGGTTTTAAACTCTCCCAGCTGGTGCTGGGCTAGGTTAACCACCTGGGAGGCAGCAAGCAGGTCTCCGCAGCGCATGCAGTAATAAATCAACGCCCACACAGGATGGCCTTCCACCTCTCCATCCTAAAAGAGGAAAGATGCTCAAATAAACACACAAAAGCCTACTGACAGCTTTCTGACATGCTGACCCTCAGCTAAGTCCTCTCCTGTATTGGGTCCCTTAATATTGACCACCCCATTAGGTTGGCACCATCCATGGCCTCCTCTTCCTCCCTGTTTTATAAACAAACAAAATGAAGTGTGGCAACGTGAAGTATTTGCTCAAGGTGAGCTGACAAGTAGCAGTCTGGCTCTGAAGCTCTTCCTCTAAATCACTATGGGCCCCACCCGATTCAGAGCCAGCCAGTGGTTTCTCCACGGAACCCAGTGCCTCATAAATCAGGTAACGTGTTCTGTGACAACTCAGACGTGCACTGCAACCCCCACAAAGCGGGCTATAGATGTTCACTGACCAATAAGAGACCATCTTTTTCATTCTGAGTTTATAAAACTCCTCCAGAGAGGTGAACCACAGACCTCCTTTCTGGCTTCTCCATCCACCCCTGCAGGACTCTTTCTAAAACCCAGATCTTATTGTATCACTTCCCCACCTAACCCCCTTTGAGCTGTTTACATCCGAAATGCTTAGCCTGGCACTCAAGGCCTTCACTAGCCAGCTGCAAGACTGCCACGCCCTAGCACACAGCAGATACTCCAGATTCTCTTTCCTGCCTCCAGGCACCTGTTCATACTGCTCCCTCCTTGTGGAATATTCTTTTCCACATCCCAGGCTGGTGAGGCCCCGTTTATCAAGAACAAGTGTGAATCTCGCCTCCTTTATGAAGCCAGCCTCCTGTGTATCCCAGCACTCAGCAGCACTTTCACACGGTATGATAAATAATAAGGTAATTCCCCCAACGGGATTGTGAGCTGAGCAGAGGCCACATCCTAAGAACCATATCAACCTCCATTCTTCTAGCTGTCAGAGCCAACAATCTCAGAAGTCATCCCTGACTCTGCCTCCCACACCCACTTCCAAGTTCTTCAAGTCCTACTGGCTCTGCTTTTCAAACACATCCGGAGCCCAGGACATCCTACGCCCCGTCCCACACACACACACTGAGCTGAGCAAGTGCCATCATCAGCCCGACTCCTGCACTACGAGCCTCCCAAGGCCTCCTAGCTTCTCTCCTCTCCCTCCTGGTCTCTTTTCTACACGTAACTTCACTTTAACGGAAAACTCGGGAGGTATGAATAATCACACAGAGAAAATGGCCAATACCTGAAGTCCAGGCAAAGGAGCTGGCAGTTTAATGTTCAGGAAACTTCGAACCAACTGGTAAGTCCCAGGCACGCCACCCAGCTGGGCCTGATGCAAATTTCCAAAGACAGTCACGAGGGTGTAATTCTTGTAACTGGAAAACATTAAAGGAAAAAACTAAGGAGGCTGAAAACCCATATCACACACATCTGTTTCCATATCCATGGCATCAGATAGGCTGTGAACTCTGCAGGGCGGGGCCTGGACTTCAAGCCTGACACAGAGGAGGAAATGGTGCATAGTTAATGAGGCAAACTGCATTACTTATGCAGGGGGCAGCAGATCGCTGTAACGATTTCTCATCACTGCAGATACTCAACAGAATCCCTGGAGGAACATAACTATGGACTTCAAATGCATTAGGGCTAATGTGCAGAATAATAATGGCTGCCGCTCACAGCCTAATGTTCTAGTGCTGTGGTTCTCAACCTTTCTAATGCCGTGACCCTTTAATACAGTTCCTCAGGTTGAGGTGACCCCCAACCTGTGTTTTCCGATGGTCTTAGGCTCTACAGCAGCGGTTTTCAACCTGTGGGTCGCTACCCACAGGATGAGAACCGCTAGCAGGGTCGCCTAAGACCATCGGAAAACACAGATATTTACATTACGATTCATAACAGTAGCAACATTACAGTTATGAAGTAGCAACGAAAATAATTTTATGGTTGGGGGTCACCACAACATGAGGAACTGTATTAAAGGGTCGCGCCATTAGAAAGGTTGAGAACCACTGTTCTAGTGAGTTCTTTTTAAACTTTTTCTTTGGAAAAATGTCAACCTACAAAAATTTAAAAGAATAGCACCAGCAAAAATACTTTAAAAGTGAGTATAATTATTCTAAAATATTCTTTTTATCAACAGGTGACAGTGAATCCTTTAAAAGAATGCCAGCAGGGAACAATGCCGCCAGAGTGAAAAAGAACATAGTTACAATAATGTGGACAGGAAACTCCCAAATGGCTCCAAGCGCTGCTAAAGGAATTACTGGGACAAGATAATTCTAAGAAAATAAATGAAAATGGTAATAATAATAATAGTAATAATAATAATAAAGGGGTGCGGGGTGTTCCTTACCAGATATAAAACCAAAGAACACAGCCTGGTACCACTGGTGAAGGCAATCACCAGTGTTAATGGAGGCCAGTGAGTTCAATGTGTCTCATGGTATTCATTTCATGTAGCTACTGTACAACATAGGATCTGGTATAAAAACCTATTCTCTGCTCACCAAGTCTGAATTACCTCAGTTACACCCAGGAAGCATTATGAGTTCCTAATGAAGTATTATTCTGTTGATTAAGGGGACCCACTGCCAGGCCCCAGGCAGCTGCACAGGCCCCGTGGCAAGGAGCTGAACGGAGCAGTGTATTCAGCTTGGCTTTTCTTCTCGAGCCAGCAGAGCCCAGCACCCTGTCTCTGAAACAAACAGGGTCTGTTGCACACTCATGACGACCCCTGCTGGCCAATTCAGAACCGGAAGGAGTGTCCACAGGGAGGGATGAATGGCACCAGCCCTACCAACAAAGGGGTATCACAATAGTTAGGGCACAAGGGCACAGCCACAGCCCCCTCGGTGACCAAGTCCAATTAGTGAGGGGGTGGCAAAGAAACCCGGGCACAAATCACAGGCACTAGCAGCTGGGAAGGACTGGACTCACAGGGTTAACCGACTAGAACCAGAAGGAAAAGAAAGGATCAAGGGGCCTTCCTAAGGTTTAAAGGTGGCAAGACTGCCGGGTGTGAAAATTAAAATGCTGAGCAAAAAGAAAGGAGCCTACGGAGTCATTGCTGAGCCGCATGAGGGAACAGGATCCCGACCTAAGGCATTTGGGTCTAATAATCATGTTATCTCCACACGGAGGGGCAGCGAGAGGAGAAAGAGAAAAAGAGAAGTGTAGCAGTGCCCCCACCTACCACGCTTTTACATCGTTGCAGAACTAGTCCTGCCAGAGAAATGCTTCTGAAAACAGGATTATTCCCCTTGGACCTGCTCCACTTGTTTAAACTGTACCCGCTACAGAGCTCTTAGCGTAAGGACTACTTGACACGGGAGAAGTGAGGGACTTTCGGGCATTTTAAAGCCAGCCCCGCTGTGCTGCTGCTGCCTTACCTCTGCTCCAGGTACCCCAGGGCCTGCTTGACCAACTCCATGCGCACTTCCACGCTGTTGCGGCTCTTCAGGGCATCCATCGCCGGTGCCAACAGCACGTCTGTCATTTGCTTTACCATGGTCCACAGGTCGGAGATGTTCTGCACATCAATAAGATGGCACGTGACAATGCTGTGGGGCTGGAGAAAGTGCCTGGCTCTTCCTCGCACTGACCTGCTCACCACAGGCAGGCCAGACGTGGAGGGGGAGAGGCTAACGTCTCCCGTCTGAGGCCCCCAGGCTACGCCCAGCACAGAAGATGCACCTCTGCCCCGCCATCTGCCAGGCTTCCACCTTCCAACAAGCAGCCTGTCCCAAGCTGGCTCAGATCAGTGACTATCCCAGGCCTGACAGAACCACCCCCATACTTACGACCACACAGAACTAACAACATTCAATCTCAGTGGGTTATCCCTGAAGAGAGAGTGAATACATTTATAATCGTCCAACGCGCTAGGAGCTTGAACTCAAGTAGCTGCATTTCAGTCCTTACAAGGTCGTTTCAGTTTTTTAAGGCTTCAAATGAAAGCTTAACCTAAATAATATGTTTTGTCCTCCAGAGACTCTCCAGGGCCACTGCTCTTACCCCATTTTGGGAGTGTCACAGCCTCTTCTTTTCCTTCCCACTCAGTCCCTTCAGAAGGCGCCTCCCGCGACAGGAGCAGGGGGACAGGAGCGGGCGTTCTCGCCCTTATTCCCACCACACAGCTGGGACTCCCTCTCTCAGAACCCGCCTGGCTGTACATCCCTCCTGGAAAATGTGTTCCCTGAACCTCTGCACTATTATAAAGTTAAGAATCCTTGGACGAGTGGAGAAAAGCAGGTCTACACTTTCCCAAAGGAAAAAAGAAACCCTTTTCATTGTCCTCTCCAAAATTAAAACTGTAGAAAATCCACCCAAATGCGACTCTTCCGAGCTGGTGACATGGTAGGTGAATCGCGTACTTTCTTCTTTAGATCTGTTTGTAGTGCCTTATATTTTACTATTTTTAAAAAAGCGAAGTTGGATGCATTTCTGAAGGAAAAAAAATCTGTGTATGCCTGCTTACTTCCATTATGTCCTTCCTCTTTCCCCCTTCCAATCCAACCATCCACATAATTTATTTTCCCCCTGGGGGTAAAATTGGCCAGGGATAAGAACTGAGGGATGGGAATAAAGAGGGGGAGTCAGAGAACAGGGAACCAGCAGCATATAAAGAGATGAAGAATGTTCATGAAGACCCCACCAGAATCACGTTCAAGAGGCTCACGGGTGCGAAAACCACATACATCACCTACACAACTCAGCTCCCATAGTCTGCCTAAGGAGGGAAACCAGTGAGGGAGGAGTTAAAGCCCAACAGGGCTTCAAAGCAAACACAGCTCAAGAACTCCTGTGGCCAAGAATTGATCCTGGCTGAACCTTCTGAAGATGCATTAAAAATACATGTATAGCACCATCATCAAAAAACCAACCCAAGACCTAGCCCGTTTGGCTCAGTGGATAGAGCGTCAGCCTGCAGACTGAAGGGTCCCAGGTTCAATTCCAGTCAAGGGCACATGCCCGTGCTGTGGGCTCAATCCCCAGCAGGGGGCGTGCAGGAGGCAGCAGATCCATCATTCTCTCTCATCACTGATGTTTCTATCTCTTTCTCCCTCTCCTTTTCTCTCTGGAATCACTGAAATGTATATATATATTTAAATTATTTACAATACAACCCTGAGGAACAATTAACATTTTATCCCATGGAACAGAGTGTTTCTTCAGCCCATTTCTGCCAAGTCAGCGAGCTGCTAATCCCCTCTGAACACCGGCCCCCAGGTGCCTGCTCGGGCCGGCTCTGGGCCCTACCTTATCGTCCAGCTCTGCGACGGAAGCGCAGAGGTCCACGAGGTTAGGCTGCAGGTGCCCGTTTACGATCTTCTCGTTATAGATATAAATCTGAAATAAGGAAAAGCAAAGGCACATTTCTATTTTCATCTCTTCCTTTTAAAACCTCTTGAAACAGTGCTAAAGCCAGCTCCTGCCCCACAGTCAGCAAAGCTTTGGCCAACCTGTCCTTCTGCTGTCCATCCTGCCCAGTGGGCAAGGCCACAGCCAGCTTCCCAGGTATGTGGTTGAGCAACAGCATCTGCACACAAGAGCTAACTGCTCCCCCACCCTTCCTGACACCTGAGAACTGAGAGCAGGGTGGTCCTGGGGGGAGTACCGCAGGCCATTCTGTGCCTCTCTGCCCAGCAGACCCTCAGTCCCAGGGAGCAAGGACCACAGGGAGAGATGGACAATGGAAGGACTCCCGCAGCTGCTCCCTAAGAACCCGAGGCAAAGTTTGGTAATCTTTCAGCAAAAGGACGGAATGGGCCAGGCCAGGGCTCGGGGACTGAGTGGGGAGGGTGTGACCGCAGCCCTCCCCAGGTCAGAACAGCAGCTGTTTGGAGTGCCCTTTCTCCTTAGCAAATGTTCCCAAGGAAAAGGAATTATGTGATCTTTAAGGTATGGAGAAACCACTATTACTTTGAATTATATTTTAAAAGAACTAAAATAACGATTGTAAAAACTAGCAAGCTCTAGTCCAGGGGTGGGCAAACTTTTTGACTCGAGGGCCACAATGGGTTCTTAAACTGGACCGGAGGGCCGGAACAAAAGCATGGATGGAGTGTTTGTGTGAACTAATATAAATTCAAAGTAAAGGAGCGGAGGGGAGAGCAAGAGAACCGGGTAGAACAGCCGGATCCGGCCCGTGGGCCGTAGTTTGCCCATGGCTGCAGTCTTTACATCTGAAGTCCTTGCTCTACCAGAAACCGAACAAGGTAGTGATGTTAGACAAACCAGGAACCCACCGAACCCTACTTCCCTCTACCATAAATGGGGGATGCTACCACGTAGCCTCTGGGGGCATTGCAAAGATTTAAAATGGGTTTTAAGCTGTAAGGTGGTGTTTATTCACTCAATGAGCATAGGGGCCCTCCCCGCTTTGCAAGGTACTATGTTCGATCTGAGATGTAAAGATTCACTCCCCACCAAAGGTACAGGCACTAAACAGCTACATGACACTGTGGTGTCCTTAGTGCTGGGAATGTTAGCTCTATGAACCCTAGTATTCACAGATACAAAAGACTCAGTTTCTCTCTTCAGAAGCTTACTTATTAGCCCTGAACTCTGGTGGTGGCTGGGGCAATGGAAGGAGTCAGCCAAACAATGAAGGTGAAATTTAAAGGATGTAGATGTGGCAGGGAGGGATCTCAAAACTGGAGCAGAGGAAAAGAAATGAGGGTCGAGTAGTAAATAAAAGCTGAGGGATTTGGAAGGAGGGGGCTGGCTTCGGCTGCCTGGTTAGAAGTGGCCACGGTATACTGAGACTTTAAAAAAACTATTAGAGCTCTTCTCACCAAGGGATGTAAGAGGGATGGAAGTCTGCCACCCTCGAGTCAGGAAACAATTTCTCCTTTTTGATACTTTGTGCAAGGAAGCAGCAAATTGGAATAAAACATACAGGTGGCCAGCACTGTTTTATTCAAAAAGTCAGTTCCAGCCCTAGCCGATTCGGCTCAGTGGATAGAGCATCAGCCTGCAGACTGAAGGGTCCCCAGTTCAATTCTGGTCAAGGGAACATGCCTGGGTTGTAGGCTTGATCCCTCACCCCGCCCCGTAGGGGGCTTGCAGGAGGCAGCCAATCAATGATTCTCTCTCATCATTGATGTTTCTCTCTCTCTCCCTCTCCCTTCCTCTTGAAATCAATAAAAATATATATATTTTTAAAAGTCAGTTCCAGGTACGTAGTGAACTCAGGGCCTTTTCAGTCCAATGAGTCCCTGTGCTCCCCACACCCGCAAAGTTACCTCAATCCACAGCCATACGATTACATGGTCATGATACACAACTGGACCATGGTCCCACAATAGCATGAGCTTGCCCAGGACAACATTAGAAAGTGGTGAGTACACGATGCTTATGAAGCAGAAAAGCATTTAGAAAATTTCTCAGCACAAGGGTGAAGAAGGATTTCCCATAATACCATCAGCCTACCAGGTAATTCAGTTAATAGAGAACTCCACTTGCTAAGCAGTGCGGTTACCCAAGGCTTTACTGTGCATGGGCTACTGCCAAATGCAAAATGAGATGCCTTGGCCATGTAGAGGCAGAGTTCAATTTCCCTAAATCAAATCGCAGTCAGTCGATTAGCCAATTTGATGGAATTCTCCAGTGGTCTAGACGGTAAAATATTAACCAGTCCTCTGAATGAGGCTTCAGGCTTGGACTTTCACATGAAGTCTCTGCTCTCTTTTACTCCCCAGGGGGCCCACATTCTTCCTGGACTCGGTCTTCCTTGAGAGTGTGCTCACCTGCCGGGCATAGGCCATCTCGATGCTGTCCAGAGAGCTCCGACCAGGGGGTCCCACGTCGCTGATGTAACTTGGCTGTAGACGAATACACATTCAGAACTGGTTAAGAACAGCATTCAGTCATATAAATAAACAAACAAACAAACAAACAAAAATTATATAAACACATGCCTGTCTTTTTTAAATGTTTTTATTTGAGAGAAAGGAAGAGAGAGAGAGATAGAAACATCTATGAGAGAGAAATAGCAATTGGCTGTCTCCTGCACGCCCCCTACTGGGGATCGAGCCCACAACCCGGGCATGTGCCCTGATGAGGAATCAACTGGTGACCTCTTGGTAACCACATGCTTGTCTTTAACAAAGCTATGAGGAGTCTGTTTCCTAGTCAGACTTCCTCCAAATGATGACTTTGGGGTTTCATTAGAAAGCAACTTTTTTATCATGAACATGAGAAGAGGCCGGCCATGGGACTCAATTAACTAAAAAATAATGGGAGGCGGGATAAGTTGTATGGATAGCTCAGTGACCGTTCTGGAAATGTACATTTTCCCAAATTCGGTCTCAATACCAAGGCCCCTCTCCACCTCATTGCCCCGCTCCATGTCTGCAGGGCAGCGAGGCCATCGTTGTTATGAGTGGGCCTCCTGTTTCCATCAATCATCTCACACGGCTGAGGGAATGGAGTTTATAGGGTTCAACACTTCCAGTCTACAGTCCATACTAAGACAACAGCTGCTGATTAGTTTCCTGCATCTGGAGATATGAAGCCAGTCCAGGTTGGGCAGTCCTTCAGCCATTCAGTAAGCATCCCCACTATGTGTGTGTGCACATCGGCCCCCACATGGATGACAGCAAGCCAGGCTGCAGATCCTGCCCTCAAAGACCTTACCGTCTGCTGGGGAGAGTTAGAATATATGGAAAAGAGTAGAAGTATTTAAAAGAGAGAGAGAGAGACTAACATTAATCTTTAGCTAAGCTTACTCCCTACTGTAAACAAATATGGATCAAAATTAGGTATATCCTATAGGTATATTCTTAAATTTCCAATACTTTGTACTGTACTGTTGCAGAAACCAATTTTTTTTATACACTTCTCTCATTTGTAAAGAAATAAATGCTCTATTCTCTAAATCTAAAGCAAAGCAGTTTAAAGTAGGCTTCTAGGAAACCAGGGGAAGAGAGCAGCAATACTTGCTAGCACTAGCAAAACCAGTCAACGGAAGACGCGTGTGAGCTTGCCCTGGGAGTTGGGTAGAGGAGAGAGGGCTGGAGGCGGAAAGGTGGGCTGTACACACTCAGGTTCTGGAGAATGAACTGGACTGTCGGGACACCTGGGTTCCAGGAAGGCCACTTTCTCCCTTGCTTTGGGGACTGGCACATTCTCTTAGAGCCTCTGCTTCCCATTAGCTGAGTGAAGGGGCTGTCCCAGACAATCTCAAGAGGTCCTCCTCAGCGCTGACCTCTACAGTCACTGATAATAAAAGAGCTTTAAACACTTCACCTACCTTGGTAGAAGCTGGCTGACCCAATGACTATTCCAAATCCCGACCTCTTATCTTCGCCCTCTGCTATGTAGTTAAACATACATCCAATGGCCATTCCTATCTGAGTCACGCAATTACTGAAAACTACGAGGTTACAATAATAACTACACTCACTGAGCACCTACTACGTGCCAAGCACTGTCTTAATGTCCATTTATTCACTCCACAACCCTATGAGATATGTACCTTCACCGCATCAGCTTTACAGATGGAGACACCAAAGCACACAGAAAGCAACTTGCCCAAGGTCACTCCTATAGGAAGCAGTGGAACCATGGTTTGCATCCAAAGTTGACACCACACTGCCGACCAGGGCAGCTTGGCACAACTTTCCAAGGACAGCCATTGAACAAGAGTGGTTAGAAATGCTGGCTCCACCACTCTCTGGCGTGTGACCTGGATTGAGTATATTGCTTCTTTTGAGACTCAGTTTCTTTAGCTATAAAACAGGAGCAGGGATGAGATGCATCTCATAGGTCTGCGATGAAGATTAAGTGGGGAGAAAAGCAGTATTCACAACCACTGTTGTGAAGAATACGTAGAAAGAGCTCAGCATAGCCCTGAACGGTTTGGCTCAGTGGATAGAGCGTCGGCCTGCAGACTGAAGGGTCCCATGTTCGATTCCGGTCAAGGGCATGTACCTGGGTTGCAGGCACATCCCCAGTAGGGGGCGTGCAGGAGGCAGCTGATTGATGTCTCTCTCATCGATGTTTCTAACTTTCTATCCCTCTCTCTTCCTCTCTGTAAAAAATCAATAAAATATATTTAAAAAAAAAAAAGAAAGAAAGAAAGAGCTCAGCATAGTGCCCCACACTCAGCCAATAAATGCTAGCTGTTACCATGTTTTAAACAAAAAATAAACACAGAAATAAATCCTACACTGAACAATAGACAGATATGGACACTACAGAAACATAACTTAAAATATTTTACTCTGAGCTGGCTGGAAATTCTCATCTGGTCTTTTTATAATAAACACATTCCTGTAGGAACAGAAGCCCCAGCAGCTCGTTTTCGACATCTGGACTAGTTGTGAGTGTTCCCGGTAACGGAGTTGAGGGCTGTTCGATAAGCCCACCGTTCTGGAACAGCAAGTCTTTTTAAAGAACAGAGCTCTATGCCTGTTAATCCCAGTGACCTGGGGAGGAATGAGGCGGGGGATGACAGGGGAGCAGTACTGAAATATTTCTGCAAGGACACAGCTGTTTCAGCTAAATACACATAAATAGCCTTGAGAAACATCCAGTACTAAAAACCCAATTTTTAAAATTATCCATTTAAAAAGTAGTTGGTTTTCAGGCTTCAGATTTCCATTTAAATTAATTTTGCTTAATGCTCTTGTTTCCAAAAGCACCGTTCCTTCATTTGCCCTTGGCCCAGCCTCTACATCACCACACATAAAGTCAATCATCCGTCCACGGATGTGTACGTGCACATTCCTGAGCCGAGGAACCAGCAAACGCTTGTTGGAATTCCAAAGCCAGGGGCTGCTTGAGGCTGGGAAACCAGTACACTCTGTGGGAATAACACTGCAAACTCCTCGTACTTATGGGTTTCTCTCCACGGGGCCCAGACTGAACACAGTGGGGGTGACAGGAACAGGAACCAGAGATCAGAAAGGCAGGGAGGGAAGATGGAAGGCAGGGCCAGAGAAGGGGCGCATCCAGGAGTCTAGAGATATGTGGAGAAACAGCCACTTCTGGGAGCACAGCCACGAGGCGAGTCCTTTCAGAGCAGATGGTGTTCACAAAACAGTCATTCTGAGAGAGCATCCCAGAACAGGTGAGGTGGGCTGGAGAGTGGCAGGAGGGAATGACAAACTTCTTCTGAGCATCTACTTTTGTTCAAAGCGTATCCAGGGATGAATCAAACTTTTCCCAAGGAGGGCACATTCTAGTCAGGGAGAAAAGCATGGGAACTAACACTCCTAGAAAAACAAGTACAGAATAAAGAGGAAATATGGCGATACTACCGAAGAAAGGGAATTGGCTTTATGTGAGCACAATGGGACCAAAGTGATTAATTTACAACGCTGGCTATGAAATCTGTACACAGAAACCAGGACTACTAGTGCAACTCTCAACACTGAATTTAAGACATCCTGATTTCAGAAATGTTAAAATGTGGGAAATATACACATATCTTTCTTGGAATTGATGAACTATGGCACTAAGTCAGTTATCAAAATCAGACACTATGTCCATTTACGCTGTTCACACGTCACCGTGTGGAATGTGACCATCATTATCTGTAACTATTAAGCTACAACTCGCTTCTCTACTGAGCCTATTAGTGGCTAGGCTAAGTCATATTCCAGACAATATAAAGGACCATCCAATGACTATGTCTAATTCCAACACAGCCACTGGACCCCACTAAGGTTAGATAAATTTACCTTTAAGTGCTGTTTCTAAAGTTGGCTAAGATACATCGATTCCCAACACTGCTCATACCCCATGTGCTGTCAGGTCAGCAGCGCCACACGGACCAGAGGCAGGAAGGACTACGTAGGGTACAAGGACTCTTTGCCAGGAGCCTCTTTCTTGCTGCAAAGTATATCCTTCTTATTCAGCCCAACTTGAAAAGTTATTAACAATCTTCCAATCTCCACCTTCCTTTAAAAAGTAGACCTCTTATTTCAATGATATCCTAAGGAGATTAACTTCCCAAACTGAATTTATACCACTGAAGCACCATTTCCCTTACCGGAACTTGCCAGGAGCAGACATGAGCAAGCTCTGTCACTGCTCTTCTATTATCAGACGGCTTCGGGGAACATTTCTCAGGAACCACCATATCCTAGTTCATTTTTGCTTAAAAAAAAAAGATAGCCTCAAGCCTCTCTCTATATTACATTACCCAAATTTGAACATTTTCCTCCAAATGTAAGGTCAGCTCAAAATGACTGGAAGTCTCCTTTCTAACTAATGACTCTGTGGATTCCAACAACCTTTTCCCTGACAATAAATTCTTAAAAAAGAGCAGGTCCTATTAAAATAAACTTAACGGTGTAGAGCTCACCAAATAATAACAGTCACCAAAAATGTCACTAGGATGTGCTGTGTGCTCTGTGCCAGCACTGGGCTAGGGCTTTATACCTGCCCTACGTTCCTTCCAACAGTTAGTTCTTCAAGAGAGAACCTGGATTTCAAGTGCTGTCTCTGGCTTCCCACTCTGTGGTTTCCTATAAGAGGGTAGAGAGAATGCCTGCCCAAGCGAAGGTAATATTACCTTCCCATTACTTTGAAGAAAATTGTATGGAAAAGCCTGTAAAAACACATAGTTCCACATACCCACTTTCCATTACTTTGAAGAAAATTGTATGGAAAAGCCTGTAAAAACACATAGTTCCACATACCCACCAGAATGGTTAAATTTAAAAGGACAAAATATTCACAACAGTGCTATTTATAAAACCCCCAAACTGGGAACTATTCAAATGTCCACCAACACCAGAATGGACACACAGATTGCAGTTACACTGTTCAGCCATGAGAATGAATGGCCTACAATGATATACAGAATGTTAAGCAGAAACAGGAGTACATATTGTATGACTCCATTTACATAAAGTTCAAAAACAGGCAAGACACACACACACACACACACACACACACACACACACACACACACACATATATGCCTAATATGCAAATTGTCCAGGGGGCGGTGTGGAATAAAGGGAGGCCCTGGCCAGCAGCCAGAAGGCCCTGATTGGCCCTGATCGCCTGGCCAGGCCTAGGGACTCTACCTGTGCACAAATTTCATGCACTGGGCCTCCGGCAGTGGGGGTAGTAACTGAAAAGGCGTATAAACGAGGACGACTCTTGGGTGCTGGTAATGTCCTGTTTCTCCGTCTGGGTGTGTTCCATTTGTGATTATTCACTGAGTTGTATTCTTAGGATGTGGGCTTTTCTGGACACGTTGTACTTTAGGAAAAAAGTTCAAAACAATATTAACAAACAATAAAACCCACAGGGGTTCATAAAGTGGCAATTTTCTAGATAACTTGGAGAGAAAGCCACCACACCATTCACTGGCTTTTACGGCCAACCCACCCACTCTGCTAGGTGTCACAGAGAAGAGCAAGTGCTGGTAACTCCCTTCCCAAGGGGACTCGAGGTCAGGGAAGAAGAGTCTGCTAAATAGACTAGTCTATTTTTAAGAGAAGAACAATCAAGAAAGAACATCTCATTAACAGCTTATAATTACTTCCAAATCCCAATACAGACCACAACCTATTAACACCATTTTAAAAAATGAAGTTTATAAAACCATGAGCTATTCTATTTATCTGCCCAGACTCACAAAAATTTGAGAAAGAAACCTTAGGCTGATCAAGGGCTTTGGACATTAGTTCTTCCTTCCCAAGACTCTGATCGGAATCTTGACATCTCTGAGTCTAAGATATGTGAACAGAGCCTTAAGGAGTAATTTCCTAAGACAAATGACTTTAGCACCTTTTTATTTGAGGGCTAATTTAATAGAAAAACTGGTTTTTAAATCAGGAGTAAATCTGTAGATATGGGATGTGTGAAGTTATCCTGCAGGCATGACAAACTGTCTAGCTACCCACCCTTGACCCAGACTTCAACAGAACATGGTCTAGAAGAGATAATCCTGGGTCTCACCAGCATATTACACATCTCTCTGAGCCTCAGCTATCCTAGCTCTTGTGGGAGAAGAATGCTAGCTACCCATAAAAGAACTCTGGGAAAAATAACTTATCGAGAAGCATTGGTAAAAATATTTGAAATGTCTAACACTATAATTTCATAACATTATAATTTTTAATCTGCACCTCTAAATTATCTGAAACTGCTTTTTACAAAATATAGTATGGGATGGCCATTATGGGTCAGGTTATCACTAATCTTCCCAATAATCACATTTCACCAGTGAAGACACTGAAGGTCTGCAGGGTTAAATAACTTGGACAAGGTCAGTGGTGAAGCTAGAATTTGAACCCAGGGCTGTGCTCTCCCCACACCAGGGTGGCAAATGTGTGGCAAGCCACAGCTTCTCAGCACAGGGCAGACATCACTAATCAAGCCACAGTGTCCCAGCACAGGGCAGACATCACTGATCTAGCCACAGTGTCCCAGCACAGGGCAGACATCACTAATCTAGCCACAGTGTCCCAGCACAGGGCAGACATCGCTAATCTAGACACAGTGTCCCAGCACAGGGCAGACATCGCTAATCTAGACACAGTGTCCCAGCACAGGGCAGACATCACTAATCTAGCCACAGTGTCCCAGCACAGGGCAGACATCACTAATCAAGCCACAGTGTCCCAGCACAGGGCAGACATCGCTAATCTAGACACAGTGTCCCAGCACAGGGCAGACATCACTAATCTAGCCACAGTGTCCCAGCACAGGGCAGACATCACTAATCAAGCCACAGTGTCCCAGCACAGGGCAGACATTGCTAATCTAGACAGTGTCCCAGCACAGGGCAGACATCGCTAATCTAGACAGTGTCCCAGCACAGGGCAGACATCGCTAATCTAGACAGTGTCCCAGCACAGGGCAGACATCGCTAATCTAGCCACAGTGTCTCAGCACAGGGTAGACATCACTAATCAAGCCACAGTGTCCCAGCACAGGGCAGACATCACTAATCAAGCCACAGTGTCCCAGCACAGGACAGACATCACTAATCAAGCAAGACATTCTTCCTACTGATCCCAACATGTAGCCGTAAAATCCCTCTCAGGAAAGGTCTCTAGAATATATTATGAGAAACAAGAAAGATACAGAACAGAGCAAACAGTAAGCTAACTTTTGTGTAAGAAGGAGGGGGGGATAAGATATGTATTCTCATATACTTGTATTTTATAAAGAAACATTGGAAAGATGCACAAGAAAGTATTAATAGTGACTGCCTCTGGAAGATGCAAAAAGGGAGGGAATAGGCTTTTGGGAACAGGATACTTCAGTTCTTGAATCATATAAATACACTGCCTTTTAAATATATATATATTTTACTGCTTTCAGAGAGGAAAGAAGAGGAAGACAGGCAGAAACATCAATGATGAGAGAGAATCATTGACAAGCTGTCTCTTGCATGCCCCCTACTGGGGATCGAGCCAGCAACATGGGCATATGCCCTGACTGGGAATCGAACCGTGACCTCCTGGTTCATAGGTTGATGCTCAACCACTGAGCCATGCCAGTCAGGCTACACTGCCATTTTTAAAAATTAGATTTTCAAGAAGAGAAAACCCTCAACCTAGTACTACCATCAATCAATACATCCTAAGGAGAGAAACAGACAATAAGCAATGAAAGACATAAAACATATGCAATGGTATATGGGAGGAAGTGCTAAAAAGAAAAATGAAGCAAGACAGGGGACTTAGGAGGTGCTGAATGCAAGAGGTTGGCTTGGGTTCCAGACAATAAGACCTTGGAAGGCCCTAGTGAAATGGCACTGGGTAAATATTTGAAAGAAAACTATTAGAGGGAGATAGCCATGCAGCTATCTGGGGGAAGAGCATTCTGGGCAGAAGCAACAGGAAGCAGAAAGGCCCCGAGGCAGGAGCAAGCCTGCCAGGTTTGTTCAGGGACCTGTAAGGAGCTCATGTGGCTGGAGCAGAGAAAGCAATGGGGAGAGGAGCAGAAGGGGAGCTTGGAGAGACAAGACGGAGTCTGGTAGGGACTTACAGGCCATGGTGAAGATGCTGGCTTTCACTCCAAGTGAGCAGAGGAGTGACACAATCTAACCTGTGTTTTAATAGCGTTACTCTGGCTGTCGTGTTGAGATTATGCAGGGGAAAAAGTGGGGAGACCAGTGTGGTTGTCAACCTCTAAGATGGTCCCCAATAATCACCACCTCCTGGGACTCAAGTCCTTGTATAATCCTCTCTCCTTAACTAGATTTAGGCCAGGTTTAGTGACTTACTTTGAACAGAGGGGATAGATAGGATATCACTTTCAAGATTAAGATATATGAAGACTGGTTTTTGTACTGGGGGCATTTTAGCTCTCCCTCAGATCCCTCACTCTTGCTCTAAGGAAAGGGAGTTATGTTGTGTGCAGTACAATTGAGAGACCTGTATGACAGGAAACTGATGTCCCTAAGCCAGGAGCTGGAGAGGACCTGAGGCTTGCCAAGAGCCACGTGAGTGAGGTTGGGAGTGGATCTGTCCTGAACTGAACCTTGAAATGAGTGTAGTCTCAGCCAATACCTTGCAGCAGCCTCAAGGGATCCTGAGCCAGAAATACCCAGCTAAGCTAAATGCTTGTTTTCAGCCTCTATGGGTTGGAGTGCTTTGTTACCTGGCAATAGCTAACTGTAACAACCAGTTAGGCAAGTTCAATATCTGAGCAGGAGCTGGCAGGGGTCTGAATCAGAGTGCTAACAGTGGAGGTGGTTGGATTCTGGGTATGTTTTAAAGTAGTGTTAACTGCATTTACCAACATGTATGAGAGACAAGGTGGAAGGAGAGGACAAAAATCAATCTGTGGTTTTTGATCGGAGCAAGTGAAAAACTGGAATTGCCATTTATAAAGATGATAAACTCTGAGAAGAGAGGCTGGCATTGGGAGGGACATGGGGGGCGGTTGCTATCTTGACTCAATTCTGTACAAGTGTAGCTTGAGTTGGTTCTGAGACATCCATGTACAGCCAAGAAGCCGTCAGATAAATGAGTCTAGGGCTTGAGGCTATGATGCATATTTGAGTCTTCAGCAGATAATAATTATTTATTTATTAATATGCTTTTATTGATTTCAGAGAGAAGAAGGGGAGAGAGAGAGAAAGAGAGAGCTGCAATTAATGATGAGAGAGAATCATGGATCAGCTGCCTCCTACATGCCCCCCACTGGGGATTGAGCCCACAACCCAGGCATGTGCCCTGACCATAAATCGAACCATGACCTCCTGGTTCATGAGCCAATGCTCTACACTGAGCCACACCAGCAGAGCTACCTCCCATTTTTATTAACAGTGTTTCATCTTCTGGGCCCAACCTACCTCACTTTCTTGAGTAAAGTCCAGGGCATCTTCTCCTGATGCCAGCAGTGTGTGCAGAATTCGCTGTTTCACTTGTTCCCACTCGACCAGCATTGACTCTCGATGGTACTCCTCAGCCATACCAAAGGTCTGTCAGAGACGAGCAGAGAGAGGCGGCCCAAATGAAAAAAGTCAAGAATATGGTTTCCATTAAGCCCCGCCCCTCCCAGATCTACCATCTGTCCATAAGTAGAGATAAAGCAATTAACTTTAAAAACTACCCTTAAAGAGTTCACTGACACGTGTTTGCAATATACCATTTTATCAAATCTAATACATTAAAAATTTTTAATTGTGATAAAATATACATAACAAAATTCACCACCCTAACCATTTTTGGGTATAGTCAGTGTACTGAGTACATTCACACTGCTGTGCAACCATCACCACATCCATCTCCGGAACTCTTTTCATCTTGCAAAACTGAAATTCTGTACCCACTAAACCGTAACTTTCCATTCCTTCTTCTCCCAAGCCCCTGGCAACCACCATTCTATTTTCTGTCTCTATGACTTTGACTACTCTAGCTACCTCACAGAAGTGGAATCATACAATATCTGCCTTTTTGTGACTGACTTATTCCATTCAGCGTAATGTCTTCAAGATTCACCCATGTTGTAGCATGTGTCAGAATTCCCTTCCTTTTTCAGGCCAAATAATAATATCCCATTGTATGTATATACCATAATGTGTTTATCCACTTATCTATTCATAGGCACTTGAGTCGCTTGTTTCTACCTTTGGGTTATTATGAATAATGCTGCTATGGACATAGGTATACAAATATCTCAAGTTCTTGCTTTCAATTCTTTGGGGTATGTACCCAGAGTGGAAATGCTGGATCACATGGTAATTCTGTTTTAATTTTTTTGAGGGATTGTTTCCATCAAGGCTGTACCATTTCACAATCCTATCAATAGTGCACAGAGTAAAGTTCAAATTTCTTTACATCCTTGTCAATAGTTACTATTGTGTTGTTTTTTTATAGTAGCCACCCTAAATGGGTGTTAGGTGATATCTCATGGTTTTAATTTGCATTTCCCTGATGATTAATGATGTTGAATATCTTTTCATGTGCTTATTAAGACAAATGTAGGGTGGAAAATAATATAATAATACAATAAATAATAATACAATAATAAACTCTGTTTCACACACCCACAACTGTAAACCAACTTCTGCCTCACCCTGTATATTTTTAAAACCTCTGAAATTAGGCTACATATTACAACTGACAACATGTCAGTTTATTTTCTCTGTAGTACATAAAATAATGATGGATTATAAAATCAATGCTAAAGATTTAATAAGCATCTAAGATAAGAAAACAGAAAAAACAAAAGTGTCTTCATTTTTTAAAGAAAGTCTTATTTTCATGGGAGGAAGCAAACCAGTAAAAGAAAAACAGCCTTCTATGGTGAGGTTTCCTACCCGCCTACTCCCAGTCACCACTGAAATGTCTGGCAAACCTCACTCCTGTCTACTGCTGACAATGCAGTTGTTACCAAAACAAAGGCATTCAGAAAGAAAAGAAAAGAGGGAATGGAAGAGAGAAGAAAGGAAGGATAAGAGGGAGGGAAAGAAGACAAAATAAAACCTCTGAGGAGGAAAATAAAGCAACTTATAGAGATATACTGAATCATGACCATTCTTAGCCTATTATTCTTTAATTGGCAGAGCAAGTTTCTATCAACTTAATCCCACTTTTCGAAAAGCCATTTCATCTAAAACATGATTACAATCAGACTGGCATCCCATTAGGCCTCACCCAGGGAACGAGCATTAGTAATGCCTGCTTTATTTTTGGCAATGCAGATAATTTATACTGATAATAATCATATACGTGAGCTTTGGAAAACGGTCAGAAAAATTACATATACTCTTCCCACAAATGGGATGTCTGACTATGGACCACTATTTATTAAAATGTGAAAAAGAAGCACACCAGAGGTGCACAAAAATGACTAGGAAGAAGGCTGGCACATCTTGCAAGCTTGATCTAGCAATGGATGCCTTTTTTAATATGCATTCTGAAGACACAAGGAGAAATGACTATCGCAAACTTTAAAAACAGTGTCCCACCTAGTTTTCTTCAGAGAGTCAGGCGGAATGGACCACTCCAGCCAGTTAGCCTGGACTGAAAAAGCAGTTAAAGAAAAATCTTTTTCTCTTGTTACATTAATAAACTTATATGTGAAAGCTATATATTTTGAATAGAGAGAAGTATGTTAGAACAGAAAGGTGGGGGTGAGAAGGCGGGTTTCCCTAGAAGATATACAGAAATAGTGTACAAGTGAATCTCAATTTCTTCTAAAATTCTTTCTATTTAGTGGTCAGACCAACCACCTCCTCAGTCTTGAGCCTCTCTCAGCAAGGGACAATGGAGGGCCATGAGGCACAAGGACCAGGGTGTGTAGAAATAAGGAGGCGGGGCAAGGCTCTCCAAGCTCGCAACAGCCAGTGAGGCACTGGCAAAGCTGTGGCACTAACCCGGGACATACACAAAAGTTTTTCTCACGGACAAGAATGGCAGAGTAGGAAAGGAAATGGAAGAAAACAGACAATACACCATCCAGAGATACTGCTGATGAGGATGGTGGAAGCAGACTTCCAGCATCATGTAAGGGTCAGAGTGAGAACAAGTGGGGATTAACCATCCCATTAAATCAGGCTGCCCACCTGTGTGCCAAGAACTCTTGGGTCTTGAATACAGGATGTACTCTGAAAACTGGCAGCTTTCTGGGCTCAAATCCTCAGATAGATCTGAGAGGTATGCCAGCTTCTCATTTAGAAACAACCCCACAACCTGAATAAACAGCACTGTGGTTCCACTCATCATTAGTGCGATAAGAAGCCACAAATAAAAATGAATGGCCCAACATTAAAATTCTCTTCCCTTGACCATGCCGCCCCCAGCTTATCTTAATTACATTAGAGATAATGGAACATCCAATTTGTGGGCTAATCAGGAATGATCAGCCACCCATCTGCCCTATTCCAGCCTATTCCCTTTAGATCCACATGATGGATTAGGTGCAAAGAGAATGTCAACTAGGGGAGCTCATGAGAAAATCAACAGTGCTACTCAACTAAAAACCATGAGAAGAGGACAGTGGGGGTTGGAGGCAAGGTGGGTGCAGGGAAAAGGAACAAAAAGGAAAGAAACCCAAGGGAAGAAGAAGGAATGAGCAGGAAGGGCATGCAAAGGTCTAAAATTAAAAGAAGACAGAACAAACCATAGAAAACGTCGAAGCAGTTATGTGTGGAAATACAGCTCTTTGAACACAGTTAAGAAAGGAAGGCAGGGAGAGGACTGGGCAACTGAATTGAGAACAGGTGGGGAGCACTCAAACCCCTTTTTCATAAAGGGAAGAGGGCAATATGCCTTGACTTCACACCCGCTTATTATTGAGCTGTTGCTGGCTTTTAGACATTCTACATATGTTCTGATAATGTTGTTCTGTTTTTGCTGGGATGCACCAAATGGAAAAAGATAGGACACATTTGTGGTTTCGTAGCTTGTTTTCTTGGCATTTAAGCAGGACATTGGCATGTTATTCAAACATGAAATTACCACCAAAATGCCAGGAGCTCAGCCATTGTTTGAAAAATGACTCCTGCTTCATGGCAATTTCCCAGTGTCCGGCCAGGGGCAAGGTCTCCCTGAGGCTGCCTCCGACAGTGGAACGTCTCCCTCACAAACACATATGCACGCATTTTGCACTGTGGTATGTCACTTAAATGTTTTGGCTGGCTGCACATTTAGTCTCAGTATGGCACAATGTTCAGAGACTGCCAATTCTAGAAACGCATTCCACAGGGTAAGTGGATTAATAAGGCTCGGTAGCATTCGACAGTCCTAATTTTATTAGTCCTGTATAGGCAGGAGAATCAAAGTTGGTGGCTCACTCAAAGTGTGAACAAAAAACAAATTTTTAAAAAATATTTTCAAATCCGAATCAAGTGAGTTTCTCTATTTCTAGAAATAAGTACTGTTGCCAAAAATATAATTAATAAAATTTTAGGGCATTTTACTCTGATAATTAAACATGTCAGTCCTTTGGAACATTTTCTTATAAATTAGAGCTAGCAAGCTCCCTGCTGCCCTATCTCACAGCAACCCCACTGAGACACTTCTACCTGCATGGAACATTTTAATACAGCACACTGAGAAGCAGCTTTTTTTTTATTCCTTTTTACATAAATAAAACAGAAACGTATTTCACTTGATGTAAGGATTATAAAAGTAAACCGCAAAACGAAGTTCTCTTTCACCCCTGCTCGCCTTTGCAGATGCACCCGCTGCTGGGACACAAGCTGCACTTTTAGAATCAACTCCACAGGATTGATAATCTTCCTCCTCCCTCCCCAAAAGACTCCGGTGGCCTGAAAATAGCTTACTCAATAATGGGAAATTTTGGAAAGGTTTTTATCTTTTAATCCTTGTCAGAAACAAGTAGAGATAACTTACATGTTAGTAAAATAAGCAACCTTTGAGTATCTTGAGGGAATGCTTGTTGCAAAATATTGCTGCACTTGTAATGGCTGTCCTGGCTGACTTATTTACTACTCTTTCAAGGATCAAGCTAGTTTGTTTTGTTTTTTCAAGAGCTTGGAGAAATCATTAATGTAGAAGGCAGCATAAAGAATAAGATCTTAAAAAAAAATAAATGAGATCTTGCCCTGACCAGTGTGGCTCAGTTGGTTGGAGCGCTGTCCCTTACACCAGAAGGACATGGGTTCGATTCCCAATCAGGGCACATAGGGTTACCTAGGTTTTGGGTTCAATCCCCAGCCAGGGTGCATACTGGAGACAACTGATTGATGTTTCTCTCTCTTTGATGTTTCTCTTTCATCTCCCTCCTCCCTTCCTCTCTTTCTAAAAATCAATAAAAAATAAAAACACAATGAGATCTTGCAATTTACAACAATGTGGATGGACCTAGAGCAGTGGTTGAGAACCCACACGGGTTGAGAACCGCTAGCAGGGTCACCTAAGACCATCGGAAAACACAGATATTTACATTATGATTCATAACAGTAGCAAAATTACAGTTATGAAGTAGCAACGAAAATAATTTTATGGTTGGGGGTCACCACAACATGAGGAACTGTATTAAAGGGTCGCAGCATTAGAAAGGTTGAGAACCACTGACCTAGAGGGTATTACATGAAGTAAAATAAGTCAGACAGATATAGAAATATCATGTGATTACACTTATATGTGGACTTTAAGAAAACAAAACAAATCAACAAATAAAACAAAACAGAAACAGACTCATAGATACAGAGAACAGGATACAAACCTCCAGTTATTAAAAAAAAAAAGTCATAGGCCCCGGCCGGTTTGGCTCAGTAGATAGAGCATTGGCCTGTGGACTAAAGGGTCCTGGGTTCAACTCCAGTCAAGGGCATATGCCCGGGTTGTAGGCTCGATTCCCAATGGGGGGCATGCAGGAGGCAGCCAATCAATGATCCTCTCTCATCATTGATGTTTCTATCTCTCTCTCCCTCTCTCTTCCCTCTCTGAAATCAATAAAAATACGTTTTTTTAAAAAGTCATAGGAATGTAATGTTCAGCATGGGAAAAATAGTCAATATTACTGTAGTAACTATCTATGGTGACCGGTTACTAGATTTATTGTGGTGATTATATTATAAAGAATATAAATGCTGAATCACCATGTTATATACCTGAAACTAGCATAATATGTGTCAACTATAATACAAATAATAATAAAAATAAAAGGTAGCATAGAAAGTCAACTTGGGTGATAAAAGGAAAATAAATTGAGGGAAATTATCAATGATCATAATTGCCTCTCTGAACTGCTGATTCAGTAGAAACCAAAATACCACTTTTTCCTATAACAACGAAACCAAAGAATTGTCTGGCCCTTACATTTTAAGGTTAATTTAATAATTAATCGATAGTCCAGTGTTTCAGATGCATTTCAGTCACTAAATACACATGGAAGTACAAGCATGATGTTTTCCTGCAGAACTCCTTCTGGTGAGCTCACTGTCTAGGGAGGAGGAGTGCTGGGCCGTGGGTACAAGCTCCATATTCCAGAACCTGCTCCCGGTACACAAGACCGCCCTCACCACAGCTGTACATCTACACTTAGGCTCATTTCTTACCCTCTTCCGGGACTCCTCAATGGCAGACAGCAGGGCATTGTCCTTCTCATTCTTTAGGAAGCCCTATGAAAGGGGGAGAAATGACACAACTTAGGTTCAAATTAACCTTCCAAACACCAAGAGTACACTGTAAGGAAAAAAAAAGTACCATTATGGATATCTTCCATCCTGCCCACCTTAACCCTCAAAAGACTCTCTCAACTCAAAAAATATCCAAGCAGATTTTTTTAAAATACACATTTCCTAGTTTCTTTCATTCTGGGAGCACATGATGATTGTCAGAAGGTAAAGTCCCCATGAAACAGTAAAGTCTCGTGTCCTATAAACATACAATGTGAACAGTCAGGAGTGTCCTTCAATTCTTAAATGGCTCATATTATAGACTAGGGGCCCAGTGCATGAAATTCGGGCAGTGGGAGGGGGGGGGGGGGCCTCAGCCCAGCCTGCCGCCTCTCACATACTGGGAGCCCTCAGGGGAAGTCCTATTGAGGCGACCAGGCTGATCAGGGGAAGGCACCAGCCCCATCACCCCGCTGCTGCAGCCACTGCCAGTCACCGCAGCCACCAAGGTGTTTTCATCAACACGGACTCCAGTCCCTTCACCATGAAAAAATGACAACCTTCTTTAGGCATTTTCAAGATGTGTCTTTCATAGGATATGACATTTCTTTCTTTCTTTCTTTCTTTTTTTATCCTCACCTGAAGATATGTTTCCATTGATTTTTAGAGAATGTGGAAGAGAAAGGGAAAGACAGAGAGAAACATCAAAGTGAGAGGGACACTTTGATTGGTTGCCTCCTGCATGAGCCCTGACCTGGGCCCCAGCCAGGGAGGAGCCTGCCCTTGATCAGAATCGAACCCGGACCCTGCGGTCAGCAAGCCTAGGCATTATCCACTGAGCCAAACTGGCTAGGGCAGGATATGACATTTCTTAGCCCTGCAGCAGCAGACCTTCCTTTTTTTTTCTCCAGGAGTGTGGTGGAAAAACCCTAGATCACCTTTTTGGATTCTTATACCCAAGTTACTAAGAATATTACCAGTGGCAAACAGGGAGCTTAGCCAATGAGCCGTCAGAAAAGGTGTTTCCTCTGTAGTTCACACCGATGGCCTCCGATCTCTGGCTCCACCCCTGCCAAGGCCTAAAGCCTCCCCGCCTGGGCAGGGGCCCCCCAGCTCCCTCCGATCACCAACTCCACCCCTACCAAGGCCTAAAGCCTCGGGGCCTGGACAGGGGCCCCCCAGCTCCCTCCGATCGCCCGATCGCCCGGCTCTGCCCCTGCCCAGGCCCCAAGCCTCTGGCCGGGGCATGGGGCCTGAACAGGGGACCCCCAGCTCCCTCCGATTGCCAGCTACACCCCTGCCAGGCCTATAGCTTTGGGGCCTAGGCAGGGCCCCCCCAGCTCCCTCCGATCGCCCAGCTCTGCCCCTGCCCAGGCCTCAAGCCTCTGGCCCAGGCTTGGGGCCTGGGCAGATGACCCCCAGCTCCTTCCGATCACCTGGCTCCGCCCCTGCCCAGGAGCCCCCTGGCTCAGGCCCTTCCCAGGTCACTCAGGACCCACTGTGGCCTACCTCGGAGTGACCTGAGTACTGAGAAAGTTCCCGGGACCCAGGCTGCTGGGTGCCTACATATGCAAATTAACCTCCATCTTTGTTGGGTTAATTTGCATACTCACTCTGATTGGCTGTGGGCATAGCAGAGGTACAGTCAATTTACATGTTTGTCTATTATTAGGTATGATGCTATAGACATAGCTTTGGCTACGCAGCCAGTCACAGTGCCTCTAATGTTCCTTATCTATATTTCTATCTATCTACCTTTCTATCTATCTATCTATCTATCTATCTACCTTTCTTTCTTTTTAATGAAAAGGTCATTTATTTCATGCCTAGAACATTTATTTATTATTTATCTGTTTATTTCTCTGTTGCTTTCAATTAATTCTTCCATTTCTTCCTAACATTGAGGAAGCCTGGATCTACTTGCCTGGATGTTTTTCACTTGTTTGTCAATGGCTGGGATACCCCAAAATTCATTTCTTCACCATTGCTGCTGGGGTTTTGCCACATGCGTTTCCTATTTCAAGCCTGATGACATCCGCTACTTGTTTAATACAGGTGGCGTGAGGAAGAGACAGCCAGTTTGGTTTAATATGCACACTTGCCTACATTGCAATGGCCTCAATAAACCAGAGCACATACAGCTAGGACCCCGTTTGCCCATGCAGCCTGTGGCCAGGCTTCTGGCCATGGCAGGGAAGCCAGACAGAAGTGATGGGAAGGATTTTAATGAAGGATAATGAAGGACTTTGTTTATATCCTTCACAGCACATGACTACATCAAGTCAACAAACTCTTCTTATGAATTTCCTTTCTTGAGTGGTCTTCAGCTTTAGTGTCACAGTTGCTAAACAAAGCTATGGAACCACTGTCACTGAATGCTGGTCCTGAACAAAGCGCAGATACAGATTGTGCTTTGATGCACCTTATCATGGCGGCTGCTGCTATGGGAAGCCAACTGTCACATCGGGGAGGGTGCCAGGAGGCTGATAACCACTACCTGACTAGGCCTGGTCTTATTTTATTCTTTTTGGTTGGGGTGGGAGGGGCTATGCCAACTGCCCCACCCCCTCACTGGGCTTCCTCTGCTCTTCCCAATCAATGACCAGCCTATCCCATTCTTTTGATTGCTCCCATGTCTACATATAACCCACATACATACACACACCATTAAAACACAAATGCAAAGCAACAATCAGACACATTTGTTTTAATGCAACATACTGTAAGAAAATTCTAAAAGTTTTTTAAGAAATTAAATTTTAAGTAGTAGTTAAGAAAGAAAAAGAAGAAGAAAAGATATTGCTCTGGGCAGATTATTTTCTCCCTTAAAATATTCATTACCACCAGAACCGGTTTGGCTCAGTGGATAGAGCGTCAACCTGCGGACTCAAGGGTCCCAGGTTCGATTCCGGTCAAGGGCATGTACCTTGGTTGCCGGCACATGACCAATGGGAAGTGTGCAGAAGGCAGCTGATCGATGTTTCTCTCTCATCGATGTTGCTAACTCTCTATTCCTCTCTCCCTTCCTCTCTGTAAAAAATCAATAAAATGTTAAAAAAAAAAAAAGAAATTCATTACCATTATGTACCTCAACAACTAGGCTTTCTCTACAGCACAAACTGAGCCCACAAAAGACAGAGAATTTGAATTTTTCATCCTTTATTCCTTTCTAAAATGAAACACTAAAATAGGCTACAAGTCACATTTTATTTAAAAAACAAACAAACATTTTTGGTGACTATCTTTTGAAAAGAACCTTAAAATTTATAGTCATACCGCTGGATCTGTGCACCATCTAGTGGCTGTTTCTTTTCAAGGACAACAAGAAAAATAACAAATTGAAGAATTTAAAAGTTGGGCAGAAAAATACCTGCCTCAGCCCATGCTTCCCACAGGTCTCTTCCTCAACTTCCCTTTTCCACCTGTTTCCTTTCCAACTGTCCTGTGAGACACCTCTCATCCCAGATAGATACTTTTAGAACTTATCATAAATGGGTTTTCTGGAGAGGTGAGCTGGGCAGGAAGAGAGGTGCCTTCTCTCACTGGGTGGGGATCCCTGCCACAGTGAGGACCCCTGGTCATAGAGAAGGTCCACCCTTCCATGTGGAGAAGGCTCACCTTCCATGCAGAGATGCCAGTGGTCTACCTGTGACCCTCAGCGCTCCTCATCACTAATATCCCCTCTTCTTGCCAACAATCACGTTTTAATTGCTCATAGGCTCCCACCCAACCCTTCTACTGTAGACCTACTCAATAAGGAACAGTCCATGGACATCTGCAGGCCTGCTAGGTGAGATAATTACTCCTGACGTCCCCATCTGTATACTTCTCCTCACAGCCAGAGTCCTGGAAACAGAACCTCTTCTAACTGGCTCCCTGAATGGGTTTTGGTTTCAAGCTTTCTCTCACATATTATAGCTCCCATTCAGGAAGCAATTAAGGGTCAGACACTGCTCTGAGCAATTCAAAGACAGTATTGCTAATCTTTTAACAAATGGAAGAGTGGACATGATCACCCTACTCTTCTCCCTCCCCCCGACTGCATTTTATAGGTAAGAAACAGATTTCAGCATTTAATGTGACCAAGGGTTCCCCCCACCAGGAAGAGGCAGAGGCAGAGGCAGAATTTTAACTCTCAAGAGTTTTAACTCTCAAGAGACCAACCGTTTCTGAGATACTTAGGGTATCTAAGTAAACTTCAAAGAAAAACCTTTTTATCTCTAAAAGGAGAGTCCAGGAGGGGAGCAAAAAAGCCTTAAATTGGTTTTCTTCATCAGTTATTAGTTACCCTTTATAGATGATGAAGTTGAAGGCTCAGAGAATACTAACCCTTAAACCAGTACTAATAGGAGCTAACCCCCATGGGTATGGTGATTACTGTGTTCTACATCTTTGTTACACACATCTGGTTATAGGCCTCACCTTTAACCTAATTCTAGACTCTCTCTCAATACGACTTAACTGGACCATACTTCAAAGTGTGTTCTTAATATAGGTTCGTACTAGACTTACCGGGGTGATCACTTTGTAAATTATATAAATGTCTAATCTGAAACTAATATAATACTGTATGTCAACTGTAATTGAAAAATTAAAAAATGTTCTTTAACTTAAAAAATAGATTAAACATTTAAAAAACTGTTGATGGTTTCCAGAGCTTCTACCAACTCTCAAATGATATTAAGATCACCTGGTTTATAAGTAGCAAAGCTCAGACTTAAAATCCAAATTTTCTAACCGCTTTTCACAGTGGATAAACAGATGTAATGCTTGCGTTATTTATTTATTTATTCCTTTCTTCCTCCTACTTCACATAGTAAAGTTTTTGGCATTTCTTTACAACAGTGCTGTTCAAAATGTGGGTCAGGACCCATAATTGGATCACGAAATCAACCAGCAATTTTTTAAATGAAATAGAATACTACAGAGATATTTGGTATGGGTAAATACTGTGTTGTGGAACTTTTCTTTCAATTACATATACTTATGTGTATGTATGAAGTGGGTTATTCCATAAAATGTATTTCTTTCTATGGGTCACAGGCAAAAGAGCTGGCAATTACTGCTCTAAATGTCAACTCTGTAGCATTCCAAAATATTAATATTTATTGCCATGGAACAATAAACACCGTACACCTGTCCAAGCAATATACTCAGTTACATGTTCCATCTTTAACAGAGGAAGTGGGCTACCTTGCAATGTATACTGGCTGAGAACAACCCAGAATGTAACGGCAAGGTAAGTCGATTTGCCTATCAAATGTGTGGTCACATCTCAAGGACCTGGCCGCCAAGCTGGCTTTAAAATAGCTCAGGTTGAGAAAGACGGGCATAAAAATGCACCATTTTTAATCATCTTGCCGACTTTGGGTTCCAGAAGACAAGTGGCAGCTAATGCCTACTGCAGAAAAAGAGAATGAGCAAAAGGATGTTTGTTTTTGTCAAATGGCCAAATTCTCTTAGCTTATTTGCTTTCCAAAAGTGAGAACTGTAAAAAATAAGGGTCTCTATGAGAAAAATTTCAGGATACACTTCAGTGAGGAAAATAACAAAGCAATAAAAGCCGACACTGATTCTTTCACATGTCTGTTTCCCACCTACTACAAATAAGTGATTTGTTAGTTACATAAACGGTTTGAATGGAAGAACACACATTTCCTGATCAGCATTAAAAAATAAAATGGAAAAAGATAAAATAATGAGTCTAAGGTGGCCCCACAAAGCAAAAGCCACAGTTTACATGGCTCTCAAAAAAACAAAAAGGCCATTCCATGCCTCTTCCTCTTCAAGAGACCAAATGGCAATCCACTCTGTCAAAACTGAAAGTGAGGCACCCACAGCAGGCCAGCATTTGTGCCAGAAGGAATCTGACATAAGATAAAAACACATGGTGGGAGCAATAAAAGTCTTGTATCCTCTCTCATTTAACACATACACTATATACAAAATAGGAAACCTGTAACCAACATTCCAAATCAAATAATGTTAACAATTGAAAGCAGTAACAGTAGAAAATGGTCATTGTGGTTATTGCCGAGATACAAGCAATAGCTAGGACAGCAATAAGACGGAGTGAAAAATAAGCAGAGGAAAAAAACTTAAAAAACAAACACAGAATAACGAAGAGGGTCTGCTCCAAGATGAAACAAGAATTCCAATACGCACTTGTAAGTATTCATTAGATCTTCAGGCGGTGAATGAGAAATGTCCAATTTCCCTAAAGACAGCGTGAGTTATATCCATTATTTTGCTTCAACTCCTTCTCAGGAAAATGCCTACTCCCGTAACCTCTCCCAAACCTCCCTCCCAATTTCTGAACGAAGGACCTCTTCTGCAACCTTCTCTTGGGTGAAATTTTTACGAAGGTAAATGGTTACTTCAGGAGAAGGTGAGGAAGGACAAAGCAAGATACTGTTTTCAGATGAGCACACAGAAATCCTGTGGTCCTGGGAGCCCCGGGCTTATCAGATGGTGTGGACACTCTTTATTAGCTCCCTTTGTGGTGCCTGCAGAGAGCACGTCAAGGAATTTCTCAGGCGGAAGAGATGTTCATTGTCGATAAAACCCAAAAGATGAAGAGAGAAATTTTAAAACCAGGGCATTTTCAGGATTTGGGAAGCTTTTACATTGTTTATAGCACGTCTATTATCTTAGACCAATATTTAATGTAATAAAATAAGAATACATAAGATGTCAGCTTAAAAGGCCCACGAGAGCCCTAGCCTATTTGGCTCAGTGGATAGAGCGTCGGCCTGCAGACTGAAGGGTCCCAGGTTCGATTCCGGTCAAGGGCACATGCCTGGGTTGCGGGCTCAATCCCCAGTGGGGGGTGTGCAGGAGGCAGCTGATCAATGAATCTCTCATCATTGATGATTCTATCTCCCCTCTCCCTTTCTTTCTGAAATCAATAAAAATATATATATTTTTAAAAAGGCCCACGAGAGAATGAATCTCCTTTTGCAAGGAATACAAACTGAATAGCAAATCAAGGCTTTATTCTCCCACTCAGATATTTAGAGTAAGCCCCACTGCTTGTTTTCTGCAAAAAAAAAAAATATATAAAAAATAATAATAAATAATATTTTAAATAATTTGTTCACAGATTGAATTAAAATATCTGTCTTTAAAACTACCCCTGCAGAAGGCAGTGCTAAGCTGGCAGAGCTGACATCGCCAACTGTAATCCATTTTTAAGGCTGCTGTATGACTTCTCACTGTGCCCTTACGCAAAAGCCTCGCTGCTCTCATGCAGCAGGTGGCAGCAGACCCTGCAAGAGTGGCTGTGGAGTCCCACCATTTGCCAGCTCTGCATATCCATCGGCCCGCAGGCAGCTCTGGAGCCACAGGTGGCAGACCCTGGCTCTATAACACGGTGCTGCATGGGCACCAGGCCATCTGTCCCTGCCAAGCTGCAGGGTCCCATTTTGTACATGGTTTCTGCTCCTGGGCTAAACAAAGGGTCACAAACATATGTGATGGCTTTTGGTTCATTAAGGTAAAATGAATCACTTGCTCTCCATAACTCAAATTTGTTTACAGGATGGTCTACAAATTCTCAGAATGAAGAAAACCCAAAGTGTGCAAGAAAATTCTACACCCAAGAATACATGGCTCAGAAAAATGCCTCCTCCGGGACCAGCATTAATTGGCACACCTGATCCCTTCAAGGACATACCATACAATATAGCCATGATACAATTCCACCTCACCTGAGCCTTGTAGAAAAAGCCACCCGCCTTTGAGAAAGCCATTCATGTGAGTCCATCTAACTGCCTTTTGTGAACCCCTCCCTATTATCGTCCCCATCCCAACAAAAATGGAAGAAAAGGAAGGGAGGGAGGATCTTATAGCAAAAAACACACACCAACTTTCCAAGATTTTCAGCATTGGGTCAAGAAATGACCCAGAAGGGAAAGTCATCCTTGAGAATGAAGATGTGCCATTGCTGTGGTACAGGAGGAAGGGGTGCAGGGGTGGAGGTAGCACACCTCCTTTGTCAACAAAATGTGAGTACATAACTACTAGGTGCCTCTTCTTATCTCTACGACAAAGCATCAGGCTAGGGCTGCATCCTTGGGAGGGCCATTTAAGTCTCTTGTGCTATTGCTGCAAAGCCATTTCTGCCCCTTTTAGGGGGCCCAAGGCATTCCTGTTATCTGCTACCTATCTCTGGCCGTCCAGGAAAGAAAGGCAATCTATCCAGCTCAGTCACTGGGTAGGAGACCCCATGTAGAGGGGAAGCAAGTAGTAAGGGAATAATATAAATGAATAAAATAATAAATGATAGACAGTTGGGCACGAGTGGGGGAAAATGCTTTCCAGCAAAACTCCCCGTCCTCCCAAATCCAAGGAGGCCTGGATAATCTTCCAGGTAAGTAAGCAGTTCTCCCTGCTGGTCACCAGGTCTGGGGAGAGGATGTGATTTCTCAATGCTAATACCTCACCACTTCCAAAAGAAACTAGCCAGAGCCTGCACCCTAGTGAGAGGGGCCATCATGCAGCAGAGTACTAAGCTGCAGGGCTGGGCTTGTGCCGGCCATCCTCTCCACCACTCCACTCCTGGAACTGGGGTGGGGGGGGGGGTGGGGGGCTCAGGGCGCAGAACACTAGGAGCCAAGAAAGGGGGAGGGACCGCAGCCAGCCAACTGCTCCCAGACTGCTGAGGTGGCCCCATGGGAGAAAGCAAGGACAGCAACTCCAAGCATTTTATCTTCTCCCTGCCACCCCCCCCCCCACCCCAAGCCAACATACTTGCTAGGGCTAATTTGGGGGGACACAAGATCAGGGAAGATTCTGAAGAGAAAACTTTCCAATCTAGCTTTGCAAATGGAACTGCAGTGTGCCAAAATATGCTTGGGTTCAAAGAGCAGCAGCAGAACCCTCTCCGCACACAAAGGTACACACAGATCTAAAAAACATTAATGCCATAGCCACTCTAACGTGATGGGAAGTTAAAGAGGCTACATTAAGGGACAATAAGAAATGCTCTAATATGTCTTTGAGGAACTGATTCCCATCTTGAAGATGGATTAGTCCACATTCAAAGAACTTTGGGTACTAAAACTGCGTTGCAGTATAAAAGAAATGGAAATGCATCAATAATGGCCTTCATTGTACCAACATCCCCTCCACTGCCCCCCAAACCCACTCGAGGACAACTCATTAAAACAACCCTGTATTCTTTTTTAAACAAACAAACCCACAGATCCCCTGCTTTGTCAGATCTAGTGTCCTTTCCCTTTGGGTTCAGGAAACAAAAGCAAGATTTGGGGCTGTAAGAAGGGCAGATAGGAGAGGGTGTTCTCCCAGCCCCTCAGGTGGGAGCTAAGCTGTTTTTGCCAGGCTGGTTTCTACAGAGCTCAGGATTAAGCCTCGAGCTCTATTTAGCAAGCACAAGGAGCGCTATTAGTCAAGACAACGTTTGGGCACCACGTGCCACATTAATTCCCCGCTGGTACACGGTGTCAGTCATGTACATTGCAGTCGAAAATCACAGCTCCTCCCGCGATGCAGCACAGCTTATGCTGATGGGACTGGAGCACTGATCATCATGGCTGTCACAGCAAAGGGCACTCTGCTTTCCCTGCAGTTTCTTCTAGTTCAGAAATTCTTTTTTTATTTTAATGTATTTGTCTGGAGACCAGTAAAACAAACAAGAAAAACAAACAAGAGTCCTTCTCTTTTATAGCTTCCCACTGTCTTAAATGTAATTTGTCACGGTATTCCTCTGCTAACAGTACTTGGGATTTCACACTCTCTCCAAACCTTCATTAAGTTTGCAAACGTTCTGACTTCACCCTGTCAGAGCTAACTTTACCCTGTCATACTGCAGGAGGAACCACTCACCAATGTCACCACGGGTACAGAAAACTCAAAACACTGCTTAGCGGGAGTGACAAACACAAGCAACAGGAGGAGAGAGGGCAAGACCATTTGTCAAATACAAACTGCCCGAAACTGAAGGGAACTAAGACCTTTCACCCAGCCCATCCATATAGGAGGAGGAGGATAGACCCTGCGCTGTGGCACCCGCACACCTAGAGTCAAAGGGCACATCAGAATGCCCACTCCATCCCTGCTCAGAACAGATGAATGTACGCCCTTGCCCCTCCCAGGAGACTTTCGCCCTTCATGTCCAGCCAACACAATGGACCTAAAAACTTGACCTGCAGGTTTATCTTTTTTTTTTTTTTTAATCCTCATCTTAGTATATTTTTTTCATTGATTTTTAGAGAGTAGAAGGGAAAGGGAGAGACAGAGAGAAACACCAATGTGAGAGAGACACATCTATTAGTTGCCTCCTGCATGCCCCCGACCAGGGCTGGGAGCCTGCAACCCAGGTACATGCCCTTGACCGGAATCAAACCCGGGACCCTTCAGTCCACAGGCCAACACTCTATCCACTGAGCCAAACCAGCTAGGCAGTATATCTTATTTTTAAATGTTTGTTTATAGGTGATAAATTTATAAATGCATATCATCTACTACCACACAGGCCCAGGAAGACTCCATACACAGCTCAATGAGTCATTTTTGGCAAGCTCAACCCATAGATCTATCAGTTACCAGTAAACCCACAGAAAGAAAGATGGAGTCAAATGCAGACAGAGGCACAGCACAGACCAGGAGTCAGGTGGCCTGGATTTAGGGCAAAATTGACTGTTTTCCAATTTGTGACCTTGAGAAAGGTTGTTTAACTACAGTAAACCTTGCTTCACCTAACTGTAAGATGAGCTGATTGTACTACAAAAACTCTAAGGCCAGCTCCAGAAATTCCAACTCCATGACAGGTGGGAACAGGTAAGAAATTAGCACAGTCACTAACACTATAGCTATAGTTCACTTCCAAAATAATCCGCACCTTGAACCACAAAAGAAATACAATCAACTTTGGTTTTGAAAGCAGCAGACATATATTTTATATATAAAATTACCAAACCCACAAAGAATGAGAATGAAAATCAGAATCAAACATGAATAACATTCTCATAGGAATGCTAGTTTCATCTTGCATAAAGGAGCAGCATCCTGTCTTGTTTTCTGAATATCCATCTTACACTGGAAAGAGTAACTTTCTACATTTTAAAAAAGAACAAGGAAGCACAAAGCAATGGATTGCAGAAGTGCTGATATAAAATATCTGTTTAAAATTTTACTTTAGTCATATTTGCCAACAATTTCTTAAAAGCATTCATCGGAAGCTATCTAGATATAAATGCTAATTAAGTCTTTACTTCAGGAACATCTCAAAATTTCTATCTTCCAACAGAATAAAAAGTAGCTGCTGCAAATTGGCAAGACAGTGTTACAAGGGTGACTTCAAACTAGACTGAAGGAAGATAACTCACGTGCGGTCACCTCTGGCACAGAGCTCCTGGTGCCGCCATTTCCTTTCCTCCTCACTGCCATCTTAGTGCCACCACGATGCGTCCTAGCGGGCCGGCAGGCATGCTTGCTTATCTACATGATGCCACTCACTGCCAGAGCATTCAAAGGTTTGCTCTGAATACATTTTTTTTTTTTTTTTTTTTGTAGCAAAAAGAGCCAGCCCCTGACTCTTTACTACCAGCCAGGCTAAAATTTCATGAGAAAACTGACGAGCTTAGAGTCAAGCGATTTGGGAAACCCCTACAAGTACCAGAAAGGAGAGCTTCTTCCCAGCAGCCCAACTTGAGTAGCCCATGGTGGAGGCAAAGAAAACGAGACGCACCTGGGCCTCTGCTGTCTCCCTGAGCACCTGCTACACAGCTTCCATAAACCAGAGAAAGAAAATCTGACCAGAATCTCCAACCAAGTTTTAGTGTAGAAATTTCAAAGGCAGGCTGACACCTCTCATGCCATCCAACCAAACATTTTATGCACGCAAAGCTGCAAGTAAAATGGAGTTCTAATTTGCTGCCCTCACACTTTTATTTCAAGTGCAAGCCTTATAAAATCTAAGGAGAAAGACTCCTTTCGCATTTTATGTATCTATATACCATGTATCTAAACAATTAATATACTAAATGTCCCTCTTGGGGTTAAAAAAATATACAGAGATCTAGGCTTTTATGATGCAAACATAAATAAGATTTCTGCAAGCTTTATGGAATCTTTGTAGGATTCTAAACAGGACAACTGAGCCTTCGATTTCAATGAAAAGACTGATGTGAAAATCCTCCTCTCTGGTTTCAAGAGCATCTATTAATTAGAAAACAGCACTCAGTGAATACGGTGAACAACAGCTAGTGCCACCAGACCTGGAAGAACAGCTGTTTTATAAATCTGATATCAAGTTAAAAGGCTTCTCCAATAACCATTCTGTGAAGATTCAACTCCTGGAACAGCTACTACAGCCTTTTGAGCAAATTCTTCATGGTACAGTTTACTCTAAATATACGCTTACTATAAATCTTGAGGGTTAAGTACCTTTAAAAAGATAAACACACAAATCAAAGTTAAAATCCACTTGTTTCCTCTAAGTAACAGCATGAAGGAACAAAGGAATTAGCCCAGTCAAATCCAATTAATTTTAAAAATCAAGATTTCTAAGCTTACAATTACAAACAAGAGTTTTCCACAAGTAGTTTGAAATGAAATTAAACAGAAGGCACTAAAAATTATCCTCATTAGTGAATGAGAGCCCCAATCTATTGATCTTTCAGGGCAAAATCTTGTCTTGTTAAAACGTTTTTTCTTGTATATTTTAATCAGCTGTTACAGATCATGAAAATATTTTCTTAAAAATAAACAACAACAGCAACAAAAACCACCTAAAATCCAGCAATTTTCTTTAGGAATGGAAAATAAACTGACTGTAAAAGACAGTGAAAAGAAGCCTGAACTCTTTTAAATATACCATATTTAGATTTCTTTTTTCTCTCAAGTGTCATTTTCATCTTTGACTAGTGATAAATTCATACCTCTCATTACCTTAAATTAACAATGCATAGTTAATTAAAAGCATGTGTTAAAATCTTCAATAAAACCTATATTTCAAGTATATATATCACACTTGGTTTCTAACACATACATAAAAGAATGTATCCAAGAACCTTTGTTACACCTTTAGCATTTGCAGCATTCATTTTAAAGTCTTTTTTGCCCATTCAACCAAAGGCAATTTTTCAACCTCTCACAGCTATATGAGTATGAGAAATACTTACTGTAGACAAAAGGATTCCATTTTCTTCCAGGGAATGTTCTCCACCCTCCCAGAGAACTCTTGTATGCAGTGTGCAAATTCATTTCTGAGTTTTACAGTAACAAAGCTCTCGTGGCACAGACCTAATGTAAATGAAATGGCCCTGCAGCTGCCTTCAGAACCCAGCTCACCTCAACCGTGATACAGCTAATTGTTAAAAATGGTGGCTGAGACATTTTCCATACATTAAATTAAGGAGCTCTGATGAAGGCGCTGGCATCCACCCACTTCAGACAAAGGAAAATAATTTGCAACTGTACCGGGCATGGATAATTGAGTCATCTCCCATACAGGGTCAGTGTGAGAGGTTTCCTCCATCTTTACAAAATGCAAACCACAGCTCATTGTCTCATCTCAGAAATCAATTCTTTGCAATGCTGCGCTGGGTCAGAGTTTTAAAGGATCCTGGTCTTGGGTAAATCCAGACCTCCAACACCCAGACAAGCTAAATTCTCAGTCCCTCTCCCTTCCCTGAGCAGCCCTCCTCCATTCCCCGTTTGACAGCTCCTCAAGTCTTCCTATTGTTAAGAGTACAGAAAGTCCCACACCTCCGAAGGCAGCTAAACCTCTCAACTAGGTGAGCAATTTCCAAGTCCCCATTGAGGAAAGAAGTCCAGACCTTACTGGTCCCATGACACAAATACATTCCTGCGATAAAAAGCTATGCGTCATTGTAATATGCATATACAACAAGAAAGCTGCTTTTTAATGCTGAATTAAAAGCATTTTATCTCTGATATTACTCAAGGCATTAAAAGTGTTATAGGCAACATTTACAATTTTATTACCCTCTGGATAATGCTTGCATGACTTAGGAAGTTTTCATTTCACTTACACAAATCACATTCTCTACACCAAACGATCTGAAATATATTTAAAGTACTCATAGCATACTCTTGCGAGGATGAATTTTAAAAAGTAAAGTAACTTTAAGAATCCACATCTTTGATGTTACTATTTCTTTTTCATGTAAAGCCTTATGCTAAAGCATTTCCTGGGAGATAATTCCAGATATCTCTAGTTCCAATAGTACTTTTTCCCTGTAACAAAATATAAATGACTGAATTCCTTGGTAAGGTATCCTACACACACACACACACACACACACACACACACACACACACACACACAGTCATCTACAATCCCAAAGAAGGATCTGGTTTTAGCAATGAAAAGAAGTTCTACTTTAATATTTTATCTCAAATAAGAATTGCACTTCACATGCATCTTTTTAAAAGAATCCTAAAGAAAGTCCCCACTTAAAGATGAAGTCTGCAAAAATCCTAAATAAACATTTAAATCTCTAAGCAAATACCTCTCTGCCCCACCCAACAGATTTTTTTTTAAAAGAAAAATATTAGAATGACAAGGCACAAATCTGAACAATTCTCAGGAGAATCAAGTACTTTTTCTATCAAACAAGTTAAATGCCTCTGAATTTTTCTCAACATTTTAAACAGACCAAGACCCTGTCTTCCAGAGGTACTACAACGTGCTGTCACTCTGTTTACTAGGTGCATTTATTTTCATTTCTTTACAAACACAGGCAAAGGCAATCCTACCTGCAGCTCTCAAATTTAAGGAGTTCCAGACCGGTGGCTGCTGTTGGTCACTGCAGCTCTTCCATTCCTTCTGTGTGGGATGAGCTCTGTTAGAACCAGTGCTCAAGTTTTTCCCACTCTGAACAGCCAAAAGTGGAGGGGGGAAGAGGGGGAGGAAGAGAGAAGAGAGGAGAGAGAGAAAGAAGAAAAAGGAAAAGAGAACACCCTGCAAATGTTGACATGACTGAAGCACTAAATAGTCCAATTAGACAATGAGATTGCAGGGCCCCTGGGAAAAGGGTGCCTTGCAGCCCCCAGGGCACAGCATCATCATTCCTTCTGCTCTACACAAATTCAGAGAAGTCAGCCATCAGTTTGAAGGCACAAACTGATGGGAGTAACAGTTTATAGGTTACTGAAGGGTATTTTATTGTTAACGGACTGTACCAAGTTAAGATTTAAGAGGGGGAGAGACAACATGTAGGCAAGAAATGCTATGATACTTTTTCCCCCCCCCCGACCCAAGCTACTGCAATTACTCTGATGTGAATTTTTGATGACTTCCGACATCTTGCATGGTTAGAAATCGCTTCAGCTGTCATGTCTGGTTAATGTGGAAAATGCATTTGCTGCATTGTGATGCAGTGCTGTAGCCACAGATTGTTACCCCAGTTGTGAAGCTGGTCCCGTAACTGAGCAGCAGGAATTTGCACATGCCATGATGCTAAAATAAATGGTAGTTAAAAGATTTTATACAGCAGCAGGCAGATTCTGCCATTTTAGCCTACAGAATGTGTAGCTCCAACATACACAAGCATCTCAGATGACTGCGCCCTCATCAACTGCACCGTCCTCCACACAGAACAGCAAATTCACCATCTTAAATGTTTGGCCTCTCAGTAGTTAAAAGGTTTTGATACTGTTTAAATAACTATTCAGATTAATTATAGCTTTGAACAGAAACGAGGTTATTTGCATCTCAGGAATATACAGCCAATGAAACTGTCAGTGACACAGGGAAATGCAGACCTTTTATTAACATATGCTCAGCTCAACTGTCACTTCTTTATACAACATTTAGGGGGGGAAATATATGATGTGTAAGTAATGAATATTCCCATTATACTTAATAGTTTTTAAAAGTGTTCCTCAGGAGGAGATTTTTCCCTCCATGTTTTAATGTACAGCCTGAAACTTAAAGACTCCATGAAAATACTAACATGTGTTTTCCATTGTCGCTAAAAGAAATTCAATGCAGCAAACAACTATGCAATTACAGGGAAGCTTGTGAAGAAGCCAAGATGAAACCTCACTAACAGGAGCTAGATGATTAAAGTAAGGCGGGCAGGTAGTGGACTGTCATTACGGTACAGACTGCAAAAGAAAAATCAAGAGAAAGACTCTTTCATCTTCAAAAGCAAAATCCACAAACCCTATGATTGCAATCTGCTGGCTGCAGAACCAACACCGATACTGCAGAACCCGAAGGACACATGAGGCTTACAATTCCATAAAATATTTTAAACAAATACTAACTTGGCTACCGGGCATCTAGAATTTGGCTACTTAAGGTTCTTATTCATCTACAATCATCGATTTGGTATTTAAAGCAGAGCCAAGTTACAGATTTCATTGCTTTAAAAGAAAAACAACTAATATAATTAACCAATATATCTTTCAACAGAACTTTTGCCAATTAAGTGCTCAGAGTTGAGATGTTTCAGACATTTTATAAAAAACGAGAAAGCTATACGAAAGAGAATGAACATAGGAACACACTGGTGTGTGAACAGTGAGTAACAGCGAAAGAACTTATGTTACTAACATAAAAATCAACTCATGACTTCCTTTGTTTTATTCATTGTGATAGCACCAAATGCATAATTTGGAGGTGCATGTGTTAACAAGCACTGTAAAGCTCCAGAGCTTTCTCGTTTTGTTTTTCCCCCCTCACTTAAAATTAACAGCACCAACAGTGCTACTGGTGCCATAGCAGATGTCACAGTAGTTGTAGCGAACATTCAACAATTCAAGTTTTTTTGTTCCAGACCCAATACAAGGTACCACTAGCAGCTGAGAAACTGCACAAGGAAGGAGGGAGAAACGGTGTGTGTTGGGGGTAGCTTTGAAATTAACCAGGCTCGGCTTATGCTCCAATTACTGAACAAAAGACAATCCTGGGGGACCTCTTTCTGAACCAGTCCAAGAAGCAAATTCTTTTGTTTGGGATCAAATAAATACTGCATTGGAGCATAGTGGATATGCAGCAATAAGAGTTTCTGCCTGGGGATGGAAGGGGCAAGAAGAAAGAGAACCCAAAGACCCCAGTGTGGTTACAGTCAAACCATTTCACCGATGGTTAAAACCTATTCTCTGAGGAAGCCCTGTGAAGTTCACTATAGGTGAATGAGAAAACCCCCTTTAATAGCTAAGAAACAAAACAAAACAAAAAATACCTCATTGAGTCACTCACTATTAAGACACTTTTCTTCAGCAGTACGCCCAACAAATAAATTGAAAGGATATTTATGCTAGAATAAATACCAGCTCAGACTCCATCTCCCTTCAATCTAGGAGTATCCCAAGGAAAGCAGATTCTGCCTGCAAAGAACCTCGGAGCAGAGGGTACTGAGAGGTGTTAACTAACCTGCCTCAGACCCCAGGTGCCTGAATATGTATGTGAAGGCTGTAAACACTGGAAAGAAGCCACCTTATACCTCTCCGCTTGTTTTATCCTCAGCTGAACATAAAGTGGTCCATTCCTAAATGTCTGTTCAGTAGTCCCTTGTTTAATTTTGTTTTGTCTTTATATAGCCCTAAGCACCAAAAACTAAAAGAGAAAAGGGAGACAACTACTGGACCCAGCATCCTATATAATAAATGGCTAATATGCAAGTAGATCGAAGGGTGGAAAGACTGGTCGCTATAATGCGCCCTGACCACCAGGGGGCAGACGCTCAATGGAGGAGTTGCCCCCTGGTGGTCAGTGCGCTCCCACAGGGGGAGTGCCGCTCAGCCAGAAGCTGGGCTTATGGCTGGTGAGTGCAGCGGCAGTGGCGGGAGCCTCTGCTGCCTCTGCGGCAGCACTAAGGCTGTCCAACTGCCGGCTTAGGCCTGCTCCCCCAAGGCCTAAGCCATCAGTCGGACATCCCCTGAGGGCTCCCGGACTGCAAGAGGGTGCAGGCCAGGTTGAGGGACCCTCCCCACCCCGAGTGCATGAATTTCGTGCACCAGGCCTCTAGTTTATTAACATAAGGAATAAAAATGGGCTTGCTTATACAAATGCAAAGATTACATTTAATCCTTTCTACCAAAGAGGACCAACTTTTCAAAATCCTCTGCACACTGCACCATTCTGCATATAACAGCAGCTAACTTGAACATCACTTACACACTATATAAAAAAAACCTAGACACCCACAAGTGTAAAGACAGATGGATCTTTCTGCTACAATGGCCAAAGTGTATTTAGGTCTCTGTGTATTTGAAAGATCTCCAAATTTCAGGTGAAGGCTTGAATTTTCAAACAGTATTCCATATAAAACTCCAACAAAGCATGCCTTTAGATAGTTCCTTAGAATCCTTTGTAATCTTTCATAGAAAAGTTTCAAGTATTATTTCTATTTTCATCTCTCTATAGATTCTCCCCAATGAGTCCATTAAAGAACTTCCCAGCAAAGTACATGTATAGGACCCCCACCGAAAAGTTTTCCTAAAAAGTAGGAACAGTTACTCCAATTTAAGATATTCAGATTCCAAAGACTTTCTGACCTTCTCCCTCATACAGTTAATTGGTTTGAAAAATTTCTGAGTAGGAAGGAAGGAAAAATATTGGAAGATGGCTCCAATTTCCATCGGCCCAAACCTGAAACACAACAAGGATGAGGAGACATTTTTGAAGGTGTGGCATTACTATTCTACTTTTCCTGTTATCATTAATGAACAAGATTACAGAATAGAAAAAAGGAAGCCGCTGAAATTTTGTGGTTCACGTAGAATTATAATAACCACCAGTGAAATTGTGTCCAAGTGAACACCTGGAAAGCTCTGAAGTGCACTGACAATATGCAGGGCGGCAGCCAGAAATCAAACTTTCACAGATCCCTGGTGAGCTCTGTTCTGCCTGCTGCCAGGTTCCCTGGGCTGCTGGGAAGATCAAGTAATATCACTGGTGGGAAAGTGCTTTTAAGAGTTAAGAACGAGAGGACATGCAAGGTTGGGCAATTAACCATCCCTGAGTCTCTAGCCTTCTGAGGCAGAGCTGGATCCTGGCTGCCTTCCCAGCCCACCATCACCATCCTCCTCCTGGCTCCTCTCTCCTCGCTGAGTCCTGGTTCCCTTGCCCAATGCTACGGACTTGTCCCATATATTTCTTTTCCCTGCCACAAGTCTATACCAGTGGCTCTGGAAAATTCTGTCTGGGGCTATTCTCTGAGTAGTGTTTCTTATCCTATCGCTCAATGTTTCACTGTGATGTCTTCCCAGAACATCAAAAACTGATAGAAACTCTCAACCCTCAATCTAGTTAATCTTCCTAATTTCCCAGCCTTGACCGACAGCACCAATCCTCCTTGAGTTATTTCTGAACCTCCTTCTTAAGCCCAAGGGTGATGTGTTTTATTCCAAACGTCTCTCATACATCGCTGCTTCCTCTCTGTTTTCTCGGCCACCAACCTGGTCCTGGCTGTCATCACCGTAGCTGGACTGCTACAACTGTCTCTGAAAGACATCTGAGCAAGTCTCCTTCCACTGGCCAAGCCACTTGCTACTTCCATAAGTGTTTCCACACCCTCCCTGCTTCCTTTTTACATTTACCTGCTCCAAAATTTTCAACAGCAAGTACTGCCTACACTCCACTGCTTGGCAGTCCCTCCTTCCACATTTGAGGCCCCCTCTCGGACAGATTTTATTTCTTAGCATATAACCTACCTTTGGTCAGGTTCTTACGCTCACATCCTCCTTCACTTCATGCAAGCTAAACCTATTTAATCGTTCAAGGCCTATTCAGATCCCGTCTACTCTAGGAGGCCATCCTCAACTACCCCCAAATTCATTCATCAGCACCCCCTCCCCCTCCTCTGAACCCCCATGGCATTTAGATTCTCATGTCATCCTCTTTCAATTTTGTCTGTCACTTTACACTGTCTTGGACAGCTTAATCCTATCATAGGAATGTTAGGCTTGGTTCTCCAGGTAGCTTTCAGAGGGCAGTATCCGCAATTTATGTTTACTCTTCATCAGTGCCTACCATAGTGCTGTCCTTATGAGCACTCAACAAAACCACTTGGTTGATTTTTAGTGTTCACTGGGCCCCACCCAAGACAGATGCAGGCAACTACTTAAAGGGGCACTAAATATAAATATTACTTTTGCTTGTTGTTTGTTCTTTCAAATCTCTTCAGCTCCCTGAGAAAAATGCTGCCTTAGGTAGTAAGAGAAATGCTGATGTGGTTCTTGGCCACTGTGCAGAGGCACCAAACTCTGCTTTGTGACTAAGCATCATTACCAACAGTATTCAATTCTCAAAGTCAGCTTCCTTCTCAGTTGCATCTAGAGCCAAGGAGTTTCAGGGAAAATGAGATGGTCCTGGCTAAAAGTCAGTGTTGTGGAAGTCATAGCTGATATGTCCTGAAAACCAGCCCACAATGAAAAAGCAATCTGCTAATTTTATCAGTGGCATGTCACCTTGAGTACTGTTCTAAGTGAGGACCACTGCCCCGGGTATGCCCACAAACCAAAGAGTGTAGAGGTGGGCTGGAAGCTTAGCCCACATGAGTGAAAGTAATTTCAGAGGTAAGATTTCCACTTTGAACATGTTTTCAAGAAGTAGTTCCCAGGAAATACAGTTACTGATGGGAATAGGCTAACGGGGGAGGAGGAAGCATCCTCAAATATTCCTCCAGGGCAATTCAAACTGTAGTCACTGCAGTCCCAGGTTTCAGAAACTCAGAATGATGAGAAAGAGCTCCAGCGTGCACACACACACACACACACACACACACACACTCTCTCTCTCTCTCTCTCTCTCTTTCTCTCTCTCTCTCTCTCTCTCTCTCTTTCACACACACACACATAGCATCTATCAAGTCTTAGTATTCAGATACAGGGAACAAATGATTTTGGCAAGGACTTGTAGACTATATGGAAAAGTTCTATCTTAATAAAAAGTAAATAAAATAATAAAGTATATGAAGACTTATCAGAGTCACAGCCATAACATTTCAGGGGTAATTAATTTCCCCTGTGGCACAGATTAAGAAAATAAGGCTTACAGGGCTCTTCGCACAGCACTATGGGACACTATACCAAGAAAAGCTGCTCAGGTGTGCGCCGGAGCCCAGATTTCAAGTTATTACATGAGGGGTGGGAGGGAGTGGACACAAAAGAACAGCTGCTAGCTTGCTAGTTCTTGTTACCAATATACTTTACACAACAGATGTATTTATTACCAGGTTGATTGTAAATAGAATTCTTTTAGACAAATTCTATTTTAAACTGAGCAGGGAAGCTGTTATTTGAAGGAGTACTAAAGCTCAATATGGCCCCAAGATCTTTTATAAATGCATATATTGAGTTTGACTTTGCTTACTAAAGCAGGCTCCATCATATTATTAATATTATTTTAAAGACACTAAAACCTTCATTTTCAAGTACTTTTTTTGCTGTACATATTTACTATTTCTGCTATTGGCTGGAAAACACTGATGAGGCTAAAAACTGATTTAAAAATAAAAAAGAACTCCTCAATAGAAAAAAAGAAAATTACTAAAATTATCCAACCATCAATGACTTAAACAAGGGGAAAACTATATTCTGTTATCTGGTCAAAATTTCAAATTCACTGACATACAAAATATAGGTTCCTGAAATTTTTCTATGAAGAAAAATTGTAGGCAGAGTTCTATTTTCTCATTAATCCCTTTTATAAAGTTGAATATGGCATTACTCAAAGCAATACATAAAATCTGAAATCAAGATATAATAAAATTATATTCAAGGATGCAGCCTTAAAAAAAAAAGAACAAGAGTAAAATTATATGAGAAATAACAACTAAGTGAATTTGAAACAGAAAACATGGTGATAGGATGCTCATCCTACGTGAACAGGAGAGAGAGGAGAGTGGAGGCAGTGACTTGCATCAGGACTGACAGACAAGGCAAGTGAGGCAGGGACTTTGTCTAACCCCAGGAGCTTACAATGTCCTATAATAAAACACCAGGTCAGGCCTTCATCTCTGTACTGCACCCTTCTCATCTCTAGAATAGGAACACAAGGATCTGTAATTCTAAAACGTTTGTGTGTGTTTTTAATTAGGCTGATTTTAAAATCTGCTTTTCCCACATCATTCTTCTTTCTGTCAGCCTTCCAGAGTGACAAGGATAGAAATCATTTTTAAGCCAATGGTTCAGTTTGATTAACATGCTTCTTACCACTAAGTCCCCCAGCGAACTATGAGGTGACTAAAGGTGACTAAAGCAAACAGTCCCAGTTCTGCTACTTTGCCATCTCAGATCCTAGGCATGTCAGATAGCTGAACCCCTCAAGTAAACTAAAACACCGAAAATCTAATGAAGGTAGGAATCTATTATATCCACTTACAGTGCTTAACAAAGCATCATGCCCAGGGTTAAGTGCTCAACATATATTTACTGGTTAACCTTTAAGTTGCTGAGGGATGTTATTCAGAAGCTCTAGAAATGTCTGCACAATTGCAGATTGTTATCAGCCTTCTCCGACTCTGGTGCTTCTTGGCAAATTTACATTTAGAATTTAATCTGTGTGTTCCTGTGTAGCTTCTTACATATTCTTTGAGCCTAATTTAATTAAATTCTATTTAACGCCCGATAAGATTACCTACATGTGATTTCTAAAAGCAAGAGGTAATCAAGTCTAGTGGAAAGTAGAAGTTGGAGGCAAAAGAACTCAGTTCTAGGTAACCCTAAACAAGTGAGGGACCTCATGTCTCAGTATTCTCATCTGTAAAATGGGAAAATGTCATCAGACCTAAATGAAGTAAGAACACTATTCTTCAGCTGTCTATACCAGGGGTGGGCAAACTTTTTGACTCGAGGGCCACAATGGGTTCTTAAACTGGACCGGAGGGCCGGAACAAAAGGAGTGTTTGTGTGAACTAATATAAATTCAAAGTAAAGGAGCAGAGGGGAGAGCAAGAGAACCGGATAGAACAGCCGGATCCAGCCCGCAGGCCGTAGTTTGCCCACGGCTGGCTATACAATATAATTATTCTTCAAAGCAAAAAGAAGTCATTTTAAATGATTTCTAAAACACAGGCTGCACATTTTAATACATTTTTCAAATATGCAGACTGATTTAGGCATTTCTAAGGAAATATTTATTCTGCCTTTCAGCTTTCTCTCATGGCATCTGTTGTGACTAGTAGCTAAGGAAAAGAAAAATCTAATGTCATTAACAGTAGACCCCAGGTCCCCACCACTCACTTAATGAGAGAGGGGAGTACAGTGAGAAGCAAATGAAAAGGTAAACGAAATGAGGATGAGTGGAGCTAAGGAGAAAGGCAGAGAAAATCGGGTTAGTAAAGAAAAACAAGTCCATCTTTCATCTCTCCTGGCTCCTACTGATGGCAGACGGTGTATTTAATCTACTGAGAGACCAGATTTAAGGCCTCCCTTTGGCATAGTCCATCCATGAATTATTAACGTTTGCAGAAGCAATAGCAGATCCGCTCACAGCGATCTGAGAGGACAATGACGATTAACCAAGATGGGATTATTAATCCCTCCACTTCCCTTTCCTCTGTCTCCCTCTCTCCATTCCCCTCTGGGCTCTGACTGCTTTTTAGGCAGTGTATTTTGAGCTACAGCCTCAGTTATCGGAGTCAATACTACCTCCATGGTGAAAAAAAAAAAAATCAATGACCAATTAGAAGTAATAAGTTTTTAATATATATAAGTTTTAAACATATTTTTTTGACCGCTGTGTCCTTGATGAAACAAAGATAAAAACAAGGGTGGTAAATTCTTTATGGACTCAAACAAATAATAATTTAAAAGTGGGCAGACAGCTGGAAAAACAGGGTTTACCTACACTAGACTTCTGTAATCACTTAACCTGGTGGATCTCAAACTGGAGGACTTGTTAAAACACAGATTCTGGGATCCCACCTCCATAGATTTGGATCCGGTAGGTCTGGGGTGGAGCTGAGAATTTGCATTTCACACAAAGTCCCAGAGATGCTGATGCTGGTCTGACCCCACACTTTGGCATCACTGAGAAAGAGCCTCTTTCAGTTGCCAAAGGTATTAAGGGCATGAGGAGAATGGAGAAGGAAATTAAAACCAACCAGAGGTAGAAAGCTAATACAAAGACAGAGATGAGATTTACAGCTCCTTTCCCTTCCGAACTCCCAAAGAAAGACCTAGATGCCTGAAGGGCTCTGCAATATGTCTGCTAATCTAAAACAAACACAGTCCAGCACAATCCTTACCCCTTACCCCAAAAAATGAGCTAGTAGGAGCCCTGGCAGGTATTAGTGGTCAGAATGTCGGCTCGCACACCGAAGGGCATATACCTGGGTTGCATGCTCAATCCAGTCCCAGTTGGGGCTTCCAATCGATGTGTCTCTTACACATCTATGTCTCTTTCCTCTCTCTCTCTCTCTCTCTCTCTCTCTCTCTCTCTCTCTCTCTCTCTCTCTCGTGAGCTAGTAGGATGAATAGTTAACAAATGGTGAAGAACACACATGAAGCTGGGAGTTAATCTATAAACTGATTTCCTAAAACATGAGAAACAAAATTAAATATCCCTTGGTCATTTTCTTCCCCATCATTCTCTCCACTTAGGATTTGGCTTTAAAGTATAATCAGTTCTTTTGCTATGTACTATAACAGAAAAATCTTATACACCTTCGATATCAAGCTGAGTCAGGTATCAAAAACACAAAAGTAGAATATAAGCAGAAGCTTTGGGCAAGGGCCAAGAATAAGAAAATACAACTTCCGGGTACCCATTAAAAAAGCCAAACATGAGCAGGTTAGCTAGATGGAGAAAATAAATTCCACTTCTTTGGGGTTTGCAAATGCAGAAAACACAGTAATGAGAGCGTGTGAGGAAGAGGCTCACCTCTGGCAGCCAGCAAGGCCAGGTTCCCACAGAACCAGTCTCTCCAGCAGCCCGGTACAACCTCACATCTATATGGTGCTCACTCTACAGAGAAGGCAGCCATGATTTCACAGCTAACCCGTGATTGGGAAAAAAGGAGGTACACTCCCATTAGCAATGGGTGCTCTGAATGACAGCCAGCCTAAAAGGCTGGGGAAAGAGGTGCAGAGAAAGAGGGATACAAAGGATAGAAAGAAAGAAAGGAAAGCAGAAGAAGGGAAGATAGCCAGGGAAAGGAAGGAAACGGGGTGAAAACGGAAAGCAAAAAACCTGGCAAAAACAAATAAAAAATCTCTCCCCCAAATCTGCTCTAAACCCTGACGTCTACCACTAGTTCGCCTGAATGTGACATTTGTTCTGGTTTGCCACGTTGCATTCGTTGGCACCAATGACCTACTCAGACAACATAAACCAGGCTGAAAGGCCCTAGGGTGACAAAGCTCAGGAAACCCTGAGCCCTTCACTTAAAGGGCATCTGTAAACTAAGTCAGCAGCAGCAACGAACATCAGCACCACTTTTTGTTCCAAAGTGTATCTAAGATGGAAAAAATGAGGCTTGGTTTACTCTTCTAAGTAGCATTTTCATCCCTACAACTGATTTCACTAACCAGCAAACCTTTCACATGGAAAAAAATGGAAATGTCACTTCAAAGAAAATAGGTGAGAAAAGGTCCAGGAGGAAGGAAAGGACCAAAACATCAGTGGCCAAAGAACTACCTTAGTGTCTTTGCAAAAACTAGTAACGTGGCATTCACCCAACCAGTCCAGCCCTTGATGCTTTCCACAGCAAGGCATGATAATAAGGATACAGGGCAAGGTACCAGAATTATGTGTTCAAGTTCCACCTCAGATCGTAACTAATCTCTCTATCTGGGTCTCAACTTCCCCTTCTAATAGAAATGATGACAACATCCATTTAACCCACCTGAAACATTGCTGTGAGGAACCAGATGGTACTGGACAAATGGAAGAATAAAAGAAAAGATGGGTCGTTTATAGGAATTGAGGAATTCTAACTAATAACAGCTATTTTTTATAGTTTATCTCTAACACATGCTTTATGGACTAATTCCTCACCTGTTAAAATACATCTATTTTCCTTATCATTTCAAACAGATGTTCTATAGTCTCAAGTACCTGCTCTGTACAATTTAACACTCCCAAAATGGTCCAGCAACTTCCAGGGGTAATACAGCCATCAAGAAAGCGCTATGGAGCCATTTTTCAAGTTCTCTAAAGTAAGCATGTCTTCGTTTTGTAATTAGGGAGAAAAGTGGATTTTCCTCCTAAAGCCATTCAGTTCACATTCACTCTCAAAATCCCTAATGTAATGTTTCCTTGTCATCTAACTCCCTCAGCCCTCCCTCAAGACGTGAGACCCGCTCTCTATTCCAATCGAGAGGTGTCCAGGTTGGGAATGAAAGTCTGTAATGGACAATGATTACTTCTCCTCCAACCACTCTGAGCCCAGCTCCCTCCGAAAACAGGATATTGCACCAGCCCTCAGCTGGATTCTAGAGAGTGGCATCAGATCCATGCTGAGGGCCACTTACCCGGGAGTGCTTAACTGGGACCTACTCTTGAACACCACAAGGACATTTTGGTTCCCTGCTTGGTCTTCTCTTTGAAATTCTGTTATGTTAGTTTGCATTTATTTAAAAGAGCCAGTTAATCCAAAGGATACCAATTCGTATGACTTTAGTTAGCATTCTATTCATGCTGTCTCCTAGAAATGAATAATTTTGCTGTATAGAGAAATTATTTCCTGTATTCTGGAGCAAACACAAAGTTGAGGGCTTTGTCTGTATCTTTAAAAACCAAACACACATAATTCCCTTAGACAGCCAAATCATATTATAAGATTCAAGATTTCAGCATTCCGGCACACTGCCAGAGCCTAATGGCCAGTCAGACGCTAAGTAAGGAAATGGGTCTGCATTAAACCTACAAATAAGTCAACAATCAATAGTTCAGAATTACAGTAAAAATTTGATGTGCCCTTTAAATTGCTTCTAGCATCATCCTTCTAACTCAAGCTCAGCTTCAGAGGCAAAACAAAACAAAGATGATCAAGCAGAAGCTGAACACAACCAATTTTCAAAGCACAAAGCCTTGGCATTTCAAAACTAAAAGCTGCTCCAGGATTTCAGAGAAATCCTTTACTGTGTACCTGCAGGGCAGCAAAGCTGAGACATATCGGCTGAGCTTTAGACAGTAAATTGAACTGACAGCTCAGAAAGCAGAAAAGCATGACAAAAAAGCAAGCACCTGGAGAAGATAAAGGGATGAAGCAGGTTTGGCCTTCTGTAAAACTCAACTCCCCCAAAGCCAGCTGGAAAGCACGTTCCACCTTCTCCCTCAATCAACATTGTTTTATTACTAAGCTTATGCAAATAAGAGCAATGCCTGCCACACCCAGAGAGGGCTTTCTACTTGTTATTTTGCTCTAAATGAACACTCAGTTATACTTCTCTCTCATACTTCCCCTACCTCTCTCCTTCAAATATATCCTGGAAATTCACTCCTTTACTAAAACACTCAGTCTACAAATGAAATTTAAAACCTAAGGGCTGCACTCAAACCAACAGAAGGGAGCTCAACTCTGGCACACCTAGCCTTAGGCTCCTCCTCAGTGAAATTCGGTGAGCAATAGTATCCACATCAGGCTATAACTGAAAAGAATTAAATGAGGAAACCCAGAAAGTGTTTGGTACAGTGTCTGGACATAATAAATGTTCAGTAAATCTTAGCTTTGCCTCCCTGATTTTAGCTGCCATAAAAGAAAAGACAGGAATTCAAACTTTGGTGCCATGTTTCACTGTAACAGCAGGGAACACTTAAACTAAAGAAGGGAAAAGGAAAGGGAGTGAGAAAGCACAGCTATTTAAATTAGAACTACTCAAAGTAAGGTTGAAGGGGTACCAGCCCGCAAATAGTTTGTTCCCAGTCTAAAAGGCAAGGACAAAAACTGAGAATAAGCATTTAGAAACTTTTACAGCAATCTAACAGAATCGTTTTACATCTATTGAATTTAATTTTAAAAACTAGGGCTTATATCTTACGTCTTTCGTTTCGTTTTTCCTGGTCAATTTATTTTTACTCTATTTTATAAAAGTATCTCTCAGTTTGACATAAAATGGGCGTTGTGGGGAAGAAGCTTGTTTGAGAAGCACTGATTCCATGAGCACCTTTTGAATGAACCATACTCCTTCATGAAGACATCTGGGCACTGTGGAATCTCATCACACAGCCAAGGGCCATCGCGAATGCCAGTAAACCTTCAAGGATCCGCCAGGCCCTGCTCATTTAGAGAGCGGACCTGCTGAAACAGACGGATACGCATTGTGGATAAGAGAGACCTAATAAGAGAGGAGAAAGTACTCCCAGATAATATCACACCAGTGTGTTTTGGTAACTGGAGCAAATCAAGCATATTATAACCTTCCACAGCAGTTTCTACCTGTCCCTAAGATAGTGACAGCATTTTAAAATAGACAAATAATATTTTTAAAGAAAAGGGAGTGGAGCATACTGTCCCCCATATCCTTTTGCTCATGCCATTCAAAGAAATATACCAAACTGGTTAGTAATAATGAAATCAACCAGTAAACCCACACTATGCACGTACGTTCTGCTGACCTAACCCTCCCGTTTTATAAGTGAAACAGCACAGTCCTAGTTGCGAAGATGTTTCCTAAGACAAGGGTCTTTCTGGACAATTTCCTGGGAGCAGTGGCACACCTGGCCTTGCTCAGCAGATTCGGCCGCAGCGCTTCCAGTGCTGCTGTTTTCTGGAAAGCACTGCAGCGTTTTGCTGGTGGCATCTCAGCCTCAACAGCCACTCCACAGTGAAAAGAGGGCTCACCCTTCGGTCCTCCAGCATAATTAAGGTGGCATGTGCATCCCTAAGGATCACTGCAGATCCTTAGTGTTGCAGACCAGGGACTGCCAGCCGCCTGGGCTTGGGGGACTTGCTCAACCTCTCCATGTCTGGAGTACAAGATGGAAGCGAGCATTTGTGAGACAGGGAAACGCTTGAAAAGAAAGCAATACACACTGGCGCTGAGAGCTCTGAAGCAAGAGAAACTCTAAGCACAGGTCTTGCCAGTAGAGGATGCTGCCCACCCTACCCGCCAGCTGCTTTTCCTGGTCCCCAACACACAAACCAACAAAAAGGCAAAACCAGCGGTCTGCCCTGTTGGAGCCCTCCTCTCAGTTCCTTCACGGACTGTGGGTTTTTAGTGGAGACAGTGGGAACCCAGGTGCAAAGCTTTGTAACTGAGGAGCCACACTTTGCAACCACCACCAATGGAAGGAGACACTTCAGGCTGCAGGCCTACAAAGCCTGGATTTGACATTCCAAAATGGAAATAGATCACATGGCGCTGTGGCAAGCAGATCAAAGCAGCGCACAGAGTCAAGGCTGCCACCTGGGAATAAGAGACTGGTCTACAGTAATGCATTCAATGGAGGTTTTAACCTCACTTAAATCACACCTACTCCAGTATCAAACAGTGCCCATTCCTGGTTCCTGAAACCCAAGCAATTTAAAGATACCAGACTGAAGATGCTGACGTATGTTCCCCACCTTCCAAGTGCTGGGCATCAACAGAATCGGAGGTTAAGAGACACCTCATGAAGGAGGAAGGATGACTCAGCTCTAGTTCAAAGACACCAGGCCTGGCCAATATTTGAAGTGCTCTATGAAATTGTTAGTTAAATACTTTAGCCCTTGGCTTCTCCCAAAAAACTCTTACCGAACCATTCCAAGTTCTTGAAGCTGGTAATTGATACTCCCCTGCTCACCACAGGATATTAGAAACCTCTAAGAAGACAAAGCAGCCTGTCATTTCCTACTTGCTCCGAACACATTCAGCATCCATTTATTTGCTTTGTGAGAGCCCTGCATTCAGGATAAGAGTAAACAGACAAGTCAAAACCTGAAATCTTATATCCTTGGCTCACCTAAAAGCAATTTTTCACATTTTCCACAAACAATGCCTTTAACATCCATTTTATTTCCAGAGTTACCATTTTTAATTCCAGTCAAAGGAAACTTTAATGTAATTGCATACTTTGGCACCAGCCACACTGCCTACCTTTTCCCTTATCACATGCAGGCAGAAAAATTAAATCATTTCAGTACTGACCGCAGCAATCAGCATCAGACGACCTCATTATAAACACAGAACAGGATGGCACATGAACCTGCTTCTGGGAAGTCAATTACTTTTTCTTCTTTACATGTTTGCTGGCTGTTATCAGCTCTGAGTTACACTGGGTCAGGATTTAATGACAAGGAACAGAAAATATGTTTATTAAGTGGGGGAAATGTGGACACTGCGGTGCTCACACAGGAGACAAAGCCTGGCATGATGGCTGCCCTGAACAAGAACACCGGGCACAGCAAGATGTGTCTTTTCCACATGCACTGCAGCTGCTACAATGGAGTCTTGGCCCAAAGTGTACCTGGTGTTTGTTCCAGGAAAGGGTTTCTCTCCAACAGGATTTGGATACCGTGAAAACTGGATTCATTTAAAAGTGAACCCAAGAGCATTAACTACGGGTTGAGTCCAGAACAGGCAGCGGTTATAAGCTGGGAAAGGGCAAGATTCAAATACCCATTCAAGTCCTTTGAAACCTCAAGAGAAAGGTTACCATGAAGTTCCCTTAGGGGCAAGAGGGATGTAACAAAGGACACCTGCTTAAATAAAAGCCTTCACACTATTACATTCCATGCCATAGTCTCTCATCTTTTCTGATGTGAAAACATTTAAAGAGCAAAGTCTTATTCCTTCAGAGTCCACCAATTCGGGATTTCTAATACTCCATTTGGCCTTGGTCACCATTATGTGCAGAAAAGCCTACTCAAGCATATCAACGGCACAAAGAATATGAAAGAATTGTGTTTTTCCTACTCAGACTATTTCTCAAACTTGTTACATAAATTCTCAGTATGCAAATAGATGCAATCTTATAAATGAACCTCATCTCTTCCTTAAATTTACTAAAGCAGCTCTGGCAAGACCTCTCTCCTTGGTACACATGCTTAGTAGTTTCAATTTCTAGAAACAGATGAAAATGACAACTACATTTCTTTAAAAATAATCCTGGAATTAAGCTACAGTTCACCCAAGCAGAATGCACTTTCCTTCAACTGAGTTGAGCCAGGGAAAGCTTACTGTGCTTTTTCCTCAATGTTACATTTTACCTATAATCTTCCTGATCAGTCTGACCCTCTTTCCAACAAATTACCACAGGATTTCTGAGACCAATTCCTACTGAGAACTTGCCAGTGCCACACACACATAATTAGCAAGCAACACAACCACTTTTCTTCTTAGGTGTTATATATAGTTGCATTTAAGCAGCAGTATCTTAATTCCAAAGATATAAAGTTAAAAGATAAACCATGAAAATAACAATGTAGGTTATATAACAATAAGGGGTTATGCCACCAGTGTGATTCATTTTTATACTTACCAAAGCCATTTAGTTTCTTCTGATTACTGAAATAAGCTAAGAGCGGTTTGAGCATACGCTACCTTTCCAAAGCCAAGAACAGAAAAAAAGGAAGGAAATAATGAATATTTTATTACAGACACAGTGTGGTAAGCAAAACAAGGTTTTAACAAGTCAATTATTACTGCACCATTAGTCTTATATGTGATAGATCCGTTTCCCTGACTTTAATTTTCTTGTAGTCATTTTATTCTGTTTAAGACGTTGTTTTCTCTTTCCTCACACAGGACAGATTTTCATCTGGAAATTTAGACATTATGAAGACCTTTGGTACAGGATTTTTTTTTCCTAAAGAAAAGGCTAAAATCTAAGATTTGAATTGGCTGCTAAATCAATTCCAACAACGTATTCTAAATTTCTGTTTACTTTGTGAGGGAACATTCAGAAAGTTTTGTTTTTTCTTAAGCAGTAAAAGCCAACACATTAACTTTGGAGGTCATGGGGAGGAGAGAGCTAAGAAGACCATTGAAGGGGTGGCATCTAAGGAAAGCCTTGGAGTGTTAGACTGAAGTTAGGGCTTGGGCATTACAAAGGTGCTATCCACGCTAAAGGAAAGTGGTAAGCAAAGGCCGAACGTATAAAAGAAAAGAGAAAAGATTAGGCCACTGTTTGGCTGAATACACAAACACCCAAATTAGCTCTTCCTGCCTTAGAAAAGTACCACAACCTAATCCTACTTATACTTACCCTAAAAACTAGGTATTTCATACAAAGCAGACTGTTTCTAGTTGGAAAATGTCTCTACAGAAATCTCTCAAACACATCATCATCCTGGATGTAGGGTAGGCCCTAAACCAGGGACCAGTAGAGCCCTTACAAAAGAGGACGTGGATTTGCCAACACGAGAAAAAACCTGGGAAGATGGAGGCAGAGAATGGAGTTACGCTGCCACAAACCCGGAATGCCAGGAGCTACCAGGGGCCAGAAGAAGGGTTCTCCCCTAGAGTCTTCGGAGAGGAGCATGCTGCTGCCAACACCTCAATTTCAAACTCCGGCTCCAAAATTGGGAGAGGTAAATTTCTAATGTTTAGGCCACTAAGTCTGTGGTAATTTGTTGTGGCAGGCCTAGGAATCTAATGCAATGCGTTTAGCAATAATATTGTTCTATTTGATCTAGTGTCATTAGAAAATATTATGGTCTAATGCTGAGAAACGGCAGCTCCCATTTTTATGACTAACTCGGGCTACTTCTGCATAGCCTTGAAATATATACGCAATCTAGTGGGAAAGCCAAGGCTTTAACTGAACTGTGTAAATCTGCACTTTATTACTATATAGTACACGTCAGCCATGGTACATTAGGTCTGTTCAGATCATAATAAAGATGTGCAATCTGCCCTCAATATTTCTCTCCACAGACAGAAGTGAGCAAGTGGGCCTCGGGGAGAGGACTTGTGCTCACAAGCACCTTGATGTCACTTTAATACAGCAGGATAGTCGTGTCGGTAACATGCCCTGGTAATAGTTTTGCTCTTCCGCCTCTATTACGCAAATGTGCAGGCCTTCTTTAGGACCATTTCCAAAAAATAAAATCAATAAACATTTTTTAAAATTCTACTAGCACCAGCCATACCTATATTTAAGTGTTATTTTAAACAATGTTACCTTTGCTGGCAACAACGTTTTTAAAATGTATTCTCAGTGCATGCCAACCAACATCACTGATTATGACAAACAAAAAAGTAACAACAAAAAGACCTGCATTAACTTCAAGCTCCATTAGAAACGGAAGGAAATATGATCAGTGTTTACCAAACAGAAAAGGACTATCCATGTATACATAGATGCAAGCTTATAAGTAATGCAAACAACTACATCTACCAGTTGGGCAGCATCTACTCGTATAAAGGATCCTGTAGCATTTCCTTTTATGAACTTATAAACTGACATCATAAATTCACTCTGGGTGGTACTCGGCCCAAGAGATTAAGGTGTACTCTCATCTCAAAAACCACACTGGCTAGAAAAAAAATGTTCATACACAAAAATCCATCAGATTTATGGTATGTTAATTATATATTAATAAAGCTGTTAAAATAAATGAGAAAAAATGTCCATCAAAAAGTATGTCTGGATTTTCTAAAAACAAAAAAAACTGAAAATTTCCAACTTAACTTTTCTTGGATAATGAACACATTATGAGAAGAAAGAAAAGGAAGACCACTCCATACTAAGGGCAAAAGCTGGCCTGGTTCTTACCTTTGACTTCCAAATAAGAAATCAGACAAGGACATGACACTACTGTGCAGACCGGAAGTTGAAGCATAGGTCAGCTGAGCCACACAATGCAACTTAAAGCTTCCAATCCCTACCAATAACTAAAGCCATCTCAGATCAAGCCCAAGTGTCAGCCCTTTTAAAGTTAAATTTTCTCCTTTAAAGCCTTTGCCGGCAAGAAGATGAAGTCAATAGAGGACTTATTTGAAAACTAGTAAGTCTTTACTTCAGGTCTAGATGCTCAATTCCCAAGTAATCAAAAGTTATCTTGAATTGACAGTTTGCATTTCTGAAGGTATTCCAGAAAGCCCAACTGAGAGGTAAAATTTTGAAATTGAGGCAACCTTCCTCTCAAAATTCAAAGATTTCCCAATGGTAAGACCAAAACTCTTAGCTATGCTCATTCCAAATCAAAAAACACTAATGTGACCAAGGGTACCCTGCTTGGAAGCCATCTGATGGGAAGTTGAAGGGGACTGTTCATGCATTAAGTAGAAGGTCAGAATAAATGACAGTTATGACTCAATGCATTCAGGAGCCCATCATTCACATCTCAAAGCAAAAAATGGAGTACCACATCAGTGGGAATTGGTAAAGTGCATCAGTAAATGTGGCCGAGTATTCCAAATATGGACTATAAACAAACCAAAGAAAACTTAAAAAGCAGTTAGTTTTTAAAAACACACACACAACTTCCTTGGTATTTTAAACATAAAAAACAAACAAATAACCTATCTGACATCAAGTGTCATGTCTTCCCAACTATTGGGGTACTCCCCAAAATATATGGTGATTATCCTAATTATTTGAGCACTTATCCCATTCACCCACTTCAACCCTGTTAAAAGTATTTGTTTATAGAGTATCAAGCAGTTGAAATACAAGGAGGGGAGAGGAATAGCTAAAACTAAAAAAAAAAAAAGTTAAGTGACAAGTATGTATCCACGGCATTTTTGTTTGTTTTTGTGGGGGTTTTTTGTTAATCCTCATCCAAGGATATTTTCCCATTGATTTTTTTTTTTTTTAAGAGAGCGAGTGGGAGAGGGAAAGACAGAGAGAAACATCGATGTGAGACAAACACTGGTTGGTTGCCTCCTGCATGCACCCTGACCAGGGCCCGGGCTGAGAAAGAGCCCGCAACCAAGGTATATGCCCTTATACCTTGAACCTGGGACCCTCTGATCCACAGGCCAATGCTCTACTCACTGAGTCAAACTGGCTAGGGCCTCCATGGTATTTTGAGATTACATGGGAATAAGAAGGCAACTATTAGGTAACAGGCAAATGTGATTTAGTACTAGAAAAAAACTAGATTTCCATACTCTGGGACCATATCAGTAACAGGAAAAATAAAGAATATCTACAGTTACTCAACTCTCAACTCAAAGTGGTGCTTTAGGTTTCTGAATAGGACTAAATACAAAACGGTGGCCATTAGATGGATTAAAACAGCTCTTGGGAAGGGTAGTGGGTAGAGAGTATTAATCCGAATTGAGCCCAAACAATAACACAATTAGTACCATTTGTAATATGATTTGCCTTGTATGGCCCGGGTCCTTCCAATTCAAAGGTAAATCAGTAAGAAAAATGGTACCCCATTATCCCTTTACTCTAACACAAATGCAGTTTCAATGCCTCAAAACTAAATGGATTACACAAGTTTATTCTTTAACTATGTTTCACACACACACACACACACACACACACACACACACACACATTTCTGATTAGGTTAAAATAGCAATCAACTGTGCCAGTGACATGTTAGGTTAAATGAGAGTAGAGTGCTCTATTAGACAATTTCCTGGTACCACTAATGTAGCCAAATACTTCCTAGAAATTGATGAGTAGGTTTTAGTAAATAGTGCTCTAAGTTTCCCCAGCTCTTTGCCAACCAATGCAAGCAAGATGTAGAAAAGAAATGTGGAAGACGAACAGTAAAATTACTTGAGATGTAGCAAAGAAAACAAGAAAAACATACAACTAATGTTTGTGCCTTGGATTAAGCCCAAAGAAGGAAGAGAAATCTGTCCTCACAATTACAATAACCTGAAAGTGCAGGTCGGAACTGCTTCCTTAAATTCAGCCTAGCAGAGCACTCTGAAAATAACCCAACGTTCCCCAGTAACCTCCAAAGCCGAGTATCCTGAACATCCGAGGAAGAAGAGAATTAAAAAAGAAATCGGGAATTTCTAAATCAGCTCGTCAACAAAGGGCCAGGGCCTTCAGCCTGGGTTGCACGCTCAGGTTTCCGCCTGCATCGGTCCAGGCACCTGGCAGCCCTTACCTGAATGTCTGTGTCCTTCACAGGTTCAAGAGGTTCGAAGGTGGTGGCCGCGCTCAGGCTCTCCAAGCGCTGGGAGATGTGGGAGATGTCAAGTCCCCGAGACCCAAGGAGAACTGACCTATGTAAAGATATAGGGCAGGGAGGAAAAGGTAGGATTAAGACCTCAGTAAGTTTCATAAAATACTAAAGAGTATTTCTTATCCAAAACTCCCTAGACACTCTTATATGGTTGGTTTATACCTTTCCAGAAAGATCTATCACCTGAAATAATAGACCAACACTGCATTTGGTAGCTAGAGAGAAAGTTCTGGTTGTGCCTGAATTAGAGGAAGGGACTTGTCAAGAATAACATGAGAGTATGTCAATAAAATAACAGGCCAGACGGCTCCAAACAGTTTCCAGTAAAGGAGATCATGAGACAGGTGATCTTCTCATCGTTTTGTTATTTACAGCAGCTGCAGCACAAAGCACCATGGACAGTACATAAACAAGCGTGGCTGTGCTCCAATACACTGAACAGGCAGCCGCTGGCTTTGGCTCATGGGTCACAGCCTGCCCACCCTTGATGAACACCTTTATATGTCACACATATTCTTCTTCATGTGTGAAAAAAATTGAACAATTTAAAAATATTAAACAGAAGCAAAAATCTATCAAATCTGTTCCCTAAAATAAAAAATCCAACAAAGTGTATTTAAACTAATGAATTCAGCACCGAAGAGTTCAATCTTAAACCTACAATCTAATTTTAACTAAAATCTGTAAGACAGAGTTTTCTTTCAAAATTTCAGTTAAGAAAAAATTTCTTACTCGGTTCTCTTCTCTGCCCTCATCCTGTACTAAAATATTCACAGCACAATTTATGTCTCTGGCAAGAAGATGGAAAAATACAGTCAACAGCCCTTTGGTTTCTTTTTAAGCACCTGCCCCACCTTATACCCATTCTTTCAGTATTCTAACTTCCTCCTCCCTAAAATAATGAATTTAAGGTAGAAAGAGATGAGGAAGAATGGAAATTTACAAGAGAGCATGACTGATAATTGTTACCAAGAAAACATTTTCCATTTTTGCTCTTAATAGGCTGTAAAGCTGATGCAATTAAATTATAACTATAGCAACTCAGCTGGCACGATGATCCTTGGGCTCCAGCAGCATCCTTGCACACGAGCACAGAGCCTGCACACTCAAGACCAGGGGAACTACAGGCAATGGGGAGCAGCAGTAAGGAGCCTAGTTAGCAGAAATGCCTAACGGCTGGCTGGGGTGCTGGGGAACACAGTCGGGGAGCAGTTGTTGCAGGTAGCTGCAAGGTTGGATAGTTCAAAATCCCTGCCAGGGCTCCTCTGACTTACTTTACCAATACCAACAGAACCGAAACTAACTAGAACTGTTTTTAAAAATAAACTTCGGGGAGGCCTACAGAACAATTTCTACAACCTACTTACTGACTTAGAAGAGCAGCCAAAACTTTCAGCTCTCAAGATTAGCTGGGAAAGAATGCAGCCCTTATACTCATTCCTGGGACATTTATTACGTACCCAAAACAATGTAACCATCTATAATAATAAAAGCGTAATATGCAAATGGACCCAAGGGCCGAAGAGCGGAAGGACCTTCCGGACGACCTTGTGGACAAAGCCGGGGCTGCGAGGGCCGAGGCAGCCAAGGCTGCGAAGGCCTACTCTTGCACAAATTTCATGCAAAGGGCCTCTGGTGTTAACATAAGCACTTAGGTCTTTCTCAAGTTCACTTCATAAATCGACAATTTCCCACATCTTTCACACAGAATCTCTGACTTTCCAGACCCACCAAGGTCACAAATAACAGCACCCCTCCCCATTCGCATGTGCTCTGGAGTCAGCCTGTCTGGGTTTGAACCCTGGCTCATCACTCACCAGTTGTGTGACCTGAGAATGACTTGCCCTCTCTGAGCCTCAGCTGCTCAATGTAATAAGGGGACAACAGTCCTAATATTCATTGTGAGGATAAGCAAAATCTTAAGTAGTCAGTAAATCACACTTCTTTTTTAAAAAAATATTTTTATTAAGCCGAAATCGGTTTGGCTCAGTGGATAGAGCGTCGGCCTGCGGACTGAAAGGTCCCAGGTTCGATTCCGGTCAAGGGCACGTACCTTGGTTGCGGGCACATCCCCAGTAGGAGATGTGTAGGAGGCAGCTGATCGATGTTTCTCTCTCATCGATGTTTCTAACTCTCTATTCCTCTCCCTTCCTCTCTGTAAAATATCAATAAAATATATTTAAAAAATATATATTTTTTTATTGATTTCAGAGAAGAAAGGAAAAGGAGAGAGATACAGAAATATCGAGAGAGAATCATGGATCGACTGCCTCCTGCACGTCCCACGCTGGGGATCGAGCCTGCAACCGGGCATGTGCCCTGACTGGGAATCAAACCATGACCTCCTGGTTCATGGGTGGATGCTCAACCACTGAGCCATGCTGGCCAGGCTAAATCATGCTTCTTATGGAAAGCACCAAGATTTGTTTTCTGCCTCCCAAAATTATAAGCTCCTTAAAGACAAGGACCATGTCTAACTAGTGGTAGGAGCCCCAGAGAAGTCCCAGGCCTGGCACAGTGAGGACCCCAAACACATGTCTGTGGAATCAACAGCCCAATCAATGTTGTGCAGCAGCAGCAGCCACTGGCCGGCCAATCAGTCAGCACTTTTCTGCAGCTGCACTCCCTGGCGCTCACCTACTTTCCTGTATAATCCACTGGCAGATACTGCATTGCCAGTTCCCTCAGAGGCAGCCCACGGGGTCACTGACAACAAGCAGACAGAATCACTCCTCGCTTGGATGGCTTCTCGCCACTGACTGTGCATCAATTTCTGCCAAGTGCCCTTAAAAACACTGCTCATCGCTGGGTGCTCACTGGCACAGGCAGTAAAACTCACCTGTGTGGCCCACACTGACTAATACACTTACAGGAGCCACTATGACCCAACCGTCAGCGAACCCAAGCAGGAACTGCTGTGACTGGTTTCTGCATGACAAAACTCTTCGCCCCTTCCCATCCTGATCATCTTTGCTTGTGATATGGGCTCACAGCTTGGTCAGAAAGCAGGCTGGAAAACCCGGGCAAGGAGACAAAGCAAGGCTACTGACCCGTTTACAAAATCACTCTGAGTTCCCAAGAAGCTGGCTTGTGTGTCATTTACAAACTGAATCCAAATTCAAGACAGGAAAGAAGAAATGGATCCTGCCCCCAACCACCCAGCACCAACGCTGCTTCCCCACCAGTACTCACGCCTTGACATCTGCTGTCTCCTGGGACGTGCGTGTGAGGGTCCGGGAACGCAGCCGCTCGCCCGCCTGCTGGATCTCCTGCAGGTTCCGTTCCACATGGGGAAGCTCTGAGATGCCCTCGGTCTCAGCAGCAAGCTGTTCAGCTTGCTGAAGGAGCTCACCAAACCCCTCGGTATCCATTGCCGGTGCAGATCCTAGAGGGGGGAGAAGAAAGGAGACCTCAACCAAAGAAAAGATAGGCTTCAAACACTACCTGAATCTGTTACAAGCTTAATGAAACGCTGGGACTTTTTTTTTTTAAATATGGAACACTTCACGAATTTGTGTCATCCTTGCGCAGGGGCCATGCTAACCTTCTTTCTATCATTCCAATCTTAGTATATGTGCTGCCGAAGCGAGCACAACACTAGGACTTTTTGTAAACAGACAAGTGGATTTGTTCCTGAACTTACCCCAAGAACAGGCCTGACAGAGAAAATGAGTCAGACTGTGAAGAAATCGATCATTTCTAGCCCTAGCCGGTTTGGCTCGGTGGATAGAGCATCCACCTGCAGATCCAAGGGTCCTGGGTTTGATTCCTGTCCAGGGCACATGCCTGGGTTGCAGGCTCAGTCCCCAGTAGGGGGCGTGCAGGAGGCAGCTGATCAATGATTCTCATCACTGACGTTTCTCTCTCTCCCTCTTCCTTCCTCTCTGAAATCATTAAAAATATTTTTTTAAAAAAGAAATAGATCATTTCTGTGTATATTGACAGTTCCAAGATTGACTTCTGCCATCAGAACAAATGCAAAGATACTAAGCCACAGACCAGGATTCCTGCCTCCTTCCAACGGACTCAGAGCCGACAAGGAAATGGAAGTGATGGTGGCAACTTCTGGGAGACTCAAAGAACCACCACACTCCACCTCCTGTTTCTCCACCTGTCTAAGTAAAACACCACTGCCCGCAGTGCTAGGCAACTTATAAGGCCCTTATCTCATGACTAGAGGCCCGGTGCATGACACTTGTGCACTGGGGGCGGGGAGTGGGCCTAACCCAGCAGTCGGACATCCCCCAAGTGGTCCTTATCACTGCCGTGGAGGCAGGAGAGGCTCCCACCACCGCTGCTGCGGCTCGCCAGCTGTCAGCCGGCTTCTGGCTGAGTGGCGCTCCTCCTGTGGGAGCACACTGACCACCAGGGGCAGCTCCTGCATTGAGCGTCTGCCCCCTGGTGGTCAGTGTGCGTCATAGCAACCAGTCATTCCACTGTTTGGTCGATTTGCATATTAGGGTTTTATTATATAGGATTCTCAGCAACTCTCTAGAGTCCTGAGCAAACAGAAGAACCAACTCCAGCCCACAGAGCTCAGCTCCATGCCCACAATACTCTCCACTACAAAGGGGCTGAACCAAGTCCAGAAGATAGGTCTTCTGAATAATTTCATGTTATTTTCACACTACTGGGCCGGTGCACGAAATTTGTGCATATTAAAAGGAGATTAATTAGAGGAAATCCTATCTAATAAAAGAGAAACATGCAAATTAACCATCACTCCACTACGCCCACCAGCCAATCAGAGCGAGTGTGCAAATTAACCCAACAAAGATGGTTAATTTGCACACGCAGGCGCAGAGAGGCCTGGGTCCCAGGAACATCCTCCGGACCCAGGCCGCTCCTAGCCTGTAGGCCCACGCTTAGGCCCTGAGTGGCAGGGGTCCCAGAACGCCCCCCAGCCACTCCGGGCCTATGGGTGCAGGCGCCAAGCGGCTGGGGGTGGGGCGGGAACATCCCCGCCCCTAGTCGCTTGCGCATGCTCCGGCACCAAGCGGCGGTTTGGGTCCACGCCCCCAGCCCAGCGCCCACGACAGGGGGCTGGCTGCTGGCCTCGGGGGCGTTCGGAGACGGGGATGTTCCCGCCCCGCCCCTAGCCGCTTGCACATGCTCCGGTGCCAAGCGGTGGTTTGCGTCCACGCCCCCAGCCCAGCGCCCACGACGGGGCAGGGGGGATGGCTGCCGGCCTCTGGGATGTGTGGAGACCCCGGCGGCCACCACCGGGTGGCAGGGACACACCCCTAGCCCAGTGGACACAACGCAAGGGCTGCATGAGCTGCAGAGGAAACACCTTTTTAAAAATATATATATTTTATTGATTTTTTTTACAGAGAAGAGGGGAGAGGGATAGACAGTCAGAAATATCAATGAGAGAGAAACATCGATTAGCTGCCTCCTGCACACTCCCCACTGGGGTTGTGCCTCCAACCAAGGTACATGCCCTTAATAGGAATCAAACTTGGGACCCTTCAGTCTGCAGGCCCACGGTCTATCCACTGAGCCAAACCAGTTTGAGAGTAAATACCTTTTCTGACAGCTCATTGGCTAAGCTCCCTGTAGGCCGCCACTTGCAGTGTTCTTGGTAACTTGGGTTATAAGAATCCAAGAAGGTGATCTAGGGTTTTACCACCACACTCCTGGAGGAAAAAACGAAGGTCCGCTGCTGGAGGGGCTAAGAAATGTCATATCCTGCCCTAGCTGGTTTGGCTCAGTGGATAGAGCCTTGGCCTGCTGACTGCAGGGTCCGGGTTCGATTCTGATCAAGGGCATGTACCTAGGTTATAGGCTCCTCCCTGGCCGGGCCCCAGGTCAGGGCTCATGCAGGAGGCAACCAATCAAAGTGTCCCTCTCACACTGATGTTTCTCTCTGTCTCTCCCTCTCTCTTCCACACTCTCTAAAAATCAATGGAAACATATCCTCAGGTGAGGATAAAAAAAAAAAAGAAAGAAAGAAATGTCATATCCTATGAAAGACACATCTTGAAAATGCCTAAAGAAAGTTGTCATTTTTTTCACAGTGAAGGGACTAGAGTCCGTGTTGATGAAAACACCTTGGCGGCTGCAGTAGCTGGCAGTGGCTGCAACAGTGGGGTAATGGGGCTGGTGCCTTCCCTTGATCAGCTCGGTCGCCTCCCACAGAGGGTGGCCAGACTGCGGCTGAGGCCCGCTCCCCAGCAGGACATCCCCTGAGGGCTCCCAGTCTGTGAGAGGGGGCAGGCTGGACTGAGGGAACCCCCCCCACTGTGCACGAATTTCGTGCACTGGGTCACTAGTAATGTAATATTGCTATTTGCCCTTTCTCTATAATAGAAGTGTCAGAAATGAAAGAAAATTAGTAAAATGAAAACCTTCCTCCTATCAGAGTCTGGGGCGCACCAAAGTCCCGCCCTCCCACATGCACCTCAAAATCGCGTGAGACCCAGAACCGGCTGGCCCCCGCCCCCATTGGCCTAGATCCAGACCTGGCCAGTCCCACCCTTGTCAAGCCCCGCCAGGCAGGGGACGTAGCCTCAGGTGCCCTGGCATGGCGCCAGGATGGGGGGCGTGGCCTGAGGTCCCCCAGCCCAGACCAGGGCGGGGGGCGTGCCTTGAGGTCCCCCGTCAAGCCCTGCCAGGTGGGGGACATGGCCTGAGATCCCCTGTCAAGCCCTGCTGGGTGGGGAGGCATGGCCTGAGTCCCCCATCAAGCCTCGCCAGGCGGGAGGGCACAGCCTCAGGTCCCCCGGCCCAGCACCAGGAGGGGGGCACAGCCTCAGGTCCCGCGTCAAGCCCCACCGGTAGGAGAGGTGCACCTCAGGTCCCCCGTCAAGCCCCGCTGGGCAGGGGGTTCAGCCTGAGTTCCCCCGACCCAGCACTGGGGGTGCACCTTGAGGTCCCCTGTCAAGCCCTGCAAGGCAGGGGGGTGCAGCCTCAGGTCCCCTAGCCCGGTGCTGGGGCGGGGGGTGCAGCCTGAGGTCCCCCAGCCTGGTGCTGGGGTGGAGGGTGTGGCCTGAGGTCCCCGGCCTGGCGCTGGGGCGGGGGGAGCAGCCTGAGGTCCCCTAGCCCAGCACCAGGACGGGAAGCGCACCTTGAGGTCCCCCGTCAAGCCCTGCCAGGTGGGGGGCATGGCCTCAGGTCCCCTGTCAAGCCCTGCCTGGTGGGGGATGCGGCCTGAGGTCCCCCGTCAAGCCCTACAGTGGCGGGGGACAGTGTAGCCTCAGGTTCCTGATGATTGCTCGTTAAGGCTCCTTATGGGAACTTGGCTTCAGCTGTGGGTGCAGCCATCTTTGTGATGGAGTGATGGTCAATTAGCATATTCCCTCTTTGTTAGATAGGATACCTGCTCCTCCACTAACATAATAGACAATCTCTTCAAATTCATGTCCAAGTCTCCACTCTCATGTTCTTTAGCTTACAAGATTACTGAGAGCAGAGATCCATGTTTGTATGTTATGATATTCAGATATTAGACTTAATTGTTAATATACCTACTACTTTTAGAAATATGATTGCTACTAATAATTATAATATAAATAGCAGCTGGCTTCTAGACCATGAATGTTAACAAGACCACCTGTTTCTCCACCAAATGACCAAGAAAAGCCCTATGAACAGTGTTAAAATTTAACAGATATTACATACTTATGAATTATATATATCCTGTACTATCCTTATATAAGGTTCTTAACCAAAACGATGTTAAGTCCTACAAATATTTAAATAATCAGAAGATAAACAGTATCACCATCATTAGGGAAAAAGGTTTTTATGTTGCTAAAAGGTTAACAAAGTAATTTATTTAAAAAATAACAAAATTCCTTAAACAGTAGCTCTTGTTGATTATACTTTTCTACTTTGCTTTAAACCCACTTTTGAAATCCCACTGGTCTAGAATTGTAGTTACAGTACTAATGTAATATATATCTCAGCTGTGAAGGACCGGTTACTGTTAAAAGGGCATAGTTACCATCATAAATCTACAGCAGGAGAATAAGAACTTTTTAAAGTGAGCATTAAGCAACATTAACTTTAAAGGCAAGGGCTCAAGGTTAAAACAAAAGTAGCTTAGGTGGAGTAATCATGAAAACACTTTGAAATTCTTTATGAAGTACTAAACTGAGTTCAATCTTTAGACAAAAAGTCATATACACAGTAACTCGTCACTTAAAGTTTCTAGATAATCATTGTCTTTACCCAAGGTGATCTCTACCTGTGGGAAAATGGGGATGGCAGAAAAAGGCAGGTTTTCTCAAGGACAAAAAAAGAAGAATATTTTTAAACGACAGCTCCTGCTAATGGAGAAATGTTTTATCTCAGAAACCCTTAAGGTCAATGACATTCTATTAACTACCAGGAACATGGTCGATCACCAGAAAGAGGAAAGAAAAGTAATTTGCTGCCTCTTCCCCATACATTTTTCTCACTCTAAGATAAACATAATTTGTCTATCAGAGCCAAAGCAAAGGAAATACTGTTTTTCTTTCATAAGGAATACTTTTGAACTCCCTGAATAAAGAACTGAATGAAATAAAACTTTTCTATGTTTAAAAAAAGAAGAACCCAGCCGGTATGGCTAAATGGTTGAGTGTTGACCCATATATCAAGAGGTCACCAGTTCCATTCCCAGTCAGGGCATATGCCTAGGCTGTGGGCTTGATCCCTAGTAGCGGGCATGCAGGAGTCAGCCAACCGATGTTTCTCATCTATCTCTCTATCCCTCTCCCTTCCTCTCTCTTTGAAAAAAAAAAGGTGTGGGGGGGGGGGAGGAAAAAAGAATAACATTTTACAATCATGTAAGAGAAATTCAGACAAAGGAAATGCTCAATTTCTCAAATGACCTACCCATATAAAGATTTAGAGTGATGATACCCAGCCGAATGTGGCTCAGCGGTTAAGCGTTGACCTAGGAACCAAGAGATTCGATTCTCAGAGTATATGCTCAGGTTGCAGGCTCGATCACCAGTGGGGGCATACAGGAGGCAGCCAATCAATGATTCTCTCTTATCATTGATGTTTCTATCTCTCTCTCCCTCTCCCTTCCTCTCTGAAATCAATAATATATTTAAAAAAAAAAAAAAAAGGTTTAGAGTGAAGGATTTGAGTATAAATAATTAAGACAAAAAAAAGTCATGATTCACTTTCATGTGGTCCAATAAAAGACTTTCTAAAGTTATTTAAAGAATGATTTTGACCATGGTAAAAATAAAGCCTGAATCTCTAAACACCCTAAATTTTATATGCCCCAAACTGAGCTCTAACCTTGTCTACAAAACTTGTTCCTTGACTTCTCAGTGTGGAGACACCATTACTCAGTTGCTTCAGCCAAAATCTTTGAAGGCTTGCATGACTCATACCTCCCATCCAATAGGTCAACGAAGCCTTTCAAATCCACCTTCAAAACATCCAGAATTGACCTCTTCCCACCACTTTCACCCATCTGAGTCACTATCACCTCTTCCCTGACCTCCCGCTTCAGCACTTCAGCCCTCACCGCCTACAGTCTATTCTCAACCCAGCAACCAGGGATCCTTTTTAAGTCAGATCACATCCCTCCTCTGCTTCAATCTCTTGTACAGAGTGAAGCCCTGTAGAAGCAGCCCCACCACTCCTTACCTCCCAGACTCATTCCAGACCTGTCCCCACTTCCTTTCCTGGGCTCCAGACACTCTGAGGCCTCTTTGCTGGTCCCCCAATGGTCAGACATATTCCGACACTGGAGTCTTTGTACTCCCTGTTTTCTCTACTTGGATCACTCCGCTCCCAGATATGCTCAAGACGATTCCCTGTCTCTCTGTTTCAGCTAAAATGTCACCTTGCCTTTGATGACAACCTAGAACAAAATAGTTAAGAGTGCAATCTGCAACCCCCACCAGCACGCCTCCATCTCTCTTACTGCCTGTCATCCCTGCGAAATGTAAGCTGCACAAGGACAGGGACTTGTCTGCTTTGTTCACTGATGTTCCCCAGGCTCTTAGAACAGTGCCTGGCACATAGTAGACAATCATTTTTTGTTGAATGAACAGGAGTTGTTTTATTCTTCCGTTCGTGGGGTCTGTTCTTCTCAAAGGCTTCCTGCACTCCCCTGCCAAATCAGCACCCACTGACAAGCAAAGAGCAGAGCAAACACATTCCCTTCCGACTACCAACTGATACTTAACATTTCTGAGGCTGCAGAGCATAAGGCAGTGACAGTATAAATGGCATGATTTCAGATCACACTTGGTCCAGACTAGTGCTTTTACCAGACAAAAAAAGCCAGTGATATTTTAGAAGAAATAACCCAGTTTTCAGGTGAACAGAATCCCAAACCAAAAGAATAAATATACATAAAGGAAGAAATTTGCGATAAAACTTCAGAGTAGAAAATAAACGTGTTCCATGTCTCTGAGAAGAGATATGTATATAATATCATATTTAAGAAATATTGGATCTATCCTGCATTGTATATAAAGCAACCAGTGGAAATTAATTTACAGAAAAATTATTGCCAGCCAGCATGGCTCAGTGGTTGAGCATCAATCTATGGACCCAGAAGATCACAGTTCGATTCCCAGTCGGGGCACGTGCCCGAGTTGCGGGCTTGATCCCCAGTGTGGGGCAGGCAGGAGGCAGCCGATCAGTGATTCTCTCTCATCATTGATGATCCTATCTCTCCCTCTTCCTTCCTCTCTGAAATCAATAAAATTATATCTTTTTAAAAAATTATTAAAGTTTCCAAATCTATACTCTGATATAGCCATCATCCCATTTAATTAAGATGTTTTAATGTGTGCCCTGGCCGGTTTGACTCAGTGGATAGAGCATCCACCTGCGGACTGAAGGGTCCCAGGTTCGATTCCAGTCAAGGGCATGTACCTTGGTTGTGGGCACATCCCCAGTAGGAGGTGTGCAGGAGGCTGATTGATGTTTCTCTCTCATAGATATTTCTAACTCTCTATCTCTCTCCCTTCCTCTCTGTAAAAAATCAATAAAAAATATATTTTAAAAAAAAAGATGTTTTAATGTGTGGTTAATTTAAGGACAGCTTTTAGCACCTCTGCAAAATACATATCAAATTAGACATAAAATATAGAGGTTAAACCAACCAAATAATCAGTTTTGACCCGATACTGGAAACTGAGGATGAAATTAACCTCCCTAGCTTTGTCCAACAGAAAGAACTAAAATGATGGGGGTGGGAGAGGGATGAAGTCCAAGCTTTGTGTTGTGAAAATCTGGCCAGGACACATGCCGAGACTGGACGCCAGCTGCATGCTTGGGGAGCTATGGAGGAGGGAGCCAGGAGGAGCCTGAGAACTCTCGGAAGTGGGTTGTGGACAGTCAATGGAGCAAATCTGGGGCGGGATGGGAAAGGCCGGTAAGGACCACTCACCGCACTGAGTCCTGTCTGTCTGCAGTGACTCAGCCTGATTGCAAGGGCTTTGGAAACACTGACAGGTGCTTCAGAGAGCATCACAGGGCCCCAGGGCCCACACAACAAATTGCTCTCTGGGCCCCCTGGCAGAAATCCTCCTGAGCCTCCAGACCTCCTCAACCACCAAGCAACTGAAAGCCTTAAAATGAAGGGCAACTCACCACTGCTGTCAGAAGGCAGGACTGTTGACCCTTGCAGGGGGATAGCAGGAGGGAGGCTTCGAGAAGGTGGGATTGGGGTGGGGGGGCCATAATTTTCTGGTTTTTTAAATCTGGGAGCTGCTTAACAGTGTGTTTGTTCAATTAGAAAATCCATTGAGCTTCACTCAAAGGGGAAGATGATCAGGATGGGGCTGGTCACCAGAGAGACCAAGTGATTGGAGGGCTGAAACTTTCAGCCTCACCCACCAACCTCTGAGAAGGGGAAGCGGGGCTGCATATTAATCTCCATAAATACTCTTGAACAGCCCAGCCTGCATGACTCAGTAGTTGAGCATTAACCTATGAATCAGGAGGCAACAGTTTGATTCCCAATTGGGGGCACATGCCTGGGTTGTGGGCTCAATCCCCAGCAGGGGGCATGCAGGAGACAGCTGGTCAATGATTCTCATCGTTGATGTTTCTACACCTCTCTCCCTCTCCCTTCCTCTCTGAAAGCAATAAAAAAAAATATATTTAACCTGCGGGGTGGGAGTGGCCAGGGGAGAGAGGTGTCAATCGGGGATAAAGGAGACATATATGTAATACTTTAAACAATAAAAGAAATGCACACATATACATTTTATACACACACACACACACTGAGTGGCCAGTGTGTGATATTATGATCTCTGAACACATAATAATCTGGCCATTCAATGTATATTCTATATCAGGGGTGGGCAAACTTTTTGACTCGAGGGCCACAATGGGTTCTGAAACTGGACCAGAGGGCCGGAACAAAAGCATGGATGGAGTGTTTGTGTGAACTAATATAAATTCAAAGTAAAGGAGCGGAGGGGAGAGCAAGAGAACCGGATAGAACAGCCGGATCTGGCCCGCGGGCCGTAGTTTGCCCAAGGCTGTTCTATATAATAAAAGGCTAATATGCAAATTGTCCCCTCGACCAGGAGTTTGACCAGCAGGCAGGCCAGCCAACCGCCCATGTCCTCTCCCCGTGGCCAGGCTGGCCGGACCCCACCCATGCACGAATTCATGCACCGGGCCTCTAATAAATAAATATATACACACATACACACACACACACACACACACACACACACACACACACACTGAGTGGTCAGATTACTATGCGTTCAGAGATTATAATAATCTGGCCACTCAGTGTATATATACATATATACACTGGTGTCCTGGTGCACGGATTCATGCACATTGAAAGGAAATTAATTAAAAGAAATATTTTAATATCGCTATTCATGTCTTGCTAATGAAAAGAAAAGAGGATTCTGTGCTGAAGGGTAGGGGAGGCTGGGAGAAGGTCAATGGGGGGAAAAAAAGGAGACATGTACTACTATTTGTAATACTTTAAACAATAAAATAAAATTTTTTTAAAAAAAAAGATATACTAAGAGGTGGATATTATGAAAGAATAGTAAACTTGGAGGACAGAATAAGAAGTTTGCAAATATATCATGTAAGAATTGCAGATTAAGAGACTACAATGTTAAAAAACTGAAGAGTCATCAAGACTGAAAAATACAACCTGATGCTAAAGATTTAGCTGCTTCTTAACTAAAATAGAATAACACAGGCGTTTTTTTATAATGATCAATTTAGAGAAAGATTGAAATAAAATGTACTCCCATTTAAAAAAAAAAAAGGAAAGAAAATAGGATTCTACCGAGTCTCCTATCTACCTACTCCAGGACTTCTGTGAGGATCAAATGAGATGAGGCATGGCAAAACGCTTCACAAACATTTGGTTAAACTGTAAAATGTTTGCACCTGGCTATAAAGCAAGTCGGGTTCCTGGACTGAAGAAACTCCAAGGATACTAGTTGCTAGGAAGAGGAAGCTGGGCATTGCTACCTGACGTCATTATCCGGCGCCCACAGCCACTGTTTCCAGGCTGAGCTGGGCTGTGGGCCACATTTTGTGCCATGGGGTCTTGGCAGCATTGGCTGCAATTTGGTGGGGTGTCACTCCAGGGTGGTAGCAGGGCCTGTGTCCCACTTGGGGGAAGCTGAGTGTTGGTTGTCGGCATCAGGCCATGGTGCTGTTTATTTTTAAACTAGAGGCCCAATGCACAAAGATTTGTGCAAGAATGGGCCTTCCTTCCCCTGGCTGCTGGTACTGCCTTCGCTCCAGCCCGCAGCCGCCTTTCTGCCTTCTTACTGGCCTGGAGCTGCCTTTCTGCCTTCCCAGGCTGTCCAGAGGCCTGGAGCTGCTGGGGCAGTGCGGAACACCTGTGTCGTTGCCATGGCGATGACGCAAGCCTCCCGCCCCCAGCCGCTCGGCACCTGCGTATGCAAATTAACCCGCCATCTTTCTTGGGTTAATTTGCTTACTCCTGATTGGCTGGTGGGCATCACGAAAGTATAGTCAATTTGCATGTTTCTCTTTTATTAGTGTAGATGGCCAGTGCACATCATGGCAGCTCCTGCATTGAGTGTCTGCCCCCTGGTGGTCAGTGTGCATTATAGCTACCAGCCAGACAGACACTTAGCCTTTTATATAGAGAGATATTTAAGAAAACAAACTCTTGAACAATGAGATTTGATGAGCTTCTGGGTGGTGAGTGCTTCCACAGGCTGGAAGGATGGGGCACCTGTTTCATAGGACAGAAGCTCTGGTGCTCAGGACCCTTCCAGATCCCACCTTATGTACCTCTTTATCTGGCTGTTCATCTATATCCTTCACGATAAACTGGTCAATGTAAGTAAATGTTTCTCCGAGTTCTGTATCCTGCTCTAGCAAGTTAACTGCACCTCTGACCTTCAGTCAGTTGGTCAGAGAAGCACAGGTAACAATGTGCTTCTTGCAATTGGCTTCTGAAGGAGAGCAGGCGGGGGTGGGGGGGTAGAGGGTACAATTTTGTGGAACTGAACCGTTAACCCTTGGGATCAGATGCTATTTCCAGTTAGATAAGTGTCCAGAGAATCTGAGTGTGGCTTGATGTGTGGCAAACCCACACATCTGGTGTCAGAAGTGAAGCAGGGTTGCAGTCGATGGTGTGAGCGTAGGAAGACTTTCCCTTACCAGTACAGCAGACACTTAACTATTCGCAATGCTGAGCACTTCCAGACCATGTTAAATCAGTATTCTCAAAGAGTGGCCCCTCTAGGATTTTGCAGCTGATCTGACTCTTAACCTGGGTCCGAAGGACACGGCAGGAGGCAGGCTCACCTGGCCCTGCAGCCGTCTCCACTGCTCAGGTCCTGACCTAAGAGTATTCATGCTTATTGTATTAAAATGTGTACACATCTGTTTTCTGGCATTAATTATTAGCTCATTCGTTTATTGTCTTTTAAAGCACCAGCCACAAGTAGACTATGTCTTCATTTGTCCAAAGCTTTGTGGATTCTCAGGCCAGGGAACTACTGAGTGCTTTTAAAGACTGCTGGGTCATCCCAGAAACAGCTGTTACTCACTTCTTATGCTGGCTTAAGCCTATGTTGCTTCTAGTATATATTCCCCAAAATTAGCACCTTAGGACCTCAGAGCTGGCAGAAAACAAAGGAAAATACGAAAGAGCCTCAGAGCTACCCATCCTAGACCTGTCTACCAAACTCTCTTCCCAGTCTCTGAGCCTGGTATCCTAGGGCCAGGGCTGGCAAATGTTTTCTGTAAAGGGCCAACAGTGAATATGCTAGGCTGAGTGGGCCAGTCTCTTGCTATTACTTAGCTCTGCTTGACAGGGGATATGTAAACAAACAAAGGTGGCTGTGCTCCAGTAAAACTTGAATCATGGCTCACGAAATAATCTTTGAATTTTTTTCAATGGTTTTTAAAGACGTAAAAATTCTTCTTAGCTTATTTGGCCCACAGGTTGTAGTTTGGCAACCCCTCGTTTGCTGAGGGCATGTGAGCTAGACCTGGCACGTAAATCCTGGTTCGGTGCTTGCTAACTATGTGCCCTGGCAAAGCCACCATCACTAGGCCTCTGCAGTGGAAACACAGAAAGATTAAGTGAGTGACACAGTAGCCCTGTTGTCATTCCCCTTCTCTCTGGAAGCTGTTTATCTGAAGAGCATATTTGGGAGAAGAAATCTGTTTTATACATGATGAAATATGTCCAGGATAATGTGTTCTTTGGACCTACCACACAGAATGCTTGAGGGAACTCACTGCCCTTTTCAAGTACAACACAACATTAAACCATGTGAATTTTTCCTTTTCCTTATCACCCACAATCCAAACAGCCCAGTTATCCAATAAATACAAAGGACTGAGAAAGAGATGAAAGGACAAAGACAAGGCCATCTGTCTTCCCTTCAGTGTTAAAGGAATCTCTCCAGATTCACCCATTTGCTTGAAATGATGACACCAACTACTTCCCCTGTGGAATTTTAATATATTCAAACAATATTTGTTACCTCTCACTATGGAAATCTAATTTTACCACAGACCCAAATATTATCTCTTCAGCTACAAAGATCCTGCACTCTAACAAATGCAGTTAGCACTGCTATAATATTCTGGACTAGAGGCCCAGTGCACGGATTAATGCACCGGTGGGGTCCCTCAGCCTGGCCTGCGGGAATCGGGCCGAAACCTGCTCTCCGACATTCCCTGAGGGGTCCCGGATTGCGAGAGGGGTGTTCTCAGGTGACGCACCCTGAAATCGGGCTCCCTCCTCTCTGGTTCCCAGTGCATCACCGCAGCTCAGCAGCTCCTGCGCTGAGCGTCTGCCCCCTGGTGGTCATCGCATGTCATCACTACCAGTCTGACGTCACGTAGGCTTTTATATACCAGTATATAGCTGCTGTCTGAGGGGGGAATTTTGTATACATCAGAGGAAATAACTCATGCTATTTATTTATTCCTTTTTTCTTCAAAATGTACAACTAACAATGTTATTCCCTTTTTCAATTATTTTTAAAAGTTTTAATATGACAAATTTAATTTTTTTTAAATCTTAAACAGAATGGGTAAACAGAAGAAGACTGAATTTTGAAGCCACAAACCTGGTTCAAATTTACAGTATTCACTTACTAGCAAAACATTTCTCATCTATAAGAAGATAATAATTCCTACCTACTTCAAGAGGTTGGTGATACACAGAAAGTATTTTATAAACTCTACTGACTTATGTCGTTGTAAAAATGCTACTTTAGCTTTTTTCCAAAGCTGCCAATTTGGCAATATTTTGTCATTTAATTATAAACATCTCTGCTTCAAAAGTAAATATGTGATACTAAATTATAACTTATTTAATCATAACTCATATCATTCAATAAGAACTTCTGGAAGGCAGTTAGTTTTTAAATATGTTATGCTCCCTATTAAAAAATATGGTTATTATTTTAAGTCCAATTTTCACAATGAAGGTGTGATTCAAAAGAAATTTAGCATTTAATTTAAAGTTAAAATCTTGCCCTCAAACCTTCTTATTAATTAAGCTATAATAAGAGCAGTGTTCAGTATTCAACACCAAAGATTAATGAGTAAAGCCTCACTCGAGATTTCAAAGACTGGTTCTGCTCTCCTCTCTTCTTTTGAATATATAAACTATGGTTAGATGACAATATCACTCCACTTTTTACTGTATCTGTCAGCTGTCAATTATAACAACAACCAAAAAAAATTACATCTTAACAGATACTACTGTTTCAGAAGCTTCTAGGAAGAGAATAATGATTCTGTTATAATAGTTGGATAATTCTTCATAGTCTTGTAAGACTAAAAGAAAGTTAGCCCTAATCATTATTCAGAAGGCAGACTTCTGGAGAAAACGAAGGAACGGAAATAAATTACCCTGGACAGAAGAGAAATTAAAAAACAGGGTGATTCAGGACTAGCACTGGCCTGGATGACTTCGTGCCTGCAGTCAGGGATCTGGAGGATCAGCTTTCCTGATACATAAAATACCACTTGCATTATTTCAGACTCAATGAGCAAAGAGACGCAACCTGGTATCACATGGAAACATCCAGTACCCACCTAGGTCCTAGGTTACTACTTTCTGATAAACTCTCAGCTCCCAGTAGCAGCCAGACTTGGGAACGAAGAACAATGGACACCAGCCTGGCTTTGCCCCACATCAGTCCTTTACTTTGGGACTAGCCCTCTCTGGACCCCAGTTTGACCACCAGTGAAGATGAGGTTGGCTCAGATGATCCCTAAGGGCCTGCCCTCCAGGAAGAATTTACAAATGTGGGCTATGTTAATTCAGTCTTTAAACTCCATGTGTCTTCAGAAGGGGCAGCCCCGTTTCAGGGATGGAAACTATCTGTATACCGAACCTCAGGCGTGACACCCACCCCACCTTCCAACAGATCACCAAGTCGGCCTCCAAAAGGTCTCTGGATCTGGCTTTTCTCTCTAAACCTACGATTCTCAATTGGGGGCAAGTCTGTCCCGCAGGGGTCACTGGCAATATCCAGAGACATATTTGGTTGTCACAACTGAGGGAGAAGGGCCTTGTGCTCCTGACATCTAGAGGGTGGAGATCAGAGGGACACCCCACAAAGCACAGCTCCGCCTCCACAACAGAGAATTACCCAGCCCCAAATAACTACGGTGCTGAGTTTGAGAAGCCTGCGGTCGGCCCTGTAATTTTGAAAAGGAGACCCCATCAACTTTGGTTTTGCCTTTGCAGAGGATGGGGTGCTGTGCGCCCAGAGAAAGCCCGGGGAGCCACCTCCCTGGATGGGAAGCAGCATGGCCCTGGGTGCGGTAGAGGAGACAGGCCAAGGGTCGGGAAGGCTCACAGGGTCGTCACCCTCGCCCAAAGCCCCCTTCCCTCGGAGGGCGATGCCTGCCGACAGGGTGCACCCCCGAGGGGCGATCGAGCTGCGGCGGGGACCCGGCAGGTAGGCTGGCAGCGCTGGGTGGGGGCGTGGCTACAGGAGGGGAGCGGGGAGTCGGAGGGGGGCGGGGGCACACGGCTCCGAACACAGAAAGAGGGCAGACAGAAGGTCCTCCCGGGACGCAGCCCGACGCCCTCATGGAGGCGGCTCGCCAGGCGCTGTCTCGCCGGCGTCGGTCAGACATGCCCGGCTCCATGAGGCGAGTGGGAAGTGTGGGCAGCATGGCTCCGGGCGTGGGGACCCAGCTCCGCCCCGCCTCGGGGTCCCCGGTTCAAGGCAAAACTATAAACCCAGGTCCGCCAGACGCGGCCGGAGACAGGCTCACCTGGCTCAGCAGCCGCCTCCGCCGCTCAGGTCCCGGCCACAGAACGCGACCGCCGCTTCTCGCGCCGCTCGCCCGCGCTTCCTGATTGGCCCAGGCCGGCGCTCCCAGAAGCCCCCGCGCGCTGCGCCGCCCATTAAACTTTATGGAGATCCGCGGAGGTGGACAAGGACAGGGCGGGGCCGGGGGCGGGGCCTTCCGCTGAGCTGTCATTCCCCGCACGCCAGCGGCCACCGCCCTCGCCTCTCCCACGTGGTGACAGAAGGCTCAGTCCAGAGAAAGCGATTCCACAATTGCCAGTGCGGGTTTCTTACCCTTTATTGAGCGCCATCCTAGTGACAGGCACTCATCTAGACGCTGCGGGCGCCGTGGCGACTACGACAGAAAAGATCCCTGCCCTAAGAGAGTTGGCAGGCTAAGCGAGGGAAACAAAATATAATCAATAGCTGCTGGTTTGCAAGGAGGGCTATGTGGTCAGGGAAGGCTTCTGAGGAGGTGACGCCGGAGCCGGACCATGGCTGATAGGAGAGAACCAGCCGTGTAAAAATCGTGGCTGCAGAACATTTCCAAGCAGAGGGTTTCTCATGGACCAACACCAACTTCTCACTTTTTGTGATTTTTCACTTCCCTGACTCTACTGAGCTCCCACCACCACTGTGCACCCCCTCCCTATTCTCTCATTCTCTTTTTGAAATATTCAGTCAGCTCTGTAGAAAGTAAAGTTGAGGTTAGTTCATACCGGACCTTTTTCCCTATAGCAATAGTCTATTTTGCTGACTAAAATAAGCCCTTACTGCTTTAACTAGTGTCCGACTTTGTTTATCTGAACACTTCACACCAGCATATTGTGGGTTCTGGATAAATGACTGGTGTTGGTTGACAATATGCAGGAGCATGGCCTTCGTCCTAAAGCTATTAAGTATTTATTTAGATCCTG